>NC_064621.1:295814378-296439378 GCF_023898315.1 Schistocerca nitens | reverse complement strand
CCCTAAGCTGACGCACTACTTAACCTAAATTATCCTAAGGACAAACACACACACCCATGCCCAAGGGAGGACTCGAACCTCCGCCTGGACCAGCTGCACAGTCCATGACTGCAGCGCCTAAGACCGCTCGGCTAATCCCGCGCGCTACACAATTCTAATTACTTTCTTTTGTACAATGATTGCATAAGATTTCAGTGTACGATAATATGAAAAACATGTAAATTTCGCTATCCACAAAGGTGCAGTGCCTTAAATAAAAACAATTTAGTTTTAAATTCGCCAAAAGTAAAATTGAATTTAATTGCTGGTACGACGGCCACTAAAACAGGAGCAAGAACACTAGGGGTTGTCACCCAATTAGTAAAATTTTTTATAATGTGAATTAAATTTATTACATTTACAAACACGGAGATTGTCTTCAGCAATTGTTTTAAAGGCCCCTGATGACATCCCATGCCGCAGAACGCCGCCACGCCCGGTAACACATTCGATGGTCAGCACTTGTGAAGCAGTTGCTCTCTGCCAACTGCGATCACTGCCGGTTGGCTACGGTATGTAATACTGGCCATTTCAGCTGGGCATTAAAAGTCGTTGTGTCAACTGCATTGCTGCTCCACGCTGCACGGTGATCACGCGCCCCCTGACTCCAAGGCGACGCTCGGCGGTATATTCAAAGCTGGGCAGTTGGCAGCTGCGGAACGGTGCCGTGTCCTGCGCGGCACAAGCATCACAACATTGTTTCTAAGCAAACTATATACGTCTCTTGATGCAAATAAAACGGCAGATTATTAACACAGAGCATGAACAGTAATGGACCAATCATCGATCCGTGTGGGACTCCTGTTGTAGTTTCTCCCAATCCGGATGATGTGGCGACCGTCTTTGCAATATTCAATCAGTTGAGGGTAACTTTCTGCACACTATTTTTTAAGAAAGAAATAAATTACGCATATGCTGAATATTCCATAAACGCTTAAGTTCTCCGAGAGAATATTACGACAGACACAATGAAATGTAAAAAAACAAGATGCTTATTAATTTGATAATTACCTTAAGTGGAGAGAATCGGCGGGCTGATCTAAATCATTAGAGGGGGAATTTCGGGAGGACACGCCTGAGAATGTTGGGGTCTGGCAGCGTCTTTCTCCTTCAGAGGAACGCGTACTCATGAATAAGGCAATCACTGGCGCCGCGACGGGCTCTGGCAGCTGAGACAGGTGCGCTCTTTCGCGGCGCTTGTCTGGGGTGGTCGCCGCTGCACGATGCGACGCCACGGTAAGCCGCTTACCGTCCAGAGGCAGCACGCCAGAGGCGCGACGCCTTGAGGGACAACGACACTTGCAGCGATTCCTCAGGGGTTGGGGTACAGCTTTGGCGTAGATCTCTGACGGAAAATCCTCGCGAAATTGCTGTACCCAGGCCGGCTTTCTACCGGTGCTAATGCCGACCTAGCGGAAGACCATTTCTCCACTACTAGCCATTAAAATTGCTACACCACGAAGATGACGTGCTACAGACGCGAAATTTAACTGGCAGGAAGAAGATGCTGTGATTTGCAAATGATTAGCTTTTCAGAGCACTCACACAAGGTTGGCGCCGGTGGCGACACCTACAACGTGCTGACATCAGGAAAGTTTCCAACCGATTTCTCATACACAAACGGCAGTTGACCGGCGTTGCCTGATGAAATGTTGTTGTGATGCCTCGTGTAAGGAGGAGAAATGCGTACCATCACGTTTACGACTTTGATAAAGGTCGGATTGTAGCCTATCGCGATTGCGGTTTATCGAATCGCGACATTACTGCTCGCGTTGGTCGAGATCCAATGACTGTCAGCAGAATATGGAATCGGTGGGTTCAGGAGGATAATACGGAACGCCGTGCTGGATCCCAACGGCCTCGTATCACTAGCAGTCGAGATGACAGGCATCTTATCCGCCTGGCTGAAACGGATCGTGCAACCACGTCCCGATCCTTGAGTCAACAGATGGGGACGTTCGCAAGACAACAACCATCCGCACGAACAGTTCGATGTCGTTTGCAGCAGCATGGACTATCAGCTCGGAGTCAATGGCTGCGGTTACCCGTGACGCTGCATCACAGACAGGAGCGGCTGCGATGGTGTACTCAACAACAAACATGGGTGCACGAATGGCAAAACGTAATTTTTTAGGATGAATCCAGGTTCGGTTTACAGCATCATGATGGTCGCATCCGTGTTTGGCGACATCGCGGTAAACGCACATTGGAAATGTGTATTCGTCATCGCCATACTGGCATATCACCCGGCGTGATGGTATGGGGTGCCATTGGTTACATGTCTCGGTCACCTCCTGTTCGCATTGACGGCACTTTCAACAGTGGACGTTACATTTCAGATGTGTTACTACCCGTGCCTCTACCCTTCATTCGATCCCTGCGAAACCCTACATTTCAGCAGGATAATGCACGACCGCATGCTGCAGGTCCTGTACGAGCCTTTCTGTATACAGAAAATGTTCGACTGCTGCCCTGGCCAGGACATTCTCCAGATCTCTCACCAATTGAAAACGTCTTGTCAATGGTGGCCGAGCAACTGGCTCGTCACAATACGCCAGTCACTACTGTTGATGAACCATGGTATCGTGTTGAAGCTGCAAGGGCAGCTGTACCTGTACACGCCATCCAAGCTCGGTTTGACTCAATGCCCAGGTGTATCAAGGCCGTTATTACGGCCAGAGGTGGTTGTTCTGGGTACTGATTTCTCAGGATCTATGCACCCAAACTGCGTGAAAATGTTATCACATGTCAGTTCTAGTATAATATATTTTTCCAATGAATATCCGTTTATCACCTGCATTTCTTCTTGGTGTAGCAATTCTAGTAGTGTAGTTCAGGACTGAATACAGACCCTACGATTTCTTATCAAATAGGTTGTAGAAACGAAAACTTACATTATATAGCATTTTTGTAGAGTCAGATAAGGCTGTTGTCAATTTTCACCGCAGTTCACGTTTTGAAACTCGGAAAGTACCGAGGATAACATACAAGGAGTGAAAATTTATTTGCAGCTTATACACAAACCAGACGGCCGACTGAGTCAAAGGAGAGTACAGTGGAGCAACAGTTTAGAAGTGAGACATGGTTTTAGTCTAATCTGTGCATTAGGCAAACACTGAAGATAATCGAAGGGGAATTAGGAAATTCAGGAAGAATATATTAAAACTGAGAGAATTAAAGAAGATATTGTAATTTTGACAAGGAAAACGACATGCATAAGCAGTTTAATGTGGTCATCTTAAAAGAGATTATTGGAGAGATATAAACAAAATGTGGATAATAAAAGATAGACTATTTAAATCAAGTGATGCTGCAAGAGTCTGATTAGGAAATTACGAGTTAATGAGTCCTACAATTTGAGCAGTAAAGTAACTGACGGTTACCTTGTAGAGAGGGCGTAAAACGCAGACTAACAGTGGCAAGGAAAGTGTTTCTGAGAAAGACAGATTTGTTAACTTGGTATCGAAAGTTCAGTGTTAGGAAGTCTGGAGTATATAGTGTCGTACGTAACTGAAAAATGGACGCAAAACAGTTCATAGAGCAAGAGAACAAAGGCTTTAAAAATGTATTGCTGCAAGAGAATCTAGTGAGGAGACAGAAAAGTAATTTATGGCACAGTCTGACTAAATGAAGAGATACGTTGTGAGGAAACGTCAAAACCATGGCTACAGCAATGATTTTCAAACTGATGTAGGTGGCAGTAGTTATGTAGAGATGAAAAGGCTTGCAGAGAGTAGACTAGTACCGTAAGATCTAAAAAACTAAGCTTCGGCCAGCAGATCAAAACGGCAGCAACAACAACAACTTTATCGCAGTATCCAGTAGACGAAGAAAAGTTCATGATTAGTAACCTATAAGCATACTGATGCAGCTTATGAGTCTCTTAAATCGAATGCAGTGTGATTGAACGAGATTCTTTGTTGGCACAGATACAATTCGCACTAATTTCAACACAAAGGTCGCGATTCATTTCCAGCACGAAGAGGCACTTAGGGGACATCTTCTAGGATGACTGAAAGATAAACAAGGAGAGATGGCTGGTTTTACAGACGTACTTATTATAAACACTTCATGGAATTATGATCTCATTTTTTACCTACGTCTGCAAATACTTTTCTTCGAATGTGTGCTAACATCGTGGCTGGGACGTTTCTTGCGCTATGTTACTGCCAGTGTCGTGGTATTACTTGCCGCTGTGGGCCACTATCTGTTCCCGGCCGTGCCATTATCGCTGTACCTCGCGGTGCTCACTTGCAGAGCGGAGCAGTCTAAAACGTTTCGGCATGCTTTGCTCGAATCAAGCTATTGTAAACTGCCATCAATTCGAAGATTTTGGCAGCAGCAGTGTGTGTTACGAAAAAAAGTAATTTAATCCTGATTAATTTGATGCGCTAAAGGAAGATTTTATTGGTGAGGCTAACGCATATCTATATTAAATCGGCGTTTCAGCCATTTCAAATTTCATTTCCAAATCGGCTTTCTGTACTGTATCTTGTTGGAATAACATTGCAAACAAAGACTACGTTTCTTCATTGTGCTTTTGTACCCATTTGTCCACAAGAAGTCGTTGTCTCAATAATTCCACTTGTGGACTTGAAAACTTTCCAGCACATCAAGTGCATTCGGAGGATCTTCAGAACGAATTTGTACAGCTGGTGTGCCCGTGCACGCAAATTTAGTCAGATCTGCACTATAATTAACAGACCACATTCTTGTACACACATTAAAAAAAGTTTTGCATCACCCAATTTTCCAGAACTCCTGAAGTTAGACGTTAACTATGAATATTGTATCACAGACACAGTACCTTTGACGGTTCAGAGATGTCACTAAAGCCTCCCAAAGATGAAAAACAACTATGTATGAGCAGTGCCTATTAGACGGAGGGGGTCCGTCAGCCGATCAGCTCCAGTCATTCCACCAGGAAGGAGGCACACAGCTTCGATCGCGTTCACATTGTTACTTTGTGCCAGGAACGGCTCTCAACAAGGGAAGTCTCGAGGAGTCTCGGAGTGAACCAAAGCGATGTTGTTCGGCCATGGAGGAGATATAGAGAGACAGAAACTGTCGATGACATGCCTCGCTCAAGCCGCTCAAGGGCTACGAATGTAGTGGATGACCGCTACCTACGTATTATGGCTCGGAGGAACACTCACAGCAACGCCACTATGTTGAATAACGCTTTTCGTGCAGGCGCAGGACGTCGTGTTACGACTCAAACTGTGCGCAATTGGCTGCATGATGCGCAAATTCACTCCCGACGTCCAAGGCGAGGTCCATCTTTGCAACCACGACATCATACAGTGCTGTACAGATGGGCCCAACAACATGCCGAATGGACGTTCTCTTCACCGATGAGTGTCGCATTTGCCTTGAACCAAACGCCGGCCGGAATGGCCGTGCGGTTCTAGGCGCTACACTCTGGAACCAAGCGACCGCTACGCTCGCAGGTTCGAATCCTGCCTCGGGCATGGATGTGTGTGATGTCCTTAGGTTAGTAAAGTTTAATTAGCTCTAAGTTCTAGGCGAATGATGACCTCAGAGCCATTTGAACCATTCAACCAAACAACCGTCAGAGACGTGTTTGAAGGCAACCCGGTGAGGCCTTACACACACTGTCCAGCTAAAGTAGCAAGGTGGAGGTTCCCTGCTGTTTTGGGTGGCATTATGTGGTGCCGACGTAGGCAGCTGGTGGTCACGGAAGGCGCCGTAACGGCTGTACGATACGTGAATGCCATACACCGACAGATAGTGCAACCATATCGGCAGCATGTTGGCGAGGCATTCGTGTTCGTGGACAACAATTCGCGCCCTCATCGTGCTCGTCTTGTGAATGACGTCCTTAAGGATAGCGACATCGATCGACTAGGGTGGCCAGCATGTTCTCCAGGCATGAGCCCTATCGAACATTCCTGGGACGGAATGAAATTTTCACTCTACAGTGGACTGTGCGCTGATATGAAACTTCCTGGCAGATTGAAACTGTGTGCCGGACCGAGACTCGAACTCGGGACCATTGCCTTTCGCGGGCAAGTGCTCTACCAGGAGAGCTTCTGTAAAATTTGGAAGGTAGGAGACGAGGTACTGGCAGAAGTGAAGCTGTGAGGACGGGGCGTGAGTCGTGCTTGGGTAGCTCAGTTGGTAGAGCACATGCCCACGAAAGGCAATGGTCCCGAGTTCTAGTCTCGGTCCGGCACACAGTTTTAATCTTCCAGGAAGTTTCATATCAGCGCACAGTCCGCTGTAGAGTGGGACCAACAGTGCCTTGATGAACTTGTGGATAGTATGTCACGAGGAGTACAGGCATGCGTCAATGCAAGAAGACGTGGCTCTGGGTATTACAGGTACCGGTGTGTACAGCAATCTGGACCACCACCTCTGAAGGTCTCGTTGTGCGTGTGGTTCTCATGAGCAATAAAAAGGGCTGAAATGATGTTTATGTTGGTCTCTAATCCAATTTTCTGTACAGGTTTCGGAGCTCTCAAAACCGAGGTGATGCAAAACATTTTTTGATGTGTGTAGAACCAGTATCAGTAGTCAGCACATCTTCGACATCAGCTGCGCCACCTGAATGTTTGGAAGCACTGTTATTGAAAGCGCTAATCATTGCTGTCTTCTTCATACAACTGAAACAGCAGCGACATCTTTTGGAACATATTTACACCAGTTAGTGTGATCCATGCGACCGATGGACAGCGGTGGGAACATTTTGTAGTGCCTACCGAATGTAAGATCACGCAACTGAGCTCCGCCAGGAAGCCCGAACTCGGTTCCGAAAGAAGGCATGGAGCGACAGTGGGCCTGCCCCAGTCCACTTCGTAGAGTACAGCAGCAGCGCCATTACAGATCATGAGGTCGTCAACCTTAGTGCGTCTAGGTTTAACATACAGTTCTTCGCTGGATGCATTCACTAGACCGTGATAAAACGTCACAGGACATAAATATATGTGACAGAGAAGCAGTACGAGATTACCAGGCGTGTTTTATTATCTAGTTCTTCAAATCGCTGAAGCAATATTCCGACATTGTGGGGAAGGTAATTGTCCAATTGTAATATTTTATTTCCAGTGAGAGAAACGTAACCATTGAAAGGATGAAGTTAGCGAAAATGACACAATAACTGTTTGTATTAACTTTCTGTAACTCCTGAATATCACAGTAAATTCTGGCGGTCGCACTCCTTGAGTGACACTGGCGTTACTGAATTTCGTACGTCAGCGATGACAGTATCAAATGGGCTTTCTTCTGGAAAACTATCCTAACACAATTATCAATGTTATACGACACAAAGAGCTGTTTATGCCATCAGAAGTATGATTTTCCAATGTTGCACGCGCTGTATACATTTCCTTGTCGTTCATATCTCAAGCGACCGCCACACTCTTCTCCACTCAACTAGCAGAGCACTGTGGTGAGTTCACACACTGGACTCGCATTCATGGAAAAGAGATTCAAACCAGCACCCGCCAGACCACACACAAGTTTTCTGTGGTGTCTCTAACTCCATTCGGCGAATACCAAAATAGTTTCTTTGAAAAGCACACTTCCTTTTCACATTTTCTTTCTTCTCCTACCCTAGCTAGCGTACCAAATTAATGACCTCGTCCTTGAATTCCTCAAAATTGTTTCTACCATTCAAAAGACAACCTAACCAATCTTTTATGGGGATTTAGTAACACGGATTACACACTGATGAGCGGGAGCATAATCACAACTGTCCACCTCGATACGGAATGTCAACTGGTGCCGTTGCGGAAACGTGGCTCCGTAAGACAAGTACCAGTTGGTGCAGCTACTCACGGGGATCCAGTGTCGACTGTAATTATCATCTGGCAGCGAAACTCGGTGGATATGCTAATGCGATAATACGGAATCGATTTACTCTGGAAGAAGAAAATAATTCCACTTTAAGCCAGCAGGAGAAAATCTGGCGCTGTGCACTATTTCTAAGATATGTATGGCATCACCGCCGTCATTTGACATAACGTGAATGAACAGTATGTCTATCGAGAAAGGAGAGCATGCGCTGTTAGTATGTTTTATGTGAACGGTGCCAAATATAGTGCTGTATCGAGAAAGTACAGCCAACTGAAAGGTCTCAGGAGACTCCCGACATCATTAAATGATTTAAACAGGATGATAATTAAATTCGAAAACACGGGTGAGCGTGTTACGGCACGCGTAAGAGGAAGGCGTCCTATTTCAGCGGAAGTCATTAACGAGGTTGCTGTAGCTTCAACTGCCCATGCAGCACATGGTCCGGTTAGTATTAGTGCGCGTACGGCGTCCCGAGAATTGTCCGTTCAATGGTCAGTAGCACAGGAAGTTATGTGGATTTTTCCCTTCTGGCACAAGATACAAACGGTGCAAAGTTGATTGTGACCGCAGTGTGGATTGAAAAGCACCTTGATTCTTGCCCCGCTATTCTTTGAAGAGAGTACACTTAGAGGACCTGTCAGGTGCATCGAATATCCGCAAATTATTGAGACCTCCTTATGCAGCATGTGATTCCTGCTTTGAGAGAGCGCAACTGTGTGGAAAGCAATGTTTTTATGCAAGATGGGGCAACACCTCATGTCACTCGCCCTTAGAAATATCATCTTATTTCAACCTTCCATGAATGTGTCATTTCCAGCGGTTTTGCAGATAAGTGATCTACTAGATCATCTGAGCGGAATCCGTGGGATTTTTGCCTCTGGCGGCAACTAAACGTACGCGTTTACCAGGTACACGTTTGATCTCTACCTGATCTGAAGCCGGCCGAAGTGGCCGTGCGGTTAAAGGCGCTGCAGTCTGGAACCGCAAGACCGCTACGGTCGCAGGTTCGAATCCTGCCTCGGGCATGGATGTTTGTGATGTCATTAGGTTAGTTAGGTTTAACTAGTTCTAAGTTCTAGGGGACTAATGACCTCAGCAGTTGAGTCCCATAGTGCTCAGAGCCATTTGAGCCTGATCTGAAGGCCAGTGTACAGGAAAATATTGCTCAGACTCCACCTGAACTGTTGCGAGCGACTTTGATCACTTCATTTTATGGATGCAGCATCTCATATTGGACAAATTGTGTGAATGGTGGTTAATAATAAAATCAGCATTATGCCTTCATACTTGTTTGAATTTTTCTGCCCGTTCCTAATCCATGTCATACGGAAGAATTTCAATACTTCTTGGCCTCAAAGCGCCAGATTTGCGTCTGGTGGCTAAAATCGGAACAACTTTTTGGCTAAATCGGTTCTGGTTTAACGCTTAGAAATATCTACCAAGTTTCGATGCCGTAAGATGATTACGCCCCAAACTGGAGCCATGTGAGTAACTGCAATTTGATTATAAGCAACCGATATACAAGTGGAGCAGAGACCAGTAGGATATCATTTTAGTGTCGATGGGTAATGTATATGGGAAAATACACTGACATAAGCGGCATCGAGAAATAGCAGAACTTTATGTCCCGAATCTGGTAATGTTCGTCTCGGAAGCGACGATTCAAATGGTTCAAATGGCACTGAGCACTATGGGACTCAACAGCTATGGTCATCAGTCCCCTAGGACTTAGAACTACTTAAACCTAACTAACCTAAGGACAACACACAACACCCAGTCATCACGAGGCAGAGAAAATCCCTGACCTCGCCGGGAATCGAACCCGGGCGTGGGTAACGAGAACGCTACCGCACGACCACGAGCTGCGGACAGGAAGCGACGAAGCAGCTCCACTGATCGCATCCTACTATCGTTACCATTAATGGGAAGTGATTGTGAGAGAGAACGAGTCACTTTCTCACTATTCTCCATATTCAAAGCAACTCTTTAATGTTGATTTTTATCCCCAAGACATCATTTTCGTGAGACGACATGAAATTATCGGCATGAGCAGGTACTGATGGGAGCATGCACATTGTTAATCCATGTGGGATCTTTGTAGGGGTTCTCCTCCGAATAGTATTTTCTGGAGTTGAGAAAAAGCAGGTAATTTCGTCACTTAATAGTAAATCTCGGAAGCCACGTACCGCTATTATGGAAAGGAATATCTCAAAGCGCTTACCGGGGACAAAATGCTGGAAGCAAAATTTCTCGCACTAGTGTGTTGACATTTATTCGGCCGCAGAGGCGGAAAAACTGCCTACCTGAACCTACTCGTTAGGCGCCTCTAGCCACAGTAGCAGCAGAGACGTGAGAGAAATCAAGGTCGCGCAGCTAACGTATTTCGACAGTGTCGTAAAGGCGTTTTATGAGGACGGATGGCGGCCATACAAGTTCGAGAGTTTCCATGATCACCGGGAAACGGATGCTATCGAGGAAGTCGTCAGATGGTGTCGCCCCTCTGTCTGCAGAGATTTTGGGAAGCCTCAGACACTGGCCATTAAAATTGCTACACCAAGAATAAATGCAGATGATAAACGAGTATTCATTGGACAAATATACTACACTAGAACTGACATGTGATTATATTTTCAAGCAATTTGAGTGCATAGATATGGGAAAATACACTGACATAAGCGGCCTCGAGAAATAGCGGAACTTTGTGTCCCAGAACAACCACCTCTGGTTGTAATAACGGCCTTGATACGCCTGGGCATTGAGTCAAACAGAGCATGGATGCCGTGTACAGGTACAGCTGCCCATGCAACTTCAACACGATACCACAGTTCATCAAGAGTAGTGATTGGCGTATTGTGACGAGCCAGTTGCTCGGCCACCATTGACCAGACGTTTTCAATTCGTGAGAGATCTGGAGAATGTGCTGGCCAGGGCAACAGTCGAACATTTTCTGTATCCAGAAAGGCCCGTACAGCACCTGCAACATGCGGTCGTGCATTATCCTGCTGCAATGTAGCGTTTCACAGGGATCGAACGAAGGGTAGAGCCACGGGTCGTAACACATCTGAAGTCTAACGTCCACTGTTCAAAGTACCGTCAATGAGAACAAGAGGTGACCGAGAGGTGTAACCAATGGCACTCCATACACTTCCAATGTGCATTCACCGCGATGTCGCCAAATGCCGAAGCGACCATCATGAGGCTTAAACAGAACCTGGATTCATCCGAAAAAATGACGTTTTCCATGCGTGCACCCACGTTCGTCGTTGAGTACACCATCGCAGGAGAGCTTGTCTGTGATGCAGCGTCACGGGTAACTGCAGCCATGGTCTCCGAGCTGATAGTTCATGCTGCCGCAAACGTCGTCGAACTGTTCGTGCAGATGGTTTGTTGTCTTGCAAACGTCCCCATCTGTTGACTCAGGGATTGAGACGTGGCTGCACGATCCGTTACAGCCAAGCGGATAAGATGCCTGTCATCTCTCTTAGTTTAGCCGAGCTCCTGGTTGAACACCCTGTAATGATTGGGCCGGCCGGATAATGATCTCGATGTTGAATGTGTCGTTTAATTTAGAGCTGTATGGAAACTCAAAACACGCTACCGAAAGTTGCTGGGGAGCCTATGGTGAGCACTTAGTTGTAAAGTTTACCTAAGGCATCTCGGATAAGTCAGCTGTGATGAGGGCATGATTTTTGGTGTCACCGCCAGACACCACACTTGCTAGGTGGTAGCCTTTAAATCGGCCGCGGTCCGTTAGTATACGTCGGACCCGCGTGTCGCCACTATCAGTGATTGCAGACCGAGCGCCGCCACACGGCAGGTATAGAGAGACTTCCTAGCACTCGCCCCAGTTGTACAACCGACTTTGCTAGCGACGGTTCACTGACAAAATACGCTCTCATTTGCCGAGACGATAGTTTGGCATAGTCTTCCGCCGTCATTTGCTACGACCTAGCAAGGCGCCATTATCAGTTACCATTGATATTGTGAATCATGTATCGTCCAGACCGACGTTCACCATTAATGGATTAAGGTTAAGAATTTCCACCAGCTACGTCCTTTTTTCTAAATTCTAATTTCCTTGTCCTGTTCCAGACCTCACGCCAGCCTGCGTGAGCTAAAACGCCTGCCTTTCGGCCTCCTCTAGTAACACGGTGTTGGCTCTCCTGCCAACCAAAACATGATTAATCGTGACAGTTCTGCCGCCATGATGGTTGATCTCGTTTTGCGCACTGCCGTATAAGTGAGTCAGATTGGTCCATGGCATAACCACTGAATGGGATTGTCACACACTGGAATCTGCCTAGATTTCAGAATTCCATTACAGAGTAATTGCGATAAGTGAAACAGATCGCCTGCCGCGACTTGGCAATTTTCGTGGCTGCTATAAAGAATTACAGGCGCCTCACATCGCAACAGTACGTGAGGTTGAACCACAGCCGTCACCTGAGACAGCCCTACACATCGAGAAATGGGTGTGTTATTGCTGTTCCGGCTTGTTAGGGCAAACAGAATCACAGTCTCGCCACTTGTTCTCAGCTGCACCAACGCAGTATAACTTCCGTGTAGTATAAATCTATCAAAGTCTATTCAGTATTAGATAACTCTAGATTGCGTTACCCATGTTTTGAGCCAGAGTAAATAGTACATCAGACAACCAGCCGCCACCCAGTGGAGTGTTAGCAATTTATTGGCTCTATTTGTATTGCCAACAGTCATGTATTACTTGTCATCATGCTAACATGTAATGTTTGTTCTATTAATTTAATCAATTAACTTGTGCCATGGCTTCTATGAGCTATTAATCCAGTGTTGATACGTTTATCACTCATCAAGAATTGAGTAAAATAATTACAAAAAAATGGCTCTGAGCACTATGCGACTTAACTTCTGAGGTCATCAGTTGCCTAGAACTTAGAACTA
This sequence comes from Schistocerca nitens, assembly GCF_023898315.1. Lineage (NCBI taxonomy): Eukaryota > Metazoa > Arthropoda > Insecta > Orthoptera > Acrididae > Schistocerca > Schistocerca nitens. Next base: position 296,426,601 of record NC_064621.1, on the reverse strand, counting down.
ATTAAACCTAACTAACCTAAGGACATCACACACATCCATGCGAGAGGCAGGATTCGAACCTGCGACCGTAGCGGTCTCGCGGTTCCAGACTGAAGCGCCTTTAACCGCACGGCCACACCGGCCGGAAAAATAATTACAGCGGAACCATTTCACTAATAATATTTCAGCACGTTAGACCATATATATTCTGATAAATTTGATATCCTCAGATGCCGGCTAACAGCAGCAAACAGAGTCAAAAGGAAAAATCAGTCTAGCAGATTGGTTTGCCAGGTAGTCAAGTGGAAGGCTTACTAATTAAAGGGATGGATTTCCGGATGTAAACTTATAGTCGCCAGTAGCCTTTCAAAACATACCACACGTCCAGTGTAACCTTGCAACGTGGACGTTGGAAGCTTACCTGTTCTTTAAAACAGGATAGGCAACGATATGTGAAGCTATGACGACAGAATATAATGCTACTGCAGGCAAAAGTACGTCGGGGCCCACTATTCAGTGCACCATACAGGACGTGGGGCTACAAGGCAGACTAATCATACGTGAGTAGTAGGGTACTAGGGCGCCGAGCCCACTTCTGACATCAAATTGATTTCCAAATTTATTAAATTGCTCAATTATCACGCTGTCTTCGCACCCAGATGATGCCATGTGTTTTCCTCAGCCGAGACGCTGGTCCCCACCCACTCCACCCCTTCCCACACCTCCCACTCCGCAACGTCGTCTAACCAGTGGCACCATCTTGCGGCCAAATGAAATTAGTGCTTCTTCCAGTTGACGAAAGAACCATAGTTTTAACGCATCATGTTAGGTACAGAGTTACATTTGTTTCACCAAAAAATAGATATCCACATACATTTTGCCGAGATATGGCACACAAAAACATTCAGATACGGGAGTCCCGTCGCAAGTATACCATCACATGGGGATTTCCTGAAACCCAGATGGGGACATTATGTGTGTTCACATTTTTATTTTGGCGATTTATCACTGAAGACGACACGACCCAGGAAATTGTCATCGCCATGCAGCAATATTTCGTTAGCGAGGTTGACACATAAACTATTGTATGTAGGCTTTAGAGCTTGTAACAACTGCAGACTATAGCGATAAGGATGTAATTGTAAGCATCTCCTTAAAAGTCACTGAAACTGATGATTAACGACTAGCCTTCCGACCTGATTTCTTGGGACTACGCGTGAAGGGTTATTTCACACGTTCAGGACGTTCTTCAGTCAGTCTTGGTCGTCCCGTTTCATCCCTTTGCAAAGACATTTGGTGACTTCTGACTGATACCTTCTTCGGATGTTATTATCCTTTGGCGGATTAAAATGGAACTTAATACGAAATGCACGTTTCACTGTAACACCAGATTCAATGGCTGGAAACTGTGAAACACAAAAAGACTTCCGCTCACTAGTCTCCATCTTTGTTATTAGTGCTTGTTAACGAAAACACAGGAAACAGAGGGCATGTGCCCAGGTACGCAACCTAAAGTGTTTGAATTGCTCTTTCATTTGATATGTTATTTATAATTGTAAGTTTAATGTAATAAATGCTACAAAGCCTCAAACCACGGTATTCATTTTGACACAAGCGGTATATTGTGGGAAATACGACGATGAACTGTCATCAGATCAGAACTTGTGATGGTATTCGATCTGAAGCGTCTTCACAGTGTCTGAAGCAGTTAAAACACCGCCTTAGCTGAGGCAAGCATCTGCGTGGAAAGTACGTGGGAGAAAGCTTGGCAACAGAGTATATAAACTTCTATAGGGTGACATTTGTACCTACATGTTTGTAGAGACCACAGGACGGGAGACTTAGAGAGGAAGCTTTTGAATACCGATACCTAAAATTAAATAACGTCACAGCGGAGTACATGAAAGAAAAAAATAATTTTATAGAGACAGAAATAGATGCTGTCCTAATTAAAAAAAGCGCAGCTCCGAGAAAAATTGTGAAATAGATGCAAATGTTTCACTGAAAGGAGGTAGGAAATCTGTAAGAATATTAAAGAGGGGGCGGTGAAACTATAAGTATTCCAAAACAAGCCTGATATATTACAATGAAATTTTTCTTAATATTAATTTATTTGATAGCGCGAATTGAAGGGAAGATCAAACGATAGACTACTTGTTGACCAAGGAGATTTGATACATTGAGAAAGTAACTTCTGAATGATAGAAGCCTGCAAGTATTGAATAGATGGAAAAATATCAATACACAGTTACTGCAGGATAGTTTCATTTACAGTTAGATGTATCCAATGATATCAACATTAGATCACGTAGTGGAGAGAATGAGAAGGGGAGTTAGGGAATGAAAACTGGTAGAGAAGAAAGGAGGTATAATGGACAAGTGGCCAGTGATCGTAAGAGTTCCCACTGAGATACATAAATAAATTTGTCTTGATAAGTGATTAAAAAAAGTTAAATTTGGTCCCCGATCTACGCAGCCTTTGTGCTTAAAGTGAGCAGTTTGTGGTGCTTGACAGAGTCCTCAAGCTGACGTGCATGTATGACTCGTATTACTTCCCGCTCCCAAATAAACACGGTATTGAATTTACCTTCAAGCACATGAAAGTTGCTGCCGGCGAGCAAGTAATTGCAATTCGCAAGACTCGGAGTATATGCAAACTCATGCGACATTTACACTCCAAAAAACGCTAGCATGAGCACGAGATGTGTCTTCACCTTCTTCTTCTTCTTCTTCTTCTTCTTTCGCTTGTGCCTTTACCCGTGGTTTCGCAGGTTCGGCATGGTTTGGAACGGTTCTGGTAAGGTTAATGTTAAGGAGTGGCCGAATGCCCTTCCTGCCGCCACACCGTACTCCCCAGGACGGCATTAGTGTACCCCAACTGTCTGTGTCTGGTGGTAATCCATGGAATAGTGCGAACATGTTCAGATGTCTGCCAGGCGTGTAACTGAGGCGAGGGACGTCGGGACCAGCCCGGTATACACCTAGGAGGGTGTGTAAAACCATCTAAAAACCACATCCAGGCCCTCGTCGTTAATCCACCGGGCGGATTCGATCTGGGGCCGGCACGCGTATCCGAGTCCAGGGATCAGCGCATTAGCGCTCTCGGCTAACCTGGCGGGTCTTTCTTCACCTTCTCTACCCATAAATAATTGCCAGTGTAAAACACAATTCGAAAAAAAGTTAAGTGATATACTCATCAATATACGTGCTATGTCAGTGATGCTTTCTTGAAAGAAGCAATTGGAATTAGAACAACAGGTAACACTACAAATGAGGCTGTAATCTTACAGCTGATTCTATTGTGAGATTCAGCTTTTGCGACATTGAAAGGCGTAAAACGTATATCTTAGGCTTTCGAGACACGGCTATTTTTTATTTACTTTTGGTCCCGGGCTTGAGGTATTGACGCATATGGGATATATGGGATATAGGGAGTAATTTATTTACCCATATGGGTGATAAAAGACAATGACAATGTGTCTAGTAGAATACATTTACGAGTATGAACATGTGATCAATAACCGGTAACGGCGGACGTACGTAACTAACGAAAACATATTGACGGAGTGATAGACTGCACTTCTGAAAGTTTGAGGTCTAGAGCGACAACTTTCGAAATAATTTTAGATGTTAGATACCTATTACATGTTTCCCACAAACCATTTATTATGGTTACCGCTATCATCATCAATGTAATGTAGATGGTCTGGAATTCGTTGACGCTTGTAAGAACAATGTGTCCCCTTATTAGGTGGCTGTGCAGTGTTACCTATTTCCTAATCGACTTGGAAAGTAAGAGATTTTTCATGTGTATCGGTGATGTTTTATTCCTTCAATGGTATAATAAAAGTAAGATGCTGTTTATGTGATGGAATTCCACGATGTCATCCGAATGATGGCAACTTAATACCTCTAAGTTTTGCCTGAAACCAAGGAAGCATTTCAGAAGCGTTCACCCATGAAATCGTTTGTGAAAAAATGAAGGAACATATAGCATGCCTTCAAAAATTTCTAGTATAACTGTGAAATGTGGAAGCCAAATAAAAATTCAAGATACAGGGTAGATTCAATGAGACTGTTGACATTATCGGATTTTCGGAAGAGTCTCACCCACACAATATGTTGACAATTCGTGCAATCATGTTACTGAGAATAATAATATACGAAGAACGGAAAATAAAACTGAAGTTCTGTAGATATCAATCACTTTCTGTTGTGTCGATTCCCTAAGGTCTCGACACAATGAGTGGCTAGGTGCACGCGAAACTAACGCAGACGGGCGTAAATTCTGAAACAGGAGACTGGATGAAAACTATAAAGAAAAGAAGAGAGATTTTAATATACTTAACTTTAATGTAGTCTTGTTCTTGTTGAAATACATCTCTTGCATAGTAGTAAGCAATTATCAATGATACACATGGCGCCTTGCTAGGTAGTAGCGATGGACTAGCTGAAGGCTATTTAATCTGTCTCTCGGCAAATGAGAGGAATACTTGGTAGGTCTAGTCGCAAGCTATGTCGTCCGTACAACTGGGGCGAGGTCAAGTCCGTGTCTTGTGACCTGCCCTGTGGTGGCGCTACGTTTGCGAATACACAGTGGCGACACGCGGGTCCGACATGTACTACAGGACCGCGGCCGATTTAAGTTACCACCTAGCAAGTGTGGTGTCTAGCGGTGACACCACACTTTCTCTCTAGGTGACGGCACCAGAGATGCAGTTTTTTGGTAACGGTTAATAATGCAAGCAGGACTGAAGACAAATCGAGAAACTTCCGTGAGATTCGTGGATCCAGAAAAGGATTATCTGGCATGGTTCATTTTGTGGGTGGACTATTGTCTTTACTGCTTCCATTACCGAGAGCAACACCAAAACCGACTATGGCCCCTTCCCCTTTCCGAAAGCCAAACTCATCGTAGTCTAACAGAACTCCAATTTTTTTTTCTACATCTGCGTCTAAATGATTACACTACAATTCGAAGTTAGGCGTCTGACAGAGGGTTCATCGAACTACCTTCAAACTATTTCTCTACCATTCCACTATTAAACAGTACGCGCTAGAAACGAGCACATAAATCTTTTTGTTCGAGCTGTGATATCTCTTATTTTATTATGACGATTGTTTCTCTCTAAGTAGGTGGTCTCCAACAGAATATTTTCGCTATCGGAGGAGAACGTGGCGATTGAAATTTCACGAGAAGATCCTGCCGAAATGAAAACCGACTATTTTTTAATGAGTGATATCCCAATTCATGTATCGTATCTGTGGCACTCTCTTCCCTATTTTGCAATAATGCAAAATGAGCCGCCGTTCGTTGAACGTTTTCGAAGTCCTCCGTCAGTTCCATGAGTTACAGACCCCCACACCGCACAGCAATACTCAAGAAGACGTGGGACAAGCGTAGTGTAACCTATGTCTCTAGCAGACCGGTTACGCATCTATGATGCACAAGCTATTAACTTGTTAGTACGACGGTTGAAGTTGCTGTTGTTGTAGTTGGCAGAAGAACCAACACCGTGTTTCTAGAGGAGGCCGAAATGCACGCGTTTTAGCTCACGCAGGCTGGCGTGAGGAGGGAACATGACAAGGAATTAGAATTCAGAAAGCGGACGTAGCTAATTTGATACTTAACTTTAATCCATTAATGATGAACGTCGCTCTTGACGGTACATGAGTCACAATATTATCTGTTCAGAATACATTAGTAAAGATAGTAACTGAATATGGCGCCTTACTAGGTCGTAGCAAATGACGTAGCTGAAGGCTATGCTAAGCTGTTGTCTCAGCAAATGAGAGCGTATGTAGACAGTGAACCATCGCCAACAAAGTCGGCTGTACAACTGGGCGAGTGCTACGGAATCTCTCTAGACTAGACTTGCCGTGTGGCGGCACTCGGTCTGAAATCACTGATAGTGGCGACATGCGGGTCCGACGTATACTAACGGACCGCGGCCGGTTTAAAGGCTACCGACTAGCAAGTGTGGTGTCTGGCGGTGACACCGCAGCTGTCTGCCCCTGACATCTTTGGAATTGTTTGGATAAGCTATTTATTTACGATTAAACCATCAACTATTAAAAGCGCTTTACGGCACCCTCAGACATAAACTTCACAGTTCTGCAGGGTTGACTTGCTCCACCAGAGCGGTGAAACCCGAGTCCGATCTTTGGCACGCGCGACGGCTGTGAGTCAACTCCCCGAGGAGATACGGGAAGGGTTCCCATCCGCCGTGATTGAGGCGCTGATGGGGACTGTAAATTAGGCCCCCTCTCGGGGTACGCGACGCAGCCTGCACAATGGGCCGCACTGCTACTGCCACTGCTGCGGCGAGCGGCGCTGGGGGCGGAGTAGGGCCGGGGGCGGAGGCTGAGGGGCGGCTCGCACTAACGAGTTTTCAGCTGCCAACAGCCCCCTCTAGTTTTCACTTAGGCGATCTGAATTTTCGATTGGAGCCTATGGACCCGCCCTAACGGCACTGCACACCCTCCAGAAACGTAGTGACTATTTCGTTGCGCTAGTAAAACTAGAAAAAAAGTGGTATTATGTAAACTGAAGGCACATGGGGGAGAACGGAAAGGAAAGGGAACGAACTGTTGATATAAGCTGCATAGGAACTTTAGGGGTAAGATAGATACTGCCTACAGGAAAATGAAAGAGACCTTTGGAGAAAAGAGAACCACTTGCATTTATATCAAGAGCTCAGATGGAAACCCAGTTCTAAGCAAAGAAGGGAAAGTAGAAAGGTGGAAGGAGTATATAGAGGGTCTATACAAGGGCGATGTACTCGAGGACAATATTATGGAAATGGAAGAGGATGTAGATGAAGATGAAATGGGAGATATGATCCTGCGTGAAGAGTTTGACAGAGCACTGAAATACCTAAGTCGAAACAAGGCCCCGGGAGCAGACAACATTCCATTAGAACTACTGATAGCCTTGGGAGAGCCAGCCCTGGAAAAACTCTACCATCTGGTGAGCAAGATGTATGAGACAGGCGAAATACCCTCAGACGTCAACAAGAATATAATGATTCCAAATCCCAAAGAAAGCAGGTGATGACAGATGTGAAAATCACCGAACTATCAGTTTAATAAGCTGCAGCTGCAAAACACTAACACGAATTTTTTACAGGCGAATGGAAAAACTGGTATAAGCCGACCTCTGGAATAATCAGTTTGGATTCCGCAGAAATGTTAGAACGCGTGAGCCAATACTGACGCTACGACTCATCTTAGAAGCTAGATTAAGGAAAGGCAAACCTACGTTTCTAGCATTTGTAGACTTAGAGAAAGCTTTTGACAAAGTTGACTGCAATACTCTCTTTCAAATTCTGAAGGTGGCAGGGGTAAAATACAGGGAGCGAAAGGCTATTTCCAATTTGTGCAGAAACCAGATGGCAGTTATAAGAGACGAGCGGCATGAAAGGGAAGCAGTGGTTGGGAAGGGAGTGAGACAGGGTTGTAGCCTCTCCCCGATGTTATTCAATCTGTATATTGAGCAAGCGGTAAAGGAAACAAAAGAAAAATTCCGAGTAGGGACTGTTTTCCATGTAGAAGAAATTAAAACTTTGAGGTTTGCCGATGACATTGTAATTCTGTCAGAGTCAGCAAAGGACCTGGACAGTGTCTTGAAAGGAGGTTAGAAGATGAACATCAATAAAAGCAAAACTAGGATAATTGAATGTAGTCGAATTAAATCGGGTGATGCTGAGGGTATTAGATTCGGAAATGAGACACTTAAAGTAGTAAATGAGTTTTGCTATTTGTGGAGCAAAATAACTGATGATGGTCGAAGTAGAGAGGATATAAAATGTAGACTGGCGATGGCAAGGAAGGCGTTTCTGGAGAAATTTGTTAACATCGAGTATAGATTTAGATATCAGAAAGTCTTTTCTGAAAGTATTTGTATGGAGTGCAGCCATGTATGGAAGTGAAACGTGGACAATACATAGTTCAGCCAACAAGAGAATAGAAGCTTTCGAAATGCGGTGCTACAGAAAGATACTGAAGATTAAATGAATAGATTAGATAACTAATGAGGGGGTATTGAGTAGAATTGGGGAGAGGAGAAATTTGTGGCACAACTTGACTAGAATAAGGGATCGGTTGCTAGGACATATTCTGAGGCATCAAGGGATCACCAATTTAGTATTGGAGGGCAGCGTGGAGGGTAAAAATCGTAGAGGGAGACCAAGATATGAATATGCTAAACAGATTCAGAAGGATGTAGGTTGCAGTAGGTACCGGTAGATGAAGAAGCTTGCACAGGATAGAGTAGCATGGAGAGCTGCATCAAACCAGTCTCTGGACTGAAGACCACAACACACTGGTACTTTATGCGGAATCAGCAGCGGAAAGTGGAGGTGTGTGCGCGACTGGGATTCGAACCCAAGATGTCCTGATTACTAGGCTGCAACGTTAACCTCTGCGCCATACGGAAACAGAGCTTATAGTGATGGCGTGGACTGTCTCGGCACACCTGCCGACTGACCCACACTCCCACCTAGCGCCAACTATCTGCAATCCCTGTCTATGTCCTCCATAGTCGCTACTTTGTGATTCCCTCAGGAGATCGGACGTATTTGTGCATCCGCGCTGAAGGTGGTGGATTCATTGACCGTAGAGTCGAATGACTGATATGAATGCGTGGCGTCTGTCCTTTCGGATGTATCCGACTAAGTAACTCTATTCACTGCACATTCCACAGTCGGTGCCACCGGATGTATCTGCAAAATTAAATCACTGTAAAGCACTTAGTTCAGGAGATTCGTCACAAATATTAAGTTGTATGAAAATGAAATGGCAGGGCGAAATACGCTAGAGATACAGGTGAAATATCTTTACAGTTCTCTAGAGGTACAGGTGAAATATTTGTACAAAAACGTGTTCAACATGTGTGAAATTTATCTGCAGATAATTTTAAAATTAGGGCAGCCACAGCTAAATTAATTACCATAAGTTATTGACCATTTGTACATTACACTGGACTACAAAATTCAACTTTGCAAAATTTTCGAGCACCGAAATAGGTTATCCTTATGTATTTCGACCTGCTGAACACTAGTCTGGCATTCGTTTTTCCAAAGTTTTGTGTAAACTGTACTGTCTTGGGGAACGGGGACAGGTATGGTCCGAATAGCTGATTTGATGGAGGGATGCTTGAGCGTCTTCTAACCTTGTCCGTCATCCCTGCTATTTTAGCCTCGCCGAAGTAACAATTACTTAAGTGATTGGTCGGTTCCCTCCACATCATCGGAATAGGAAAAAGCATTGCAACTTTACCGTCTTTCTTCACCGAACCATTACGACGAGCCGAACATTTCACACAGGCAATATGTGGTGCCCATTTCGGTCATTATCACCTAACTTGCATCCGCCCGAATAAATATAACAAATTTCTTCACTACACGTGCCACAAAGTCGTCTGCATGATTTAATAGTGTACTTGCCCAAGATATAGCAAAATTTGGGTGATATAAATGTACCAGTGACATTTTACAAACACATGCACCACCGAAAGAAACTAAACTCTTAGCACAAGGTATGTTTAGATCGCACTACTCACATTCGTGCACAGCTAAACAAATTAAGCATTCTCTCACGACTGACAACATGATGTTCAGGAGCAACAAACAATGAGTCACACGCACTATTACCATATTGTAAAAGATTAATTATAAGAAGACTTTCCGGTAGTCGCGTCATGAGGACGGTCTTAATAGGCTGCATTTCTTAAGAAATCTACCTATTCGCTTTTCATAACCATTCCTATGTAAAGAAGTGTTTTTAAAACTGAGGGTTCTACCAAAAAATCAAATAAAATATTCTTGCTTGTGGAGGAGCGGGTCAAAATACATAAGAAACACCCATTTCCATTCTCGAAAATTTTTCATTGTTGACCAGTGCTATAACAAGCATTAAGCGTACCTCTATTGACCGTCCAAGTGCTACAGACATGGAACTCCATCCCGCACACTGACATCCGGCGTCTGTACAACAGAAATCACAGACGTTTGCATGCTTGTATTTGTAGTGGACTGCTAAGGCAGCCAGTCCACAGTGAAGTAGCCGAAAGGGCACGCGTCAACTCACGCCGTCTGGCGTTAAGTCTGGAACAGGATTCGTAATGAATGTGATAAAGAAAAGAACGTAGCTACTAGAACACTTAACTTTTATATTGTCCTTTGGTATACAGCATTCTTGATGATACAAGTGAGACTATCTTGAGATACATGCAATGGTACAAATGGCGCCTTGCTAGGTCGTAGCCATTAACTTAGCTGAAGGCTATTCTAACTGTCTCTCGGCAAATGAGAGAAAGGCTTCGTACGTGTAGTCGCTAGCAACGTCGTCGTACAACTGGGGCGAGTGCTAGTCCGTCTCTCGAGACCTGCCTTGTGGTGGCGCTCGGTCTGCGATCCTGACAGTGGCTACACGCGGGTCCGACATGTACTAATGGACCGCGGCCGATTTAAGCTACCACCTAGCAAGTGTGGTGTCTGGCGGTGACACCACAGTATTTAGCATTCTGGTGGTCACACCGGTTATAAACATAACGAAATTTCACATTTGCTGTGTCATGTCGCTCCGATATTGACCTGTGATCTTGCAATGTTAATCACTTAAGTATGTTACCTACACAAATGTATTTCTGAAATGTCATTACTCTACATTGATTATTTCTTGGTGCTGGGATACGTTGCAGTGTTGTCGCTGATTATTATTTCTGTTTTACTCGATTACTTTCCGTGAGTTACTACGAACTGTTACCTTCCTGACAGGAGAGCACAAAGCGAGTCACGCAACTGAGATGGTACTCCACTGGCACGTAATTTAATTAAAAGTCGCTTGTGAAGATCGAAACGTAAAAATATGGGGTCAGTTTCACGTTCCTTGTCGATAGCTCTCATTACTTCATGAGAATAAACAGCTAGTTGTATTTTACAAGAACGATATTTTCTGAATCCGTGTTGGCTATTTGTGAATAAATCATTTTCATCGTAGTGACACATAATGTCAAAATCCTGCTGCATATCGACATTAGTAATATTATCACAAGTGGACGATCTTAGGACTGCAAGATCAACTAACGTAATATGTATCAAATTGAATGGGGGGCCGGTCGGGATGGCTGAGTGGTTCTAGGCGCTTCAGTCTGGAACCGCACGACCGCTACGGTCGCAGGTTCGAATCCTGCTTCGGGCATGGATGTGTGTGATGTCCTTAGGTTAGTTAGGTTTCAGTTGTTTTAAGTTCTAGGGGACTGATGACCTCAGAAGTTAAGTCCCATAGTGCTCAGAGCCATTTGAACCATTTTTTGAATGGGGGAGGACAACCAAACACCTTGGCAAAAGATTTCCCATCAATCTTATTTTCAAACATGACGTCCAAGAGAACTGTCAAATGTCTAATCACATTACGCAATCAGTGTTTTCATTCTTCGTGAGCCGAGAATTAGACTGCTTTAACCGGAATCTTATGTGGAGGCTGATCAAGGAGATTAACCAGCGACTACCATTTAAATCAGATCAGAAGTGTAGCAGCACGACGTGGCATGGACTCGACTAATGTCCGTAAGAGTACGAAGCGGTGGAGTTATCCTCTGAACAGTATGTTTGCAAGGCATCCCAGATTTGCTCAATAATATTCATGTCTGGGGAGTTTGGTATTTTGGTGGCCAGCGGAAGTGTTTAAACTCAGAAGAGTGTTCCTGGAGCCACTCTATAGCCATCCTGGACGTGTGGGGTATCGCATTGTCCTACTGTGATTGCCCAAGTCCGTCGGAACGCACAATGTACATGAATGGATGCAGATAATCAGACAGGATGCTTACAGACATGTCACCTGTGAGAGTCGTATCTAGACGATCAGGGGTCCCATATCACTCCAATTGCACACGCCCCACTCTATTACAGAGCCTCCATCACTTGAACAGTTCCCTTTTGACATGCAGGATCCATGGATTCGTGAGGCTGTCTCCATACCCGTACATGCCCATCCGCTGGATACAATTTAAAACGTGACTCTTCCGACCAGGCAACATGTTTCCAGTCATCAACAGTCCAATCTCGGTGTTGATGGGCCCAGCCAAGGTGTAAGGATTCGTGTCGTGCAGTCATCGAGGGTACATGAGTGGGCCTTCGGCTCCGAAAGCCTATATCGATGATGTTTCGTTGAGTGGTTCGCATGCTGATACTTGTTGATAGACCAGCATTGAAATCTGCAGCAATTTGAGGAAGGGTTGCACTTCTGTCACGTTGAACAATTCTCTTCAGCCGTTGTAGGTTCCGTTCTTGCAGGATCTTTTTCCGGCCGCATCGATGCCGGAGATTTGATGTTTTACCGTATTTCTGAGATTCACGGTACACTAGTGAAATGGTCGTATCGTAAAACTCCCACTTCATTTCTGCATCGGAGATGCTGTGTCCCATCGCTCGTGCGCCGACTGTAACACAACATTCACACTCACTAAAATCTTGATAACCCGCCATTGTAGCAGCAGCAGTCGATCTGGCAACTACCCCAGACACCTTTTGTCTTCGATAGGCGTTGTCGACGGCTGCTCCGTATTCTGCCTGTTTACATATCTCTGCATTGATTACCAGTTTCTTTGGCACTTCAGGGTAGGTTCGTATACGTACACACCATCGGCAGGTGTCAAAATGATTAGTTGAAGTCCTCTGTGACAGGTCGAACGACCACCAAAGTAGCCCGCATCTCTTTGAAGTCCTCTGTGACAGGTCGAACGACCACCAAAGTAGCCCGCATCTCGTGGTCGTGCGGTAGCGTTCTCGCTTCCCACGCCCGGGTTCCCGGGTTCGATTCCCGTCGGGGTCAGGGCTTTTCTCTGCCTCGTGATGGCTGGGTGTTGTGTGCTGTCCTTAGGTTAGTTAGGTTTAAGTAGTTCTGAGTTCTAGGGGACTTATGACCACAGCAGTTGAGTCCCATAGTGCTCGGAGCCATTTGAACCATTTTTGACCACCAAAGTACATTCCTCTACATCTACATCCGTATCATTGTTCAGAAACTCACAATTAGTGCATGGCAGACGGTTCATCGAACCACCTGTAAGCTACTTCTCTACCGTTCTACTCTCGAACATTCCTCGGGAAGAACGACAACTTAAATCTTTTCATCCCAGCTATGATTTCTCTTATTTTATTATGATGATCATTTTTCCGTACGTAGCTCGGCCCTACGGAAAATGTTTTCACACTCTGAGGAGAAAGTTGGTTGGGTTGGGTTGTTTGGGGAAGGAGACCAGACAGTGAGGTCATCGGTCTTACGGATTAGGGAAGGACGGCGAAGGAAGGCGGCCGTGCCCTTTCAAAGGAAGCATCACGGCATTTGCCTGGAGCGATTTAGGGAAATCACGGAAAACCTACCCTCAGGATGGCCGCACGCGGGATTGAACCGCCGTCCTCCCGAATACGAGTCCAGTGTTCTAGCCACTGCGGCACGCTGCTCGGTGGAAAGTTGCTGATTGAAATTTCATGAGAAGCTCCTGCCGCTGTGAAAAACGCCGTTGTTGTAACGACTGCCACTCCACTTCGTGAATCATATCCGTGCACTCTCTACCTTATATCACGATAGTGATAAACGAATTGCCCTTCTTTGAACTTTTTCGATGCTCGTCGTCAACCCTATCTGATGCGGATCGCACAACGCATTGCAGTACTACAGGAGACGGCGGACAAGCGTAGGTGAAGCGTCTCTTTAGTAGACCTGTTACGTTTTCTAAGTGTTCTGCCAATAAATCGCCGTCTTTGGTTTACTTTCCCCCGAACATTATCTATGTGATCGTTCCAGTTTAAGTCATTGTTGTTTACAATCCCTAAGTATTTAGTTGAGTTTATAGCGACAAGTGTATATATGTAATCGTTCCAAATTACTTTTATTTGAGATTCCTAACTATTTATTTGAGTTAACAGCACGACATTTATGTGATTTATCGTGTAATTGAAATTTAACTGATTCCTTTTAATGCTCACGTGGTTGACTTCACACTTTTCATTATTTCGAGCCAATTACCAATTTTTGAACCTTAGAGATATACAGTCTAAAATATTTTGCAATTCGTTTTGATCATCAGATTTTACAAGACAGTAAATGACAATATTATCTCCAAACAATGTAACAGGGCTGCGAAGATTGTCTTCAAAATCTTTTATGTAGATCACTCTAGGGGGACGCCTGATATTACTTCTGTTTTATTGAATGACTTTCTGACAATTGTTACGAACTGTGACCTTTTTGACAGGAAATCACTTGACGAGTCACGCAGCTGAGAAAATGCTCCACAGGTATGCAATTCAATTAGCAGTCGCTTGTGAGGAACTATGTCGGAAACGTCCGGAAATGTAAAATTATAAATATAAACGTCCCTTGACGATAGCATTCATTACTTCTCGAGAATAAAGAGCTAGTTGTGTTTCACAAGAACGGTATTTTCTGAATGCTTATTTGCTGTTTGTCAAGGAATCTTTTTCTTCGAGTACGTACAGTATATGCCCCAAAATCATACTCCAAATTGACGTTAGTGATCTGTGTCTGTAGTTCAGTGGACTAGTCCTATTTCATTTCTTGGGTTGGGTGTTGCTGCGACTTCTGCAACTTTCCATTCTTTGGATATGGATCTTTGTACGAGCTAGAGGTTGTGTATGATTTCTAAATATGAAGCTACTGTATCAGCAAACGCTGAAAGTAACCTGACAGCTGTACAATCTGGACCGGTGGCCTTATCTTTCTTATGTGTTTTAAGCTGCCTCGTTACATCGAGGATATCTACTTCCAAGTTACTCGTGTTGGCAGTTGTCCTTGGATCGAATTCTGGAATATTTACTTCTTCTGCTTTTGCGAAGGAATTTCGGTAAACCGTATTTAATAACTCTGGTTAAGTGACGCTGTCTTCAATAACATCACCATTGATATCGCGCAGTGAAGGTGTTGTATGCGTCTTGCCACTGTTGTGCTTTAAATATGACTTGAAACTCTTCGGTGTTTTTGCCAGATGTCGAGCCAGATTTTCGTTGCGGAAACAATTAAAAGCATCAAATAGTGAAGTTCGTGCTAAATTTCCAGATTCTGTAAAACTTTGCTAATTGTGGTGATCTTGCGTTCTTTTAAATTTGGCATTCTTTTTTCATTGCTGTTACAACAGTGTTTTGGGTACCATGGGCGATAAGTACCATTTCTTAATAATTTATTTTTGTATATAACTCGATACTACACGCCTGGAAATGGAAAAAAGAACACATTGACACCGGTGTGTCAGACCCACCATACTTGCTCCGGACACTGCGAGAGGGCTGTACAAGCAATGATCACACGCACGGCACAGCGGACACACCAGGAACCGCGGTGTTGGCCGTCGAATGGCGCTAGCAGCGCAGCATTTGTGCACCGCCGCCGTCAGTGTCAGCCAGTTTGCCGTGGCATACGGAGCTCCATCGCAGTCTTTAACACTGGTAGCATGCCGCGACAGCGTGGACGTGAACCGTATGTGCAGTTGACGGACTTTGAGCGAGGGCGTATAGTGGGCATGCGGGAGGCCGGGTGGACGTACCGCCGAATTGCTCAACACGTGGGGCGTGAGGTCTCCACAGTACATCGATGTTGTCGCCAGTGGTCGGCGGAAGGTGCACGTGCCCGTCGACCTGGGACCGGACCGCAGCGACGCACGGATGCACGCCAAGACCGTAGGATCCTACGCAGTGCCGTAGGGGACCGCACCGCCACTTCCCAGCAAATTAGGGACACTGTTGCTCCTGGGGTATCGGCGAGGACCATTCGCAACCGTCTCCATGAAGCTGGGCTACGGTCCCGCACACCGTTAGGCCGTCTTCCGCTCACGCCCCAACATCGTGCAGCCCGCCTCCAGTGGTGTCGCGACAGGCGTGAATGGAGGGACGAATGGAGACGTGTCGTCTTCAGCGATGAGAGTCGCTTCTGCCTTGGTGCCAATGATGGTCGTATGCGTGTTTGGCGCCGTGCAGGTGAGCGCCACAATCAGGACTGCATACGACCGAGGCACACAGGGCCAACACCCGGCATCATGGTGTGGGGAGCGATCTCCTACACTGGCCGTACACCACTGGTGATCGTCGAGGGGACACTGAATAGTGCACGGTACATCCAAACCGTCATCGAACCCATCGTTCTACCATTCCTAGATCGGCAAGGGAACTTGCTGTTCCAACAGGACAATGCACGTCTGCATGTATCCCGTGCCACCCAACGTGCTCTAGAAGGTGTAAGTCAACTACCCTGGCCAGCAAGATCTCCGGATCTGTCCCCCATTGAGCATGTTTGGGACTGGATGAAGCGTCGTCTCACGCGGTCTGCACGTCCAGCACGAACGCTGGTCCAACTGAGGCGCCAGGTGGAAATGGCATGGCAAGCCGTTCCACAGGACTACATCCAGCATCTCTACGATCGTCTCCATGGGAGAATAGCAGCCTGCATTGCTGCGAACGGTGGATATACACTGTACTAGTGCCGACATTGTGCATGCTCTGTTGCCTGTGTCTATGTGCCTGTGGTTCTGTCAGTGTGATCATGTGATGTATCTGACCCCAGGAATGTGTCAATAAAGTTTCCCCTTCGTGGGACAATGAATTCACGGTGTTCTTATTTCAATTTCCAGGAATGTATTTCTTGAAATCCAAACAACCTCTCGTCTAGTCTTACATTGTCAGATTCGAAAGAGTGGAAACTGTCTCTTAGGGAGGTGTCAAGCGAATATTTTACTGTTTTTCATTCTGGAAACATCTCCCAGGCTGTGGTTAAGCCATGTCTCCGTAATATCCTTCCTTCCAGACGTGCTTGTCTTGCTAGGTTCGCAGGAGAGCTTCAGTGAAGTTTGAAATGCTGGAGACGAGGTACAGGAGCAAGTACAGCTGTGAGAACGGGACATGAGTCGTGCTTAGATAGATCAATTGGTAGAGTACAAAGGCAAAGGTCCTGAGTTCGAGTCTCGTTCCAGCACACAGTTTTAATCTGTCTGGGTGTTTCAATGTTGCCTTTGTTTCGTATTGCTCCCAGGCGTCTTTGGGTATAATCAAGGGCGCAAACAGCGCCAGATGTTGAGTGATCACTCTGAAGCCATCGGAGATTCCATGTATTCAGGTGATGCAACGTTGCTGGCATGTGACGGAGTTTGAAATGGTCTCATTGTGGGTCTGCAGCCGGTCGGCTGTAGCGTCAGGGCAGGTACACTTCGTCTTTAAAATTCTGGTCGGCCATGTGTGAATACAATAAGTAGGGTTCCCAGAATTATACAGCGAGTGCATCGTAACCCTGTCTCATCTACGCCTGCCTCTGCAACATTTTATGTCATACTGACAAACAGCAGTCATACTATGGAATTACAATACAAACTGTTGCGTTTGGAGTTGTTCCGCGACACAAGCAAGTGTGGACTGACGAAGAATGGGGTCTCATTTTGTTTAGCGATGAATTGCGGTTCTGTACTTTGTTGAATGACTATCGTCAGCCTTTATGGTGACGAGCTAGCGAGGTGTCCCATAATTCCTATGTGTGGGGAGATGCAGCGGATCTGTCCGCGATAGAACATGTGTGGGACCATCTTCGACGTCAGATCCGTCCCGTGCCAGTATCGAAAGTATTTTACACCACTTGCTAGCCAGCTCGCCTTAGGAGAGGTTACAACGTCTTTAGCACATCTTTTCCGATTGAATCAGTGTATGCATGCAGCCCAGAGCAGTTGCTACATCATACTAATGAGCGAGCTCAGATTACCAAATTCTTTGCAAATATGTCTCTATTTTATAACCACTGAAATAACATCACATACCCTCTCAGTCCTTGAAGTTTTATTTCGTTTCCCCCTCCCCTTCTAAGTGTTTCACTTTTGCTAGCTTGTGTATGAAGTTAAGTAAATAACTTATTTTTCTCATTTTGAGGGAGCTCAATGGCGATCTGTTAAATCGTTGTAAACCAGACAACAGAAAAGTTCCCGTAAAATATTTTTTTTTTTACTTAAGACAACCCGTTTCAACAGACTGTGCTGTCATCTTCAGGTATTAAAATATTTTTGTAGTTAAACATGTTCATTTCACGCTGCCCTCATGCACAAGATGTCAAGTGGATAAAAATAGCACATTATAAAAGGATGAAGCCTTTTATAATGAGCTGTTTTATCCACTTTCCATCTTGTGCGAGAGGCCAGCGTAAAATGAAAATATTCTACTACAAAAATATTCTAAGACCAAAGACTACTGCACAGTTTGTTGAAACCGGTTGTCTTAAATAAACCATTTTATGTCGTCTTGGATCTTGAATAGTCTTCAACAAATAATTATAAATATGACTAATGGATCAGTAGAAGTACCTGTTGTGTTGGGATGATTGAAAAGACAGTCACAAACACACAAACACACACAGACACACACACACACACACACACACACACACACACAAACACAAACACACACCATAATAAAATTATGTTCCTTGTTCACTACAGTGAGTGCAAATATTTTGATTTCTACACATACATGTCGCTGGTTTTATGTTGTTTGCTATGAGTAACTTTGCGTCTAACTGTGCCATGAGGATATTAACTAAATCCAAAAACTGGACAGGGAAGAACGAAAGTCGATTTTAGCCACACAGTTGCGATGCTTTTCGGGGGCTGCCGCGGGTATGAAGTTTGTCTCGTTCATTATAGGATTCATTAACGTTCGTAAACAATTTCTATCTTCTAGGTACTGAAGAGCCAGTGGGACATTTCTTGATGAACAGGAGCCCTCTCCATTTTCTAGCACCTCATATTCTGTGATGGAAAATGATAATGTTTAGCCCTCGAATGACTGAAATTGGCTTTAGGGTAATAAAGAATCTCTTATGGAGTTGTAAAGAACTCGCACAAGGTTTGTAATTCAGAACTGTTTCTAAGCTTTCAACACTTAGGCAAGACCACTGCGAAGTTCCTCGGCAGCGTCTTGCATTTCGTGGAATTGTAATTCCCCTAAACAGCACTACTTGGTAAAGAGTTATCAGGAGTTCAGTTTAACAGAAGTTTTCTCTCCATAAAGTGGAAATTCTTGAAGTTTCAGTTGCCCGAGGTGTATGTCGAACGTGACACACTATAAAACAAGCAAAGTTCTTAATATCCTATAGACAAGTAACTGTATTTACTTCGCAGTGTCATAAAGATGAGGCACACATATCGGTTGTTGACAAGTCACAATAGTTCCCACTCGACGCACCCTGTTCTCATTTCAAAGATATTTACAAAAGTCCATCAACGATTCAATAAGTTTGTAACACCATTATCCGAGGTACGAAGGTCTCTCTCCATCTCTCCATTAGACTGTCATGACTGCATAGTGCAGAACGAGTCAACTCTCTGACGCATTCCCAACCTCGGGGCAGTTAAGTACTGAAGTTAAAATAATATTTACTGAGGGGTAAAACGGAAAGGATTTCATTGTTTATCGGTCAATAAACACAACTATTTTCGAAAAATCGTCAGTATTACCACTATTTCGCAAAATTAAAAAACTCAATACGTAGTTTATCAACGATTATATCTGTTTCAAATATTAGCATTAACTTGTGACTCAATGTAGCGAAGGTCGCAGCTTGTGGAATAAAAGCATGAAATCTTATTCACTGGCTCCACACACACACTTTGTGGTTTGTACCATGCGCCTATGACTTAGCAATTGAGGTATATACTTTGAAAAATGCTAAAATATGTCATGAAAATGCATTCACCAAATTCTGGATAGTTCCCGCAAATGGACCAGAAATTGCTTCATTATTCAGTTCTTAAAGACAAACGAAGTTGTTGATAGTGTCCCCTACAACGAAAACAGAGTTAATACTACTACAGTGCTGTAGGGTCCTCATCATTATCATTAGTAATATTAGAGACAGTGGTCAGGTGCAAAGCACTGGCGGCCTCAAATCCTCGCCGCGCGGGATTAGCCGAGCGGTCTGGGGCGCAGCAGTCATGGACTGTGCGGCTGGTCCCGGCGGCGGTTCGAGTCCTCCCTCGGGCAAGGGGGTGCGTGTTTGTCCTTAGGACAATTTCGGTTGAGTAGTGTGTAAGCTCAGGGACTGATGACCTTTGCAGTTAAGTCCCATAAGATTTCACACACACACACACACACACACACACACACACACACACACACACCCGAAATCTTCCAATGTCTGCCAGTTCAGATGTAAGGAGCTAAGCAACAAAGTGATTTACAAACAAGTATAGAGCACAAATTTTAACGTGGCTGACATTACACGCAGGTACAGGGTGAGGATGAAGCAAACATCGCCAGGCAGTGATGCAGAGAAAGTTTGTTTTGTAGGAAATGTCCGCACTCATTGTCAATGGTTAGTTTTCTTTTACGAAGAGAAGTTGTAGGTAGCACCTGCGATGCACTGGATATTCCTTTATCATTGTATAAAAAGGTTGGTTCAAATAAAAAATACCAAATATATCATTGACTCATTAGCTCGTGGTTTAATGAAACAGCTACATAAATTAATTCATTTTCCTCGCTTTAAGAATAAATGTCCATGGAAAGTTAAATTCCTTTCCAAATGTTAGTAAAGAACTAACGTTGGCGACTATGTGGTATGTGGTTGGCAATGGGAAGCGTGCTGGCGTTAACTTTCGCCAGCATACTGCGCATCATCAAAGAGGTTGCGAGAAGATCGATGGAGGCGAAAGACAGACTTGCAAGCAACGTACCATCAAACGCACTGTCGGCTGCCAGTATTTAGAGATCGCCGCCACGGACAGGGGGGCCAGTCAGTGATCCTGTGAGTTAAGAGCTGAGTCATCATTTACAGCCCAGTGGGGTTCACCATCGCAGTTAGCTCCGGCTCTACCTCAGAGTCAGTCAGTACCAGCGACCAGAGTAGTGTACATAGCGGGAGTTGTACTTCACCAGCAGTGAAGCTAACACGGACTATCACAGATGAGCTTGTACCACCTGGACTATCATAAGATAAGTATTCCTCAGTTTATGTTAATAAAGAACCCTTTTAATCCATGTGTGCAGAAAGAGGATACTGGACACCAAACAGCATCCTCTGCTTGCTTCCCATGGTACAAGCCTATAGTGACAACGAGACGACACAAACAACTGGCCATGACCATAATTCAGAGCAGTTTCAGACGCTACAGTCTGGAACCGCGCGACCGCTACTTTCGCAGGTTCGAATCCTGCCTCGGGCATGAATGTGTGTGATGTCCTTAGGTTAGGATGATTTGGAAAGTATTTCGAGTAGATTTTCCCACCATGTTATAGTTCTGGGTGGAGTTTTTAATTTGCCGAATATAGACTGGGAGACTCAATAATTCATAACGGGTTGCAGGGACAAAGAATCAAGTGAAATTTTTTAAAGTGCTTTATCTGTAAACTACCTTGAGCAGTTAAACAGAGAACCGAGTCGTGGCGATAACATATTAGACGTTCTGGTAACAAACAGACCCGAACTATTTGAAACAGTTAACGCAGAACAGGAAATCAGTGATCATAAAGCGGTTACTGCATCGATGATTTCAGCAGTAAATAGAAATATTAAGAAAGGTAGAAGATTTTTCTGTTTAGCAAAAGTGAAAAAAAGATGATTTCAGAGTACTTGACGGCTCACCGCAAAAGTTTTGTCTCAAGTACAGATAGTGTTGAGGATCAGTGGATAAAGTTCAAAACAATCGTACAATATGTGTTAGATGAGTATGTGACAAGCAAGATCGTAAGAGATGGAAAAGAGCCACCGTGGTACAACAACCGAGTTAGAAAACTGCTACGGAAGCAAAGAGAACTTCACAGCAAACATAAACATAGCCAAAGACTTGCAGACAAACAAAAATTACGCGAAGCGAAATGTAGTGTGAGGAGGGCTATGCGAGAGGGGTTCAATGAATTCGAAAGTAAAAGTTCTATGTACTGACTTGGCAGAAAATCCTAAGAAATTTGGTTCTTATGTCAAAGCAGTAGGTGGATCAAAACAAAATGTCCAGACACTCTGTGACCAAAATGGTATATATCGAAATAGACGACAGAGGGATAGGGAAACAATTAAAATCGCTCAAAAGAGGAAAGGCCGCTGGACCTGATGGGATACCAGTTCGATTTTACACAGAGTACGCGAAGGAACTTGCCCCCCTTCTTGCAGCGGTGTACCGTAGGTCTCTAGAAGAGCGTAGCGTTCCAAAGGATTGGAAAGGGGCACAGGTCATCCCCGTTTTCAAGAAGGGACGTCGAACAGATGTGCAGAACTATAGACCTGTATCTATAACGTCGATCAGTTGTAGAATTTTGGAACACGTATTATGTTCGAGTAAAATGACTTTTCTGGAGACTAGAAATCTACTCTGTAGGAATCAGCATGGGTTTCGAAAAAGACGATCGTGTGAAACCCAGCTCGCGCTACTCGTCCACGAGACTCAGAGGACCATAGACACGGGTTCACAGGTAGATGCCGTGTTTCTTGACTTCCGCAACGCGTTCGATACAGTTCCCCACAGTCGTTTAATGAACAAGTAAGAGCATATGGACTACCAGACCAATTGTGTGATTGGATTGAAGAGTTCCTAGATAACACAACGCAGCATGTCCTTCTCAATGGAGAGAAGTCTTCCGAAGTAAGAGTGATTTCAGGTGTGCCGCAGGGGAGTGTCGTAGGACCGTTGCTATTCACAATATATATAAATGACATCGGTAGTTCGCTGAGGCTTTTTGCGGATGATGCTGTGGTATATCGAGAGGTTGTAACAATGGAAAATTGTACTGAAATGCTGGAGAATGTGCAGCGAATTGACGCATGGTGCTGAGATTGGCAATTGAATCTCAATGTAGATAAGTGTAATGTGCTGCGAATACATAGAAAGAAAGATCCCTTATCATTTAGCTACAATATAGCAGGTCAGCAACTGGAAGCAGTTAATTCCATAAATTATCTGGGAGTACGCGTTAGGAGTGATTTAAAATGGAATGATCATATAATGTTGATCGTCGGTAAAGCAGATGCAAGACTGAGATTCATTGGAAGAATCCTAAAGAAATGCAATCCGAAAACAAAGGAAGTAGGATACAGTACGCTTGTTCGCCCACTGCTTGAATACTGCTCAGCAGTGTGGGATCTGTACCATATAGGGTTCGTAGAAGAGATAGAGAAGATCCAACGGAGAGCAGCGCGCTTCGTTACAGGATCATACAGTAATCGCGAAAGCGTTATGGAGATGATAAACTCCAGTGGAAGACTCTGCAGGAGAGACGCGCAGTAGCTCGGTACGGGCTTTTGTTGAAGTTTCGAGAACATACCTTCACCGAAGATTCAAGCAGTATATTGCTCCCTCCTACGTATATCTCGCGAAGAGACCATGAGGATAAAATCAGAGAGATTGGAGCCCACATAGAGGCATACCGACAATCCTTCTTTCCACGAACAATAAGAGACTGGAATAGAAGGTACTCAAGGTGCCCTGCGCCACACACCGTCAGGTGGCTTGCGGAGTTTGGATGTCGATGTAGATGTAGTTACGTTTAAGTAGTTCTAAGTTCTAGGGGACTGATGACCTAAGAAGTTAAGTCCCAAAGCGCTCAGAGCCATTAGAACCATTTTTTTGCATGTTTTCCAGGAGGAGAGCCGTAGAACTAATGTAATTTCTCTTTTCAGAGACTTTGGTTTTTAGTATAACGTATTTGTGTAAACCATGGCTATCCCACCCTCTCCAGCACCTGCCCCCGCGCCTCAACCGCAGACGCCAATGCGATGGATCTGACACGACATTTTCAGTTTCAGAACCAACGAATTCCCGCCCTGCTGACGACGTACAACAGCTTTGGCTGCACAAACTGCGTCGGCTGCACAACAAAAACCAACTGACCGACTAGTGCAACAAGTGCGGCCTTCCAGCATACCAACATTCCAGCAATTTAACGACTCCGAAGAGCACTGACACAATTCCAAGCACATTGTGAATTTCATCGAGTTCGAGGTACCGTAAAGCTACAATACTATATTTGGATTGCAGGGTCCCCAGATTTCAGGATAATACAAGAACTATTCCCAACTGCTTCTCCTGACGAAATTAGTTACAGCCAAGTAATCGCTGCTTTAATTCAGTATTATGACCAGCAAGTACAAGTAGCTGCAGCCAGATATCAGTTTTTTCCCTTGCACAAAAAGTTGGAACACATGTACCATTAGTGGTACACAGAATTTAAAAAATGGTTCAAAGGGCTCTGAGCACTATGGGACTTAATATCTGAGGTCATCAGTCCCCTAGAACTTAGAACTACTTAAACCTAACTAACCTAAGGACGTCACACACATCCATGCCCGAGGCAGGATTCGAACCTGCGACCGTAGCAGTTACGCGGTTCCGGACTGAAACGCCTAGAACCGCTCGGCCACCACGGCCGGCCAACACACAATTAACTCGCATGACTAGGAAGTGTAAATTTAAGTGTAGTTGTAGCAACTTTTACGGTGACTTAATGATTAGGGATACAACAACAATCACTGTCCCAGGTAGTAGCATACGGGAACAGACCTTAAAGTACTCTGATCCATCAATTCCTTAAGCATTGCAAATCTGAGAGCAATATGATTCGGATGACATAGCAGCTGATAAGTTTGACCAGGCCCCGATTTGTCGGGTCGCATCGCTCCTAGCTCGCGACCGCTCCAAGCAGCCACGACAACGAGCGCTTACACAGCCGCGCGGACAGCCACATAGACAGGTAAACACACTTGTGAACTTAGTGAAGTCTTGCCCTAGATGTTTTTCTCGCCATAAAAAGACAGGATTGCCCATCACGCAACGTATTACTTGTGGGAAAAAAGCCATCTCCAAGTTTGTTGCCACCGGCACAAAAACGCCAATTTTGCCCGCACCCAGAAGAAACAGGCTCGTGCCTATGCAGTGAGAGCTGTGTTTTCAAAATTTACAAGTTCCGACAAACGTAAGATTAAGGTTGTGCTTTCTCAACACCGTAGCGCTGTGCAAAGGCGTTCTAACAAACTATTTGCCTCATTACGAATTGCTGGCCGTCATGTGAATTTTCAGTGAGACACTGGTGCCTCAGAAACTTTGCTTAATCGCGCCACTTACAAACAGTTAGACTCACCATGCCTTTCTAAATCTAGCGACCACCTCACTGCTTACAATGGACAGGAAATTCCAGTGCTTGGACAGTGTAGTTGGCCTGCCACTTACAAATCTCATACAAGGACAGTGAATTTTACTGTGTTGAAATCATGAGACATTGAGAACATTTTTGGTTTCGATGCCTTTGATTTGTTTGGACTTAGCATCCTCTAGAACGACTTTCCAGATCAGCTTTTGCACCAAAAGACAGTGTCGCTAGCTTGCATAAAGAATTACCTGAACTATTTTCAGAAGGAATGGCAAAAGCTAATAACTTTGTAGCGCATGTTACATTGAAAGACAATGCATAGGCTACATTTTTCAGGGCTCGCCCCATTCCAATTGCCTTAAGAGAAAAAACAGACAGTGAATTGAAAGAATTACAAGAGAATGGCGTAACTGCTCGCATTCAAGCTAGTTAAAGGGCAAGTCCTCTCGTTTTCTTCCCCAAATCTTCTGGTCGCATTTGCATTTCTGTTGAATTCACAGTCAACCCACAGACAGTAGTTTACACTTATCCGTTACCTCGCCTTGAGGAACTCATGGACAGGCTTGGTGCAGTACGTTACTTTTCTAAGATAGATTTGTACGATACTTACTCGCAAATTCCATTGGATGAAGAATCACAGATAATGTTTGTTGTAAATTCACACTTAGGACTCGTTAAATATTTGCGTTTGCCCTTCGGCAGTGCTTCCACACCCACCATTTTTCACGTTAGCTGGAACACCTGACTGTAAAGTGTCATTTTGTTCAAACTACCTTGCCAATATTGTTGCCTCAGGTCGCACACCGGAGGAACACATTGCCAATTTGCGTACTCTTTTTCGAGTGTTGTCAGAAGCAGTATTAAAGAGTCGTCTCGAAAAGTGTGAGTTTTTTCAAACCGAACTACAGCACTTTGGTCACGTGATAAAGACTCAGGGTGTGCACCTTCTCCAGTCTCATTTGCTTGCAATTCGTGACCTGCCTGTTCCTCGCAAAGAGTCTGAACTGCAATCAGTACTGGGCAAAATCACATACTACGTTCGGTTCATATCAAATGTACCTTTTGTGTGGACTAAAGATTGTCAAGATGCATTTCAAAAACTCAAAAATGTTTTGCTTAGTGAAAGATATTTGGTGCATTGTGATCCTGCCAAGCCACTAGATTTGCAGGTCGGCGCATCTTCCTGCGGAATCAGCATTCTCAAATTGAAAATGCACTGCTCAAAGTTTTCAGCGCTAGGCTTGGTTGCTTTCGCAATATCAGTATGAAATTGCTTACAGACCTACAGCAAAGCATGGCACTGGAGACGCCGTATCTCGCCTTCCTATTGGCCCAGATTTGATTTTGATGCATCAAAAATGACAATATACTCTGCGAGACGTACGCAGAATCCCCATTGAGGAGTAGGGAAAATTTAACCAGTGCTCATTGCTGGTTAGCGACGAAGGATTCAAGTCTGCATCCGAGCAAAGGGACGTATTGACGGTGCTCAAGTAGGCTGTAAAAGAATCCCGAAGCGAAACAGGCAGTTTTTTTTCTCTACAGAAAAGCTTTCTTTAATTTATTGGGTGATGTGGACACAACGGAGTGAAGCAAAACTTTTGCTTATGTGTGTACAGATCATGTCCTTTTAAAAAGAGCCGTATCAGCAATTGCCTTCAACGACTGATGGAAAACGCAGCAAACCTAAACTGGGCTCTAGGACGTGGTTTGACAAATGTATCTACATCTAAATTTACTTATATTCTCTGAAAACTACTATACACTGCGTGGTGGACGCTACTTTGTACCGATACGATCCATTTACCTTCCTATTTCATTAGCGCATTCCACGAAGGAAAACTGACACTCTTTATACTTCTGCATCTCCTATAATCTCTCTTGTCCTCAGGACGCCGACAACAGATATGCCGTGGTAACATCTTAATGGTGGCTCAACTCTCAGTGAATTCAGAAGCTCTAAATTCGTCCAGAAGGATTTGTCAAGAACTAGGCCGTATTTACTCCAAAGATTCTCACTTAAGTTACCCGATCATCTCTGTTACTCTTTCGTATGGTCAACGGCGACCTGTTATGGCACTTGCAGGACACCTCTTTACCCGGGAATCTGCTGTCGTAGCTACACGGTAAGGCATCCGAACACTGGAACTATGGAACAGGTCTGGCATTAGCAGCTTTTATTCGATTTCATTTACAGGGTCATTACTTTTGCCACAGAATCCTTCGAACAAATCTGTTTTCCATTTTCTTCCATTATACCGTACATTGTCCAATGAACTTTGTTTCTTAATATTGCCCATAACTAGTTATATATCTACATAAATATAGTAGATTCGCCACTAATCTTGTAATCGTATAATATCGTGGTTTTTATGTACGTAAATGTTGCCCCACAGAGGCATACGCCTCCCCCATATCCGAGGCACGTTTACGCACTCGATGTGAGCCTAGACAAAATTATTTTGCACTTTTAAATGTAACGTTTGGTTAGAAGTATAGGCAGTAAGTTATTAATAATATTGATATAAGAGTAAACCGTTTTAAACACTGTAAATCTAACCAAAAAATTAAAAATTCTGGAAAGAAGTCCAAGTAAATGTACCCCGGTTTCCCTTACTTGGTGCTATTAGTCAGATATGCCTCTAGCCCCGTAGTCACCATACTCACCGACCTTATAAAGTTTTTGAGATACTTACCGTTTTTAAATCCTCCTGTCAGATACTGAAAGAAACTAGCACAAAAAGTTACATTTCTAGTAAATATGACACGAATTTTAATTAAATCTTATTTCTGAAACCGTCAAATAATTAATCAGCAGTTTCTTCAACCACTGCTTTGATTAATTCATCGTCTTTGTTTGGTTTATTATCCTGGGTAATAATTTTGCAACTTGGAATGGCACCTGAGTTGCTGCCTCTTTCAGACCTAATGGTTTTAAAAAAGTTGATTGTTGTGCATTACGTTTGTCTTTTAGATGCCTTACCCCTTCTTTCCTGGGAGCACAGTCCAGTTGGAAATCCTTTTCAGTCCCTGAGTCAACTGTTTTGAATGACTTTAAACCATCTCCTTCTTCCCAAATGATACGCTAGCATAGCATAGTAAATACACTCACTTCTTTTTCTGCCAGGTAAAGGAGAAATCTGTTTCTCATTTCGAATGAAAGTGGTAAGTTATTTGCTTTTTGCTTGAACACGCCATCATTAGCATAAACCTAGTTTGTATCTATATGTACATCGAACCACCCGCATTAGTAAATGCCAAATATAGGCATGCAAAACACGAAGGTTGTCCAGAAAGTAAGTTCCCATCGGTCGCGAAATGGAAAGAACAGTGAAAACCAGAAACGTTTTACTTGCAATAGTTAGGTACACCTTCCACCTACTTCTCTACATAGTCACCGCTCCAACGTCGAGTGTTGTCGTAGTGCTGTATCAACTTTCCAATATCCTCGTCATAGAAAGCATCTGCCTGTGCTTTCGGCCAGTTATCTGCACTGTTCTGCAGCTCGTGGTCTGTGGAAAATTTTTTCATAGCCAGCGGTTCTTGTGAGCAGAGATGAAACTCAGGGGGAGCCAGTTACGGTCTGTATTGTAGGTGATCAAACACTTAGCATCGGAAACGCTGCAGGAGCGTCTTCATTGGCCCTGCAGTGTGCGGCCGAGAATTGTCATGAAGACGGAACTGCTCGACAGTTATGTTATGTGGGCTGTATGACACAGGCGAAATCTCTAACCAGGCCATTATACTTGGCTGGAGACGCTTTTACGCACGCATCTTTACGTGCTCACTGTTCACTCAAAACTCAAAAGAGCAACGCGACTCGATCGACAGGCATACTAGAGACACTGCACAACGCATCTATGCAAAGCTTTACCGGATTTTCCCAGTGATTTCCATTTCAGGACTGATCGGAAGTTACTTTCTGGACAACCCTCGTATAACATGATCAGCCTCACACGTATACAATCAGCTATGAGCCTGACAATATAGTGGGCTTCAGTGACAATGGCAACTGTGGGGTAGGAATTGCTGCAGTTAGCGTGATCTGAGCAAAGTGGGGCGACCCAGGTTAGTAACCTGAGTGTTACAGCGATCTACCGAAAATGTCTATCAGACTGACAGTGTAGTATTCTTGACTGACAATGGCATTTGCACAAGAGCTGTTGCTGTAAGCATGCTGTGAGCTCAGTGGATTAATCCAGCTTAGCCAAGTTCAGCGTTACAACCAACTTCTGAAAACGTCCTCATGATTTACAAACAGCTTATGGTCGAAGGTTTGGAGATCACTGCTCTAACGAGCCACATATTAGTGAAGGTACTCTAGATGAAAATACCTTGGACAGTAAGTGATGGTGAGGTGCAGTATCGAATGCATTTCGTAAACATAAGAAAATGGAATATGCTTGTCACTTGCATATATTGCCAGCAACCTGTTGAGTATGAAAAAAACAACGAGTGATTCAGACGAGTGGTTTGGATTGACCGAGGCGAACTTGTTATCCTCCAGGAACGTCATTATGTTTGAGCTAAGAATATGATCTGAAATCCTAGAAAAAACTAACTCAACGATACTGGTCTTTAGTTTTGAGCATCTGATAATGTACCCCATTGCTGAACAGGAGTGAACCGCACACTTATTCAGTAAGACGGTAGTATTCGCTGATAATATGAACTGGGATACGAGATAATTTGCTGCAGTCACCACAGACGCCTACTAAGGCGGCATCACCGCAGACAGACCAGCGATGCGGGTTGCCGACTACGCTGCGAAGGCTGGACGACGCAAGAGCGTTTACAAGCAAGTACCACAGGTGACAACAAACACGTAGGTGCGGCCAACGTCCATCAGAGGTCATCAACCAGCAGCATAGGAATGGGGCGTGACGATCAACGAATTATCTTCTGGCGACCAAGTGTGTGCAGATAGTCCCGCAAATATCCTTCCACCCGGGGATAGATAAGCTGGCGCCCGGCAGTTCAGCGGGCAGTTCTCGACTTGCCGAGTGCACAGATTAGCAAGTATGGGGATGTGCCACGTCGACCACCCTATCTTCCGCCACGATTGCGTCACTTCCATCGTGAAGGCTATCTACCAGCTGTTAGCAGCCGACTTCGACGTGGAACAGTTGTACGGGTATAGAGGCGAAAGTAACTAAGATTATAGGAATTAGTTATTATTTGCTTGATCCGCATAAGGGAACCTTATTATTATTATTATTATTACTATTATTTCTGACTTTGAAGGAAGTGTTACAGTTGGTGATTTATTGTAGTTTCATTAATAAAAAACAATGTTGGAAAAACGAGTTGGTTCTAGCTCTGTAGATTTAGCATAATTTTCTGGCGTAGTCATCTTTATCTACATCTACATAATTACTGTGAAATTTACAATTAAATGCCTCATAGAGAGTTTATAGAACCCCTCTCGAGAAACTAAAACTAAAATCCTTCTGTGTGAGCTCTGATTTCTCTTATTTTATTACGATCAATTCTTCCTACGTAGGCGAGATCCGACAAAATACGAGTATTTTCACAATCTGAGGAGAAAGTTAGTGATTTAAATTCATGAGAAGATCCTGCCGGAACGAAAAATGCCTTTGTCTTAACGATTGCCCATTTCACGTATCATATCTATAGCTCTCTATTTCGCGATAGTACAAAACAAGCTGCCCATTTTGAATCTTTCAGATGTCCTCTGTCCATCCTATCTGGTGCTAGTTCCACACCGCACAGCAGTTCTCCAGCGTATTATACGTAGTCTATTTAGTAAACTTGCAGCATTTTCCCAGTGTTCTGCCAATAAATCGTAATATGTTACTTGCTTTACCTACATTACCTATGTGTTCGTTCCAACTTAAGCTTTTCGTAGTTGTAATGCCTAAGTATTTAGCTGAATTTACGGTCTGTAGATTTGTGCGATTCATCGTGTAACCGCAATTTAGCTGTTGCTTTTTGTTCTAATGTGGATGACATCACACGTCTTATTATTTAGAGTCAATTGCCACTTTTTGCACCATACAGATACCTTGTCTTAACCGTTTTTAAATGTAAGATCTAACTAGAGTTCCGACAGTGCCTGGCGCCTTGTATGCTTTAAGTATCACAATATCGATATATATCATTTACGAGTCTGTCCAGTAATCAAACATTGCTATAATACACTCCTGGAAATTGAAATAAGAACACCGTGAATTCATTGTCCCAGGAAGGGGAAACTTTATTGACACTCCTGGGGTCAGATACATCACATGATCACACTGACAGAACCACAGGCACATAGACACAGGCAACAGAGCATGCACAATGTCGGCACTAGTACAGTGTGTATCCACCTTTCGCAGCAATGCAGGCTGCTATTTTCCCATGGAGGCGATCGTAGAGATGCTGGATGTAGTCCTGTGGAACGGCTTGCCATGCCATTTCCACCTGGCGCCTCAGTTGGACCAGCGTTCGTGCTGGACGTGCAGACCGCGTGAGACGACGCTTCATCCAGTCCCAAACATGCTCAATGGGGGACAGATCCGGAGATCTTGCTGGCCAGGGTAGTTGACTTACACCTTCTAGAGCACGTTGGGTGGCACGGGATACATGCGGACGTGCATTGTCCTGTTGGAACAGCAAGTTCCCTTGCCGGTCTAGGAATGGTAGAACGATGGGTTCGATGACGGTTTGGATGTACCGTGCACTATTCAGTGTCCCCTCGACGATCACCAGTGGTGTACGGCCAGTGTAGGAGATCGCTCCCCACACCATGATGCCGGGTGTTGGCCCTGTGTGCCTCGGTCGTATGCAGTCCTGATTGTGGCGCTCACCTGCACGGCGCCAAACACGCATACGACCATCATTGGCACCAAGGCAGAAGCGACTCTCATCGCTGAAGACGACACGTCGCCATTCGTCCCTCCATTCACGCCTGTCGCGACACCACTGGAGGCGGGCTGCACGATGTTGGGGCGTGAGCGGAAGACGGCCTAACGGTGTGCGGGACCGTAGCCCAGCTTCATGGAGACGGTTGCGAATGGTCCTCGCCGATACCCCAGGAGCAACAGTGTCCCTAATTTGCTGGGAAGTGGCGGTGCGGTCCCCTACGGCACTGCGTAGGATCCTACGGTCTTGGCGTGCATCCGTGCGTCGCTGCGGTCCGGTCCCAGGTCGACGGGCACGTGCACCTTCCGCCGACCACTGGCGACAACATCGATGTACTGTGGAGACCTCACGCCCCACGTGTTGAGCAATTCGGCGGTACGTCCACCCGGCCTCCCACATGCCCACTATACGCCCTCGCTCAAAGTCCGTCAACTGCACATACGGTTCACGTCCACGCTGTCGCGGCATGCTACCAGTGTTAAAGACTGCGATGGAGCTCCGTATGCCACGGCAAACTGGCTGACACTGACGGCGGCGGTGCACAAATGCTGCGCAGCTAGCGCCATTCGACGGCCAACACCGCGGTTCCTGGTGTGTCCGCTATGCCGTGCGTGTGATCATTGCTTGTACAGCCCTCTCGCAGTGTCCGGAGCAAGTATGGTGGGTCTGACACACCGATGTCAATGTGTTCTTTTTTCCATTTCCAGGAGTGTAGTATCTGCTTGCAAAAATGCATTTTAAAACATGAAATATAAAATCTCTTCTCCTGTCTGGTGTCATCAGTTTGAACAGGATATGGACCAACGAAATATTAAATGGAAGGTTATGACCCATTTAATGACATAACGTGTGATCCGAGCCGCTTATCGGTAGGTGCCAGTATTATCTATAGAACTCTTCCCTCTATTGTATCTTTGCACGTTGTAACGGAGCAACGAGAGCTACATCATAGCACTAGAGTACGCGGCATGTCCCGCCTGACGGATTTGAGAGCGCAGTGTGTGCAGTCTCGCACTCAGTGTGTGTTCGTTTCCTTAGTGGCTGTAAGTCCAACTTCGTGCAAAACTGTTAGCAACCGTGTTTCTGGTGCTTTTACGAAGACATAGCTATCTCTCCCTCTGTTCTATATTTGAAGCCGACATTATTGTGTGCCTTCTGTCAGCTTGAGGCACACGAGTTCGGTGCTTTCCATTTTCGGCCCGTTGGAGAAGATACATTCGGTATACTGCATCTGAGGTGACCTCTGCCTGAACTCGCTGTAGTCTGAAGGGTCTGGGTAGTGGCAGAGCGATGGCAACTGCCCGTGAAACGCTAGTAGCTGCCTATTTCGTTCACTGCACTGCGAACGGACCACCCTAGAGGAGTTAATCTATTAAGAAAAACTTTAAAACAAAACGCTTTCATGTTTCCTGTCTGCCACAGTGGACTGCCTTGTGCGCTTCCGTGGATGGTTGTTGCTAGATTGACATTAGCTGACATTTGCTCTTTCATTGTAGTTGCAGTGCTGCCTGTCTCTGGCTTTGTTTCGCTGTATGATGATTATAGCACCCTGCTACAATGTTAAAACCATTTAATGTGTTAAATTTCGACCGGATTCGGGTCATTACGTGCACAAGACACTTTAACTGGGAGTTGTGTCACTGTTTGCCGACACTCGGTTTAAGAAGTGTTTTATCTGTATATATAAAAGACAATGTCCTGAATGGCTGAATCATAATCGCCCAACCCATACCGCTAGAACAGAAAATTGAAATTTGAAAATATTGTTGACCTTATACGGTAGGCGTCGTTTAAGAAGGGGTTTTTCGAACTGTCACCACTAATGGGGGTGAAATGGGGATTTGTGAAAATACGTCGCTGTTAAAGGAATTTTGAAGACACACCAATCAAAATTTGGATCTGCTTTCTTGGCCAGCAATCAAGAAATACGTGTTTCAGCACTTTTGAAAGTGTAGCCCTTACAGGGGTGAAACAGTGAGTGAGATTTTTTAAAAAATGTTATTAAATAACTACTAGAATATTTTTAAAGCTATATCTATGAAAGTTTGTATTCGTTCTCTCGGCTACAAAAAATTTAAAAAATCTTCATTGTGAGACCTTCACCTTATTTGAACAATAGGTTCATTGTTTTTGAAAATTCATCCCCTTAGGGGTGAAGGGGGGATGAAATGTTTGTATGAAATATTTAATTATGAAAGCCTTTATAAAGATAAATTTATGAAAATTTGAATTTGGCTTCTCGGTTAGACATAAATAATTGGTGTTCCACTGTTTTTGGAAATTCAGCACCAAGTGGGTGAAATGCACTATCAAAATGTTTCATTGTGAAAACATTTTTAAATCTTGGTAATTGGTGTTTGGCTTCTCAGTTAGAAATGAAAAAAAAACCTCTTCACTATTTTTGGAAATCCGAGCCCTGGCTAGACTGATTCACTGATTCATCATCGTCCAGGACAAACCGCCCAGTTCAAAATGTTCAAATGTGTGTGAAATCTTTTGGGACTTAACTGCTAAGGTCATCAGTCCCGAAGCTTACACACTACTTAACCTAAATTATCCTAAGGACAAACACACACACCCACGCCCGAGGGAGGACTCGAACCTCCGTCGGGACCAGCCGAAACCGCCAAGTCCAGAAACTTGAAATTTGAAGAGAGTGTGGGGCTTGTATCGCAGGCAGCGTTTAAGAAGGGATTGTTCGAAATTCCACTCCTGGTGGGGTACAAGAGGGGTTCAAAGGCTTTTTGAAAATATGCCATTATCAAGGAAATATGGAAGCTACATCTACGAAAATTGGTGGTTGATTTCTATGTCAGAGTTAGAAAAATACATGTTTCAACATCTTCAACTTTTGTAGTCCTGTCTTCCTCAGTCGCGTGTATGATTCAACATTCCTGGAAATTTAAAAAACAGCTAAAACGTCTTTAAAGCTACATCTACGGAAATTGATATTTCACTTCCATTTAGAAATATTTTAGTGTTTTTAGAAATTCATCTTCTAGGGAGGTGAAATACGTGATGAAAAGTTTTTTGAAATTGTTTCATTATGAAATCATTTTCAAAGTTAAATCAAAGATAATTTGTATTTGGCTTCTCTGTTAAATATTTAAAAAAAGTACGTCTTTCACTGTTTTTGGAAAATCAATCTGTAAGGGGTGACATAGGGGATGAAAATTTTTAAGACAACTTTTTTGTACAATGACAATTCTTTTAATGCTAACTCTCTGAAACTCGCTTTTCACTTCTTAGTTAAATATAAAGGAGTATGTTCTAGAGAATGAAAGTCCATGGAAATATCACCACAAGAACGCGAAAGGCGTGGTTAACAACCAGAATCCCTTTTTGGTCAGATGTACATTCGGAAAAGACCACGCTTCTAGGGCCTCAATCATTGTGAAACGTTTAGGTGTTGCAATTTTTTGTGGACGATATCAAAAATTGAATTAAAGAGAAACTGTGCAGACCATACAATCCACGAAAACAAATCAGCGGGCGTTAAGCTGGAATAGTACATTTTTATATGTACCCATACACGTGCAAACTATGTTATGCAATACTTTGATTACATTTTTGATGCCAACATTAATAAGTACTTGTTCCATTGTATTTAATCTAAAGTTAGTTTTGCGCAAGAGAGGATGACTCCTGAACTGATGAAATATGCCCTGCCAGTTCATGGAGGCACATGTCCCGGCTTGCATTAGAGGACGGTGAAAGTCGCTTGCTTGACCTCGTTCGCGTTGCATCACTTTCAGAATTACGTTTCTCTTGCTTCTTCTCCCTGGATACATAGAATGACGCCGTCCTGTGAAATACAGTACTTCATACAGTCTATGAATTCTTTCAAATCTCCAGTTTTCATATAGACACTTACAAACTGAGAGTTCAATTTTCTTTGTGGCAACGACTGTAAGCCGAATCATCTTACCCTATAATATTAGATGCCTCCTTAACCACGAGGCAGGTTTCTGGGATGGCCTACAGCTGTGCGTCTGAGGAATGACTTTTGAGGTTTTATATTATAGAGGCTGTAATATGTATACCGCAGAAGTCTGTAACGACCCTACCTAAAATCGTATCTGTTAGCACACCTTATTCCATTAGGCATAAAAACATATTCTTGGTACGCTTTTACCAAGCTTATTACTAACACAAATTTTAACCTTCTCCATATTAACCTGTTCTTCAAAAAATTTCTTGTTAGCACTACTATCCAAAGTTAGTCTTTCTACTCTAACATTTATATGATAGATATATGTGTTAACAATTGTTCCAAATTGGGTTTGTAATACCAAAACTCTTCTAAAAGAATAACACTTGCTGAAGTATTTATTTCATTTCCATAAAATGTCCTTACAAGTTTGTCAATTCGAGTGTCGGAATCAGGAACCAGGAAAGCAAGCCGGAGACTATCAGGATAATGTAGGATGTTTTCGTAAAAAAATAACAACGCCGACATCAGTTGAAATAATACGCCTTTATTTAAAATTTTATATTGCCTTTACTTTTACAAAAGGTTAGTGTTGCAATATTCTTAACCATCAGAGAAACATATTTAACTTCAGACTGAACATTATCATCAGCTGTAGGTTCACTACCACTTACGAGAACACCTACATAAAATGGATTAGTCTGAAAAACTGTGTTTCTGGCACCACACTTTTTGTCAATACTTGTCCAATCGCTAACTTTACTAACAGGTACAGATTTCTCTGGAGGGCTATATGTCACAAAACGATATGTATTTTCACCAGTATACTTCTTCCAAGGAACACCAGTAGAATCAAAACCTTGAGTACTAAATTTACCAAGCTTATTACTAACACAAATTTTAACCTTCTCCATATTAACCTGTTCTTCAAAAAATTTCTTGTTAGCACTACTATCCAAAGTTAGTCTTTCTACTCTAACATTTATATGATAGATATATGTCTTCACCTTATTAATTATCACATTCTGATATTTGTTAGAAAAAAAATTAATTTCATCTGTAATATTATAATGTCTAAAAGTGGGAAATTGATCGGTATATGTATCAAACTTTCCTTTAACACGATCTGTTTTACCACCATAGTTAAATTCAACATTAATAGTTTCCACAAACTGCGTTCGCCAACGACACATCTCGCCCAATGTAATAGAAGATATCATACGACTACGTCTACGGTTCCATCGTTTCTTCCTGCGTATAACACGACGCTTCATCGAACGATATCTTCCATACCGGCGTCTCCGGACTACGCGGGGACGACGAAGTGTCCATCTCCTTCTCCACAGACAAACAATGCCCAATATGGCAATTAGCACGGACAATATTTAATCACGAAAACAATGCCTCATTACCAAAAGCCATTTCATTAGTCACAAATATAACGAGCCCCGAATGAGTAATTGTTAGGCCGGGTTTATTTTTAACATTCACTGTTACCGGCCTACCTTCAACAATTCTCTTCAAAATACCTGCTAAAGGCTTCCATCCACACCACTCTAATTCCTCAAACAAAATAACAGAATGAACAAATCCATATCCAAATTCGGAACAATAAGGCATATACACATCCTGTTAACGACCTAACACCTTTTCAATCAATGTCGACTTGCCTATATTTGTGTCATCAAACAATTACAATTGAGGTTTCCTCAACTTCGTAGACTGAAAGGGCGCATTGAACCAAGCTTCGACTTCTTTAGCTCAACCGGAATACAACTAATCACAATGCGACAATTCATCACGTTCCTTCCAATTGTGCTGAAACGCTTCCCAGTACTTCTCAATAAACTTCACACGTGACCAATGACTAACCAAGAATGGGTCGGTGTAGTCGAACTTCTTCCCCTTTTTAACTACAGTGTTTCAAGTCGGACGTCTAAAGGTTATTTAGTATTTTCAGTTTTGAGCGATTTTTAAATTCTATACAGCATTCAGAAACGTCTTCATTTATTTATGGCTTGGCCCTATTAAGAATGCCTGTGTGTTAGCCTCGAATTGTCTGTTTGTTTCCGCGTTTCATGAGAGCTTTTCCAATGTTTTAGTTGCCGTATATGGATAGTTTAATGCCCTGGAAAAATTGTTAAATTTCATGATCTTACCAGGTGGTGTGCACTTCAGAATTTTTCGTGACAGAGGCTAACTACTTGTCCTAAAGTGGGATATTTTATTTATATTTTTATTCAATTTTATTTTCGTAAATGGGGTTTTACTGACATCTTCCACTCCCATCTCCTCTCTCTCGGTGTTTCCAGGGACTCCCAAGGATTTTCTAACAGATCTTTCATCCAAATATGTATGCGAAAATTATTATCGGCTATACCATGGCCACCTTCATGAACGCATGATTGTCTGTTGACTTTCCTCTACCAGTATCACTGCAATCCCTTCTGTAGCTGGAGTATAGTATGCTGCGTTTTCTCAGCATTTTATGAGTGGTACCATTAAATTTGGGACATTTTTTATCGTACGAGTGTCATTCAATAATTAAAGAGACAAACTGGTCTGGAGAAAAACTGTTAGTCGGGTAAGTTTGGTACTTATATGACTTTAAGTTGGCGTCACTGGGATGAGCCCTGATCAGCTGATATATCAACATTCTTTTGTTTATAACCTCAACAATACATTGCAAGACGCCGAGGTCCCTTGAAACGACCACATTAGTTGAACAACGTTCTGTTATTCGTTTTTCACTTGCTGAAGGCGAGAAACCAGTGAATATACACTGTAGAATGTCTAAAGTTTATGGTGAAGGTTGTATGAAAGGGGGAAATTTTTACAAGTGAGTAGAACAGTTCAAAAATGGTCGCAACTCAGTGACTGACGAACACAGTTCTGGTCGACCAGTTGCAGTTTCAACTCCCTCACTTGAAAGTCGAATCGATGACATTATTTGTGCCGACCGCAGTGTGAATGTGGATTTGGTATTTGATAAGGTTCAAGTTAGTACTGGCACAGTTCATAACATCATCTGTAACAAGCTGAAGAACCGCAGAACATGTGCAAGATGGGTCCCAAAGGAGTTGACGCGGCTACAGGAGTAAACAAGGTAGAGAATGTGCACAGAGCTAAAGAAACGTTATGAAAGCGAAGGTGAGCACTTCCGCAACAAAATTTTAACTTGTGATTGGATTTGGATTTACTATTATGAGCCATAATCAAAAAGACAAAAGATGGAGTTGAAGCACACCAACTCGCCGGTCAAGAAAAAATTCAAGTCGTGTTGGCGGTGTTTTGGGATGCTGAATGTCCAGTAGTTTTTTGTGGTTATCGCGAATTTCAGCGTACAGTGAACAACCAATACCGCACAGATTTGCGCAAGGTGAAGCCAGCCCTGAGGGAGACAGACGTCGTGGATCTCAGAGGAGAGGTGTGATCCTCCAGCAAGACAACACACGTCCTCATATTGCTCAACAAACCCGTGAAACCATCGCCAGAATGGGCTGGGAAGTACTGCCTCATCCTTCTTACAGTTGCGATTCTATTTGTTTGGTGCACTGAAGGAGGCATTACGTGGGAATAGGTTCCAGGACAACGAGGACGTAAAAGAAAGTTGTGGGAAATTGGTTCAAACATCAAGATAAAGAGTTCTTTGCAGCCGGAATAAAAAAACCTTGTACCCCGTTGGAACAAGTGCATAAATCATCACGGGGATTATGTTGAAATGTAGAAAAAGTATTGTTTTGTAAAAATAAACATTTTTCTCCATACAAATTTGTCTGTTTAATTATTGAATAACTCTCGTATTTTATTACTATACTTGGAGCGTACCGATTCAGACTCCAGTAGACGACTTAGTTCAGCTTTCAACACAACTTTCTGCGTGTTCCAGATACGCTCTAAATCTTGTCAACTCTTTCTTTATATAAGTAGATAGTGATTATCAGATCGACCAAATACACGTAGTCACACAGCTTTCGTCATGACATTTTCGGCTTCGGTGACGACTATTCCAAAAATAGCATCTTTGTCCCAAACCCTCTCTGAGTTGGTGACATTCTCGAAAAGATCGGATCTGTCTGTACACAGTGATTCCGTACTATATAGGTTAGGCTGTCTTTCAATCATCATGAGACCGATGTGTTTCAATCTGGTAGTCGACAGAAATTTCAGTTATTAATGTAACTCCAATGAACTCCAATGACACTGCTTACACTTGTTCGTATTGGTTGGCATTCCGTTTCGTAGTGGACATTGTTAGACCTAACGCTTCCGATTTTCGTTTGAAACACTTCTCCACTTGGGGGACATAACACACCGTTGTAATCTAAGTTCCATGTTTTGTCTAAAATTTCCTTACTCTCTACTTCGGGTTTCAACGAATACAGGGTTGCTTTGACAAGTGATCTGTAAGGCAAAAGTGAGCTCTCGGACTTTACTCCAAACGCGCCAGCAGTTAACAAATCTATATTTTAAGATTCCCACTCTTCGAATTTGCTTTGCAGTTTGTTGAAATAATAGGTTTGTACGATGCTGATTCTCCTACTGTGACCTTTGAAATTCGTCTAGCCGGCGGGAGTGGCCGTGCGGTTCTAGGTGCTACAGTCTGGAACCGAGCGACCGCTACGGTCGCAGGTTCGAATCCTGCCTCGGGCATGGATGTGTATGATGTCCTTAGGTTAGTTCGGTTTAAATAGTTCTAAGTTCTAGGCGACTGATGACCTCAGAAGTTAAGTCGCATAGTGCTCAGAGCCATTTGAACCATTTTTGAAATTCGTCTAGCGAAAAAATAAAATAAAATTAAATGAAGAAATAAAAAAAAAATCATGTCTTCCACGAGTAATCTGTCAAGCAAACAACAGTACCTGCTGCGCAGTTCATACCATACTCGAGGCGACTTCACCAGTCTCCACTCTGTAACATGGGTCGGGGAATGTAGATGCGACCTCGTCAAAGTATGGGCGAAGTCTCTGCTTTTGACTCTCCACTCGGATCCAGGACAGATGACAGCCACTGCTCTCGAAGCGATGCTGCAAATGGACAGTTGTGCTGAGAAATCATCTGTGAGATGTTGCATTAACTGAATTCATAGAAACTCTTAGACTTCTATCTACGTTACACACACACATACATGTACACAAACACACACACACACACACACACACACACACACCTATATACGTCGTGGGCGGACGGACGGATTTCCTTCTGGCAGAAATTCATTCTTATGTACTTCCACTCTTTGATTTATGTAGTCAGTGCTAATTACAGCTTTGTCCTAATATTTGTTAGCTAATGCTCTATAAGGCTTACTGCCACCCTTCCAGTGATCTTGCTGTTTATTTGGTACCGTCAAAAATCTTCTTCTGACTCATCTTCGACGTCTTTTTCTGGTTCATCTTGATCAGCTCCTTCTTCCTCTCTATTACCTTCATCGCTCCAGTCCACAAACGTAATGTGGTTTCTTCACTAACCTCAACAGTATTCTCTGCTTCCACATGATCTTATCCCACAGGAAAAAATAAAAGTTCATCTTTGCTTAATTATGTGTAGCCAATGACGTCCAGTCTGAACTCACGTGATTCCAAGGATCCGAAACACAAGCTTCTGAAGACCACAAAGATCTTCCTGATTCTTTTAAATGTTATTCTCTGGAGAGTATTTTACAAGCTTCTGGTTGGACGGAACTGTCGGGGTGGTGATAACATTTGTTTTTTGCAAAGTTTTGCTGACAGGTGACCCAACGAGACGGAGAGGTAGTATTTTTAATTATTTGTTGATGAATTTATTTATAAGGGCTTTCAAACCCCTCTTACGTTTAGTCAGAATTGCTAGGGAGTTAACACTACAAAGTGTGTATTATCTGAGATCTACTTAATAGCAGTAACAATAATATTTACGTTCTTAGTAATAAGTATATAGTATTTGAGCTGTGTCAGTTTTATTACTGTTGTGCCAAATAATTTGGTCATTACGTTTCTCTCGAAGGTGAGTCATGACACGTTAATGGAAACGAATTAAATTAAAATCGTCCTTCTTTTTCTTTCTGACACCAAATATTCACCATGTTTCCAAAAGAAAGGAAAAAGTGGGTTTCCAAACTAATTGGAAAAAAGGTCAGTAAATGTGCGCCTAAAAAGAGCAGTACTAAACTCACAAGCGCGCACGCACACACACACACACACACACACACACACACACACACACACACACACACACACACACACACACACGCTCCAAAAGAACACAGTCACATATGAATATTTACATCTGTCAACCATTTCCGTTCCAATAGCCCCAATCCACAATTACCTTCTGCAATCGGCAGTGCTACAGTACACATCTCCCCGTTGACTGTGAAGTAAGGTAAAATACAGTAAGACGAGAGTACATCCAGTCGATATACTTCAAATATAGGAAGTACGAAGGGTTGTGCTCAGTCTACATACTATAGTTACGTGTAAAGTAAATGATACGTTAACGTAAAAAATGAGATTAACGTAAAAGTGGAGCAATGAAACACTTCAAATCGAAACCAAACGATTGTAAAGAAAATATATTAGCAAACACTTCATGAAACAATTATCATGGTAATGATTTCATATGTAGCCAACAGAAAATACTTGAAATAATTGTATGAAATATGGTTGAATTACAAGCAAAAATACAAATTATATGGTGAAGAATGCTTATTGCTGCGTACCCGATTAACAGCATTTAAAGAAAAGTTGATACTGGGATAGCGAAGTAGTAGCATTCGTAGGTGGCCTGACCTTTCTGGAGACTCTGAGTCACGTTAGTAACTCAGAATAATTAATGCAAATTTCATTTCTGTTCCACAACGAGACGTTGAGTGCACTGTAAAAGTGGCGGTGTTCGCATGTAGGAAATGTAATTAGCATTTAATTTAATTTAATTTTGTTTTGGTGCTAGCAGGCTTGTGACGAAATGAGATTAATATACTCGTGGCAGTATAATGTTGACATGTCACAAGAGGTAGATGGCACGGCTAAAAATTTAAAGAAGAAAACGCTAAATAACGTATCGTTGGGCTATGAACTTAAATTCTAGAGAATGCAACAGGCATCGCACATATGAGTAGTTTTGTACATATGCATTCGTATTTCATTTATGAAATCTACTCTTTAGCATTAATCCAGACTTAAATTAAAATCAACAGAAAGAAATGTACCACCTTCAGTTTGAGGAATACTTGTTAATTTAGCTGGCATTTAAAAAAAAATAACAGAATTGTGAAGACGTACATACAGTAAAGATTGTGGGTACACACTCTACAACAGTGCACTTCTAGATCTTATAAGTATTATATCATTAGGTACTTAAAATTACATAGCTTACGATATCTACTTAAAAGACCAGTACAATTCTGGGAAATATCCAATTCTTAACTGTCAGTTTTGCCTTGAGTAGATATTTGGAAGAGTGCGAGAATAACAACGGCGAACGTATACAATTTTACAAACCTCACATAGAAAGAGAACAAAGATTTCGAAACGCAAAAATTCTCGTTTTTAATCTTTCATTCCGTACTAAAGTAGGCCGGTTCACCGTTCAAATATTCTCATTTCCTTTCACCAAAATATCGGCGAACTTGAGACTCGGAATAGTTTGGAAGATATTATCAGTCCGACAGTTTACTGACAACCTACCTAAATCACCCGAAAACTTTGACTGATACCCGCCGTTTAGCAGCTATTTTCATTTTGCTGCTGGTTAAATGTCTCAGCAGAATATGTGATGGTACAATAAACGCACGGTCCATGTTGGAACACAGTGCACTGCGTTATACTCATCGGTAGCAGCTGGAGTGTGAATTACAATATCATTGAATATACATCGGCATACATACTCGGTGGATTAAAATGAAGTGTATAAATGTGACTTCATTTCTTATCATATGTTCTTCCGTTCAATTTTCCGGTTGTAGATGGAAGGAATCATTACTGGAAAACCTGTATTGATTCTGTATTCACGATTTTTTTCTCAGCGATCTGTATAGAAGTGATATGTAGAAGGGTGAAGAACATTTCATCAGTCTTCTCACTGGTCTGTTGAGTCCCTCCATGTATTCCTCTCCTGTGGCAATCCTTTCGTCTCAGAGTAGCAATTGCAATTTACTTCCTCAACTATTTGCTGGAGGTATTCCGGTCTCTGTCTGCCTCTACAATTTTTACCCTCGAACAGTCTCTCCAGAAGCATGGAAGTTATATCCTGATGTCTTAAAAAATATCTTATCATCTCATCCGTTCTTTTTGTCAGTGTTTTCCATATATTCCTTTCCTCAATGGTTCTGCGTAGATCCTCCTGATTCCTTACTCTATCAGTTCACCTAGTTTTTAGCATTCTCCTGCAGCACCACATCTCAAAAGTTTAGATCCTCTTCTATTCAAGTTTTCCCACAGTCCATGTCCATCTCAGAAGTTTCGATTCTCTTCTGTTCAGGTTTTTCCGCAGTCCATTTCACACTGGCATACAGTACCGTGCTCCAAACGTAAATTCTGAGAAATCTCTTCTATTGTTCATCAAGCGTGCTGATTCAGCGTTCCTGAAAACTCTGTTGCGAACCTTCCCTTGTGGATGCGTGATCTATCCTTCTTCTACGAACTGAGATAGATCCTGGAGGTCTATGGTTCAAATCCCAGTCCTGTCATCAAAATCACGCAATATTTATGCCAAAGGGTTACTTTGGAAGACAACAAAAAGCGTCTAATTTCCATCCTCAAACCGTAATTATGTTCCAAATCATCCTTACTGATATAGACCTCGAATCTCACGTACTTGAGAAGCACTTATGTACAGGCCCAACAACGGGATAGCGGAGTTTTCTAAACAATTTGTTTCGTAAAAGTGGAGAGTCTCAGTATTCTACAAGTGAATCGTTTCGCATTGGTACTTTAACGTATTGGATTGACTTCACAGACTGCAGTGGGGCTCATCAGTCTTGGTAGTCAATTTCAAATTGTCTGAGTCTATTATATACGTATGGTACTTTTTGCAAAATGCACACTCTTAGATTTCTCCACATTAATAACTAGTTTGAAGCATATATTT
This sequence comes from Schistocerca nitens, assembly GCF_023898315.1. Taxonomy (NCBI): domain Eukaryota; kingdom Metazoa; phylum Arthropoda; class Insecta; order Orthoptera; family Acrididae; genus Schistocerca; species Schistocerca nitens. Next base: position 296,381,634 of record NC_064621.1, on the reverse strand, counting down.
TGTTCGGTTATGGTCTGTATACTTCCTCACGCTATCTTCAGTAAGACAGATACTGCCACTGAGTGCGAAGTCACTAATGGATTGGAAAATTCCATGTAAGCTGTGCTCGGCACCAAGGATATATTCGTATAAATTTACTGTAATGTATAAACATAGGTGATGGCTTTCATATTAATTTTTACAGTAAGTGAACTGGCACCATGTAATGAAATAATTTTTTTCACTTGCATGTGTCAGATTGTGTAACGAATTCAAAAGTTTGTTTTTGTTCGTCTGAAGCTTTTTCTTTCCCGTACGTTTCAAAATGTCGTCAGTGATGTTATTATTGTTAATACAGAGTGAAGAGTCTCATTCTTGATCATCTATAGATGACCATAGCTCACGACCACATATTAATTCAGAATAACGTATGTATTTTTGTGTCTATTTACCTATACAATACAGATGCATTTCTCTCCAGACAACATCCATATCCGCAAAACTTGCGCTTGTACTACACTAGTTGGATAATGTGGCACTTGTCGTGTGTAATGCAATGAAGCACGCCCCACAGGAAATAGTGGAAAGTACTTCCGGCTCCTCTGATTACTCTGAGAATGTCTGTTTGGATAATCAGAGCTACTTTTCGTAAGTCTATAAATACGGAAAATACCGGAAAAGTAAGCATGGTTTCTTACACTTAAATCTGCTTCGGAAAATGTTGAGAATAACTGAAGTTTATCGTCTGGTTAGTGACTATAGAGTGAGAGGTCGAGCATCTAATGGCTGCGCAAAAGCAGCACTCATGGCCTTTTGACGGACACTTTACACATTTCGCAGCAACAGTTTTATGAAACCATTTATGTGCCAACGGATTAATGCTCCCATGTCAGCACAAAAAAGGCGAACATGGAGCGAAGTGGAGTACCAGCAGCCTCATTCTACCTTTTCAAGCAGCTTTTAAAGTTCATTTTCTTAAAAATGTAGGGCATGCTAACATATTCGCGCTCTTTTCAACTGCAACTCACTTTCTTATTTCCATAAGGTAAGTGTAGCTCGGTCAGACCCACTAGCCCATCCTGGGAAGTCGGTCATACCCTTCCGCTCCCACTTTCCCATTCTCACTCAATATTCGGCCCAAATCATTGTCATTATATCTTTGTGTCTCTCTGTCACTGTCTCCTGTCTCCTGCTTTCTGTCCCAGTACTTTTTTTTTTTTTTACTCTCTTCTCTCACTGTCACAGTCCCTCTTACTCTCTCTTACTGTTATCATCTCATTCATTCCTTCCTATTGCTCCTGTCTCTCCTCGCTGTCATTGTCATAGGCTCTGTTCCTCATTATCACTGGGTCAAACCCAATTCAACTTTTACCTTCTCTAAATTTCTCACCCACTGTCACTGTCTCCTTCACTCTTTTCCTAGCACTGTTCAGTTACTGTCAAATATGTTCCCTTGCCACGGTGTCCCTCTCTTTCTCTCACACTGCCATGGTCTCCTTCTCTCTTTCTATACCACAACCACTATCTACTATTTTCAGTATTCATCCCACAGCCATTCTCTTTTCACTTTCAGCACAAAAAGCGCGAATTTGTTCGCAAGCAAAAATTTTCCAGACAATTTTTAAAGGTGCAGAAGAACGTAGAACGAGGCAGTTGGTACCCTACTTTACAGTCAGAGTCTTTTAAACCGGTGCATATTTACCTTTTTTGTGCTCCGGTAGGAGCGTTTCTCCGTTGTTCCCTTCTCTCTCCTGCCACAGCAGGGCATGTCACTCTCGTGGAAGGAATTTTAAGTATCAGTGAAATTTTAATAGTTTACATATTTGAAACTGAAATAACACAAAATTTTGTACCTCAGACCGGATTTTAAGCGCATAAAAAGTTTGAATGTCCTAGAGTACTACAACATTCTGACGATAACGGACATACTTTACAACATACCTGTATTTCTCCGTGCAACACCTTTTTATAAACTATGTTTTCGTCTCACACCGAATTGTAAGTGCGTATTTTACATGTACAAGTGGGGTGATTCCAGTCTCTGTTTCCCAGAAACAATAAAGATATCAAGAAAATATTTAAGGATGTTCGTGATCTGGATCTGAGGAATATATCTTAACAAGGGAACCTCCCCATCGCAACCCCCTCAGATTTAGTTATAAGTTGGCACAGTGGATAGACCTTGAAAAACTGAAAACAGATCAATTGAGAAAACAGGAAGAAGTTGTGTGGAACTGTGAAAAAATAAGCAAAATATACAAACTGAGTAGTTCATGGGAAGATATGCAATGTCGAGGAAACCGAGAACGCAGGAGCGCCGTGGTCTCGTGGTAAAGTCGGCAGCTGTGGAACGAAAAGTCCTAGGTTCAAGTCGACCGCCGAGTGAAAATTTTAATTTTTTATTTTCAGTTTATGTGACAAACTCTTATGTTTTCATCACTTTTTTGGGAGTGATTATCGCATCCACAAGAAAACATAAATCGGGCAAGGTAGAAGAATCTTTTTACCCCTTCGCCAAGTGTACAAGTTAGGTGGGTCGACAATATATTCCTGTCATGTGACGCACATGCCGTCACCAGTGTCGTATAGAATATATCAGATGTGTTTTCCTGTGGAGGAATCGGTTGACCTATGACCTTGCGATCAAATGTTTTCGGTTCCCATTGGAGAGGCACGTCCTTTCGTCTACTAATCACACGGTTTTGCGACGCGGTCGCAAAACACAGACACTAAACTTATTACAGTGAACAAAGACGTCAATGAACGAACGGACAGATAATAACTATGCAAAAATAAAGAAAATAAAACTTTCACTCGAGGTAAGACTTGAACCAAGGACCGCTCGTTCAGCAGCTGCTCACGCTACCACGGGACCACGACGCTCCTGAGCTCATTTTGTCCATGATGTTGCCTATGCGACCCGTGGACTACTCAGTTTGTATATTTTGCTTATTTTTTCACAGTTCCACACCACTTCTTCCTGTTTTCTCAATTGATCTGTGTTCAGTTTATCAAGGCCTATCCACTGTGCCAACTTATAACTAAATCTGAGGGGGGTGCGATGGGGAGGTTCCCTTGTAAGAATTTCAGCCATTTGCTGTGTATAGCCGTCTTGAAGGTAAGAAAGGGTAAAAGAACCTTTTTTTCGAGTTTTTAAGGAAACACCCATAAATTAACGGTTCCTCCATAAGTCCCTCAAGACCCACCGTAGACTACATCACAAGTAGAAGAAACCCACTTATTCTCTTGAAGGTGCAGCCAGCCCAGATCTGTTTGCTTTCACCCTGTTACATGTTCGTAAATAGAATGCTACATATTCCTCTGCTGGAACTGTACTAAAAAAGCTACACGGCCAGTGCGCGGCAGTCAAAGCCAACGCACCAACCTAAAGACCGCCGCCTTTGGAGCCAATCTTAAGCTGCCGGACATCTGCAGTGAACCAACGCTGCGACTTTGGCCTCACGGAGCTCCGGAACCCCGGCTCTGGTATTCACTGGCTGGTTATCGTGTCAGTGTCTTTGGACAGCCATATCTTTGTCCTCCAGGGTTCCTGCCTGTGTAACACTCACTTTGATTGTGGGCAGCTAATATAAACTATTCACACTTACCTACAAATAGACAGTAGTCAGGTTATCGTGCCAACAAGAAGTTGTTATGGCTTTTCCCTTTCTGGTGACTGAATTATGAGTAGTTTACGGAGGAGTATGAAGTGTTTTTTTTATATCGTTTCAGATAAATATTTCTCGCTTATTGTCTTCCTTAGACTGAGTCCTTGCTTACTGAGCCTTAGTCAGGATATATCAGAGGGGTACACATAAAGACAGAGGAAAGTCTACCTACTACCCTTTTACCATCTAGTACACACATGTATGTTCATCCTACCCCTTACTGCATCACAGATATGCACTGAGAGAACTGCTTCTCAGTAACTCCTTTCTGGATTGCCTCGAAGCTCGTCCCCACAACATTTCTAACCGCACCTTCTAGTTGAGTGTTCTACCTAGGTGCCGTACGTTGTCATGATGTATTTTACCTTGACTCGGTCATGTACGCTTGCCGTTCGTAGGCTGAGACTATGATTCTCAGCAAATTTATCTTGTGACACAGATCCTAATAGCTTATTGTGCTATAAACTGGTGTATTACCGAAAACGTTCCAGTCCTGGTCTGCAGAAGTTCGCCTATTGGCACAATCCTAGTAGATACAGACCGGGGTGCCGATTGTTCCACATTTACAGGTGTCTGTTTTGAGTAGGCATGTTTCTAAATTTAGTAGATACCTGGGATATGAACCGTGCCAAGACAAGTAGCATATTTATGTCTTAGGTGGCGAGGAGTACGTCATCACTGATTTCTCTTTTCTGCTGGGAATGAACTGGTAGTCTATGCGCTCTGTTTCTGCCGTGTCTAAGATTTCTTGCTATTCTTTGTCAATGCACGCCTCTATTTCTTCATTCGGAGTGGCTCCTATGCCCAGAGTTCACACCGCTTTATTTACCCTTTTTGAACTAATGTTGTGTGCACTTCTACCCTACGTCTAGGTGTAGTGGTAGCGACTCTTGCAACACCAGCAGTGCCTCAGTCGTTGTTTACGCTTCCGTTTAGAGCAGGGGTACACTTACGAGTGACCATCTAAGATTTTGGTTTGGCTTTACTTTGGGGCTCAGTGGGCCTAAAAACCTAGCCCACAACAGCCATTAATATTAGGTTCTGGGATGTTTTTATTCCACTAAGATGCAAGGTAAATTTTTTTCCCAAGTGACGTTATGATGTTGCAGTTTTTAATCCGTCTCTGGCAAACGATTTCCTCATGTGCATGAACTATTCCATTTTCTTGGATATTTTAGCAGAATATCTCCGTTCGTTTTTCCTCTTCATTTCAGATATCTGACTGTAGTGTTTCATGCTCTTGATCATTACGTTTATAACATGAAAACTATAAATTGTGTTGCGCAGCCTCCGTGTAAGACATTTTGCTGTAAAAAGTCGTTACAAGATAAGACGTTTCGTTTTTATTATTCTACAACTAGATTCAACCTTGACGTCATCATTTGGCAAAACTTTAATTTTTTTCATGTAATATAAGATGAATCCATAATTTTAAACTGTAAATAATCATAATCATGGGAGCAATATCACCTGTCGACAATTCTGGACAGTGCTAAATAATCATGAATTATAATTTAAAATTGTAGAAAGATGGTATTCATCCAATGAAAAAAATTCAATAGTTCTGACAGAGGATGACCTCAAGGTTGAAAATAGTTGCAAAATAGTAAAAAAAATTGCAGCTTTTATCGTTTTTACAGCAAACACAAAATGTTTTCTGTGCTGCTATCGATAATTCATTTTATACGCAGCAACCGCTTAGAGTTTTCAAACTTTCTCTAATTTTTCCTTCGAATTTTCCTCTTGTGCAAATCATTACGAGAATGACAGAAGAGGTAAACCGTGAAAAGATTCTGAATAATATTGGCCGCGGAAAGAGAAACGATAAGGAGAAACGATACAGCGATTGGTCTCATACCGTTCCACTTTCATTCAAACCATAAGAGAAAAGTCAAACTCGAGAAGACAAAAGAATATATCAACTTGACTGCATTATCGTCATCAAAACACTTAGAAACTAAAAACTGGATTGTAAGGTATATCTGCGTGCGCGTGCAAATATACTTAGTAATGCAGTTGTGAGAAACAGGTGGTCCAATATTTTAAAGAATAAAGAAGGGAGAAGATGTTAGAAATTGAGACAGTAATAAAACAAAAATCTTGTAAAATTCCTCTTAGGGCAGAAGAAGTGGAATGTAATAAAATAATTAAGACCACAACGGGTCACTAGCAGACACAAGAAGAAGAAGCGGTAAATCAATCAAGTAAAAAATAAACTCCATCAAAGATAGGAACACAAATTTCGGTATATGATGAGAGAAGTGAAGCTTATACAGAATACCATCTTTCTGGATGTGAACACAAGTAAAAAAGTAGGTGTATCGGAATTGACGAAAAAGGCAAGCAAAAATTGTGAAAAAAGTGTTAAGAAGAAAAATTGTCGTTGGACATGGCAACATTTATGTATCTTTGAAGCACGAAGAAAAAGGATTATTAACCTATGAGATGCATTGAATAACTTAGCGAAGTATATAGAAAGGATAGTTCGATGGCAGTAATCAGTACGATGGTAGAAGGCTACAAGATTCATATGGGATGAAGAGGGGATACATAAATGAAAGAGGAATTCAGAGGATTATTATATCCCGCTAACTTAAACACCACATAATTTTTATATAAACATTATTATCTCATTAGCGAAGCAAAAACAATCACAAATAATTAACAAGTAACAATGGAATAGTATAACATCCACCAATCACATTCTGCTTATTCTGAATACCTTAAAATATTAGAAATAAAAATCATAAATGTGCGGGACAAAAGTAAGTTAGGAATCAGAAAATGTAAGGATAGTAGATGAACAATTTTTCTCTTTGTACACGTAGTAGAGCAACTCGATAGTAAAAGAATATTGCATTCCAGCTATAAATAGAGAATCTGATCTTAGTGACAATTGCAGTTACGAAATATCATCGGTCGGCTATCTACGTATATGATAGGTAACAATTTCTTCACGTCGTGTTGCTGTAATTAAGGTTTTGTACATGATTACCTACACCTCTGTACACTTCAACAATAGAAGTGTATGACAACGAAAATGAAAATCAGTATTATCAAATGCACCATTATATAAAAGAAAACATAATCCGTTTTGAATGTAAAAATCTTCAGGTACTCAAAATGATATTCAATCCATTAAATACGAAACCTAATTCTAAGATTCACAGAAATAGCGAACAAACATGTTGGAAGAGTCCATGACATAAATTCTGATGAGAGTCCTGTTAACAGAGTCAATGTGAACCCACAAATTTATGGAAGTATTGAATTTAGCGATGTTATATAAAGAAAAGGTGTTCAGTGTGAATTGGTGCTTTTTTCCTCTTTTCTTTAACGTTGCCTTAAACAGAAAACGCACTCTGCCTGTGTAAGAAGCTAGCGACTTCAATCTTCAGTATAACTTCTTTTCATACTCTCGGAAAAGTCATATTTAATTTATTTGAATTAGGTGTATTTTCCATGTATTATATTTGCGATATGACAATGCATTTCTGTAATGTGACAGTTGGTTATAAATATCATATATTATCTCAATGGAAAATGTGATGACTTACTGATAATTTATCTCTTTCAATTTTGCACTAATCGTAATCCAAGATTAAATTTATTCTGTTTGGTGGTTAATACATTAAATGGGCGAAGTTATGAAAGAAGAAAGATACGAACTCCTTTTTAAAGCCGTTTTCATTGCTCTTAGTACCCTTATTTCTAAATGTTTTCATTAATTTAATGGCTCTATACTTCTATCCGTTTTGTGATAGAACAATGTAAATTGGTGAATAGTGAAAGCCACCTAGTATTGTATGTATTCGATCAACCCATATTTTCGTACTGTAGCTCGTGTTTGACAGAAAGTTCCTTAAGAACATATTTGTGAGACTTTGTATGAGAAGGTTAAGTAACAAATTTCCTCAATCAGGCTGAACACTCCCTAACACTGCCACTGAAATAGTCATCAAATCATTATTGTTCCTTATTCCACCTAATTTGTCGTCTGTCGAAAATAAGATACAGATCCCTGTTTTGCTGTTACACAAACACCAACAGCAGAGCCATGTAACGTCTCAATACAATGTGATTACCAAAATTTCCTGTAAACCTGCACATACTGAATCTTCAAGTGGAACAAATTTCAACCGACTTCAAACTCGTAACTTGTTACCCCAATATACGAATGCAGACTCGCTCCTGCCATCAACTCACGCACACTATGAGAATATATTGTCACATTTAAGTCGCTAAGATAAAGTTATACCATTCGGCGCAGCCTAACCAACAGCGCTCGTAGCCACCGATACAGCACGTCACATGAAGTCATAGGAACGAACGACCTCAATAAAGAATGCCAAGACATAATGAACGCAACATATGTGGATGTAGGATCTTCACATCTAGAAATTATCCTCTCTGCGCACTGAATACAGTAAACCACACTAATTCGGAATTCGAAAATTTGGAATTCGTCATAATTCAGATTCCTTTTTTATCTGAACGTTGAACGCAGCTTCTGCACCAGCATTTGTGCCCAATTAATTAATTCTGAAGTATTGGACGCATTCCCTTCCTTCTCATCCGTTGCACGTGTCGCGTACGTATCATTTTTGGCCATAAGCAAGTCAAAGCCTGTTAAATTAAGCTGTTAAGTCCACATGACGAGATGTTTAAATCTCACCAAACACACAACGTTGCCCATGTCATCAGTGATGGACTCGGTGGTTCGCTCTGGCGTATATTCAATTTGCTAGCCAAGCTCCACCAGCCATCCAACCACATTGGTTAGTAATTTCCAGCGCACTTCCTCCTCTTCACACCAACAGCGTCCGTTTTTTTCACCACCCTCTCCCATGGCGCCCACGAGAAATACGGGCCCCACAACGAACTTGTGACGGCTCGCTAGTCGGCTTGTCCGCCGCACTTCGTGAACCCTCGGCTTCGTGCAGGGCCCAGGGTAAATCAGTATATACAGGGTGGCGCACGAAATGTGTTACCATTTTGTTCTTACTCAGCACATGCTCAATATGTCCACAATTTCTTTTCCTAACTTCCTTCAAACGAGCAATGGAGTTAGTGATTACCCTATGGCACATGCCTTCCGTAATTTCACTGCAGGCATGAAGAATAAGTCTTCTGAGCTTCATTAAATCACTTGGACGTTTCGGGAAAACTTATTCCTTTAGGTACCCCTAAAGAAAAAAGTCACATGGATTGAGATCTGGACTATTGGGGGGCCAATTTTGTCCGTCATTGAAGCGACCTAGAAACCTGAGTCGAAATGCTCGTGTAAAAACTCCAACACAGTGTTTGCAGTATGTGGCGTTGCTCCATCTTGCATGAATTACTGCGTGTTGAAGGGCAAGGCAGTAGCAAGAAGCTGTGGAATGAAGCTATTGCGAAGCATGCTCAAATAACGCTCGCTGTTCATAGTTTCTTCAAAGAAAAAGGGTCCAACAAGTCCGTGACTGGAAATTGCTGCCCACGCTGTAATTCTCGGAGCATAATGTTGTCGTTCATGAAGCACTTGCGGGTTTTCACTGGCCCAAAATCGCACATTTTGTTTGTTAACCACACCGTCTAAATGAAGATGCGCCTCGTTTGAAACCCAAACGTTGTTGAGAGATTCTTCCCTATCCTCCGCCCACTGAGCAAACAGTAGTCTCTGCTGCTTGTGTTCTTCAGTGAGTTTCTGTGCACAGGTCATCTTGTATGGGTACATATGGAGGTCACTTTTAAGAATGCGTTGAACGGAGCGTCTGGATATTCCCAGTTGCACTGCTGCCTTTCTACACGATTTCCCGGGACTTCTCTGTACAGCAACTCGTGCCGTTTCAATATTCTCCGGCGAACAAACAGGCTTAGGCCGAGGTCGCTTCGCTTCCAGTGCTGTTCCTTCTTGTACAAATTTATCGTACAACCTGTGGATGGTCTTCTTGCAGGGGACCAATCGTGTGTTAAACTGTTGTCGAAAGCGCCTCTGAGTCACAACAAGGCTTTTCGTTTCATGAAAAAGTAACACAATTGCCGATAGTTGCTGTGTCGTCAGTCTTCCATTGTCAGCCATTGCTGTTTACTAGTCTCCTAGCGGCAGTGTCGTGAATTACACGTCATTTAGTAACTCATTTGGTTTTCCAAGCTCTGCTGGTAATGCTGTTGAGATCCCAGCGGGATATCTAATGTGCGTCCTAAATTGTGAAAGAAACAATTGGTAACACATTTCGTGCGCCACCCTGTAATTGAAAAGCTACCCACTAAAAGTCTCAATTTTGTCGGGTGCTGTCAAGAGCTTGCATGCATTTAGAAGCACAGTCCAGAATTATCAAACTCGTCTGAAATAGTTACTGGCTTCCCCGCCAGAGACTGTTGCTGGAACTCATAATATCTGCAGTGTCACGAGTTGCGACGCACGCACCACGGTCTGCCTTTTTCGTGCTCTATAGGGCACCCAAATTCTGTAAATTTCCCACTGCTCTCTCTCTCTCTCTCTTTCTCTCTCTCTCTCTCTCTCTCTCTCTCTGCCCGCGCAGGTCGGCTTCGTGGTGAATTCGAATGGATCGCGCAACTGGCAAAAGTATTAACTTATGCTACAAGAGATGAGATAAATGATAAAAGAACAGTGCACAAAATAAACTCAGGCATCAATATATTTGTTCTTTAAGGCATTGTCAACAGATATTGGTGACGTCAGTATTGTCACAGAATCAACATCAGACTGTTGTGCATCTACTGCAAGGCTGCTATAGACCATATTATTGTAGAGCCACATGGCAGTTGAAAATAACATGTAAAATCCAGAATGAGATTTTCAATCTGCAGCGGAGTGTGTGCTGATATGAAACTTCCTGGCAGGTTAAAACTATGTGCCAGACCGAGACTCGAACTCGGGACCTTTGCTTTTCGCAGGCAAGTGCTCTACCAACTTTTTTTTCTTGTAAGTCTCATTTTGTTCGTTTTCGTTCGTTGTATCTGCTCTGGGCGGACGTCGAAAGACACCCGTTTCAGTTCGTTGTTGCTCCATTAACTCAGTTTTTTTTATTACAGAGGGCAACTAGCCCTCTGACCGAACACGCTGAGCTACCGTGCCGGCTACCAAGCAAGCTACCCAAGCACGAGTCAAGCCCTCTCCCCACAGCTTTACTTCTGCCAGTATCACGTCTCCTACCTTCCAAACTTTACAGAAGCTCTCCTGCAAAGGTCCCGAGTTCGAGTCTCGGTCCGGCACACAGTTTTAATCTGCCAGGAAGTTTCAATATCCTAATGCCTATACAGCATGCAAATTTTCAGTACAGTGCAGATTTTCAGTTTTGGATAAATGCGGCAACGTACATGTGCAGTATACATATGTACATAAAGCTGGTTTACTGTAACCCTTGATATGAATATACAGGGTATTACAAAAAGGTACGGCCAAACTTTCAGGAAACATTCCGCACACACAAAGAAAGAAAATATGTTATGTGGACATGTGCCCGGAAACGCTTACTTTCCATGTTAGAGCTCATTTTATTACTTCTCTTCGAATCACATTAATCATGGAGTGGAAACACACAGCAACAGAACGTAACAGCGTGACTTCAAACACTTTGTTACAGGAAATGTTCAAAATGTCCTCCGTTAGCGAGGATACATGAATCCACCCTCCGTCGCATGGAATCCCTGATGCACTGATGCAGCCCTGGAGAATGGCGTATTGTATCACAGCCGTCCACAATACGAGCACGAAGAGTCTCTACATTTGGTACCGGGGTTGCGTAAACAAGAGCTTTCAAATGCCCCCATAAATGAAAGTCAAGAGGGTTGAGGTCATGAGAGCGTGGAGGCCATGGAATTGGTCCGCCTCTACCAATCCATCGGTCACCGAATCTGTTGTTGAGAAGCGTACGAACACTTCGACTGAAATGTGCAGGTGCTCCATCGTGGTTCAAATGGTTCAAATGGCTCTGAGCACTATGGGACTCAACTGCTGAGGTCATTAGTCCCCTAGAACTTAGAACTAGTTAAACCTAACTAACCTAAGGACATCACACACATCCATGCCCGAGGCAGGATTCGAACCTGCGACCGTAGCGGTCTCGCGGTTCCAGACTGCAGCGCCTTTAACCGCACGGCCACTTCGGCCGGCCGCTCCATCGTGCATGAACCACATGTTGTGTCGTACTTGTAAAGGCACATGTTCTAGCAGCACAGGTAGAGTACCCGTATGAAATCATGATAACGTGCTCCGTTGAGCGTAGGTGGAAGAAACTAAAATGAGCTCTAACATGGAAATTAAGCATTTCCGGAAACATGACCACATAACATCTTTTCTTTATTTGTGTGTGAGGAATGTTTCCTGAAAGTTTGGCCGTACCTTTTTGTAACACACTGTATGTTTGTTTAATCCTATGATCATAATTGTGACTCATTACATTAGTGTTCTTTGTATTACACTTCTTGGCATTTCACATAATATAAGAATCTATCTAATTTTAATTGAATTACTGAGTACGCTATACGTTATATGCCTATTTAAAGCTTTACATAGTTGTTTTAGAAAACATTTTATAGTTTTACTTTCAGTAATTCGGTCTTTCAATAATGGACTGCGCAAGATGGATAATTCGGTAATAGTACAAAATGCACTGTGAATAGAAAACAATAAAATTGTTTTTTCTGACACCACGGGTTTATCAGTATTGATTTATTACTACTTTGGGATGCACAGAGGGGCCATACAAATTCAAGAACACAACAAGAAATTTAAGAGAAAAAAGAAGGCTTGACACAGAACATTCTGTGGGTCTAAGTGCTAAATAAAGCTCCATAGCCAGAAGTCTAATGACGTCATGAACAGACTGTTGTCTGGATACGTCAGGTACAGACATTTGTCGTAGACCACGGCCTAATACCTATGAAGCAAATGCCACTAAAATCACAAATACTGGCCAAGGTGCTTTCCGTCACGAAATTAAAACCACGATAAACATCCGACGAAGAAAGCGCAGATGTGTCGCGCAGTGTGTCTACTGTGTCCTTACATTTCTTCATGCTGAGAGCTTTCGCCTCATGTCGTGCAGCACACATAACTTGGCTGTCGTACTTGACAGCGGAGACGGGCAGTGGTGCAAGGTCTTCGAAGCAGGACGTGCAGACGTTCATGATGCAGACAATCTGGGAAGGCAGGGAGTGTCCACCGACGATCTTGTTCAGAGAGTGGATCAGGCGATTCGGGAAAATCGTCTATGAGGTACAATTCTGGTCAAGAGGAGATGAATATTGTCATCAGGCATTTCATTTCTTCGTGACAACGCACGGCCAGACACTGCTGTTGCAACAAAGACATTGCTGTGGCGCTTTCGATGGTAGAAGTTTGATCATCCACCATACAGCCCAGACTTGCCTCCTTATCATTTTTATTTCTTTTCTCACATGAAGGGCTGGCTATGCGGGCCTCCTTTTGGCGCAGATAATGAGCTACAGTCCGGCATACAGACTTGGAGGAAAGCATAGGTACTTGCCTTCTATAAACTGGGTAATGGGAAGTTGGTACCTCTCTAGGACACACATCCAATTCGGAGTAGCGACTGAGCAGAGAAGTAGATAGAAGGTGTAGCTAAATGTTGCGTATGAAACACTTTTGATTTTTGCTATGGGTTCCATTTCGCAATTTCGCCCTTGAAAACGGAAATACCCCTCATAAGATCACCCCAATTAGTCCGTTTTATTGAGCTCTCTCTCTCTCTCTCTCTCTCTGTCACCACGTGGCAACAGCAAGCCAGTAGCATTTATTTATCCTTGGGCAGCAGGACAAGTGTTGAGGTGCGGGCCAGTGAATGGAAAACTTCTAGTCTATACTGAGAGGCATTGTTCTCTTTGCAACCTAGCTACAGCCTTGCAGAAAACGTCAGGTCATAAAGTTTGTGATATGTTTGTGAGAAGACTGTTCGACGCAGATAAAAAAAGCAAACGCAAGATGTGTGTATATTAAGGAATCGCATTAAAAATATCTGCACTAAAATCCATTACACCCTTCATATACAGAGTGAACCGAAGTCTATCGACAAAGTTTCAGAGGCAGTAGTATGGACTCAATCTAGAGCAAACATGGGCTAGACAATGTGTACCGTGAGAGTAGTGAGCACCTGTTCATCTTCAATACTGTAAAACACATCTCTTCTACTGAAGAAGCGCTTATAGGTCCTATGTAACGCATTTTACAACCCATCGTTGCTAGAGTTCCCTTCTTCTTTTTGTTCATACAACCTCCTTCCAAAAAGTGGAAATCAAAGAGCTTGCATTAGAAGAAATAAGAAGATGAGTGTATATGACATTACACGTTAGTATATAGGATCCTCACGTGTAGACATTATCCTTATAACACGTTTTTGGACGTTACATACGTTGTATGTATGTAATTCCTCCAGAATGTTTTTCTGTATCACAGTAATACGTGTTCCCGCATAAAAGGTGGTCTTGGGAACGAAACTGTTTGCTGCCAAACGGACAATTTCGAGCAGAAAGAAAGCTAACAATTAATGAAATGTTCCAGGTTATTATACAGTGGTCTAATGGATTTCACATAAGAAACACAATGTTTCATCCCCTACTGCGGATATTAACTTCTTTGAGTGTCCGAGTCATACCCTGGCACGCTACTGATAGCAGAAATATTCCGTTTATGCCTGCTTCCGATCAATGGTATCACGTCACATGCTTTGAATTCCTGAGCGCAACTGCCCGTTGTCAGTTGCCACCGTCAGCTGCTGTTATCACCCCCTGGTGGAAGGCAAACACAAATCTTCTTCTGCCCTTGGGTACAGATGTCATTCAATTTCTCGCCCTCCTTCTTACTGAAACTTCTGGGGGATTTAACAGCCTCTATAGCCTCTATATGCGCCAACGGCCTTGCCGCAGTGGAAACACCGGTTCCCGTCAGATCACCGAAGTTAAGCGCTGTCGGCTGTGCTAGCACTTAGATGGGTGACCATCCGGTCTGCCGAGCGCTGTTGGCAAGCGGAGTGCACTCATCCCCTGTGAGGCAAACGGAGGAGCTACTTGATTGAGAAGTAGCGGCTCCGGTCACAGAAACTGACCTAAGGCCGGGAGAGCGGTGTGCTGACCACATGACCCTCCATATCCGCATCCAATGACGCCTGTGGACTGAGGATCACACGGCGTCCAGTCGGTACCTTTGGGCCTTCATGGCCTATGCGGGAGGAGTTTAGTTTAATAGCCTCTCTATATATTTTTGAGGCTACAGTCTGCTTGTCGCTGCTAGTAATTGAATCTTATCAAAATTAATGTGTTGGTCTCCAGGTTGCAAAGCACCAAGGTAGGAACATCAGGTGACGGCAGCCGACAATGGCGAACTGCGATCGGGTATCCAAAGCATGTGACGTCACACCATTGCATGGGAGTACGTGTGAACGAAATTTTGCTACGGTCAGCAGAGTGCCGGGCTGTGTATCGGAGCCGGCCGGTGTGGCCGAGCGGTTCTAGGCGCTTCAGTCTGGAGCCGCGCGACCGCTACTGTAGCAGGTTCGAATCCTGCCTCGGGCATGGACGTGTGTGATGTCCATAGGTTAGTTAGTTTTAAGTAGTTCTAAGTTCTAGGGGACTGATAACCTCAGATGTTGAGTCCCATAGTGCTCAGAGCCATTTTTTTGTGTATCGGACACTCAAAGAAACTATGACCCCTCTTAAAGATGTCCTCCACAGATGGCAACGAAATGTTTGGTTTTAAAGTGGAATACATTGTACGTGGCATAATAGCCTGGAACATTTTACTAATTGAGATATTTTCTCTCGTGGAAATTTTCATTTTACAATAAGAGAAATAGCTGTTTGCTAACCAGTACCACATAGTTTTGTGTTAGACTAGATTATTCATGCAGATAGCCTAACTGCTTATCACTACGGGATAGATACTCCTTTTCTTTAATTCTGGGCAGAAGCGGCGTATTCGATACTTTATGTTCTACATCTCAGATAGAGGAAGAGTAATTGAAGTTGATATCATACCTTGTACACAAATACGTGCTGCTGCTACCGATCCGTTCCTTCGGCCAGCTTCCACGTGAGGCTGAGGGTGAGTCATCAGAGGCGGTGCAGGGAGCGCCTTGCTCGCTGATTAATAAAGCCGGCGCCGGCGCCGGCCTCGGAGTTGTGGCGGACTGACAGCATTAATTACGGCGCGGCGCCGGCGGTTCGGGCGGTGACAACCACAGGCGGCTAGGCGCGCCCATTATGCAGGCGGGCTCATTTTTGCTGCGTCAGTGACGTCTGCACGTCTCTTTTAATGATGCGCTTTCAAACCTAGCGAGGGCGCGACTTTCCTGTCTCTTTTTTTCTGGTTCGAAACAAAATTTCTGCTGCGCGTCACTTTTATTTAATATTATGCGCAATACGTTTCTGAAAATTATTGGTTTAACCAAGTACATTTTATATTATGTCTGGCACCGCTGTTGAAATGCGACATACAGGGTGTAATGGGAACTAGTGCAGACGTTTCTGTCGGTGACTGAGGACGGTGTACTAACCAACATTACATACGTATTTACTCATTTGCAAACTAATAACTATAGCAATTGTAGGTCACATGTTTTTACTTTTGTTAGTACCTCCAAGTACATGTAGCGAGAGCAAGCCTTTACTGCATAGTTTCCTCTGCACAGCAAGTCAGTTGATATGTGGATGCAATGGCGCGAAACGGTTAGCCTATACTGACAGGCGAAGTCCATCCAGAGGTGGCGTAATGGTCATACACATCATCTCAGGTCGAAAAGTTGGTGATATGGTTTTGGGAAGATGTTTCGACGCAGAGACAAACACAAGAAAACGTGCTGATGTGTATACATATTAACATATCACATGTAAAAGTATATGCACTTATAACCATTACACTCTGTTGTTGTTGTTGTAGTTGTTGTTGTGGTCTTCAGTCCTGACACTGGTTTGATGCAGCTCTCTATGCTGCTCTATCCTCTGCAAGCTTCTTCATCTCCGAGTAGCTACTGCAACCTACATCCTTCTGAATCTGTTTAGTGTATTCATGCCTTGGTCTCCCTCTACGATTTTTACCCTCCACGCTTCTCTCACAATACTAAACTGATGATCCCTTGATGCCTCAGAACGTGTCCTACCAATCGATCTCATCGTCTAGTCAAGTTGTGTCACAAATTTCTCTTCTCCCCAATTCTATTCAGAAACTCATTAGTTGTGTGATCTACGGATCTAATCTTCAGCATTCTTCTGTAGCACCACATTTCGAAAGCTTCTATTCTCTTCTTGTCTAAACTGTTTATCGTCCATGTTTCACTTCCGTAAATGGCTACACTCCATACAAATACTTTCAGAAAAGACTTCCTGACACTTAAATCTATAATCGATGTTAACAAATTTCTTTTCAGAAACACTGCCCTTGCCATAGCCAGTCTACATTTTATATCCGACCTCGAACATCATCAGTTATTTTGCTTCCCAAATCGCCAGATTCGTCTACTACTTTAAGTGTCTCATTTTCTAATCTAATTCTCTCGGCATCACCTGATTTAATTTGACTACATTCCATTAGCCTCGTTTTGCTCTCCTTGATACTCATCTTGTATACTGCTTGCAAGACACTATCCATTCCGTTCAACTGCTCTTCCAGTTCCTTCGCTGTCTCTGACAGAATTACAATGTCGTCGGCAAACCTAATTTTTTTATTTCTTCTCCATGGATTTTAATTCCTACTCCGAATTTTTCTTTTGTTTCCTCTACTGCTTGCTCAATATACAGACTGAACAACATCGGAGGTAAGCTACTACACTGTCTCACTCTCTTCTCAACGACTGCTTCCCTTTCGTGCCCCACGACTCTTGTAACTGCCATCTGGTTTCTGTGTAAATTGTAAATAGCCTTTCGCTCCCTGTATTTGACCCCTGACACCCTCAGAATATAAAGAAATATCAAGGTTGATCATAGGATTTACTGGTTGGTATAATTAAACATTCGGTACTTCAGCCATGTAGATGGAAAAATATCTTCAGTATGGATATCCAGCTTTATATGAATGATGTTCAGACTGTGTACTGAACGGTTTGCGTTTTTAGTAGTGTTATAGTCATGACGTATCTGTGGGCGGCGATAGGCGATACTGGTAGGGTAGGGCGACGTAGGGTTGAAACACAAGCACTAGTGAGCATTACAGCGGCAGATAGTCAACAAGAGTCTGGACAAGGTGAGCTGGGCTTTACTCGTAAAGCTTTTATTATCCAAACTACAGTAATACGGTTGCAGTTCATCGTGAATACTGAAGCATTAAAAAATATGCAGAGGTCCTCCTTCCGCTCTGGGCTTAAAGAACACGATTCCTTAGTTAGAATTAACTGGAGATTATGGAATTGCCCCTAGGAGAGGCCAACGGCCAACAGCCGCACAAATTGTTGCAGAAGATACTGTTGCCATGGCTGAGAATGGTGGTTGCAGTGTGCTATCTTCGAGCAGTGGACGAGCTGAGTCACGACAGCTGAACGTACCACGGTCCATCGTTCGAACGTGCTGTGAACAATCGTGGAATGATATATGTAGAAATTTCCAGGGTGACATGGATGCATATGATCGTCATATTGAACAACGTTTGCAACCTGCAATGTAAACTTGTTATGCACTTAACAAAATTTACTCTCATGTGAAAATTAAAATGTCTCTTCTTCAATGGTGCACTCGTTATTTCTTTTCTGTCTGTCCTTGCAAATGTTTCAATGAAGTTTCTTTTTTCATTGTGCACCTTTCAAATAGGGAAAGTTTAATTACAACTAGCCTGCACAAGGGAAATACACTACTGGCCATTAAAATTGCTACACCAAGAAGAAATGCAGATGATAAACGGGTATTCATAGGACAAATATATTATACTAGAACTGAAATGTGATTAAATTTTCACGCAATTAGGGTGCATAGATCCTGAGAGATCAGTACCCAGAACAACCACCTCTGGCCGTAATAAGGGCCTTGATACCCCTGGGCATTGAGTCAAACAGAGCTTGGATGGCGTGGACAGGTACAGCTGCCCATGCAGCTTGAACACCATACCACAGTTAATCAACCGTAGTGACTGGCGTATTGTGACGAGCCAGTTGCTCGGCCACCACTGACTAGACGTTTTCAGTTGGTGAGAGGTCTGGAAAATGTGCTGGCCACGGCAGGAGTCCAACATTTTCTGTATCCAGAAAGGCCCGTACAGAACCTGCAACATGCGGTCGTGCATTATCCTGCTAAAATGTAGGGTTTCGCAGGCATCGAATGAAGGGTAGGGGCACGGGTCGTAACACATCTGAAATGTAGCGTCCACTGTTCAAAGGGCCGTCAATGCGAACAAGAGGTGACCGTTACGTGTAACCAATGGCACCCGATACCATCACGCAGGGTGATACGCCAGTATGGCGATGACGAATACACGCTTCCAATGTGCGTTCACCGCGATGTCACCAAACACGGATGCGACCATCATGATGCTGTAAACAGAACCTGGATTCATTCGAAACAATGACGTTTTGCCATTCGTGCATCCAGGTTCGTCGTTGACTGCACCATCGCAGGCGCTCTTATCTGTGATGCAGCGTGAAGGGTAACCGGAGCCATGGTCCCCGAACTGATACTCCATGCTGCTGAAAACGTCGTCCAACTGTTGGTGCAGATGGTTGTTGTCTTGCAAACGTCCCCAACTGTTGACTCAGGGATCGAGACGTGGCTGCACGATCCGTTACAGCCATGCGGATAAGATGGCTGTCATCTCGACTGCTAGTGATACGAGGCCGTTGGCAGCCAGCATGGCGTTCCGTATTAACCTCCTGAACCAATAGATTCCATATTCTGCTAATAGTCATTGAAACTCGACCAATGCTGGCAGCAGTGTCACCATACGATAAACCGCAACAGCGATAAGCTACAATCCGACCTACATCAAAGTCGGAAACGTGGTGGTACGCATTTCTCCTCCTTACACGAGGCATCACAACAACGTTTCACCAGGCAACGCCGGTCAACTGCTGTTTGTGTATGAGAAATCTGTTTGAAACTTTCCTCATGTTAACATATGGTAGGTATCGCCACCGGCGCCGACGTTGTGTGAATGTTCTGAAAAGCTAATCATTTGCATATCACAGGATCTTCTTCCTGTCGGTTAAATTTCGCGTCTGTAGCACGCCATCTTCGTGGTGTATCAATTTTAATGGCCAGTAGTGTATTTATGCTGGCCAATACAGGGAATAAAATAAGCTTTTCTCAAGGAAATAAGAAAGACTGAACTTTTACGTCCTGTCGACGTCGCAGACATTAGAGACGGAGCACAAACTCGAACTGAAGATGAATGGGGAAGGAGGGTCGTCCTGTTCTCTTCTTAGGAAGAATCCAATTGCTGTCTTAAGAGTTTTAGAGATACAACGGGATTATACAGGTGGCTGAACAGGAATTTGCGCCACCAGAATTTGTTAACCACTTTGCTACGCCGTTACGCCCTATCTCAAGGCACCATAACCTTAATAGCTGAAGCCACTGTGGAAAACAATTGAGAACTTAATTCTAACATCTAAATACCGAAAATTAGAATTCTATGTCGATTTCACATTGTTTCTTCATTAAATTAAACTTATGACACAACATGGTAAGCGCAATCATCATATCATAATAAAGAAACGAGAAAACACAGCCACAGAGCTGCAACGTATCTACACTGACGGAAAAAATCTCAGCACTAAGATGGTTCAAATGGCTCTGAGCACTATGGGACTCAACTGCTGTGGTCATAAGTCCCCTAGAACTTAGAACTACTTAAACCTATCTAACCTAAGGACAGCACACAACACCCAGCCATCACGAGGCAGAGAAAATCCCTGACCCCGCCGGGAATCGAACCCGGGAACCCGGGCGTGGGAAGCGAGAACGCTACCGCACGACCACGAGATGCGGGCTCTCAGCACTAAGAAGTAATTAAAGTAGAGTAATGATATTTAGGGTATACAATGGTGTAGGTAACATGTATAAATGATTAATGTTGCAAGAACATAGTTTAACGTAAGCATGAGAACAACCGTTGCAGTTGTAAAATTCTGGTACATAAATAAACGGCGAAACCGACAGTATATTGAATGCAAGCATGCAGACGTGCGTGGATTGTGTCGTCCAGGTGCTAGATGTCAGTTTATGGGATGGGGTTTTTCTATCTGGTGAACTTTGTCGGGCAGTACAGGAACGCTCTAATGCTTCTTGTGGAAGACGCTAAAGTTGCCGTCCGATGATGTTCCGTAAGTGCTGGATCTAATGATCGAGCAGTTCAATTCTATATGTCGATACTCTGCAGAGCGCGTTCGATTACAACAGCGGTATGTGGGCAGTCGTTAACCTGTTGGAAAAGACCGTCTGGAATGCTGTTCATGAATGGCAGCACAACAGGCTGAATCACGAGAGTCACCTACAAAGTTGCAGCAACTAAGTATCTAGGAAATCCAATTACGAACCACTTAAATTGGAAGGAACACATAAAAAATATTGTGTGGAAGGATAACCAAAGACTGCGTTTTATTGGGAGGACACTTAGAAAATGTAACAAATCTATTAAGGAAACTACCTACACTATGTTTGTCCGTCCTCTTTTAGAATACTGCTGCTCGGTGTAGGATCCTTAGCAGATAGGATTGACGGAGTACATAGGAAAAGTTGAAAGAAGGGCAGCACGTTTTGTATTATCGCGAAATAGGGCAGAGAGTGTCACTGAAATGATACAGGATTTGGGGTGGACATAATTAAAACAAAGGCGTTTCTCGTTGCGGTGGAAGTTTCTCGCTAAATTCCAATCACCAACTTTCTTCTCCGAATGCGAAAATATTTTGTTGACACCGACCTACATATGGAGAAACGAAGCATGATAAAATAAGGGAAATCAGAGTTCGTACGGAAAGGTATAGGTGTCCGTTCTTTCCGCGCTCTATACGAGATTGGAATAACAGAGAATTGTGAAGGTGGTTGGATGAAATCTCTACTAGGTACTTCAATGTGATTTGAAGAGTGTCCACGTAGATGTAGATGTAGGTAGATGTAGGGTGCGTGGAATAGCGCCGAGAGTGGTTCTGCTGTCATACGACGTCGCTCCCCGCCCATAAATGGAGGTGTAGGTCCTGTGTGTCTTGGCCGCAGACAGATTGGTTGCAGGCATTCGTCTGGCCTCCTCCTAACCAAAACATGGGCACCATTAGGACAGAGACAGAAACGGCTTTCACTAGAAAATGTAACAGATCTCCACTCCGCCCTGCAATGTGCTCTCGCTTGGTACCACTGACGTCACAAACGACGGTGGTTTAGAGTCAGTAGAATTCACGCTGCAGAACGTCCAGCTCGAAGCTGTCCTTGAACCAATAGATTTCCAACAGTTAGTTGTGACACTGTGCCACTGTGGTGCCAACTGCTGCTCGAACAGCTGCTGCAGATGCAGTACGATGTGCGAGTGATAACGCTAAACACAACGGTGTTCCCTTTCGGTGGTGTCACTGTCTGGAGCCCGATCCTCTGGCAATCGTACCTCCCCGCGACCCCCACTGTCAGCAATTACGTACAGTGGTTACGTTCCTGCCAAGTCTTTCTGCAATATCACGAAAGGAACATTCAGCTTCTCGTAGCCCTGTTACACGACCTCGTTCAAACTCGGTGAGCTGCTGATAACGACGTCTTTGTCTTCTTAAAGGCATTCTTGACAAACATCAAGTAACGTATAAAGCACGTGCTAGTCGGTCCCTGATGCTCGAGAGATGCAGCTATGATAATACGCTTTATATCTGAGCAAGATTACATGGTACTGAAGTCGTAGTTAGTCGTAGATTCGCAGATATCGTGTAGTAAGTGCGTGTGCATTTTCTAACTTGTGTTGAAAGACTTGGTGTGGTGGCATGTCCAGTATGTCAGAACTTGAATGAGTGCTTTCTGTATGAGACAATCTGTTTGTACCATGGTTAGCTGCGTGAACATCTAAGAAAAATACAGAATAGTATTTACATAAATCCATCCTGTCATTGAAGCATCTGAATTCACCACATCCACGTAATCCTGGTAAATTCGGGTGCGATGTTAAAGTGAATTAATTTGCGGACGTAGGGAGATGTGCATGAAAAGACGGTTGCGCATGATCGAACATGGTTTCTCTGCGTGAGAAAAATAGGCGGACATCTCAGGAGTGTCAAATCATCATGTTCCAATAATACCTACCTTCTCCGAACGAGAATGGTTTGCAAAGTATTCGTATCCTGTCACCGACGTCAATAAACTTTAGTTGCGAATGATCATATAGGTAAACTTCTTAACGATTCTAGTGTCTAACGAGTACTGACTCACAATAGTATGTTCTGTGACTTTGCCAAGTAAGAGCGATCACTTCCTAGTATTTGAATGTGGTAGATTCTTCTCTTATGCCAAGACTGATGCTTGAAGCAGTCGGGACAGTCTAATACAAGCTAAGTGCTGTGAAATATTGTTGTGGTCTTCAGTCAGAAGGCTGATCTGATGCAGCTCTCTGCACTAATTTATCCTGTGCAAGTCTCTTCGTCTCTCCATGGGTATCGTATGCTACGTGCCTGTGAATCTACTTACTACACACAAGTCTTGGTCGTCCGCAACTATTTTTGCCGCCACATTTCATTCCGTTACCAAACTGGCAATATCTTGATGGAATGATGTTCTATCATTCCATCTCTTATTTTAGTCTAGTAGTGACATAAATTTGCTTTCTCCGACATTCGATTCTGTATCTCTTTATCAGTTATCCGATGTAGCCACGCTGAAGGCCACGGGTGGATGTGCAAAAAGCTGTAACGCAATTAAAGAGAATCATGCAAAGTGAGTACAGAGTGACACAAAGTAGAACGCGTACCAAAATATGATCAGATTAGTAACTAAATGGAATTAAAATATTAATACAAAAACGAACACTCATTTCTCTCAGATGTTGTCAGCGAAGCGAAATAGGAGACAAGACCTAAACGAGTTCTAGACACAGAATTTACAACAAAAATCCATAAAATCACGTTTCTATATATGTTTTTGTTGCTCTGTAGTGATAAGGTAAATGGAATGTGTCGAAATGGTGCCGACGTCATATCATAGTTACTTTCAACAGGGGATCTCAGATTTATTCCAAGTTTCTACATTTCCATAAAACCTTCGCAAGCGTTCCTCTAAAGAGACGCCTAGTCAAATTGCATGCCTATAGCGTACAGCTTCGGTTGTACGACTGGATCCGTGATTTCCTCTCAGAATGGTTACAGTACGTAGTAACCGGCGGGAAATCGAGTAAAAGAGAGGTGATATCCAGCGTTCCGAAAGAAGTGTTACAGTGCTATACTGTTCCTAATCTACATTAACGATTTAGGAGATAATCTCAGCAGCTCTCTTACATTATTTGCAGACGATGCTATCATTTACCCCCTTGTTAAGTCATCAGAAAATCAAAATCAATTGCAAAGTGACTTAGACACATCCGTGTAGTGCGAGAAGTGGCAATTGACTCCGAAAAGGGAAAGTGCGAGGTCATCCACATGATTACTAAAAGAAGTCCATTAAATTTAGGTTACACTATAAATCGCAAAAATATGAAGGTTGTCAATTGTAGGAAATATGTAGGAATAGGAATTACAATCGGGAACAACTTAATTTCGAGCAACCTCAGCGATAACGCTGTGGCGAAGGCAAACGAAAGACGACGTTTTACCGGCAGAACACTTAGAAGACGCAATAAGTCTGCTAAGGAGAGTGCCTACACTACGCTTGTTTGTTCTCCATTCGAGTATTGCTGTACTGTATGGAATCCTTACCTGATAGGACTAACGGAGAACATAGAAAAAGATCAAAGAAGGGCAGCTCGTTTTGCATTATGGTGAAATAGAGAAGAGGGTGTCATTGATATCGTAAGCGAGTTGGGATGGCATTCACTAAATAAAGAGGCGTTTTTCGTTTCGGTGTGGCCTTTTCAGGAAATTTCAATTTCCAGCTTTCTCCTCTGAATTTGAAAATATTTTACTGTCGCAAACGTATATAGGAAGAAATGATCATCATAATAAAATAAGACAAACTACAGCTGTACAAGGTGATTTAAGTGTCCATTTTCCCCCGCACTGTTAGAGAGCGAAAAGGTAGAGAAAGAGTGTTAAGGTTGCTCGAACAACTCTGTGCTAGATACTTAAGTGTGAAATGCAGAGTAGTCACGTAGATGTAGATGTAGATTTTATACAAAATTTTGCATTGATAAATTTGTTGAAACATTGCACTAAATTGTTTGTTTCCAAAGAAGGGGATTGCGGAAGAGTTGGGTTTGTGCATATTCTATCAGCAACAGTCTTTCTTTAGTTAGGCAGAATATCGTTTACGCTTACGTGGCTTGTCAGGTCCTCCGTATAGTTACTCGCTCCACTGTTGCGGATAGAGTGCATCATATCTCGGGGCATCTCAGGATGGTTAGGAAAACTAAAAAACCTTAGAACGTTCTTCTTGACCTTGTTGCAATTTGTTAGAAAAATGCAGCCAAGATCGCTTGATGTGAGGTAGTTTATAAATAGTGAAATTGTATTTTATAGTTTATGAAATGAACTGGTTGACATCAAACGATCTTGGCTTCTAATATTATAAATTCCAACATTAGACTGCCCCATCAGAATGTGTAAATTTCTTGCAAAAAGGAAAGTTTCTAGGAATGTAAAAAACTAACCATGAATAAACACTGACCTGTTATCCACAGCACCGAAACATGTAACATAGTAATATCGATATCAGAAGATATCGACTGTGCGTCAATCCATTCAAAACTCCCCCTTTTTCCGTGTTACGAAGCGTATCATCCTATCGCTTTTATTACAGAGTCATAAATATTTATGCATCAGTTCAAAGGGACTGTTAACATCGCCGACCAAGACCGCTCGCTGAGGGAAAGTCTACGTGGGCAACAACAGAGATTTATAACCCTATTACAGATTATTGAGGGTGATCAGGTAATAGGTAGAATATATCGTCCTGCGAGGAGGGGTGGCGACCATTTCTGTCAAAGAAGGGCTGCAAGGGACGGTGCATGGGGAGAGACCAAAACCTAAACTACAATCGCGGAGTTTGTGGCCGCCCACATGCCCGTTCCGCCATTGCTGTAACGGTCTCCTTTACTTTCATCTGTATTCATACGTACTGCAGACATTTGCAACGGACAAGTGATGTGTCTGAATCAAGCCTTCTTTGTTATTCCCTAAGCTCAGATTCTCTTACTTTTTATGTAACAATATCACAGGATCGTTTTACACTCAGTGATTAAGGTGAAATTCTGAATTTAGAGCAGATCTTCAAAAATGATAGTGTAATAAGTAACCCAAGCGTGATGTTCCCCTATTGACCACTTATGCTTTACGCCAAACAGACGTTTTATGCAGATTATAGATATTGGCAAGAAAGGTATTGGGAGTCACATAACATTACTGGAATCACAACTGCTGCACTGCAAAGAACTATAGGTACAGAGCTCTTTTCAGATATAAGAAATTCCTCTGATAGTTTTCTTACAAACTGTTACGACTGCACATATTAGTTTAATAATCAGGAATGGAATCCATTGTTTTGGTACTTGAAAAAGTCACTGAGTTACTTTGAACGTACCTGAATCTGTTAACTGTATAGTACAAACAACTGAGTTTTGTATACCGCAACTCAAACATGAAACTAGCGGGTGAGTGCGGCAATGTGGCAACTGTGTCACATAAGATTCCAATATGTGTTATTTGGGACATACCGGAAAGAAAGTAAGTACCTCGACAAGCTTGCGAGGTACTGTTATCACTATCACAGAGAAATTTCAAATTTGGCAGTAATCATAGCTATTCCTTCATTTCCTTTAGTGTATCTGAAATACGACGGACTTCACGCGTTCCACTGGATTCTCATAGATCGCAATTCTTATCAGTTATGCACACATATTTCTAACACTACCTGATAGGTTTCATTTTCCAAAAGCTTAGTAAAGTAGAAAGGAGTCGCTATAGAACATGTAATTGATGTTGCTCTGAATCAGTTACTGGTCAACGGTGAGAAATGTGTTCCTTCCGTTGATGCAAATGAAATGGTTATCACTTCTTCTTACTTACTTCTTCTTCTTCTTATCATCAGTGAAGCTTAAGTTGGAAACTCCGTTCTCAGCCTCCGCACACAATATCTGATCAAAAGTGTCTGGACACTCCTATGTAATGCGGAACTGAGCACTAAATGTTCAGTCTGAAATGCGCAACCGCTACGGTCGCAGTTCGAATCCTGCCTCGGGCTTGGATGTGTGTGATGTCCTTAGGTTAGTTAGGTTTAAGTAGTTCTAAGTTCTAAGGGACTGATGACCTCAGATGATAAGTCCCATAGTGCTCAGAGCCATTTGAACCATTTTTTGAACCACTAAAGGTTAGGGGAGGCGAACCCGTCGGTATAAAAGAAAGTGGGGGGGGGGTATTGTTTTACCAGTGGAGAAGAAGTAACAGAATGGATTGTTGAAGAGAGCTCACTGAGTTGAACGTGGGCTAGTTTTTGGACCTGTTACTTGAATAACAAATCCATCAGAACCATTCTGCCCTTCTAAAGCTCCCTGCCGACTGTTGGGGATGTGGGGCTGAACCATGGCTAAACTAAGAAAAGGCACACTTCGTGTAGGATAGAGTCTTATAAATTGTACCGCCTTGTACCGCTAACGTATCTAGAAAACCATCGGCATGGTACTGCAGTCTGTTGGACAGAATTTGTATTAAGTTTATCTAGCCGTTGCACGTAAACAGTTCAAAAAACCGTTGCGAATTCTGGCATGCAGTGATTAAAGTCCATTTTGCGCACTGAGGTGGTTTGTGAAGCTAAGCATATCTGTTCTTATAAGTATGTTAAGTCTATTTGTAATTTGTTGTGTCTAGCTCCTACAGCATAGACACCATGAGGTAGCTAGGTGCACGCTAAACTAACGCAGACGGGCTTGAAGTTCTGGAACATGAGACTTATTAATGAATAAGAGGAAAAGTACGTAGATGTTACTTAACTTTTATTCTCTTGTTGGAATACATCTCTTGAATAGTAGTAAGCTATAAGCACTGATACAAATGGCGCCTTGCTAGGTAGTAGCTATGGACTAAGCTGAAGGCTATTCTATCTGTCTCTCGGCAAATGAGAGGAAGGCGTCGTACTTCTGGTCGCAAGCAATGTCGTCCGTACAACTGGGGCGAGGTCTAGTCCGTGTCTTGTGACCTGCCATGTGGTGGCTCTAGGTTTGCGATTACACAGTGGCGACACGCGGGTCCGACATGTACTACAGGACCGCGGCCGATTTAAGTTACCACCTAGCAAGTGTGGTGTCTAGCGGTGACACCACATAATTTATGTAGAATGTAACCATAATCTTCCAGTGTTAATAAAGAGCAGAAACATATAAAACTGCTCTTGCCTCTGTGCTGTAAAAGTAAGGTAAAAATATTACATAACCTTTTAAGTTGTACTGTCATTTTTCTTGTAGGTTCCACAGGTAAATTTTAAAATAACGTTCATTAAACTCGTTATAACAATTGTTGAGCTCCAATAATAAAGTAATCACTGCACTGATAAATGTTTTACCGGCTGTTTGATCATAAATACAGGAAACATTTTTACGGTTGAAAGGAGTCTACTGGGGCACACTTGTATGTGGCACGAGAATATGATAAGAATATTAATATAAATTAAAATGGAAATAGTACACTATAAACGATGTATATCCCTGATAGGCTTGATAATGCGGATCGCTGACTCTGCACCATCGCAGAGCCAAAGATATTGTTTCCGGTCTGAGATACTAAAGTGCGCGTCATATATCTTGGCGGACGAGTTTAGGTTCGTTCTGCGCATCTGACGTCAGAAAACACAGTCAGCCAATGAACAGAGAACGACGTTGCCAGATCTGGACTGCAGTGCAGAGCACGGACGAGTCTCTTCAGTTTTAGAAACGTTCAGTCATAAATACAGTAATAGAACAAAAGCAATGTCTTGATAGCAGACTTTCTTTTATAGAAAGTTTGGAAAAAGCATTCTTTATACCAATTGCTTCATATTCTATTAATTAATTAAACCAAACAAGCAATAAGACTCCTAATTCAGGCGATAGCAAGGAAAGGTGTTTGTTTGAATCTCACGAACTGCTTTTTTCGCAATATAGAACAGCGGTAATTGTTTATTTCCTATTGTACTTCGACGAAGCGTGAGTAATTCATAGTCTTACCAACAGTGTTTATAAGTAGTTGCGTGAGCTGTTAGAGTCCTTATGGAGTTACACTGTTCGATGAGCCGATGTAGCGGAACGGTTAAGAGTTCAAACCTTGTGTGGTGCTTAGTATTTTCTTTATTTAAAAACAATATTGGAGTGCCTTACTTCGCGATTTTTATTCGTTTGAATGAAATTTCTAGTGCTTTGCCTCTTCATTAACTTTTTCGCTGCTGCAGACACGTGCTCCCCGCATTCCGCGCTGTGCGCGATTTTGTCATCACTGCACTTCTCGCCTGTGCAGACACATGGTGTTCCCACTGCTTTGACACACTTATCATTCGATTTCACAAAAACTATTTGGCCAAAAAATTTGATTTTTACACGTCTTCTTGACTGATACCTTCCCCCCATAAATGACTTAATTTTGTTTTGATGTGTGGCATTAAATGTAGTAAACCATTGCACGAAATTTTGAAGAGTTTGCAGAGGTAAAAGTCCATAGTGTATACTTTCCGTAGGGTCGATTTTAGTTGCCACAATGTTGAGAATGAAATGTGCACAAGATACCTAAATTTCATATAATATTTACTGTATAACAATATCTCATTTAATTTAAGTACCACATAGGTGTCGTATGTAATATTGAGAAATATTGCCCGCATCTCGTGGTCGTGCGGAAGCGTTATCGTTTCCCACGCCCGGGTTCCCGGGTTCGATTCCCGGCGGGGTCAGGGATTTTCTCTGCCTCGTGATGGCTGGGTGTTGTGTGCTGTCCTAAGGTTAGTTAGGTTTAAGTAGTTCTAAGTTCTAGGGGACTTATGACCACAGCAGTTGAGTCCCATACTGCTCAGAGCCATTTGAACCATTTTTTGAGAAATATTCCGTCTTTCGCGACTGTAATAAAAGTTTTATTTACACAGGGCGCGTTTGGCTTTATTTTAAAGTGAAAGGTGAAAAGGTATGGCACATACACAATGGTATTCATGTTCTATTTCTTGTTTTTGTTCCACAGTCGCAGTTTTACCAATGGTATTGAAATATATCCCTCTTCTGCAACTGTAATAAGCGACTTATTTAGACCAGATGCGTTTCTCTCTTTTGAAGCATCATAAGAGGACTGTATTTTGTGTCCTCCATTGCTAAGTCACCTTTCGTAGTTTTGTGCTGCGGTAGCACAATATTCAACGTTTGTGTTGGCTCATCAGTGTTTTAGCAAATAAATGCTGTTTGTGTGTGCCACACACAAAATTATATTTGACAAAGCTCTGAGCACTTCACTGACAGACGGTATATTCAAGTCCTAATGTTTTTGTAAGTCCACAGTTTTGTTTAATGTATTTTGTCTACTTCCTTTTGATTGATTGAAGTGCTTTAAAATAAAGCCAAACGCGCCCAGTGTAAGTAAAACTTTTGTTACAGTCGCGAAAGGTGGAATATTTCTGAATATTACATACGACATTTATGTGGTACTTAAATTAAATGAAATATATAGGTATCTTGTCCACAATTCAATTTCAACGTTGTGGCAACTAAAATCGACCATCCGGAAAGTATACTCTATGGACTTTACCTCTGCAAACGCTTCAAAATTTCGTGCAATGGTTTACTATATTTAATGCTGCATAATAACTGCGCTGAACATCGAAACAAAATTAAGTCATTTATGGGGGGAAGTTATCAGTCAAGAAGATAGGTAAAAATCTAATTTTTGAGCAAAATAGTTTTTGTGGAATCGAATGATAAAGAGTGTCAAAGCAGTCGGAACACAATGTGTCTGCACAGGCGAGCAGTGCAGTGACAAAATCGCCCACAGCGCGGAATGCAGGGAGCACGTCTTTGTAGCAGCGAAAGGGTTAATGCGGCCGTGGTGGCTTTACTTCATGAACTGCGCGCTCCCCCCTAAACGTAAGCTTGCGAACTATGCTATACTATGGCGCTGCTTCTCTTGGCGCGTGCGTCGTGTGCAACTGGCAACGCAGCAATCTCCCGCGTCTAGGCGGGCATGCGCGAGCCGCCAAGATAAAAGAATTGAACTATAGTGTTGTAGTAAGAGAGCGCTTGGCGCACGGTTGTGTTTAGCTGTCTGTGAGCGAAAGACGATGGAGTAGACAGTTTTTGTGGTGTACTTTGTGAAACCACCAAGTGTTAGATTAATGTAGGTATGTCAATATTGTTGAATATGGAAGCAGAAGTCTCCATGCAAGGAAGGTAAAGATGTTAAATAATTATGATTTTTGTTTTGCCAGCGCGATAATA
The DNA here is from genome assembly GCF_023898315.1 of Schistocerca nitens. Taxonomy (NCBI): domain Eukaryota; kingdom Metazoa; phylum Arthropoda; class Insecta; order Orthoptera; family Acrididae; genus Schistocerca; species Schistocerca nitens. Next base: position 296,350,500 of record NC_064621.1, on the reverse strand, counting down.
TAGATGATTTGGTGGATAATTTAGAACTGGTGAGTAACCCCAGCATATACGTAAACTGATTTGAGAAAAAGGCCAGTCAGATATTGCACTTTTGTAATGTTGCAAAGATTTATTTACAGAGCTATAAATAATTTGATGATTTATAGTTATGCCCTTTTAGTGACGTTAGACAATACAAGCTGTATAAATCTCATTGATTGTGGATCAGTTAGTAAAATGTAACTTCAACCGTCAAATGTTCTTCAAAAGACAAACTTAACATGCCATACAATTTTGCTAAAAAATCTGTGTTAGTAATTCACTACAATCAGTAATGCCTCCCTGTCCAGATCAAAAGGTTTGTAAAGAAGTTGGATTTTTGATAAATGTTTTCATTTATCAACCAGAAGAATTTCATGTGCATTTCAAAGTATTACGGCCAGGATTGCTCACTGCTGAGCCTGTAGCAACCATATTTATATATATTTTTCATAAGAGATCAGAATACATCGCGTAACTCCGTTGCTGCTTTAGAGGTAAGACAAGTCAGTTTATTTGTTATGTGCACAGTGATTAAAGTTATTAGTTTTGAACAGGGCCAGATGATTCAGTGCCTAAGGTGCTGAATGTATTTTGCCGTGGCTGTATTTCTTTATTGATATTGGGAGTTGCATTGCGCAATCAATTAGTATAAAGTTTTTGCTAACAATAACACAGAGGAAGCACACCATTTGCAGTTACAACATGCTACACGATAACATGAGTTTAGGATCCATTCCCCAGTTTAGACATTCATTGAAAAATTTATTTAAGGAAAGTTATTTCTTTATAATGTGCACAGTTCATTCAACGTAATCTTAAAGCTTTTTATTTTTAAAGAACGTTACACGGTTTAAGTTTCCAAGACTGAAACATACACGTTTCAGTATGTCATTTCATCTAACTACGAACAGAAACAGATTATGTTAAGTCCACCTACCATTAAGGGTTTTCATATATTTTCATATCACACTTCCCTTGCTGCATTATTTTAATGAAATACATTAATCATGAGACATGGTAGATGACAATCCGATGAAAGGGTTTGGGTTTGGTAGATGCCAAGAGAACGTTTACTTTCCACGATGTGCGTGCCAACTGTGAAGTACAGAGGAGTTTGTGCTACTTTTTGGAGGTCCTTTTCGTGGTCCCGTTGTTGTCCTCAAGAAAATACAAAATGCGGAAGGATGAGAACACAATTTACAGCATTTAGTGCTGCATGCGGTAGAGGAACAGTTCGGAGACGATGACCGTTTGTGTCAGCACGACATTGTGCCCGGTCATAAAGCAGCGTCTGTGAGCTAATGGTTTGTGGATCAAAACATACCCGAAATGGACTAGCCTGCACCGAGTTACAACGTGAAAGACCCTAGTGTCCAACATTACTACGTTCTCTAGATTCGGCTCTTGGGGAAAATCTGCCGCCATTCTTCCACAGACATTAATATACTGTACCTCACCGAAAGTGTCCTCAGCAGATTTCTAGTCCCATCATGACTTTTTTGACAGTTGTCAAAAACGTCACGATGGGACAATCCCACGTTAATGCCAAGTTAGGTTTCCCGACAGTTTTGATCGGATTAGTGTACATCAGATGCCTGCAGCGTTTGTTTCAGTTGCCTCGTCTCCAGCTTTCGTATGCACATATTGTTCCCTTTTCTCATTTAGCACCAGTAGTCACTGTAGTTCACTCCATGTGCAGTTATTTCTGTAATATCACTGCCCTGTTCCAACCTCTTAGTGATCAAGGTCTCTCCAGGCCATATATTTCTTACGGTCTTCCTTATTGCGCAATACTCAGATACGTACCAAAGTAAGAGATGCCATCATGGAATTCCATTAAGTCTATTTCCTCTCTTTCCCATGAAAAGTCCTTGGAAATCTATTACATATCTTCCCGTTTACGATTTTTGACTACAGCCCGACCCTTGTTACAACTTATAGAACTAAAGATATCCGTTCTGTGTGTTTCCTATATTTTCCTATAGATACGGAGACACGACCCATATTCAGGTCTTAGTTCCCATAAAGCAATCTAAAGAACAAAGTTAAGCTTCTGATGTGTTTTATTAATGACCCCAGTCTGTATCCCTATTTTTTTATAGTTCAGTCGCTCCTAGATTTGAATCTGTCAATATTAAATCATCACAACATCAAACGCCTCTATACAATACATCGAATACTTCGTGTCGTGATGATCTGAAAACCTCAAACGCCGAAATCTATAAAACCTTTGTGAGAAACATGTATTCATTTTTTAGATGTGTTAATATGGTTCTATTACTGTATGGATGGATAAAGAATTGCCAAATTCACGAGCATTAATAATAGACAAAAACATATTTTTAAGAAAAAGGGGTTCCAAATGAAGGTATTATTATTAATGACTGTTACAAATTTGATCGTGTGATGGGGGAGCCGAGTACAAATATATCAGATTCTACTGCCGGTTGAACTCCCCGTATAAAAAGATGGTCTCCATTACTCATATACATGAATCATGTTCTACGCAATGAAATTAAAAGTAAATGGTTTACGTGTATCGATAATGGCTGTAGTAAAGTCAGAAATCAAGAGGAAAAGGTATTACCTAGGTACAGCAAGATAGGTAAAAAGGAGGTTTAGGCACTATATTGTTTATTTTCACACTGATATATATACATATGAGAAAAATCGTTCATGAAGAAGATCAAAATTGGAACTTAACAACACATACATGAAGAACTAAATTATATTGTAATACACAAATGACTGGCCCGCAAGGTAACGTGGAAAATCGTACAAAACAGGTACTGTCTCGAGGAATCATGACCAATTCAGCTTTAACCTACATAACAGAAATAGCTGCGTTATGCATGATATAAAAAAGGGTTATTATTCAGACACTCACATGAATTGAATCCCTTGAAATGGTAATGAACAAGACATGGTAATGCAAGATTCATTCAAATAAGACTCTACCCGCGAATCGAGAAAGAAATAAAACCATAGGAGTGTCACAAAATGGAAATACGTATATATTTATGTTCCACATGTCATCCTAAACTACTGGACCAATTTCAACGAAACGTATTACACATATCACTTACTGCCTGGAAAGAACTGGTTTGAGGCTAAGAAATACCCACTTATCAAATGGTTAAGGATGGGTGTGAAAAGGAACTGTAGCGTACGATGAGCGAATACCCAGAATTTATTCATCCAGTATTAGAGAAAGCGAGCACTTAGTTACTTGCAACAAACTTAACGCTTAATTTAAAAACTTTGCGAAACTTTTTCTCACTGACAGGCCCGATAAAATGTTGAAAGGAAAAACATTTGTCACTTACTACATTGCCGCTGTTCACGTAGTAAAATTTACGCATCAACATGACGTTTTAATTTATTCCATCTTTGTTAGTACCTCTTTTCGCAATATGTGACATGTGAGCATGCGGCCAAAGCCACGGGTCAGAAACTCCTCGTAAAGCCCTGGATCGATTTCAGCCAAACTTGGTACACATATTACTTACTACATTTGAAGAACCAACAACCTCCTTGTTTGGGAGGATGTGATAACCTGGAGAGAGCAGGACGGAGGAAGAGATGGACAGACAGAGAGGAGGAAGAAGAATATGGACACTTATAGGGGGGGGGGATAAAAGGAGGTGGAGGAGATTGACAGAGAGAGGGGGAGAAGGAGGTGGACATAGAGGGGGGCGGAGGAGATGCATAGAGAGAGGAGGAAGGAGGTGGATTAAACGCACAACCAGGCAATGCTGCTTACTAATCTAGTAGTAACTAAATAAGAAAAACCATCAACACAGTGTTATGCAAAACCAGATGCTTCCACGATATTTCTAGAAATTTTTTAACGTGAGATACCAGAGCGAGGCCCATTTATGTAGTATACCTATGTACAGCCAGACTCAAAACCAGAATCACACCAAAAACTTCGCGTTTCTCACTTCCTGGCGTTCGATGAGAAAAAAGTACAGCAAAAACTAGTGTCTCCCAATCAAACACTGTGGCTGTGTGTTGGCGTATCATATAAAAGAAAAGTTTCGTTTTGTGTTCTTGTCTCATCTGTTGAGTCCGACAAAAGTGTGCTCCGAACAATCAGCATCCTGTCAAAGTCCGTGGCTTGTTGTTAGCCTACGAACCGAGATGAAACTGTCGCTTGGAGTTCCCCCACTCTTGTGCAAATCATGAAATATATCATCAGGCGAAATGAACACCAAAAGAGGGTGGTTTAACGCTTTAAGCCTGCAACGGCAATGTCTAGCGCCAAGGTAGCGACACGTTGTTGCGTGGGTGGTATTTTCCTAACAGAAAACTTCTCTAGTCAGTACATTCAAACGCAAATGAACGTGCTGGACCCCGCGTGGCAGCGTGGCATGAAAGGACAAGTGGAAGAAGTGTGCAGCTGAACTGCCGGAAACAGGCCATACAGAAAGCAGTCGATCCAGGAAGCCTCCGGTGGAAACTGTCCAGGCGGGAATCACACAAGATCAAAATACAATACTTTAATAAAATGTGAATTGCTCATTTCTTGCCATGCTAAAAGGTGCATGTAACTATTTATAAATAGTGGGACAAGGGTACTATCTACTAGCTAGTCACAATTATTTCTGCTCTGAAATCTGCTTGTTGTTACACTGAAATGACTCGCGGAAATTAGTGTTAAGCGGAGACACCAATTGATATTTGAACTATTCTATTAGCAACAGAACCAACATTACTCACACCTACACTAAAATGACTTGTCACAATAGACTGAATTTGGCTCCATTAAAAACAAGGGAAAAAGCACAATTTACAAGCAGTAAGTTCCACCATCACAAAAATGTTATGGTCCACTGCCTACTAAGGCAGTGTACACCCTTAACTACCCAGGGAGTTCTTTCTCTTGATTCCTATACATGCAAAGAGTCAGTGTAACAGCTGCTCCCGGTGTTTACCATCACTCGAATGACCGGCAAGTAGAGCTGACAGTCGCCCACCGATGGAGCGGCAGAGGTTTGCAGACTGTCTGGAAATAGGTTTCTGATTTATTATAGTTTACGTCAAAAAGTATAATGTATACTGCTGTGTACGAATAATGCTTACTTCTCTGCATAAAACGAAATTTCACGACATGCCCAATCATCCTATGCTACAAAATAAATCGTCGCGAAACACCACTTGCGAAAAGTGTTATTTACGGTGCGTTCAGAGGTGTAAATTGGAAACATACCACTGGGGAATTTGGCGCGAGAGAATAAGCGAATTGGCATGCCTACGAAGCTTCAATATTAAAGCATTTATGAAAAAGTTCTAGAAATATATTGCAACATGATAAAAAAACTGACAAACATACTTTATAGCCATTTTGAGATTGAACTCAAAATTATTGCAAGAAGCAAAGTATGATTACAACTACACACAATGTGAACTACATAATTTCTAACCTTAGTTGAAACATATAGCTCCCCGACTTTTGGAGTATTCTGGATGTCCGACTGTTTCTCTGAGTGCCCTCTATCGGTTGGTATGAGGTACGTTTGCGATACTTCCCATTCAATCGGTAATGTCCAGATGTTTCGCTCTTCGACCCAGTGCTCCAAAACGATTCAAACGGGATTCTAAACGTCCCGAGTTTCAAGCAAGAGAATCTAAGATTTATATTCTACTGGTTCAACATATTAATATGTTTTAATATACAGCGTACAAGCGGCTTACTCTCACACTATGTCGTTTACTTGATAGCAGTTGTCGACGCTATACAACAATCATTAATGACTTGTCGAGTAACTTGATTTCTATAAACTAGTTTACCGTTCCCGGGACAGCGTGTGTTATTATAGTGTGTGAGTTCTTATCGTTTTGTGATGTTCAAAGCGAAACAAATATGCACATTCAGTGATGGATGCACAGAAATACGACCTACCATAAAAAAGAGACATCTCAGATGGGAAAGCATTCTGCAAACTTTGTTCCTCTTATTTTTGAGTGGAGCATGGTGGCAAATCTGAGGTGAGTCATCATAATGAGATATGAAAGCAGAAAAGAAATACTCGAGGAAAAGCATTCAGTTCAAAACTCAGAACTTTTTTCTAACACCGGATTCAAAAGAGGAAATGCTCATTATTACCGCTTAATTGATAGCAGCTTATAGAACTGTAAAACGTCATCACTCATTTAAGTCTCTTGATTGCACCACGATATTGTGTTCATTTATGAGTCCGAATTTGAAACTGCTAAAAAGCTAAGTTTTACAAGAACAAAAACAAAAGTGATAATCAAATATATTATTCCTTCTCATTCTGTATCCGTTTTCATTTTGGACTTCAAAAAAATTCCATTATACAGAATATCAATTGATGGTGGCAGTTACAAGGGTTTGAAACTGTTTTCTATTGTTGTTGGTGTTTTGATGCAAGTGAGGCTATAAAAACTAAACTAATTAAGCTGGAATCTACACAAAAAGAAACAACGCACTTATTTCAGCGCTCAGTTATCTTAAAACTAACTCAAAAAATTGTGTAGCAGCGACACCTGCAACACCAGTTTCCGTGGGTTGAAACACAATGGTGAAAACAACATATTCGGTTACTTAAGAACAAAACTTGGGATGAACTCGGAAGGAGTGGGTTGTCAAGCATACATTCTACATAACACAGTTGCAACTACTGCAGATATTTTATCTGGTTATATCGAGTTAACTGTGGCGAAACTTTGAACTACTTTTCCATCTACGCGGTGAGAATAACAAAATTTGCGGAATATGTTAATTTGTGGATACGTGCTACAGAGAACATTTGTCACACTTTACAACTAGATTATTGTCCTTAATGCCGTCAGTCGAACTTACAATTGTGCGAAGTTCTAAAACCTCCTTTCTTGCTAGAAGAAAAACTATTGCGGTTTATTCGCCATCAGTTTGGCTTAGTAATCAAATAAAGTTAAGAGTAGTAACATATTTGTGATTGATTTGAAGGTAATTATTGAGAATAGAATGATTTCACTGAAAGAAAACGAAAACAGATGTTACTTGGGTATGAAAACTAAAGACATTTTTTAAAAATGCAGAAGATCTTTGCTCTCAACTAGCCACCGAAAATATTTACAGAACGTAAAAGTGTTTTATGAAACGGCCGTTATTTACCTTACAAAATGGTCTCATGGACTATCAGTTCTGACAATGTTTAAAGGGTATATTTAACGAAGTTACTGGAATTGAAAAACATAGATAGGGTATTGGTTTATTTTTTAAGAAAATAAATAGATATTTGACATTAACGTTTGATTAGTATGGGCATTTGAAGAACTTTCTTGCTTCATAAGTGTCAGAGGATACTGAAAGTCAGTATCACCTGCCCAGAAAAAAGGGCTGAAATTTTTCACAAACACAGATTTCAGCTTTCAGTAGTCAGAATTACTTAATTTATGTTTTCAGCTGCAGCACGTAACTGTAATGTTGGTTGAACATTTTCATTAATGGGAGCTCAATGGAATGAGGAACAGAAACGTTTCGATGTCTCAATAATTTAGAGCAACTTAAATGCACTTAAAGTTTCTAATGAGCTGTGTCGAGTTTCATTATCTTGTGGGTAAATAAACGTTATGATATCATCTGGAAACTAAGAGTGATCCACAAAATAATCCATGTAAAATTGTATGCGTAAATAACTTACGTTATACTTCGTTCTTCTCAAATATATTAATACTTGTAATATGCTCAGTAGTGAGAGGTTAATTTTTCAGACTTTGAAGTCCCGCCTTAGCCTAATCTTACTATTGGATTTTTGGTTTGGTTCGTTTCATAGGTTCTGTTACTGTTAATAACTAGACACCAGTGCCAACGAGCTTTAATTTGTACGCTAAAGCACTGAAGATGATCATTATGTGATCGAAAAACGATTTTGCTGTTAATAAATCAAAATTACGGCCAATGCTGACCTTCCTTCTAATTTTAATTATTATATGGTCATTGTGCACACAGCACTCTATTTTTGGACACTCCCTCTCGGTTTATACAACATCATGTGGTTATTCAGTGCCCCACACTCTCACATTATGACGCTTCTCTGTTACCTACACGAAGAGCTTGCAGTAGCTGAATTTTGTATGGTTCCATGTGTCAAAGTCGACGCAACACACGCTGGACGGACATCGGGTGCATGTAGAGCTGTCGAAATGCACGGCGAACGGATTTCTGCGGACGCTTTATGGAACTATGGCGCATGTGTTCGACGTCTGCGTCAGACACTCTGGCGCAACTTGGCGATTTGCCTTTACACAAACAACCTGTTTCTCGAAAATGTTCAAGTAATCGTCTAATGCTCTGTGCCGTAGCGTTTGCTCTTTCCAACAGTACGTTGTTCGCCCACATATCTCAAGCAACATAATAGTTACGACTTTTTTTCAAAACGGACGATTCTTTTTGATACGCCTGTATATTACATATTAAAAAACGTTTGTCTGTCCGAATGTTCATTAGAGTATCCTATAAAAATATGAAGAAAATTGATAAAAACTTTTTGAAATTTTAGGAAACAACGTTTTCTTTATATATATATATATATATATATATATATATATATATATATATATATATATATATTGCCTATGTCCGTCCGAAAGTTCATACAGTGTCATGGAAAAATCTGATCATCGCTCAAGAACTATGCGAGATTTTTGTAACAACTTCAAAGCAAGTATCTTTCTGTATACAGTAGTGTAGATAATATCAAATAATATGAGCGTTACATGAAATCAAACTTGTACGTCGTCAATGCAATAATGTGATCAACTGATCTAAGTATTGCTAACTGCTTTCCGTTTAATGGAGTGTGGCTGTAACGACCTAAGAATAATGATATGCACATCAGAATCGTTTACAAACAATTCTCTGTGAATAGTCTGTTATTTAAAATGTAAATATTTCAATATAGGTATGATATCCAAGCAGTTCCTTTTTGAAGCCAACCAGTTGCACGTCAAAAGTTTATTCAAGCTCTTACCTAGCTTTCTTCCTCAGAAGGTGGATAACGTGTGTTACATATTGTGTGAAAAAGAGAAACGATACTATAAAGCTTGGTCAACAGTAAAATGATACAAATAAATACCATGGCTAAGGCTCCTTAGATTTTACATGAACCATTTTTACTGTTGACTACGAGATATAGCTATGCCATAGAGTTTATATGGACCATTTTGCAGTTGACGAAGATTTACCGCTTAGTTTTCTTTTCACACAACATATAACACGTGTTATTCCATCTTCTGAGGAAAAAAACCTGGTTGTAGACTTAAATAAACATTTGACGTGCAATTGGTTGGCTGTGTGATTCGAATTGTATTCGGAAATTTAGGTATGAGTCAACTAAGTGCGTTCGATATCCTACTGTATAGCTACCCACAGACCACAAAATAATGTTCTTGCAATATCTCTATCACTTAATGAGCCTTCAGTGGCTCGTAAACTTATTAATGGTAGCGTAAATCACATCTAATTCAAAAAGTGACTGATAGCATATCTAAGTAAACCACCAGTTTAAGTCGCAGTTGCAGTTAGTCACTCATACTGGATGCAGTGAATGTTTGGACTTATTTCACATCTATGACGATCTTTCCACTTAGAATCTGCGAAAGGGGCATTCACGTACATTTGTTTAGGGCGTTATGACGTTTCACGTCCTTGACGATCTCCTCACTATGGATCTATGAAACAAAAGTGTACACTGAGGCGATAAAAGTCGTTGGATACCTCTTAATATCTTGTCGGACCTTCTCTCGCGCGGCGTAGTGCAGCAGCTCGACGTGGTATGGGCTCAACAAGTCTTTGTAAGACCCTGAAGAAATACTGACCCACGCTGCCTCCACAGCCATACATAATTGCAAAAATGTTACCAGTGCAGAATTTTGCTCTCTCGATTAAGTCCCATAAATGTTCAACGGAATCCATGTTGGGTGGTGCGTGTAGCCAAATCATTCGCTCGAAGTGTGAATAACATTCTTCCAACCAATTGCGAACAACTTTGGCTCGATGACATGACCCACTGTCATCCGTAAGAATTCCATCGTTGTTTTGGAACATGCAGAACATGAATGCCTGCAAATGCCCTCCAAATGACCGAATATAACTATTTTCAGTCAATGATCGGTTCGGCTGGATCGGACCCAGTCCATTTCGTGTGAACACAGTTCCCACCACTTGTTCAGCGCCTTTTGACAACTTGTGTCCACAGCTTCGTGGGCCCTGCGCCACACTCGAACCAGCTCTTACCTACTCAAATCGGGACTCAGTTGACCAGACCACAGTCTTTAATTCGTCTATGGTCCACTATCATTGGTCTTCCGCTCTCCGCCCGGATACGTAGGTCCCACTATGATTTCTGGAGTTGCTTTGCACAATGTTGTTTGTCTGTTAGTACTGACAACTCTAAGCAAACGCCGCTGCCTCTGGTCGTTAAGTGAAGGCCGTGCCGTCGTCCACTGCGTTTTCCGCGGTAAGAGGTATTTTGCTGCTTTTCTATTTATCTGTTTTTTTGTTTGTTTTTTGTTTGCTTGTTTTTTTGTCACCAGTCTTCTGACTGATTTCCTCTCCTACGACAACCTCTTCATCTCAAAGTAGCACTTACAATCCACGTCCTCAGTTATTTTCTGGGTGTATTCCTACCTCTGTCTTCCTCCACAGCTTCTGCCATCTACAATTCCCTCTAGTACCATGGGAGTCATTCACTAGGTGTTAACAGATGTCCTGTTATCTTGTCACATCTCAAATGCTTAGATTGTCTTCTCTTGCGATTTGCCCACAGTTCTGTTTCACTACCATACAGTTCTGTGCTACAAACGCATATTCTCAGAAGTTTCTCCCTCTAATTGAAGACTATATTTGATACTAATAGACTTCTCTTGGACAGGAGTGCCCCTTTTGCCAGTGCTAGTCTGCTTTTGATGTCCTTGCTTCGTCCATTATTAGTTATTTTGCTGCCTAGGTAATAGAACTACTTGACTTCATTTACTTCGTGACCGCCAACCATATTGCTAAGTTTCTCTCTGTTCTCCTTCCTGCTACTTCTCATTAATTTCGTCTTTCTTCGATTTACGATGAGTCCGTGTTCTGTACCCATTAGACTGTTCATTTCATTCAGTAGATCATGTAATTCTTCACTTTCAGTCAGGATGGCAATGTCATCAGCGAATTGTGTTATTGATATCCTTTCACCTTGAATTTTAATCCCACTCCTGAACCTTTCTTTTATTTCCATCATTGAATCTTCGACGTACAGATTGAACAGTAGAAGCGAAAGACTAAAGCCGCGTCTTACGCTCTTTTTAATCCGAGCACTTTGTTCTTGGTCGTCCTTGCTTATTACTTCCTTTTGCCTCTTGTCCATGTTGTATATTACACGTCTCTCCCTATACCTTACCCCTATTTCTTTCAGAATTCCGAACATCTTTCACCATTTTACATTGTCGAACGCTTCTTTCAGGTCTACAAATCCTATGAACCTGTCTTCTTTTTCTTTAATAATGCTTCCTTTATGAGCCGCAACGTCAGAATTGCCTCTCAGATGCCTTTAGCTTTCCTAAAGCCAAACTGATCTTCATCTAACATATCCTCAATTTTCTTTTCCATTCTTCTGTATACTAATCTCGTCATCCACTACGATGCATAAGCTGTTAAGCTGATCGTGCGATATTTCTCGTACTTATAAGCTCTTGCAGTCTTCAGAATTGTGTGGATGATATTTTTTCGAAAGTCAGATGGCATGTCACCAGATTCATACATTCTACACAACAACTTCGATAGTCATTTTGTTGCCACTTACCCCAATATTTTAGAAATTCTGATGGAATGTTATCTATCCCTTCTGTATTATTTGATCTTAAGTCCACCAAATCTCCCTTAAATTCTGATAACCTATCTCTTCTATCTCTGCTGTTTCTTCTTCTGTTACATCAGTAAAATCTTCCCCCTCATAGATATATATAATCTTTCCACTTATCCGCTCTCTGCTCAGCATTTAACAGTGGAATTCCCGTTGGACATTCAATGTTACCACCATTGTTTTAAATTTCGCCGAAGGTTATTTTGACTTTCCTATACGCTGAGGCTATCCCTCCGACAGTCATTTCGCTTTAGATTTCTTCGCAATTTTCATCGAGCCATTTCGTCTTAGCTTCCCTGCTCATCCTATTTATTTCATTCCTCAGCGACTTGTATTTGTTATTCCGTAATTTCCCTGAACATTTTTGTACTTTCTTCTTTCATCCATGAACACAAGTATTTCTTCTGTTACCCAAGGTGTCTTCGCAGTTACCTACTTTGTACCTATGTTTTTCTTTCCAACTTCCGTTCTTGCCCTTTTAGAGATGCCTATTCCTCTTCAACTATGACTAACTATAGCCTAACAGAACTTCAAGAGTGTCTTGTCGTTCCTTAGTACTTCCCTATCTCACTTCATTGCGTATTGATTCTCCCTGACAATTCTCTTAAAACTTCAGCCTAATCTTCATCACTACTGCTTTGCGATCTGAGTCTGTATCTGCTCTTGCATACGCCTTAGAATCCAATATCTGATTCCGGAATCTCTGTCTGACCATGATGTAATCTAATTGAACTCTTCCGGTATCTCCCAGTCTTTTCCAAGTATACCTCCTCTTCTTGCGATTCTTGAACAGTCTTCGCTGTTACTAAATGAAATTTATTGCAGAACTCAATTAGTCTTTCTCCTCTCTCATTCCTTGTCCCAAGCCCATATTCTCCTGTAATCTTTTCTTCCTCTCCTTCATCTACAGTTGCATTCCAGTCCTCCATCACTATTAGATTTTCATCTCCCTTTACATCCTGTATTACCCTTTCATTATCCTGATACACTTTCTCTATCTCTTCATCTTTAGCTTGCGACGTCGGCATATATATCTGAGCTATCGTTGTCAGTGTTGATTTGCCGTCGATTTTGATGAGAAGATACCTATCACTAAACTATTCACAGTAACTCATTCTCTGCTCTACCTTCCTGATCATAACGAATATTGCTCCCGTTATAACATTTTCTTTTAGTCTTTACATTACCCTATACTCATCTGACGAGAAATTCTTCTCTTCTTTCCATTCTAATTCACTCACTCCCACTGTATCTAGATTGAGCCTTTTCATTTCCCTTTTCAGATTTTCTAGTTTCCCTACCTCGTTCAAGCTTCTGACATTACACGCCCCATCTCATAGAACTCTATCATTTCGTTGGTTATTCAACCTTTTTCTCATGGTCACTTCCGCTTTGACAGTCCTGTCCTGGGGATCTGAATGGAGGACTATACCGGACACGTTGTGTCTTATGCAGTTTTTGCATTTCTTTCTGCATCCTCATTCAGTTAATAATTGCTGATTCTTCCGTCTTCAGAGGCAGTTTCCCATCCCAAGGACAAGAGAGTTCCCAAAACCTCTACCTGCTCCTCCGCCCTCTTTCACAATGCCGTTGGCAGAATGAGGGTGACCTATTATGCCCAAAATCTTCGGCCGTAAATGTTGATTATTAATCAAAATTTAAGCGTGGTGGGTTTTGATTACCAATCAAAGACGCTTAGACCACTGGTGAGAGGTAATGCATAACATTTTTTGCTCTCGGCACGCTCTTGCCAGTATATATCTCGGAATGCTAAATTCCCTGACGACTTCCGAAATGGTATTTCGCATGCGTCTAACTCTAACTACCAATCGTTTTTCAAAGGCTGTTGATTCCCGTCGGAAATCTTTTCATATAAACTACTTTAGTACAAATGACATCTCCGCGAGTGAACTGCCCTTTTTATATCTTGTGTACGACGTGTTACCGCCATCTGTATATGTGCATATTCCTACCCCAATACTAGTCACTTTAGTGTATCTAATATAACTAAAAAACAAAGAAACATTAGAATCAACGCTCAACTCATCAGAATAAGCGCCAAAATTGTAGGTGCGTCACAGGGAGTTTATGTTTTCTTTTGATAAGAAATTTTCTACCAAACAGCGGTTCTCATTAGCATATACAGAGTCATGATGCATCTGCAGTCTCAGAACATAGTCGCTGTTTCGACGCAATTATCGATAGAAGAATCGTGCAAGCTCAGGGACGAGCTGTGTGGCGACAGCTGCCCTGGAGCAGGGAGGGCCGTACATCACGCTATCGGCGCCGACCAGAGGTAAACAACAATACGTCTTCGCAGGCGGCGGCAAGCCGCTTATGGCGACAATGGCACTGTGCGGCCGCTGGGAACGAATCTATTGCCGCCACCGCCACCACCGGCGGCAGGGGCGGCTACATACCGAGGGCGGCCGAGAAGGCGGCGTAGGTGCGGGGGCGGCTGCCCGGGAAATTAATTAATATTCCGCAGCGCTCTTGGTGGGGCGGGACCAGTTTGCAAAGCCAGCAGAACGGACGCTAGAGCGCCAGACCGGCCGCAGCATAAGCCCCTGATTATTCATTACGTTAATTGCTGGGGCCGCGACATCCATCAGCCAGACGGCCTGCGTCCCCGACTACGGGCCCAGGGTTAGGGCAGACTCCTGGCCACCTTAAACGCGCCGTGCAGTTAAAGTGCGATACCAGACGAAGCACCTCACCACTACCACCACCTGCACCACTGCCACTATCATCAGACCTAAATATTTTCCGTGCAGGGTGCGTCACAGAAGGGTGAAAGAAGGTATAATACATTGGCGTAAATTTAAAGGAAGTGTTACTACTTTACAGTGCAGCATTCGGCAATGACGCCACAATCAAATGAATCATCATACTGTCAACTTTTTTTCGATTGTACAGAATGGGACTAATCTCCAGATCTGTTTCGAAGGATGAATAGGCAGAGTGTCCCAGTCCCGTTAGGACTCTCCTACATCAGAACAGGCTTTGAAAGGTCCAACACTGTCGACCGACCACCGTGTCATCTTCAGCCGATAGGTATCACGGGATTCGAATGTGGAGGGGCATGTGGGCAGCACACCGCTCCCTGAACGTCGTAAGTTGTAGTAACCGGAGCCGCTCTTTCTCTGTTTAGTAGCTCCTCAACTGGTCTCACAACGGCACCCTGCTTGCCATCAGCCTCGGCTGATCCAGGCAGTCACCCAAGCAAGTGCCAGCCAAGCCCGACAACGGTTAACTTCCGTGATCTGACGGAAACCGGTGTTACCACAACAGAAAGCCCATTGGCTCCATTAGGACTTCTTATGTGCAATTCCCAAGTGTGTGACACTTGGCGGAGAATGGTAATATAGCAATGAGCCACATCAAGCTTTTCCAGCCCTCCAGCGTTTGTGGGCGATAATTCGTCGGATTCATTACTAAGAGGCAGGTTCCTGGTTGCTTCAGCCCACAAAGCGAAGACTACGTACGAGGTTTTGGCCAGAAAGTGGATCACCCACCATATTCGTCGGATTTGTAGTCAGCCGACGTCTGGCTGTTCACCAACTTTAAGTTGGCAGTGAAAGGACACTTTATGACAAAATTAAGGGCATGCGAGGACATTGTACGACATCACTAAATGCGAATTCAATACAGAACTAGAGTGACTATTTCAAAACACTTTTACAACTAATTCAGTTGTGTCTTGATTCAGTGGCAGACTATTTTCAATAAATACCATGTTTTTGTGAACATAATCCATGACTTTGATTTTTCAAAACCTCAGTCCTAACAGAACTGGGACACACACACACTGTGTAAATTAATTTCACTATCGAACCAACAAAATTATTTTTACAAGATACATCTACAAAGAAGGAACATGCTGACAGATGCGAATACTATCAGCCCCCCTACTTAATGAGACACGGTTACAAAATACTGACAGTAATTATTTACGGATGAATGGAAAAACTTATATCAGCAGACTTCGGTGAAGATCAGTTTGGGTTCGAGAGAAGTGTAAGAACACATAAGACAATACTAACCCTGAAATTTATTTTAGAAGATAGGTTAACAGCATTATTAAATTTAAAGAATGCTGTTTGAGGGGTAGCATTGTAATCAGGAAGTCGAGTGAAGTGTGAGGGTGAGTGAACTAGTGAACGCCCGGAGGTTTCAGAGATACAGCAGTTCTTGTAAATACATTTGTTACTCGCAAAAATTTTGCAAGGGTTTAGCTATTTCAATTGTTGTAGGCACTGGCTGGCTTGGGAGCACGTGCCACAAATGAGTGCTGACGCCTCGTCAGAACGTCATGACGTCGCTACTGCAGGTCAGTGCCTCGGCCACGTTCGGTGCTGGTGACAGTTGTTAGCAAGACAGGCGCAGACCATCGGACGTACTGCGGTGGCTCAGACAGGCTGATCCTCAGCGCTCTCAAAGATCGGTCCGTCATGTGCTCAGCAGGAGTCTGCCGATTGTAGTCCAGGATCTCATGCAGAGATGCCCTGGTCTCACACCATGGACTGACCAGATGTTGGCCAGGAGAATGCGAGGACGCACCTCCACTGATTCAAATGGTTCAAATGGCTCTGAGCACTAAGGGACTTAAAATCTCAGGTCATCAGTCCCCTTGAACATAGAACTACTTAAACCTAACCAACCTAAGGACATCACACACATCCATGCCCGAGGCAGGATTCGAACCCGCGACCGTAGCAGCATCGTGGTTCTCCACCTCGACTGGTCGCAGCGAAGATGGCAGCTTGTAGATCAGCTGTGATGACCGAGAGGAGGAGGAGAGCGGGCCTTTCACCAGTCTTCCATTTCACAATGACCCAGTAGACAGCAAAAGCACACCACGGCTGTGTTATGTTTCATGTTTGGCTGGCTGCCTCAGTCTTCGGAGTCAGCACACAGGGAGCAGGGTGGCAGTCATCGAACAGATCATCTTGGTTTCACTGAAACTCATCAGACTCTCATTTTCCCTGGTTCTTCAACAGATACACAATGGCAGAAAGTCAGAATGCGTCCTTGCGCTCCGATAGCTGCGATACTTTTAGGAGCCGATATCCCGCCTATGACACCGTGGCTGCTGTACGAGCAAAAAACTCTGAGGATCACACCGAAGTTATTTTTACGTACGCCTGAAGACTTCTCATCATTAAGAAAGATGTGTTGTGGTCTCAGTCCGTGCACAGACTTGATCTGATTTTTCATATGTTCGTATATTGTTCATTAGGCATTAGAACTGTATGAATCCCTCCTGCAAAGCAAGGAACAAAATTAACTTTCTTCCGGTTCTCGTCGGCGAACATAGTGAGCTGAGTTCCGCACGATCGTGCTTTCGGAATCTGTGTTGATTCCTGCTAAGCAGTTTTCGGCCTCCGTAAGGGTTATAACACATAAACATAAACCGAGTTCGAAAATCCTGTAAAAGACCAACATCGTCGGTATAGGTCCAGAGTTTTGCGCGTCTGTTTGACGACTTTTCTTGTCACAGTGAATCTGCACCGAGGTGACGAGAGTCACGGGACAGCGATATGCACATATACAGATCGCTGTACTGTCGCCTACATGAGGCACTGTCATTTGCATTGAGGTAATAAATGTCAAAAGAAATCCGACGTGATTGTGGCCGGACAACGGGAGTTAACAGATTTTAGTTGGAGTTAGGCGCATGGGACATTCCGTTTGTAAAATCATTAGGGAAATCAGTATTTCAAGATCCACAGTCGCAAAAGTGTCCCGAGCCTACCAAATTAAAGACATTACCTCTCATCACGGACAACGTGGTAGCAGACAGCCATCACTTAACGAGCGGCAGCAGTGGCTTTTGAGTAGAATTGTCGGCACTAACAGACAAGCAACACTGTGTGAAATAACCACAGAAATCAAAGTGACGACAAACGTATCCGTTAGAACAGTGCTGTGAAATTTGCGTTAATGGGCTTTGGCAGCAGACGACCGACGCGAGTACCTTTGCTAACAGCACGACATGGCCTGCAGCGTCTTTCTTGGGCTCGTGACCATATGGGTTAGACCACAGACGAAAATCCTAGCCTGGTCAGATGAGTCCCGATTTCTGTTGGTAACACGTGATGCTAGGGTTCCACTGTGGTTCGAACCCCACGAAACCATGGAATATATATTTACAGTGAATGGACTGGTTCCTCTATTCCAACTGGTCAGATCATTGAAACATCGACGGAATTTTTGTGGATGAGTATGCGCCATGTCACGGGTCAACAGTTGCTTGCGTTTGGTTCGAGCAACTTTCAGGACAGTTTGAGGGAATGATTTGGCCACCCTGATCATCCGGCGTGAATCCCACCAATGGGGCATAATCGAGAGGTCAGTTTTATGGCTGCCCGGGCGTGGCAACCATAATTTGGATATGGAGTAGGACGTCACCAGGTTGTGACTAAAATCTGGTGGCAGGAAAACGATTAGTGACAAATAAGCGCCAGCTAGTATAAAACAGTTACTTAGCTTTATTGACAGCGAGGAGTGTACCGTAGATACAGTTGCAGTTAGTGTCCAGAGAATATTCCTGATTCGTTGCCTAAGCTGTTATACAATACTGAATCACACAGCAAGCTAGCTAAGCAGACAACGAACGACGGCACTGACGACTGCAACGAGCTGTCTGCAAGACTCCCTGACTCGGGGCCAGCGCTCCTGTTATGTCGTGTAGCCAGAGGGCGCTGTCGGCCCCAGCTCAGCAATGGCACTACGTCTTCGGTCGGCGGCAACGCCATGCGCAGCCGGCGGTCGCGACGGGAAACTGTGGCAAGCGATGCGACGGTAGGGCCCCCGCGCTATTCGGTTGGGTCCGCGGATACAACAGTCAGTTTTTGTACAAAATTCTGTACGGGCAAACTTTCGCAAGTATGGACGCCTGTAGAGGCTGCATGACTCAATATTTCTGCGAAAGATTTCCTACGACTTGAGGCCGGGCCACGTCAAGCTGTTGCACTACGCCCGGCATGAGGATGTTTCGACACTACATTAGGATGTATCAAATGGTTCAAATGGCTCTGAGCTCTATGGGACTTAACATCTGAGGTCATCAGTCCCCTAGAACTTAGAACTACTTAAACCTAACCAACCTAAGGGCATCACACACATCCATGCCCGAGGCAGGATTCGGACCTGCGACCGTAGCGGGCGCGCGGTTCCCGCCTGTAGCGCCTAGAGCCGCTCGGCCACTCCGGCCGGCATTAGGAGGTATCCCATGACTTTCGTCACCTCAGTGTAGAATGGTGTAGGTATTCCATCAAGTCCAGTTGTCTCCTCTCTTGGTGAAAGACCAAACTTCAGTCGGTTTTGCAGGCATGTCTCATAAATTGTACCAAATGATAGACTTGTTTTCTGCAGTCGCACAGTGGCAGTGAGACCTGGTGCGGAGAACCACCGTCTATCAGCGTGGATTCTGTGACTGTAGTTTCCGTTGATGCGGCACCAGTGGGAGGTGCGCGACAATGGCGCGTCCAAGGCTAACCCTGGGAATAGCAGTGACGTAACTTTTCAGACGAGTGTCGGCTTTGCTTCCAGCATCACGATGGGCGAACCAGTACGTGGAGCCAAGTTGCATTCGCCAGCAACATAGAGGCCCAGCACAGAGCCCAGTGGTATGTGATGCTATTGGGTACACAATGCACTTAACTCTGGTAGTATGGAGAGCAGTTCCTACATTTCTGATGCGTTAAGGGCGGTAGCTATGCTCTGTGTTCGAGTTCTCCATGACGGTCTCTTTCATACTGCAGGTGTGGGTGTTTGGCTGCACCCCTGACCACTACGTTTCTCAGATCTCTCACCGACTGAAAATGTTTGGTCATGCAATGTCCAGTGACTGACACACCACCACTTGCCAGCCACTATGTCTGACGAGCACTGGCATGTAGCTGAAGCAGTATGGAATGACGTACCAGTATGTGACATCGAAGTGCAGTTGGACTGAAGGCATACCTCACTGTCCATAGAAGAAGACAGAGAGGAGGACTCTGTTTTTCAGCACCAAATGTTAGGGAACGGTTTACTGATTCACGGCCTGAAATCAGAGTCAGAGACAGGGTCACTGTCCTTGGTGGTGGTGGTGGTGGTTAGTGTTTAACGTCCCGTCAACAACGAGGTCATTAGAGACGGAGCTCATGCTCGGGTTAGGGAAGGATTGGGAATGAAATCGGCCGTGCCCTTTCAAAGGAACCATCCCGGCATTTGCCTGAAGCGATTTAGGGAAATCACGGAAAACCTAAATCAGGATGGCTGGAGACGGGATTGAACCGTCGTCCTCCCGAATGCGAGTCCAGTGTGCTAACCACTGCGCCACCTCGCTCGGTATCACTGTCCTTGTAAGGCATCTTTTTACTGGTCGACGTTCCAAGTATTCGTATCTCAGTCAATTGAAATTAAGTAATGAACGAAAATTCGAAAACCCTAGTTTTCCTTTTCGGAAGCATATGAAACAAAATCTCTTGAGCTTAATCGCCGGACAGCTTCACGGGAGACGAATTTTCGGTCAGACACTTTCTCCCGTTCTCATCTGCCAAATAGACGAGTGCTCCTTCGACCATATCAGCTGTCAGAAATATTTTGGGCTGAAGTGCACCTACTCACGAATGCAAGCTACTGATGCGAAACCAACGACTAAATTTGGAGCTTCAGCCTTCATCTGGAGGTTAACGTGGTAAGATATAGCGAGATGAACTATGCTGAATGTCAATCCATTTTCAATACGTTTCAGTAATTATCAAGCTACACACAGAAGATCTGCTTCAAGACTTTTACCATCAGTATGGTTTCAACTTCCGCAGCACGAATTGGCGAGGAGCTCGATCATAAAATAATAATATTCGCGAAGTCAAAGCGAGACTGCTGAAATGTTAATCTACTGATCGCTATTTCATCCTCTGCCTTGTGGCGCCATGAGGATGTTCTATAAAGATGTGCTCACCACATTGCTCTCCCAGCCGTTTTACATAATTTCTTGACGGTGCAGTCACTACTGCTATGTCAAGTAGCTCCCTGACACGAAGGTCAGAGCATCCCTTACGAGCCCTCCAACCAAGAAAAAACATCTCTGTTAGTACGGGGAATCGAACCCGAGTCCATCACATAGCAGTCTTCTATGCTGACCGTTAGCTGCGGAGGCACACGTTTTTGGTTTCTGCTGGGACCTTATTATTAGAATCAGTCCACATACTCTTTGGCCGGATGTGTCAAGGTACTAGTCCGATATAGCTAATGTTTGCCCGATGTTTTAAAGTGCACTTTAATATAACAAACTGAGTAATTATTGTTTAATTTAGTAGCTAACGAATTCTGTACCAGTGTAAGTGTAAGGATTGCTACTCCTTCTGGATTTATTGTTATACTTATGTCACCTGAGGATGTGGCTTTAACGCAACGAAACCGGTAGTGATAGAGAAATAAAAGGCCAAAATACAGCCGTAGCGATTATTAATACCTAAGAACCATATTGATTAGTTTTTAGGAGACACGGTTTGCTTGTGTCAGGTTAAAGGACAAATTTGTATAATAAAATACACACATTCTCTCCTAGCATTGCTAAAGGATGGTAACGCACATGGGACCGAAATAAGCTCCAGATATTTGCAAGATCCTCAAATTATCAAGCAAAATTAAAACAGGAAGTACCTCAAATAATGGATAATGACACATAAATGAACCAAAAGAAGCCCAGAAACTAAGTTCACCGTATTGACGGAGGGTCCAAGGATCTGAATCTCAAAACTAATGAGATCTTTCATGGTGGGTCGGCGTTCATAACGTTCGGAGACCAATGGAAAAAAAAACTCCGTCATGGCAACACTATTACCGAGACGACACCCCAAAGACATTCCAAGAAAAGATACAGAGATAATTCATAAAGAAACCACATGCAAATTAGAATTCCATCCTACAAATCATTTTTCTCAGGTTCGAAATATCTGGACAAAAGTTAAGCGTTTTCAATTGACCGATGGGAACATACTCATACTTTGCAAGAGGAAAGGAATCAGAGCTTAAGGACATTCGAGATCTTATCCCACTTACGCGACCAGGGAGTATTAATACACTTGGAGGATGAAGTGACATAGCTCAGGGCCCACTAGAAACGATCGTGAGAGCACAGATGCCATAGCTTCCCAGTCTTCTCCCAACGGTTTTGAAAGCCACCTCAGTCCTGGATGAGGTTTTTTCTTTTATGACGGTAGTGGTGGTATTCGCCCAATCGCGAAACACGCCATGGTGGCGGCCCCGGACGCTCATACAATCCGGGGCTGCTAATACTCCCACAGAGACCTGCGGAACAAAATTCGAACTGAAAAACTCAGTGAAATTTTCCACAGCTTCCACGTGTGCTCCAGGCCAGCCAATCATAAGGCGTACATTTTAAAAACACCGGGAAGCTCATTGCCGACTGCCAGGTCAGGCCACTAGACAGGTGAGCAAAACAAGAATCGACTAAAAATAACCGAGTCCCTACAAGGAAGGAATAAGAAAAACCACTCTGATTCTCTGGTTACAAACAAATGCCCACTCATTCAGTTTCACATTAGAGAGCTTATTCTTGAAAGGGCATATGGCTAAAAAAATGGCAAGGCAGCTGATGTGAAATAGAGTGAAATTAAATTAGTGTACAGAGAATGGTTCGATGGCCAATCTTTCTCCCAGCCGTCATACGCCATATTTTGCGGCACGACTTCTGTGTAGGAATCATCTTCTTGTGGGGCTGCATATTCTTTCCTTTCCGTCAGACTAACGAGACCTCCTCGTGAGGACTCGGGACGTGAGCGGCTGCAGTTCGTCAGCCGGCGCGCCGGCGGCCGGCGCGTCGATCCGCGCTTCCTAATTTGGCGTCGCCACTTTGCATGTATATCGGGCGTCAGACGTCGGCCGCGGCCGAAATGAAGCGAAGGCAGCGACCGCCACAGGCCTCGCTGCGCCCCGCTGCCCTTCATTACGCACCGCCTTCGCCGGCTCCCGGCTTTAATATCCTCCATTCTTTCCGCCCTCTGCCGGCGCACATCCGCTACCTTTTGTGGCCTCCCTATTGACAAGCGTAGATGATACCTCACCCTTGCGCACCCTGCCACCCTACTACCCTTCGGGCCCTTTTGTCAGTTATCCAGGTGCGATATGAGATCCGAGAGCTTTGTAAGGGTTAGAGAATGGAGCCGAGGTGCGCCGTCTGGTTTTCGCTGTCTTGTTTGCCGATGACGCCGCTGGGTGCCGAGTTTCATAATCCGGTGCGTCCCGGAAAATAAATATTGTACCTGCCTTCGTCTGACCTTGCGCATGTCAAAGCTCTGTTTCCTTCTCCATAATTTCTTTTATCAACCACAAAAGCAGGTGTCTGCTGTACAAAAGCAGGTGTTTGCCGTACGAAATCATGAGATCCATGAGATTTTATCAATTCATGAGGAGCTGCGCCCAATATCACGATGGAATTTTAATTCTTGGTAAGAACACCAAGGCAAAGGAAAAACTCTGTGCTATCCTTAGCTAAAACAAGCTCTGTCGCCCTAAAAGCTTACCACCGCAAGTAAAATTACCCTTTCAGAGTGAAGAGAAGAACTGTATAATAGGTGACAGTAAAAAATCGGAGAACATTATATTCCACTAAGTATATAACTTAATCGTCTATGAATAGAGCTAGTAAGCACTAAAGGTCAGCGGGAAAATTCTCCTTTCGGAACAACAAGAAAGGCGAATATGCTCCTCCTTAAAATACTCTGCCTCATTCTACTTCCTCACGACCTTTCACAATTTTTACAAAAAATTGGAATGGGAACATGTTCGCGTTCTTATTAACATGAAAGTCTCCTCCCCTACCGGTAACTCGCTCACATCCCCTAGCCCATCGCTATAAGTCGCTCATATCGATCCACTTCCACTTGTACATCTCATTCACTCACTTGATCAGTCCAACTCAAAAGCCATTACCTCTTTGTGTATCTCTGATTGTCACTGCGCCTGTCTCACAGCCACAGTCAACTACACTCTGTCCTCCTACACCTGTCTCCTCTCACTGTCCGTGTCCCTCTCTTGCTGTCTCTGTTATGCTTACTATCCGCTGTCTTTTCTCACTGTCATTATCTCTCTCTATCTCGTAGTCATTGTCATAGGCTCTGTCTCTCACCATAATTGGCTCTCATAACTTCCACATTCTCTGTTTCTTTATTCCTGTCCCACTAGCACCGTCTCCTAACTCCTTTCCTAGAACTCTTCTCTCACTCTCGACTACGTTCCACTGCCAACATGTCCCTCTCTTCCTCTCAAGCTGACAGTGTCTCCTTCACTTTTCCTACATCACAAACACTGTCTATTATCTTACAGTATTTATTAATTTTACATCTCTTTCCCACAGCCTTCCCTCTCAGCATAAAAAAGCGCGAATATTTTCATATGCCTAAATTTTTGGGAAAAATTATAAAGATTTTGAGGAAGGCAGAATGATACAGTGGTACTCCACTTCTCAGTCAGTCTTTTAAATAAGACCATATTCGCCTTTTTGTAGGAACGTTTTACGCTAGTTCCCTTCTTTTCCCAGCCGCAGTAGGGCATGTCATTCATACGAAAAGAACCAGTAGAACTTTGACAGTTTACTTGCGTGAAATTGAAATCACGTCGAATCAATTTTACAGATGCAAAAATCTTGTATGTGGTTCGGTACAACCACATTGGTTCCCAGGACATTGCTGATAATAACGGAGACACTTTACAGGATGTTTCTCCACCATAAGTCATTTTATACGCCATGCTTCCGCCTCACACCGTATTTTATGTGCATAAATTTGCGTGTAAAGGAGGGTATCTTTGAACTTCTATAACTCGGAAAGGAATAAGGCACCAAGAAACTTTTAAAATTCGTTCGAAGTCAGGATATTAGAAATACATCGTAAGAGTTTCAGCCAGTTCTTGTACGTAGCCGTATTGGAAACCACGGCTCGGTTTTGGTACGAAAAATTATAAAAATATTTTGGGGGTTTCCCTAAGGAACCTGCCATGAACAATTGATGCCTGCGTAAGCTCCTTAAGATCCACCGTAGACTACATCAAACGCATGAAGGCAAAACTGATTTATTTAATTAGCTTAGCAGGAGAAAGTACTTCAACTTTGTTCTGTACGATAGAGACAGCATGATGATCTTCCTGTTGAGTATACAAATGGTCCGTAGCCCAAGGGCCAGCCAAAACTCTTCACCCTAACTTTCTTATCACCAATAGGAAGCGAGATATGAGCGCCGAAAGAATCTCATTCTTTGTGCTGCATTTTGGGACATGTTGGTAGCGCATGCTGAAACATGCAAACCGATAAAAAAAAGTGCGATTTGCCACTGCTGCCCTTACAATACGACAATCGTGGCGTGCTTGCATGCTGTGTGGTCGTCCATTTACATCTACATCAACATGCATACTCCGCAAATCATATTTAAGTGCCTGGCAGAGAGCTAATAAAACCACCTTCAAATTGTCTATTATTCCAATCCCGTATAGCGCGCGGAGAAAACGAGCACCTATACCTTTCCGTGCGAGCTCTCATTTCCCTTATTTTATTACGGTTTTAGTTTCTCCCTATGTAGGTCGGCGTCAACAACACATTTACGCATTAGGAGGAGAAAGTTGGTGATTGAAATTTCGTGAGAAGATTCCGCCGCAAGGAAAAACACCTTTGGTTTAATAATGTTCACCCCAAATCCTGTGTAATTTCAGTGGCACTCTCTCCCCTATTTCTCGATAATACAAAACGTTCTGCCATTCTTTGAACTTTCTCGATGTATCCAGAATGAGATTTTCACTCTGCAGCGGAGTGTGCGCTGACATGAAACTTCCTGGCAGATTAAAACTGTGTGCCCGACCGAGACTCGAACTCGGGACCTTTGCCTTTCGCGGGCAAGTGCTCTACCAACTCAGCTATCGAAGCACGACTCACGCCCGGTACTCACAGCTTTACTTCTGCCAGTACCTCGTCTCCAACCTTCCAAACTTTACAGAAGCTCTCCTGCGAGTCGTGCTTCGGTAGCTCAGTTGGTAGAGCACTTGCCCGCGAAAGGCAAAGGTCCCGACTTCGAGTCTCGGTCGGGCACACAGTTTTAATCTGCCAGGAAGTTTCATATCAGCGCACACTCCGCTGCAGAGTGAAAATCTCATTCTGGAAACATCCCCCAGGCTGTGGCTAAGCCATGTCTCCGCAATATCCTTTCTTTCAGGAGTGCTAGTTCTGCAAGGTTCGCAGGAGAGCTTCTGTAAAGTTTGGAAGGTAGGAGACGAGGTACTGGCAGAAGTAAAGCTGTGAGGACCGGGCGTGAGTCGTGCTTCGGTAGCTCAGATGGTAGAGCACTTGCCCGCGAAAGGCAAAGGTCCCGAGTTCGTGTCTCGGTCTGGCACACAGTTTTAATTTGCCAGGAAGTTTCTCGATGTACTCCGTCAATCTTAAGCATCCCGCACCGAGCAGCACTCTATTCTAAAAGAGGACAGACAAGCGTAGTGAAGGCAGTTTCTTTAGATCTGTTACATTTTATAAGTGTTCTGCCAATAAAACGCAGTTTTAGGTTAGCCTTCCTCACAACATCTTCTACATCTTCCTTCCAATTTATGTTGTTCGTAATTGTGATTTCTAAGTATATAGTTGAATTTATGGCGTTTAGATTTGACTGATTTATCGTGTAACCGAAGTTTAACAGAATCCTTTTTGCACTCATGTTGATTAATTATGGTCGACTGCCAATTTTCGCACCATGCAGAACGACACCTTGGGGTGTTAGAACGTCCACGTGATCACTGATACCAGCATCGTTGAACAACTGACACATATTCTGTGGCAATTCTCCAAAAGGAACATCCAGCTACGTGGAAGGCAAAAATTTGACCCCTTTAAAACTCGTTCAGTGGGCTGTAGGAAGCACAAAAGTTCCTCCGTGCCATGGTTGTCTGCTTTCTTTACACGTTTGCACTGCACTCAGGCTTCTCGCTGTAAGCATTGCCTGATAAAGGCTAGAGACAGGTGGCGCATTGGTAGCTATGCAAATACTGTGTCTGTGTCCGCAGCTCGTGCTCTTGCGGTAGCATTCTCGCTTCCTGCGCACGGGGTCCCGGGTTCGATTCCCGGCGGGGTCAGGGATTTTCTCTGCCTCGAGATGACTGCGTGTTGTGTGTCTTTCATCATCAATACATCCTCATTCACTCGCAAGTCGCCGTAGTGGCGTTAAAGAACTTGTGGAGCGGCGGCCGAACCGCCCCGCGAGGGGCTCCCGGCGACCAATGCCATATTCTCATTATTAATATCATTACTCTATCTGTGAGTGGATGACGCTGAAACTATTATCAGTACACCTACTATGTCGTCATCGGACCAAAATCGACCTCTTATTTCCAAGTACACTATTTTTTATTTGTGTGTGTGTGTGTGTGTGTGTGTGTGTGTCATTCATACTGTCTCCGTTTCCTTCCAGTGACACTTTTTCCTTTCTGTCTCTCTCATAGCCGCTGTCTTCAGCCCATTCTCTCGCTCTTCCTTCAAAAATGGTTCAAATGGCTCTGAACACTATGGGACTTAACTGATGAGGTCATCAGTCCCCTAGAACTCAGAACTACTTAAAACCTAACTAACCTAAGGACATCACATACATCCATGCCCGAGGCAGGATTCGAGCCTGCGACCGTAACGGTCGCGCGGTTCCAGACTGTAGCGCCTAGAACCGCTGGGCCACTCCGGCCGGCCAGGCTGGTTCAGGATGGTGTGCTGTTTATACAGTGTGATACAAATTCCTATTGTAGGCTTTTAGGAGTACTAGATGGGACTCAGTATATGACGTTTTGATAAGTAACTCGTGTCCAAAAACGTAGCTTTTGGATATGAAATAAGTTGAGGACCGGATCACTTCCACATCTCCCGCTTCGTAGTACTCACATCACGGAGACAATGAGCTCTGATCTGTATGCTGTAGGAACACACGCCACGGCCCACGTATCGAGTACCTGTCCTCGGGTTCTCTTCCACGTGACGAAGGGCCTTCTAGAAAGTTGACAGTGCAAGCGCGTCCGTGGAGCACCACAGTGCGCATAACATGAAGTGGGAGATCTGTAAATGATTCGATTTTCAGACTTATTTATCGCAACTTATACAGTTCCGGACGTCAGAACCATGTCTACTAAGCATCCTCTACAGCCCTCACCAGGTTAGGTAATACTAATTTTGAATCACTGTGTATAAAATGAATTCTGAAGGCAACTATAGTTTACACAGTTCATTTACATACTTCGACATAAATACGTAAATTGACACGTATCAGTAACAAATAAGAACGCATCATATAAGGTTAAAACAAAATCTTTCCAATAAAATACAAGTTCACTTTACACCTCTGCAAAAAAAATTCACAACAGTTTTAGGCGACATACACTGCATACCAAAAATATCGGTCTTTGGTTGGAAGTACAAAGAATTTTCAAGACAGCCTTTGCAGGCGTGACGTACCCGTTATACAGAGACAGTGCCTCATAAAGATTTATTGGTAAAAGATGTCGACTAAAAACGTAGATGACTTCAGAAGCCTAGCGGCGACCCAAAAACCCTTGTCATCTGTTCGCTACGTCCGGTGATGCAACACTAACGCCTCGAATATTACATATTCAAGCGGATGACCAAAGAAACCTGTACACCCACCTAATATCGTGTAGGGCCCTTCGAGCATGAAGAAGTACAGCAACACGACGTAGCATGGGCTTGACTAATGTCTGAAGTAGTGCTGGAGGGAACTGACACAACGAATCCTGCAGGGATGACCATAAATCCGTAAGAGTACGAAGGGGGTGGAGATCTCTTCTGAAAAGCACTATGCAAGGTATCCCAGATGCGCTCAATAATGTTCACGTCTGGAGAGTTTGGTGGCCTGCGGAGGTGTTTAAACTCAGAAGAGTGTTCCTGGAGCCACTCTGTAGCAATTCTGGACATGTGGGGTGTCGCACTGTCCTGCTGGAATTGCCCAAGTCCGTCGAAATGTACAATGCACATTAATGGATACAGGTGATCAGACAGAATGCTTACGTACGTGTCACCTTTCAAAGTCGTATCGAGACGTATGAGGTCCCATATCACTCCAACAGTACACGCCTCACATCATTACAGAGCCTCCACCAATTTGAAAAGTCCCCTGCTTACACGCAGGATGCAAGGATTTATGAGGTTGTCTCACTACCCGTACACGTCCATCCACTCGGTACAATTTGAAACGAGACTCGTACGCCGGGGTAATATATTCCCAGTCATCAACAGTCCTATGTCAGTGTTTACGGGCCCAGGCGAGGCGTAACGCTTCGTGTCGTGCAGTCATCAAGGACACACGAGTACGCCTTCGGCTCCGAAAGCCCATATCGATTACGTTGCGATGGTTCGCAAAGCTGACACTTCTTGATGGTCCAGCATTGAAATCTGCAATAGTTTGCGGAAGGATTGCACTTCTGTCACATTGAACGATTCTCTCCAGTCGTCGGTCCCGTTCTTACAGGATCTTTTTCCGACTGCAGCAATGGCTCTGAGCACTATGCGACTTAACTTCTGAGGTCATCAGTCGCCTAGAACTTAGAACTAATTAAACCTAACTAACCTAAGGACATCACACACATCCAAGCCCGAGGCAAGATTCGAACCTGCGACCGTAGCGGTCGCTCGGCTCCAGACTGTAGCGCCTAGAACCGCACGACCACTCTGGCCGGCACTGCAGCAATGTCGGAGATTTGATGTTTCACGGGGTCCTGATATTCACGGTACATTCGTGAAATGGTCATATGGGAAAATTCCCATTTCATCGGTACCTCGGACATGCTGTGTCCCATCTCTCATGCGCCGACTGTAACACCACGTACAAACTCACTTAAATCTTGATAAGCTACCATTGTCGCAGCAGTAACCGATCTAACAACTGCGCCAGGCACTTATTACATACTTGGCGACCGCGGCGCTGTATTCTGCCTGTTTATATGTCTGTATTTCAATACGAGTACCTGTATCAGTTTCCTTGGCGCTTCGGTGTACTTTACGTACGGAAGTATGGAAACTTTCAGCCACTGTATGTCATTGGCGGTTAATGATATGGAAAAAGTTTCAAAGTTCATCTTAAGAACACATCATAAAAATTTCAAGGATTCATCATGAATGCAAATTATATAAGTGTCCATTCCCACAACTAGTAATTTTGGTACCCAAAAATCATAGTTTTGTCGAGTCTGTGTAACGAGAGTAGTCCCAAAAGTAAGGTCTCTTATTTTTATATAAGTACATAGACCTGTTTATTTCTACAATAGCTTACATCAGTTTACAGCTTGAACATTTAGCTATTTTTCGACATAATCACTATGTCTGTCGATGCATTTTTGTAGTTGCTGTGGCAGTTTTTGTATGCCCATGTGATACCAGCTCACCACCACGCTGTTCAGAAAGTTATGAACCTCTTCTTTCACCTCATAGTCGGAACTGAATCACTTTCCGGCCAAATGATCTTTTAACGTACGGAACTGTGTGCCAAGTCATGACTATAGGGTGGCTGGGTGATTATGTTCCACTGAAAACTTTGCAGGAGGGCAACGGTTGTGTAAATATTCAAATTTTGACTCTGTACTATAGAATAACTACAATATGACCGACTGGTATCCAAACGATCGCTAGGAGAAGCTTTATCTCTTATCTCTATGGTCTATGGCATTCCAGGTACGACGCTTGAAATATCTCACTTTCGTGGGCGATTTTTAGGAAATAATTGTACTATGCACTGTCGTGCACGGACCGACAAGTACTGGTTTTTCGGACATTTCATTGTAGGAACTTTCTTCTAGATTTGATCAGTACTACTTCCTATAGGAATTTGTGACACCTTATTAATAATACCCTGTATTTGCTTGCAACCATAACTAGTTGACACAAACGAGATAAACGCTACCTTCGGACTAACTGCAGATTTACTTTTGTGACATATTAAGATAAATAAGCATTTGAAACTATTGACTTCTGTTATTCTTATTCTTCACGGAAGGCCAGAAGACAGTGGATTTTTTTCTAGATGCACAAATGAGCAATACACGTTTCGCAGAGAACCCTGTAATTCGACGTTTTGCCTTTACCATTCTTTTCTGATACAGTAGGTCACTATCCAAAATTGCTTGGCAAACAGCTCAATTTTGAAAGTTAAAGAAAGTATCAACATATTGGTGACTTTTGGATACTGATCATATAGATATAGTCTAAACATAGCTGCAGTATTTAGGTTTTCCGTGATTTCCCTGAAACGCTTCAGACAAATGCCGGCATGGTTCCTTCCAAAAGGCACGCCTAATTTCCTACCCAACCTTCCCTAACCCCAGCTTGTGCTCCGTCTGCAATGACCTCGTTGTCGACTGGACGTTAAACGCTAATCTCCTCCTTGTACATATAACTACAGTACAAACCCAGGAATAAGAGAAGGTGAAACTTATGAACTTTAGAACTGCTTGATATAGACCACTGATTGTTGCTACAAAAAAGCATCGTTAGGATCGCTACAGGATCCACTCACAAGGGAACTATCCACTTCGACAAGTCGATACATGTCCTAAAAGCTTATATACTGGAAGAATAAACGGAAAGAAACACAGTGTCAAAATTTTAGCTGCTAAGAACACTGCAAGGATTTCCTATATATTATGAAATTTTACAAATTCTTGATCGTCAGGTGGCTAGAAATGTCTACACCCCTGCTGAAACTGTAGCAGACAGTGTATAAGCTACGCAGCTGTCACGTATCCTTGATTGACGGCGCGTCGGTAAACAGAGTCATTCTGGACCTGCAGAACTTCAGTGTTCCTGTAGCTTTGCGGTCGTTCATTGGTTCCTATTAGTGCTACTGGTTAGCTGGTAATGGAGAAGATAGCAGTCATTGTTGTACTTGGGAGACTGGGCTAAACACAGCACAGAATGGTAGGCCTTCAGAGTTTTGGAGCTTGTTGACGCAGATGCCTTATCAATGGCGGCCACACAGGGAAGTGATAACACAGTAAATAGTAAGGCATTATTTTGACTAGTGGTCAAACGGAGGTTTGCTTCAAACGGTAATCTATATATATAGAAAGTCAGGAAACCAGTTTCGTTCACTTAGGAATTTGTTGTTGTTGTTGTTATGGTCTTCAGTCCTGAGACTGGTTTGATGCAGCTCTCCATGCTACTCTATCCTGTGCAAGCTTCTTCATCTCCCAGTACCTACTGCAACCTACATCCTTCTGAATCTGCTTAGTGTATTGATCTCTTGGTCTCCCTCTACGATTTTTACCCTCCACGCTGCCCTCCAATGCTAAATTTGTGATCCCTTGATGCCTCAAAACATGTCCTACCAACCGATCCCTTCTTCTAGTCAAGTTGTGCCACAAACTTCTCTTCTCCCCAATCCTATTCAATACCTCCTCATTAGTTACGTGATCTACCCACCTTATCTTCAGCATTCTTCTGTAGCACCACATTTCGAAAGCTTCTATTCTCTTCTTGTCCAAACTGGTTATCGTCCATGTTTCACTTCCATACATGGCTACACTCCATACAAATACTTTCAGAAACGACTTCCTGACACTTAAATCTATACTCGATGTTAACAAATTTCTCTTCTTCAGAAACGATTTCCTTGGCATTTGCCAGTCTACATTTTATATCCTCTCTACTTCGACCATCATCAGTTATTTTGCTCCCTAAATAGCAAAACTCCTTTACTACTTTAAGTGTCCCATTTCCTAATCTAATCCCCTCAGCATCACCCGATTTAATTTGACTACATTCCATTATCCTCGTTTTGCTTTTGTTGATGTTCATCTTATATCCTCCTTTCAAGACACTGTCCATTCCATTCAATTGCTCTTCCAAGTCCTTTGCTGTCTCTGACAGAATTACAATGTCATCGGCGAACCTCAAAGTTTTTACTTCTTCTCCATGAATTTTAATACCTACTCCGAATTTTTCTTTTGTTTCCTTTACTGCTTGCTCAATATACAGATTGAATAACATCGGGGAGAGGCTACAACCCTGTCTCACTCCTTTCCCAACCACTGCTTCCCCTTCATGTCCCTCGACTCTTATAACTGCCATCTGGTTTCTGTACAACTTGTAAATAGCCTTTCGATCCCTGTATTTTACCCCTGCCACCTTCAGAATTTGAAAGAGAGTATTCCAGTTAACGTTGTCAAAAGCTTTCTCTAAGTCTACAAATGCTAGAAACATGCTAGGAATTTAAGAAACCAGTAATGCAGCTTTGAACGATAATAAAGATGTTCCTAAAATGGTTCAGACAGTGGAGTTTGGAATGGTGAAGCTTTAGTGCATGTATGTTCCATAAACTTCTGTGCAACTGGCAGTCACTTAGGTTCGCAGAGTGGAACATTAGATTCAGAAAGAGCAACAAGTGTCGATTTGCAAGTGAGAGAGGAGGACTGTGTAAATCACTACAGGATACTCATAGAGAGATTGGCATCTATTCATCATTACTCACTGATGGCAAATCAGTCAGCACAATTTGAAAAATTGAAAACTAACAACAGAGTACAATTCTAAATATTACAGGCTTAAAAAGGAAACAATTTCACAATTTAAAGTTTAGTTACAGTAATAACAATCAAGACTGAGTAGGGAACTATCCAACAAAACGTCAAATGGTGTGAATAATAAAGCAAATAGTCTGAAGGAACAAGAGGGGACTACAGATAAGTTGAGAGAACAGGTTGAAAATATTTATATGGAGCAGCATGCGAGTGTTAGTGCAATTGCAGAGAGTAAAACCGAAATGTGAGAACACTGGAGACAAGGTATCAAGGAAAATTGCTCAACTGGGGGGACAATGAAGTTACATGGAGAATTTGTTAATAGAATTTCTAATAATAAAAGGAAACCTACAACTTATGAGGATCGTAATAGTCAATTTCACTTAGCTGTTAATGAATAAAGCAAAGAGCTACAAAAATATTTTCAAAATTTACCAGAATAATGTGAAAAGAATGATAGAAATTATAGAAAAGCTTGAAGGGGTGCGTTGTCAAGATACTATTGTTCAAATTGAGGAGCAAATTTCCACTCATGCTACATTATTAGGAAGTTTAGGCAAGAATACTGAGGAGTTAAGACTTAGCATTGTAAAAGAGGTACAGAGGGTAGAAAGGAGATTAAACAGACGTAAAATAAAATGGATGGGTCGGGTTCCTCAGCGGCTCAGTTAGTAGTTAATACTGAACAGAAATCCAGTGGTTCAGTTCCTGTCTCTGGGGGAATCAGAGGAAGTGAGGTCATTATTAAGGTCAAATCGACATTAACAGAAGAAGAGAATTAACTGAAGATTTAAATTAGAGATTGTCAAAGACCTAAGAGCAATTCTGTTATTAGAAGTTATATGGACAATGATGATGCAGTCTCAGGTCATGAATAAGAACGAAATCTGATCTCATTATGAGAGGAGGAGGAACATTCGATCTCATAAATTCTTAGGATTAATGTGTGCTATGAAGGCATGTCTGATTCTGATTACAATTATTTCTTATGTATAAAAATGTCTCAGGTATTTCGAAATTCAGCAATGCCACTCATCCTTGTGTTTGGTTGCAACAATTTGATTTTTCACTTTCACCTACTTGGCCTGCTGGTCACAAGATTGAATTCAGTGTGAACCCTAGGATGTGAACGAGATGTGTACATGTACATAAATTCACAATGTGAGTCGCGTGAAGAGTTTAATCATTGGTTCTTGTCCACATACTGATGTGAGGAAACAGAAGATAGAATTAAATATGGAATTCTAATGATCCAAAATCTCAACAACACTGGTTTAAAGGATTCTTCACATCTCTACGAACGTATATTACGAAAAATTCAACTCTTCCATAATCCATATAGTCCGACATATCTGATTTGTACCTGTCGTAAGAAACATCCTACATAATTGTGTTTAACTGTCCTTTCTGGTAAAGTGAAAAGTGATCTGAAAGATTTCAGTAACTACTATAGAAGTTGTTGTATGGCAGCAACGATGAAACTAGTTGAGGTACGAGTGGCGATTTCTTGTTTATTTGGATCATAAAAGTCAAGGCAGTATGAATTACAGTAGAATTAGAATCGATGTAGTTCAAGACATAAGTAACATGGGAATGGTAGGCATTGGCATCAGGATGAGAGGCCTCATTGGAACAGAAATGGTAACTCTAGATGAGGCAGGGATAGTGGAATGGTAGGAATTTTTGTAATTATCGAGGAAATACAGGTAAAGGTAGAGACAGTCACTAGAATGAGAGTAATTCACATTGCGGAGACGGGTTCAGCTTACCCAATGAATAATTGACTGAGGTGGCATTTCAGAGTAAGGAAGGTGTAGGTAATTTGGCCTGTTCTTCTTTTGCAAGATACTAAGATGAAGGGGGTAGTACTTGGGTAGATGGTTGAAGCGATAGCTGTGTGTTGAAATTTTGTGCCAAAGTAAGATGTTCCCAACAAATTTTCTGATTGTGTCTAGGTTGGTGATTAATGTCGTATTGGGCATTGACTTTTGGTCCGCAGGCTAAGCAGTGATAGACCTGGGCTCCAGAGAAGTGGTGCTGAAGAATATAGTGTCTACATCGAAGTTGTGTTTTAATGGTTGTGTCATTAAAGATGAAAGTTCGAACCACAGTCTTAAGTTTCTCAGGAGGTCTAGGTTGTCTTTTGAATCAAAGTCTGTTGTGAATGCGAGTGTAACTGATGCAATTCTAGAACCCTATTGACAAATGGGTGTTTGTATTGAACAACAAATACAGCATCAGATTGACTGTCAAGGCGGCAGATGAGACAGTGAAATGAAGTTTGAGATAATGCAGTGTCATTCTTCACTGCCCTGTGAATTTCCTGATAAACTGAAGTGACTTATATAATAAAGTTAAGGGATATAAAAGATTTTTCATTAGACCGTATTGTATACTGTTGTACAAGGAAAATGTTAAAATGGGAACAGAGGAGATGGCTACAGCAAACGGTGATTAAATGTGCTGTAAGTTCCTACAACAATCCTTTGCTACTTTGCCAACGATGGGAAGAAGTGGCTGAAAATGAAACGGGGTAAAGTTGAATTCTAATGAGACGCTTATGTCTAATGTATATTACATTTTCAGGGAACTGTCATGATGAAGATGCTAGTCCCTCCAATGCGGAATGAAGTTGTAAAGACGTGGTATTGAGAAGTGGAATTTATTTAAAGTTTATTTTACGATATGTGCTGATTATATCGAACGTTTTTTCCATTTTTGTCACCAGTATTTATCCTTAGGAAGAGTGGATTTTCTCAGAATGTATACTGGTTAATATGGTTGCAGATTTAGTGTTACGTGTCTTGAAAATATGACAGATAGCCAGTTAAGGTGTTCTTGGACGACACATTTATTACGAATCCTGCACTCAGACGTATTGCACTGTAATTGCTAATGCAATGCCAAGACGAAACACTTGTTCGCAATACTTGACTATTGCAGTACACTTCAACGACATAAAATATTGCATTTCAACGACAGTTAACGAACTTGAATGAATCTGTGCGTGACACAATGTGTTATTGTACAAGCACGGCGTGGCTAACAGAGGGGCTTTGCCAATGAAACCACTGGTGGTGTATTAGGGAAAGCTGGACCGCCATTGGTGTTACCTGGACAACGGCGTCACCTCCTCTCCAATGAGCCAAACCTGAAAAGTCACAATTAATTTTAAAACCATTATAGTTACTATGATGCTGACGTGTACGTGACATTAGAAGTTGGTGTAAAAAATGTAGTTTGATTTACCTACAACATGTGGAAATAGTCTGATCCCATGGGCTACTACACATCTGGCCAGATTAGGAAGTAAACAATTACAAAAGACTATGAAGTCTTTATGTAAAATACGTACTATTAATATAAATGTGTTTATGACATTTTGTTAGAATAAGAGTTGAGCAGAGCACTCAGCGTAAGATAATGAATCATTATTATATGATAATAACTAATGTTTGTTAAGCAGCAAAACAATTTTATTGCTCATGTTTAAATTTTTTATGGTCTACCAGGTGACATCACAGAAACGAAGGTTAACTTTGTCTCAGAGTGCCAGTTAGAATGTCAGTTACTCGTACCACAGATGTAATGGATGTCTGGGAATCAAGCGAGCATTGCCACTCAAGCCCTGAGCGAAGAAAACAAAAATGCAAAGGCTGTGCTATATAACAAGGAAATGTGAAGTACGAGGGCATTTCGAAAAGTAAAGATACAATGGCTCACAGTCCTTAAATAGGACATTTATTTAGAAAATATCACTTACATCTTATTAACTGGATTATTTGTTATTTTTCGACAGAATCACCACCGTTATCCAATCATTTGTTAAGTCAGTGCACAAGATCTTGTATCTCACTGTCATAGAAGGTGGCCACCTGTTGTCGGAACCACATTTCAACTTCATCTTTGATCTCTTCATCGTCGTGGAATGATTTTCCACTAAGATGTGACTTCAGGTAACGGAAGACATGGAAGTCGGTGGGCGCAAGGTCCGGGCTGTATGGCGGATGGTCCAATACGTCCCATTTGAATTGTTTGAGTAGTGCTTTCGTTACGAGCGCTGTATGAGGCCGAGCGTTGTCATGAAGCAAGCGGACTCCACTTGTCAGCATTCCCCTGCGTTTGTTTTGAATTGCCCTTCGAAGACGTTTCAAAGTCTGGCAATATGCAGCAGCATTAATTGTCGTTCCAGGAGGCATAAATTCCAACAGAAGAATGCCTTGTCTGTCCCAAAGAACAGAAGCCATGATTTTCTTCGCTGAATCGACGTATAACATTCCTTGGCTTTTTGTGAATTAGAATGACGCAATTGCATTGATTGTTGCTTGAATTCAGGTGTATGGTGATAAGCCCACGTCTCGTCACCTGTCACAATGTGACCAAGGAACTTATCACCTGCTTCAGCATAGCGTGTGAGGAAGTCGTGTGCAAAGCCCATCCTTTTCTTTTTGTGTTCTTCCGTTAGCAGTTTTGGAACTCAGCGCGCACACAATTTCCTGTACCCCAGCTTGACAGTCACAACACCATATAGAATTGTCATTGACACGTCCGGTATGATCTGATCCAATTCTTTCAATGTAAGACGTCTATTCGCACGAATTGCTTCCTCCGTTCTCTGAAGAAGGGC
Source organism: Schistocerca nitens (assembly GCF_023898315.1). Lineage (NCBI taxonomy): Eukaryota > Metazoa > Arthropoda > Insecta > Orthoptera > Acrididae > Schistocerca > Schistocerca nitens. The sequence continues at coordinate 296,312,442 of NC_064621.1, read as the reverse complement.
ATCAAAGATCACAGATGGCCGACTTGTTCTTTGTTCGTCATGAACATCGGTCCTGCCTTCAGAGAAATGACGACACCATTTCGTTACATTTTGTCGATTCATAATGTTCCTATAAACATAAACAATTTCTTTGTGAATATCCGCCGGTCACTGACCTTTTGCAGGAAGAAAACCTATGATGGAGCACACTTTGCATTTGGCGGGATTCGGAATCGGCGTAGACATTTTAAACACGACCTACTCCAACCAGAAGCAACGTTCAACTGCCGAACGACCGCGTTGCCAACTTGCTCGCCAAAACTCTTCTGTTCCCCTCGCGTACGGCGTATCGATACTTTCCGAAATACCCTCGTAACACTTCACAACTTCAGCGGTAGAGCACCACTGCAAAGCCAAACACAGGCAGAAAGACTCGATCCCAGTGATCCAGAATAATTACCAGAGGGAGCCAACGAATGCTGATGTGATCGGTAACTGACAGCTAATGCGATCATGCACCTAGAGGCACGACGTCGGAGGTACGTGCTTGGCCTCTTAAATAACGATGTTTTCGGAGCTCAAAGATACATTCAGTCATGCTGCGATTTGTCGCTAGAACCACAGAGTGTGACGTTCTATTGTAATTTAGCGCAAACACGGTAAGCTGACCGATCACTGTCTGTGTGCTACCCACTTTCTGATGTAAACACTGAGACGCAGTCAACCTGATGCATACTACAGTCGTGGTCTGCCGTTGCTGCCTGCTGGAACATCGTGGATGAAGAGATGACTGTCATGTTGCCAGCTTTCCTCAATCAAGGAACATTGTGGTTGATCTGCAAGCTGCCATCTTCACACCGACCCCATGGAGCACTCATGAACATCGGCTGTAGTCTTGGTCGATCCTTAGTGGATGAGAAGGGCCTAGGCCTCACATAAACTGACATCATAGGCCTCAGTCGACTGTCCTCACCTGAGCATGCCATGGACTGTTTTCGAGCGGGTGAGTTGGAAGCCACACTGTATCAAAGAATTTCAGGCCAGACGACACATTTTCGTCATCCCTACTGCCGCCAGAACACGGCTGTAGTTCACTGACCTTTGGGGCAATGTCACATGGCATTTTTCGTAGCTCTTGCTTACACCTGGCTATCAACCGACACTCTGAATGCACTGTGTAACTGTACACTCAGCACAAGAAATCAATATTATTGCAAATGTCGTTGTGTCACTGATGACTCCAGGCATAATCCGGACCAATCATCCACCCTCTGTGCCTGGCCTACTGCTCACAATATAATCGCAGCTCTCTTAGTCACAATTTATGTTGAAATCGTTTATTTATGTTGCACGTTAGAATACATGTAAATGTGAGGAAAGAGGTGACCATAGTGACCCACAGATGCTGAGAAGAACAAAGCGAACTATTCTGTTGTATGGACAAAGGCAAATAATGGTACACTGAGAAGTTTCCCGAAAATTAAAAGAGCAAACAGTTTCCATAGAAGTAACCCAGACATATACATGACAGTAGCCAAATCTATTCAGATGAACCTTGAATCAGTGTGTGATACTCTGTGCCAAATGTTTGAAATACACTCCTGGAAATTGAAATAAGGACACCGTGAATTCATTGTCCCAGGAAGGGGGAACTTTATTGACACATTCCTGGGGTCAGATACATCATATGATCACACTGACAGAACCACAGGCACATAGACACAGGCAACAGAGCATGCACAATGTCGGCACTAGTACAGTGTATATCCACCTTTCGCAGCAATGCAGGCTGCTATTCTCCCATGGTGACGATCGTAGAGATGCTGGATGTAGTCCTGTGAAACGGCTTGCCATGCCATTTCCAGCTGGCGCCTCAGTTGGACCAGCGTTCGTGCTGGACGTGCAGACCGCGTGAGACGACGCTTCATCCAGTCCCAAACATGCTCAATGGGGGACAGATCCGGAGATCTTGCTGGCCAGGGTAGTGGACTTACACCTTCTAGAGCACGTTGGGTGGCACGGGATACATGCGGACGTGCATTGTCCTGTTGGAAAAGCAAGTTTCCTTGCCGGTCTAGGAATGGTAGAACGATGGGTTCGATGACGGTTTGGATGTACCGTGCACTATTCAGTGTGCCCTCGACGATCACCAGTGGTGTACGGCCAGTGTAGGAGATCGCTCCCCACACCATGATGCCGGGTGTTGGCCCTGTGTGCCTCGGTCGTATGCAGTCCTGATTGTGGCGCTCACCTGCACGGCGCCAAACACGCATACGACCATCATTGGCACCAAGGCAGAAGCGACTCTCATCGCTGAAGACGACACGTCTCCATTCGTCCCTCCATTCACGCCTGTCGCGACACCACTGGAGGTGGGCTGCACGATGTTGGGGCGTGAGCGGAAGACGGCATAACGGTGTGCGGGACCGTAGCCCAGCTTCATGGAGACGGTTGCGAATGGTCCTCGCCGATACCCCAGGAGCAACAGTGTCCCTAATTTGCTGGGAAGTGGCGGTGCGGTCCCCTACGGCACTGTGTAGGATCCTACGGTCTTGGCGTGCATCCGTGCGTCGCTGCGGTCCGGTCCCAGGTCGACGGGCACGTGCACCTTCCGCCGACCACTGGCGACAACATCGATGTACTGTGGAGACCTCACGCCCCACGTGTTGAGCAATTCGGCGGTACGTCCACCCGGCCTCCCGCATGCCCACTATACGCCCTCGCTCAAAGTCCGTCAACTGCACATACGGTTCACGTCCACGCTGTCGCGGCATGCTACCAGTGTTAAAGACTGCGATGGAGCTCCGTATGCCACGGCAAACTGGCTGACACTGACGGCGGCGGTGCACAAATGCTGCGCAGGTAGCGCCATTCGACGGCCAACACCGCGGTTCCTGGTGTGTCCGCTGTGCCGTGCGTGTGATCATTGCTTGTACAGCCCTCTCGCAGTGTCCGGAGCAAGTATGGTGGGTCTGACACACCGGTGTCAATGTGTTCTTTTTTCCATTTCCAGGAGTGTATATAAACAGAAGCTCATTTCGTAGCCCCCAACAATTCTGGTTAACTATGAGTGACATTAAATAAGTTATGGTTCAAATGGTTCAAATGGCTCTGAGCACAATGGGACTTAACTGCTGTGGTCATCAGTCGCCTAGAACTTAGAACTAATTAAACCTAACTAACCTAAAGACATCACACACATCCATGCCCGAGGCAGGATTCGAACCTGCGACCGTAGCGGTCGCGTGGTTCCAGAGTGTAGCGCCTAGAGCCGCTCGGCCACTCCGGCCGGCAATAAGTAATGCAGCACTTTGTTTCAGAAAGCATGTTGCCTTTATTCAGGATCCAAGACATCATATTATTCCCCACACTTTTGGCTACAGAACCATATTTTTCAATATAATCTCCGTTCAGTGCGACGGCCTTACGTCACCTTATTGGGAGTGTCTCCCGCATGATAACACTCTAATGGTCGAGGTCAGAGACAGTGTCTTGCTGCAGCAATAATCACCATCATCTAAGTACTCCTTCCTGCGGAGTGCGTCCTTCATTGGGCCAAACCCATGGAAGACGAAAGGTGCGAGATACGGGCTGAATCGTGGATTAAGGATAAGAGTCCAGTGACGTTTTGGGAGATCCTCTCGGGCGTGCAGAATGCGTGAGGTCCTGCGATGTCATGGAGAAGGAGAAATACTTTTGCATTTTTACGCTGATGAAACGCTGAAGTTCTTTCTTGAGTTTCCTGAGGTGACCACGATACACTTCCGAGCTGATAGTTGCACCATGAGGGACGACATCATACAGAATAACCCCTTCAGAATCCTAGAAGACCGTCGCCATGATGTTGCCGGCTGAGGGTGTGGCTTTGAACTTCTTCTTTCTAGTTCAATGTGATGAACCCATGTTTCGTCGCCTGTGACGATATTCGATGAAAGTTGTCATGATCAGCCTCGTAGTGCGCAAAGAATTCCTCACAGATGGTCCTCGGTCCTCCATTACTCCTGATGGCCTTCTGTTAGATAGTGAGGAACCCAGGGGTCACACACATTTGAGACCACATCTGGTGGCCGGATGTGTCAGCGATACCATCAGAGATGTTTGGTTGAGCAACGAGATGTTGATCGTGCTCCATCGATCACTTCGAATGAGAGTGTCTGCACGTTCCAACATTGCAGGATCTACAGCTGCCTGCTGCCGACAGGCATGTGGCAGTCTGGGCACTTTTACGGGACCTTGTTGCGATGATGACAGACGCCTAGCCCAAGAACTGGTCTCTGTAGACGTTTTTCAAACGGCTATGAATATCTGTGATGCTCTGGCTTTTCGCCAAAAGAAACTCCACGTGGCTCTCTGCTTGGAATGCACCTCCATTACGGAGGCCATTTTGAAGGCTACATATAGCGCCGCCACCTATCTGAACTTCATAGGTCTATAGGGGCTGAAGCGCGAATATTCCACAATTTCTGCATTTTTCCAAACGAAATTGGCCGAGAAAAATACTGTGTTTCATTACTTACTGAATGCCTTTCATATTATGTGGTACATGCCGTTTAAGGCTGCAAATTTTGCACTGAACAGGAAAGTGGATCAATACTTCCTGTTTCTGGGCAATCTTAGCTAAATAATACTCTGTCGGACTGCAGGGGCTTTGTGTAATTTATCGTAAAATTTTGTAGATATTGTCCTATAAACAATGTGCACTTACAACCAATGCCTATTATTTGAACATAACAAGCTGAGGCAATCTTTTGTATTACTAAGCAAAACTTGAATGCTTTATTGTTATATCACTGATGTCAGAATCTTCCCATTCAGCGCTATAAAGCTTCTGTGCATTTTCTATGAAGCTAAAAATGACATTAACTTTCTAGTTTTAAATTGTCGTTTTATGACTATTTAACTTTTTCGTTGTATCCAGATTTCTCCATCGATCTTGTGGTTTTAAGTATTTAACATATATTTGATTTAACACTGATGAAGTTACAGAGACAATAATTTAATACCTTTTCGTATGTTCATTTCTACCGTTTAATCATTTTTAACATTTAAAATACAAGACCATCCTGGGAAAATTAAGTTGTACATGCGAATTGGCATAACTAACATTTAGTATTTGGGATTATACTTAAGCCTGAGCTTCAAATGTTGTGAATTGATATTTCAACTGTATCTCAGCCACAATAAGCCTACATATTTTAGTTAACTTACTACACTATGCAAATATACACCTTTGTGTCGCTTTCGTGTGTTGTCAATCGATATTTCAATAGCATCACAGTCACAGTGAGACTATATTTTTAGTTAATTATTCCATACATTCAATTATATACTTTTGTATTAATTACACATATTGTCAATGGGTCTCTGAATAGCATCACTACTGTAGTAAGGCAATAGATTTTAATTTATTTTATGTATTTCCTCATTATTGTAAAGATTAGTAATTTATGCTTTTTATTTTAGAGCTTATTCAGTCTAAGTGTTTGCGCAACTTTGGCATTAACGTAAATAATTTTGATTGTATTACAGTCTTACTTTCAGTATGGATAACTTCTTTCAAGTATCATTTCAAGAGCGTTATTACTCTATATTAAACAAGCATTCCAAGTGTAAAATGGATGTAAATGTCTAATGCTCAGACTTTATAAAATCGTTACACTCACGAGGATGGATGATAATTTGAAAAGGAACGTGTTGTAGCTTATCTCGACATACAGAACTCACAAAATGCAACGGCCCAAGTCTTTCTGCAAAGTCCCAGAACACAGCAGTACTTCCTATATTTGTAACAAAAAGCATTACAAATCTGCGACGTGTCCTAAGTACAGCAATAATCTGGGAGTGCTCCAAATTTGTTGAGATCTTCGAGTGTGCTAAATTAATTATTAATCTTTCCTGCGATGAATGTCTAATACTCTTATGTGAAATGAAAAGCAAGCGCCTCTGACTTGGAACTCGATTTTAACAGTAACTATATTTAATAATTTCTCATATTTCCTATATATATATATATATATATATATATATATATATATATATATATATATATATATATAATAAGATTGCAGACATTGTAATCGTACTCTTGTGAAGAAACGTCTAACATTTTGTGGGATATATACACACATTAAAACATAGTCCCACTCTGGATGTCGAATAATTATCTGTAATATGTTTTATGCTTGTTCTGTCATTTCAGATACACAGCTGTCAAACCGACTTATAGCTTCAACTTACCCCTAATATTTCTGCGTTCCTTCAGAACCTAGAAAATTATTTGTAATACACACTACAATCGTTTTAATCAATTCAGTACTTACAAAGACAAGGAAAAAATCATCTGTGCTCGTTCTCATCACTGCCACTTTTACATAAATGAGCTGTTATCTGTTGTTTACTAACCCACAAATTACGGTGAAGTGATGTTTTCCTTTATTTATGTTTTGGTGCAATTTCCGCTGCTTAATGTGATATAATAGTTCTGAAGTTTCCTCGTTCCAGTGACGACACGTATTGGCAAATGTTGGGTACTGATGTGCGAGCCTGTTTATCTGCAGTCGTAGCGAACATTTCAGTGCTTGTTACAGGTGACATTCATCACGGTTACTGTCGCCCAGTAGTATAAAACAACACATGAGTATGTGATCGCATACCTAGTAGCGTTTTGTTGTAGTATTCTGCGCTGATCTTCATAAACCCATTCGCTATACATTTTTATTAACTTATCCCGCGGATTCGAATTTTCAAATATGTTGCGATTTGTTTGAAGTATGAACTACATTTCTTTCAGTATTTCGGAAGCAGGTAAAAACTAAAGCGGATACAAAAAAGTGGTTGAGGAAATAGACACCCAAACAGAGCTGCATTATAAACTTGAAAAATCTAAGACACGATAAAATTGGTGGCTGGTTACTTCCAGTAGTGAACGTAATCTTCGGTTAGCGAGGGAAATTTGCTGAATGTGGAAACTGCAAAGTGACATAACCCAATACATGGTATGACGCGCGTGAGCTGCATTGTATATTTTCTTATGATTTACAATCTCTTTCCTACTGTGATGTGGCCCTCCATGTAGTTCCATACCGTATTAATTTCTACTTGGCGTGATGCGTGTGAGCTGATATGTACTTTATGATATAATTAATGTTTTCTGCTGCTGTGATGTCGGATACCATATTGTTCCATATTGTATTCATTTGCAAGTCTTTCTATTGCTATTTTATCTAAAGTGTAGATAATTCATTTCTACTATCAACAATTCACCTAACTTTCAGTTCATCGCCTTCGCTGCTTCTTGAATTGCCCACTATTCCTGCGTCCTTTAGTAAATGTCCTGCTAGCCTGCCCCTTTTTTCTGATAACGATATTCCACGAATTTCTTTTCTTGCCCACTCATTCAAATTTAAATTTCCATGGAGTCATTACAAAACAACAACTGTCAACTTTCTTTCCTCCTTTTATCTTATTCTATACCTATACCCTTCATAAATTTCATATTTTAGACGTGCTTCTGTAACTCCTTCTGACGTGCGCTAGCACTTTATTGCAGTATGATTCTTTAGTTGAAAAAAGTGTACTCTATACAAAATATCTCCTTTCCTTCGGATATCGTGTGTTTGTATCTGCTTCGATTCTTTCCATAAGTTTTACTTACACTAACCACAGGCCTCTTTTCTACTGCCTCATTTTTGTTTTTGCTTCCTTTTTCTTTATTTGGAGATCCATGCTACGTTTTTCCGCTTTCCATGCTCTAATTCCTATACGTTTCTATCAAATCACTTAGTGGAATTGCATCTGTGATTATTAACATTGGCTGATTGAGATTTACTGATTCATTATTCTTTTAAGTTCCCTCACTTATTGATAACCGTATAAATTACAAAACACTGGCAATAATTTGCATCTCTTTGAACTTCAATCTATATAATATTTGTATTTTTTGGTAGTTCACTTTCATTTGTTTCACTTGTGCTTTTTGTATAATCTAGAGTGCTGGCTGTGTCTGTACTTAATACTTGGCTGTTCTCACTTCTCTATCTTCATTGCCTGTACGTCGCCCAAGATACTAAGACATTTCTAATTCTATCAGTGAGACATAAACAATAGTTTAACTTTTAGATTTATAATCCAAGTCTTACAGGACATATATTTGATTCTGAGGATTAATCAATTTCTTTGTATCTTTAGTTTCTTAGATTTAAACCTTTATATCAGTTAGTCATTCGTTGTTGTAGACGTCCCTTAGATACATTTAGTCTGATGCCTAGTCATTTATTGCCACCACAAACTCTGTTCTTGAAGGTTAATCAGGAAATATAATTTGAATAAATAAAATGCAGATGTCAAGCGCAAAATCTAAGAATTGTGAGAACAGTTGACGCAGATTCCCCTACAGACGAGTTTGTTTCTTAGGTCAAATTACGATAAAGAAAATGCTTAGCTCCGAAACCGCATAAATATATCAGAATCTTTAGGATTATGATAATGATTTTGATTTCCGTCACTAATTTCGAATATAAATAGGTTTTATGTGTTAGTAGTGTGTTTTATTAACTACTTTTGATTCTCTTTGTCACTCAACTGTATTATAGATAAAATTCTGACTCAAAAACATGAACCATTTGGATTCGGAAACGGGCCTGCATTGAAAAATATCAAAATCGTTTTTGCCTGTTAAACTATGCTATTTAAACTAATATCTTGCCATTCGTGGAGAGGATTGCGAGCCCTATCGATGCAGATAGCCGTACCGTTGGTGCAACCACAACGGAGGGGTATCTGTGGAGAGGCCAGACAAACGTGTGGTTGCTGAAAAGGGCAGCAGCCTTTTCAGTAGTTGCAGGGGCAACAGTCTGGATGATTGACTGATCTGGCCTTGTAACACTAACCAAAACGCCCTTGCTGCGCTGGTACATCGAACGGCTGAAAGCAAGGGGAAACTACAGTCGTAATTTTTCCAAAGGACATTCAGCTTTGATTTATGGGTAAATGTTGATGCCGTCCGCTTGGGTAAAATATTCCGGAGGTAAAATAGTCCCCCATTCGGGTTTCCGACGCAGACAACTCAGAATGACGTCGTTATCAGGAGAAAGTTAGATTTAGTGGGACTTAGTGATGTTCGGAGTCAGAAGGAACAAGACTTCTGATCAGGTGAATACAGCGTTATAAATACAAAATCGAATTAGGGTATTGCAGTAGTAGGTTTAACAATGAATAAAAATAAAAGGGAACGCGGATAAGCTACTACGAACAGCATAGTGAACGCATTATTGTAGCCAAGATAGACACGAAGCCCACCCCTACCACAGTAGTACAAGTTTATAAGCCGACTATCTCCGCAGATGATGAAGACATTGAAGAATTGTATGAAGCGATAAAAGCAATAATTCAGATAGTTAAGGGAAGCGAAAATTTAATAGTCATGACGGACTGCAATTCGATAGCAGGAAAAGAAAGAGAAGGAAAAGTAGAAGATGAATATGGATTGGGGGTAAGGAATGAAAGAGGAAGCTACCTGGTAGAATTTTGCACAGAGCATAGCTTAATCATAGCTAATACTTGGTTTAAGAATCATGAAAGAAGACTGTATACGTGGAAGAGGCCTAGAGACAATGGAAGGTTTCAGATAGATTTTATAATGGTAAGACAGAGATTTAGGGACCAGGTTTTAAATTTTAATACATTTCCGGGGACGAATGTGGACTCTGGCCACAATTTAATGGCTATGAACTGTAGACTGAAACTGAAGAATCTGTAACAAAATGTAGGAATTTAAGGAGATGGGACCTGAATAAACTGAAAGAGCCAGAGGTTGTAAAGTGTTTCAGAGAGAGCATTAGGAAACGATTGACAAGAGCAAGGGAAAGAGATACAGTAGAAGAAGAATGGGTAGCTTTGAGAGATGAAATGGTTAAGGTGCAATCAAATAGAAAAAAAGAAGAGGGCTAGTTGAAATCCACGGGTAACAGAGGAGATATTGAATTTAATTGATGAAAGGAGAAAATATATAAATGCAGTAAATGAAACAGGCGAAAAGGAATACAAACGTCTAAAAAAGGAGATAGACGGGAAATGAAAAGTGGCTAAGAAGGGATGACTAGAGGACAAATGTAAGGATGTAGAAGCTTGTATCACTAGGGGTAATACAAAAACAGCCTACAGGAAAATTAAAGAGACTTCTAGAGAAAAGAGACCCACCTGCAAGAATATCAAGAGCTCAGATGCAAAACCAGTCCTAAGCACAAACGGGAAAGCAGAAAGGTGAAAGGAGTGTATAAGGCTCTATGCAAGGGCGATGAACTTGGGGGCAATATTATGGAAGTGGATGAGGACGTAGATGAAGATGAAATGGGAGAAGAATTAGACAGAGCACAAAAGACCTGAGTCGAAACAAGGACCTGGTAGTAGACAACATACCTTTAGAAGTAATGATAGCCTTGTGGAGCCAGGCATGACAAAACTCTTCCATCCAGTGAGCAAGAAGTATGAGACAGTCGAAATACCCTGAGACTTTAAGAAGAATATAATAATTCCAAGTGCCGACAGGTGTGAGAAATTCCGAACTATGAGTTTAATAAGTCAGGGTTGCAAAATACTAACACGAATTCCTTACAGAGGAGCAGAAAAACTTCTAGAAGCCGACCTCGGCGAAGATCAGTTTGGATTCTGTAGAAATGTTGGAACCGAAAGGCAATACTGGCCCTACGACTGATCGTAGACGATAGATTAAGGCAAGGCAAATCTACGTTTCTAACATTTAGACAAAGCTTTTGACAATATCAAATTCTGAAATTGTGAAGGTAGCAGGGGCAAAGTACAGGGAGCGAAAGGCTATTTGCAATTGCTACAGAAACCAGATGGCAGTTACAAAAGACGAGGGCCACGAAAGGGAGGCAGTGGTTGAGAAAGGAGTGAGACAGGGTTGTAGCCTGTCTCAGATGTTATTCAATCTGTATATTGAGCAAGCAGTCTAGGAAACAAAAGAAAATTTTGGAGTGGGAATTAAAATCCATGGAGTTTTTAAATAAATAAATTGAGGTTTGCCGGCGACATTGTAATTCAGAGGCAGCAAAGGACCTGGAAGGGCAGCTGAAAGGAATGGACAGTGTCTGGAAAGGAGGATATAAGATGTACATCAACAAAAGCAAAACGAGGATAATGGAATGTTATCGAATTAAATCAGATGATGCTGAGGGAATTAGATTGTAAAATGAGACACTTAAAGCAGTAGATGAGTTTTGCTATTTGGGAAGCAAAATAACTGATGATGGTTGTAGTGGTTCAAAATGGTTCAAATGGCTCTGAGCACTATGGGACTCAACTTCTGAGGTTATTAGTCCCCTAGAACTTAGAACTAGTTAAACCTAACTAACCTAAGGACAGCACACACATCCATGCCCGAGGCAGGATTCGAACCTGCGACCGTAGTGGTCTCGCGGTTCCAGACTGCAGCGCCTAGAACCGCACGGCCACTTCGGCCGGCTGGTTGTAGTAGGGAGGATATAAAATGCAGACTGGCAGGGCAAGAAATTTGTTAACATCGAGTATTGATGTAAGTGTCGGGAAGTATTTTTTGAAAGTAATTTATGAAGTATAGCCATGTATGGACGATAACTAGTTTAGACAAGAATAGAATAGACGCTTTCGAGATGTAGTGCTACAGAAGAATGCTAAAGATTAGATGGGTAGATCACGTTACTAAATATAAATGTCGTGTGACTAGGGCCTCCCGTCGTGTTGATCGTTCGCCGGGTATAAGTCTTTCGACTTGACGCCATTCAGCGACTTGCGCGTCGGTGGGGATGAAACGATGATGATTAGAACAACATAACACCCAGTCCCTGATCGGGGTAAATCTCTGACCCAGCCTGGTATCGAGCCCGGACCCTTAGGATTGACATTCATTCGCGCTAACCTCTTATCTAACGGGGGCGGACATCACGTAACTAATGAGGAAGCACTGAATAGAATTGGGGAGAAGAGGAATTTGTGGTACAACTTGACTAGAAGAAGGGATCGATTGGTCAGACATATTCTGAGGCACCAAGGTATCATCAGTTTAGTACTGGAGGGAAGTATGGAGGTTAAAAACTGTAGAGGGAGAATACACTAAGCAGATACAAAAGATGTAGGTTGCAGTAGTTATTTGGAGATAAAGAGGCTTGCACAGGATAGAGTATCATGGACAGCTCCATCAAACTAGTCTCTGGCCTGAGGAACACAATAATAACAAACTGCAGCCACTCATTTTTTGAAATACTCGTTTATTCCCACATTGCCTTTTTGGGATAATCTCGAGTTTTGACACTTGGAAATTGGATCTACATTTCTACTGATTGATGTTTGAACGGAACAGAACTATCAGGTACCTCATCTTGTTAACAAAGGATGCAACAAGACCTTCTTTAACAAATTTAAACTTCTATCGACACGCAATACTACAGATTCTCCAAGATCAGGCAGTAGTAGCCGACCGAGACAGACGCAGCAACAGGAAAGTAACAGATTGCGTGTCATTTACGAGCTCCTAACCAGGAGCGAATTTTATTATGTCAGCTGTGTGCTTTAATAGTTTAGTTTCTCGAGTTTCTGAGTGTAAATTTAATATCTAACAGCCACAGTTCTCGCGTTTTCGTTTGCGTCGGAAAGTAAACCGATTTTGTGATGTATTACAAGTTCCTAATCAGGGGAGAATTTTTTAGTTTCACCCGAGTGCTTCGGTAGTTAGGTTTTTGAGTATCTGCGTATTACTAGACGCAGCTCCTGCGTTTTCGTCAGGGTCTACAGTAGAGTTGCGCAGCACGTACCGATAGTCCGTTTATCTGCATAATTTAGTTTCCCACGGTCTTTAGTATGGGCAGGGACTGCGATTGTTGTGTGCTGATGCGATTCGAGTTGGTGATACTTCGCTCTCAGCTTCAGGCTGTGATGGCCTCGGTTACACAGCTTGAGGCTGCAGTGGATGGGCACCACTGTAATGGGCCGGCGGTGGGGATGCATGGACGTCCAGCACGTCCAAGTCCTCCGATCGGTCCACACCGGTGGCCAGCCCAGTTACTGCTCACCTGTGGTCGAGTGGGAGGTCGCCCCGGAGCAAAGCAGGCGGCGAAAGAATTCCCAGACGGCAGCACGTGAGGCCTCCCTGGTTTGTCTGACAAACAGGTTCCAGGTGCTGTCTGTGGCTGACACCGTCGCTGAGCCATATGCTGTCGCCTGTCCTCTTTCAGAGGAAACCACTCAGCCTGCAAGACCCGGACAGTCACAGAGGGTGGGATTATTGGTAGTTGGGAGCTCCAACGTTAGGCGCGTTATGGGACCCCTTAGGGACTTGGCTGACAAGAAGGGTAAGAAAACCAACGTGCACTCCGTGTGCACACCGGGCTCCAGATGTGGAAAGGGTCCTCCCGGATGCCATGCAGAGAACAGGGTGCAACCAACTGCAGATAGTTGCTCACGTCGGTACCAAAGATGTGTGTCACTTTGGATCAGAAGAGTTTCTCTCTGGTTTCGAGTGGAAAACAGAAATGGTAAACGCTGCCAGTCTTGCTTGCAAGATGAAAGCAGAGCTGACCATTTGCAGCATAGTCGACAGGACCGATTGCGGACCTCTCGTACAGAGCCGAGTGGAGGGACTGAATCATAGGTTCAGACGGCTCTGCGACCGTGTAGGCTGCAGATTCCTCAACTTGCGCCAAAGGGTGATTGGGTTCCGAGTTCCGCTGAACAGGCCAGTTGTCCAATATACACAGGAGGCGGGTACACGGTTAGCAGGGGCTGTGTGGTGTGGACTGGCTGGTTGTTTAGGTTAGAGGGTCTCGGCAAAACACAAGAAGGGCTTCAGTCACAAAGGTTGCAGGTTGAATACAGAAAGAACTTAGATACAGGAACCATTGGTATAACACTTGTAAATTGTATTAGCTGTGTTGGGAATGTACTAGTGCTCCAAACGCTAATAGAAAGCACTGATGCTCAAATCGTTATAGGCACTGAAAGCTGGCTAAAGCCGGATATAAGACCAGCCGAAATTTTCGCGAAGAACCTAACGGTGTTCGGTAGGGATAGGCTAAACACGGTTGGCGGTGGCGTGTTTGTTGCTGTCAGAAGTAGTTTAACTTGTCGCGAAATTGATGTAGATACTTCCTGTGAGTTAGTATGGGCAGAGGTCATTGTTGGCAACCGGAGTAAGATAATAATAATTCGATCCTTTTACCGACCTCCCAATTCAGATAATACAGTTGCTTAAAAGTTCAAAGAAAACTTGAATTTGATTTCAAACACGCACCCGACTCATACGATAATAGTTGGTGGCGACTTTAATTTACCCTCGATATGATGGCGAAAATATATGTTCAATACCGGAAGTACGTATAAAATATGGCCCGAAATTGTGCTAAACGCTTTCTCTGAAAATTATTTCGAGCAGTTAGTTCATGAGCCCAAGCGAATAGTAAACGGTTGTGAAAACACACTTGACCTCTTAGCAACAAAAAAACCTGAGTTAACAACGAGCATCAAAACCGATTAAGTGATTAGTGAACATAGGGTTGTCGTAACGAGATTGAATGTTGTAATCCCCAAACCGTCGAAAAATAAGCGAAAAATATACCTATCCAAAAAAGCAGATAAAAATTCACTTGACGCCTTCCTGAGAGACAATCTCCACTCATTCCAAATTAATAATATAAATGTAGGCCAGATGTGGGTTAAATTCAAAGAAGTAGTATCAGCAGCAATTGAGAGATTTATACCAAATAAATTAACAAACGACGGAGCTGATCCCCTTGGTACAAAAAACACTGCTGCATGAACAACGAAACAAATATGTCAAATTTAAACAGATGCAAATTCCCCAAGATTGGTTATTTTTTACAGATGCTCGAAATTTAGCGCGGACTTCAATGCGAGATGCTTATAATTTCCACAACGAAACTTTGTCTCTAAAGCTGGCAGAAAACCCAAAGAGATTCTGGTCGTATGTGAAGTATGTTAGCGGCAAGAAACAATCAATGCCTTCTCTGCACGATAGCAATGGAGATACTATGGAAGACAGTGCTGCCAAAGCAGAGCTACTAATCAGAGCCTTCCTAAACGCCTTCACGAAAGAAGACGAAGTAAATATTCCAGAATTCGAATCGAGTATAGCGGCCATCATGAGTAACGTAGAAGTAAATATCCTTGGAGTAGTTAAGCAACTTAAATCACTTAATAAAACCAAGTCTTCTGGTCCAGACTGTATACCAATTAGGCTCCTTTCGGAGTACAAAAATGGTTCAAATGGCTCTGAGCACTATTCGACATAACATCTGAGGTCATCAGTCGCCTTGAACTTAGAACTAATTAAACCTAACTAACCTAAAGCCATGACACACATCCATGCCCGAGGCAGGATTCGAATCTGCGACCGTAGCGGTCGCTCTGTTTCAGACTGTAGCGCCTAGAACCGCACGGCCACTCCGGCCGGCCCTTTCGGAGTATGCTGACACACTAGCTCCATACTTAACAATCGTATACAACCGTTCGCTCGACGAAAGATCCGTACCCAAAGACTGGAAAGTAGCACCGCTCACACAAATATTCAAGAAAGGTAGTAGGAGTAATCCGCTAAATTACAAGCCCATATCGTTAACGTCGATATGCAGCAGGATTTTAGAACGTATTACCTCGAAGGAAACGGTCTATTGGCACACAGTCAACATGGGCTTAGGAAACATCGTTCCTCTTAAACACAACTAGCTCTTTATTCACATGAAGTGTTGAGTGCTATTGACAAGGGATTTAGGATCGATTCCGTATTTCTGGATTTCCGGAAGGCTTTTGACACGGAACCACACAAGCGGTTCGTAGTGAAATTGCGTGCTTATGGAATATCGTCTCAGTTATGTGACTGTATTTGTGATTTCCTGTCAGAGAGGTCACAGTTCGTAGTAATTGGTGGAAACTCATAGAGTAAAACAGAGGTGATTTCTGGCGTTCCCCAAGGTAGTATTATAGGCCCTTTGCTGTTCCTTTCGGAGACAATCTGAGCAGCCGTCTTCGGTTGTTTGCAGATGACGCTGTCGTTTATTGACTAATAAAGTCATCAGAAGGTCAAAACAAACTGCAAAACGATTTAGAACAGGTATATGAATGGTGCGAAAATTGGCAGTTGACCCTAAATCAGTTGACCCTACGTAACGAAAAGTGTGAGATGATCCACGTGAGTGCTAAATGGAACTCTTATGCCACAATCAGTCGGCGCCAATATTGCTACTTTCTTTTTTTTTTTCTAAACGCTTGGACATCTGAAGCTGCCACTTCTGCCACTTTTATTTATGCTCAGGCCCTGCATGCACCATAAATTTGGGCGAAGTTGGTGATGCCGAGTAGCCGTGGTCCACTTGAAAGGTCACATGTACCTGTGGCATGTCGAATGCAGTGTGGAATGGCACTCTATTGTCGCCAGCATAGGTTCTGTCGATATGCGAATGACGGGAATATACGTGTGCGGCGTAGCCCTGGTGGTCCGCCTATTCCGGAGTGCATTTGTCCACAACACACAGGTCCCACAGCAGGCTTCACGCTATGGGGCGCCATCACTTATAATTAGTGGTCATATTTGGTATGAAGTAACCAGTTCCCGCTGTATTTCATAGGTAAGTGACACGATCTTTCAGCAGGACAGTGCCTGTCCACAGACGGCTGCAGCGACGCAACGTGGTCTTCATGGTGCGCAACCACTGCTCTTGCCAGCAGTATCACCAGATCCTCATCCAATTAAACGCCTAAGGGATATCGAGAATCGAGAACTTACTAATTCTCCAGTACCTAAAGCAACCATTGCCAAATTGCAGCGAACGTACGAGATGCTTGAGACAGTTTATCCCAGGATGAAAATCGACGCCTTTATGTTCTTTGGCATGCGGAATACACGCCTGTGTTGCCGTCAGTGAGAGGTAAACCGTGTACTGATGCTACAGTTTGGACACCATTTACTGAGACATTTGGTCTGAATTAGTTATCAAGAACTTCTACAATGATGAACTGCGTGACACATCAGTTGACAATAAAATGACCTTGTTGTTGTGACTAATGCATTTTTTCCGGCACTGTACATTCAGTACACAGTCACGTGTTATAGAATCTCCGAAATGAATAAGCATAAACAAGTTTAGCGGTGGCCATTAATCGACAAAAAACTTTTCTTATTTCTAGCTAAAAGGATTCACTTTGGAAATATACCATGAAAGAAAAAGCAAACTGCGTCAGATTACAGTTAAAGACTTCGGAAGGTGCTATGGGAATCATGAAACTTCGGTCTTCGTTTATAATATATCATTACAGTGTAATTTAATTTTTAAGCGTAACGCTTGTCGGCAAAGTATTGGCGTTATTTCGCTGTTAACGTATTCACTTTTCGGATCGCGCCCCGCTAATGAACGTAAAATATTTATTTCGAAGCTATTATTGTATTTTAATAAATAATAACTCCGTCGTACTCGATCCAGATGCAGTGACGCACGCCTGTGTGCGGAATGCCTTCTGCGGTACGTAAAGAGAACACGAAAGCACGAAATTTTAATCACATTTCGCGAACAGTCGTGGCACTGCGCTGTTGTCGCGACAGAGACGTCTTCGTGACCGTCGGCAGAAAATTTTAATGAGGGACTCTGTACAAAATCGTACAGAAGCGGGTAGGGCCGGGCTGCGCCGCCGCGCCCTCAAAGACCTACGCGACAAATCGCGGGGTCGCCTTGTTTTGTGCTCGGATAAAGGGCCGAGGTCGGCGCTGGCCTGTGTACGCACCCCGTCTTTCATGCTCGGCTTCTAGCAGCGGCCAACGTTTGGCTTTGAACTTCGGATGCGTTATAGAGCTCCACATTGCACAACTTGTAGTGTTCATTCATACGACAAAGCCTGGAATCCTTTGTACTTAAAGCTCTAATGAACGCTAACGATTCGTTGCCGTATATCTCCCGAATTTTCATTGTTATACGTGTCATCGTGACTTCAGCCATCTCGTTTCTGACAACTCTTCAAGCATTGGCATTGACCTTTAATTCAGCACGTTGTTTTTGCTAATGAGACTGTTGACTCCTTCACTGTATTCTACGGCATTGAACACTTTCTGTTTTTGTTTTTATTTGAACGTATCGTACTTCGTCGACCATAGAAGTACCCGTAGCTGGTGCGGAAATATGTCCAGCTTGAGTAACTGGAATTTACATTTCATTTAACCATAACTATCCATAAAAGATAATATAGCCCTACGTGGATAAGTAACCGATCATATAGTAATCACCCCTATACAGCAGCACGCTGCTCGCTTTAGGTCTTTGTAAGTGGCTTGGAATTGGCATAAGGCGGTTATGCGAAAAATGCAATCGGTGCTGGGAGGAGAGAAAAGTTTAGTGACTGGGTAGAAATTACTAAACGAGTCACACAGGGTGTAACCTAGGGTCCACACCTCTTTCTTATATATTTGAGTACCTACCACTTAAAATTCATACATTTATGGAATATTCCATCCGTCCTTGGATATATTAAAAACTTGAATAATCAGTATTAACGTTCCCCAATATTTCTCTCACAGTTCTTTATGAACTGGATTTCGGCTTCTTTGGACATCGTCACATAACTTCTTACTAAACAGGTAGTCCACACAACTTCAGAGGTAGTCCACAGCTATACAAAGATTGTGGTACAAAAATGTCTCACCTCTTATGACTATATCAATACAAAACACAAGTATAATGTAATACCTAAAGAGGCTAGAATGAGCCCGCATGCTGCATGGTATGTTCGTAGTACTTAACAGTTTCTTGCCAGGAAACTAGTTTCTTGCCAGGAAACTAGTTTCTTGCCAGGAAACTGAAATCCAGCAACATATTCATTTTTACTAGTAATACCATTGCTCACCTTCTGTTCAACACTAAAGCTACGATTACACCATTACAGCAGAGTAGAATTTATAGAATTTACTGCAGTCTGTGTGAAAAATTTTATGTAAGTCAGTCAGGCTACTAGACTCGCTGAGTGCGAAAGGAGTTGCTGGGATGATATAAAACGTGATGTTGTCGATAGAGGAACCAAAGGTAGAAAATCAACATTACTCGAACTTCTGGCCATTAACAAACACCAATCAAAGCACCCTGACCTAGTCTTTAATGACCAAACACAACCCGTTACTCACTTTCACCAAAGTAACAGTAGCCAGTTGCTATTTCTCTCACCATGGCAATAATCTTGTTATTACTGTTCCATAGCCACTTTCTATAGACTTGTTTCTTCCCCTCCCCATTTTTATCGACCTGTTCAATACAATAACACAGTAGCCTTAGCGTTTACTCGGTTCTGCAAATATACTTGATCTGTACACTGAATGAATGAATGCCGTGTGGCTAGGGCATCTCGTCGGGTAGATCGTTCGCCTGGTGCTAATCTTTCGAGTTGACACCACTTCGGCGATTTGCGTGTCAATGGGGATGGAATGATGATGATGACGACAATACAACATCCAGTCCCTCAGCAGAGAAAATCTCCGACCCAGCCGGGAATCGAAACAGGGGCGTTAGGCATGACATTCCGTCGCGCTGACACCTACCACAGGCGGACACTAATATAGTTTTAATATTTGAATATACGTTAGTATAAGATTTATTTGTTCGGAGTCTCTTTGGACGCTTCTGTTTTGTGTCGATATAGTCATAAAATGTCACATACCTTTACACAATAAACTTCGTACAGATACGAACTCTCGATGAAGTGGTGTAGACCTTTAGTATTACGTTATATGACGATGCCCTAAAAAGCCGAAAGCGGGTTCATAATGAACTATTAAATAAATATTCTGCTGGTCCCGGCGTAGGTTCGAGTCCTCCCTTGGGCATGGGCGTGTGTGTTTGTCCTTCGGATAATTTAGTTTAAGTAGTGTGTAAGCTTAGGGACTGATGACCTTAGCAGTTAAGCCCCATAATAATTCATACACACACAAATAAATATTATTCTGGAACACTAATATTGATTATTAAAAGTTTTTTAAAATTCACCTCATTGGTACTTCATGCGGATAATACTAGTGTTACAATAAATACCTTCAGAGACTAAGAAACAGAAGAAATGTTAACGATGTTTTTCAAAGAATTGTTAACTGGTCTAAGATTCACTGTCTCTCTGTTTTCAAAAAACACACTTTATTCAGTTCTGTAAAACAAATGAAGACATACCAACAATTGTATCACCCGAACAGGAGTGAATAAAGGGCGTTGGTAGCTCCCACTTTGTAGGTTCAAATATTGATATCTTGTATTGAAAGAAACATATTACTGAGAATGGGACCGCGCCTACTCGCCATCACCCATGTCGTACAAATTTGCGGCGTATGTAGGGCTTGGACAGTAATGAAACTGACAGATAAGTTGTGTTCATTAATATTTTCATAAAAGGCATGAAAAGCAAAAGCAAAGGAACATTTGGAATTGCATTTTTTGTCATCAGTCTTCTGAGTGGTTTGATGCGGCCCCCCAAGAACTCCTCTCCTGTGCGAACCTCTTCATCTCAGAGTAGCAGCCGCTCGGAGTGGCCGCCCGGTTTGAGGCACCATGTCACGGACTGCTCAGCCTCTCCCGCCACATGTTCCAGTCCTCCCTCGGGCATTGGTGTGTATGTTGTTCTTAGCATAAATTAGTTTATGTAGTGTGTAAGTCCAGGAACCGATGACCACATCAGTTTGGTCCCTTAGTAATTCACACACATTTGACCATTTCAGAATAGCACTTGCAACGTACGTCCTCAATTATTTGCTAGATGTATTCCAAACTCTCTCTTCATCTACATTTTTTGTCCTCTACAGCTCTCTGTAGTACAAAGGACGTCATTCCTTGAAGTCTTATCAGATGTCCTATCATCCTGTCCTATCTCTTTGCAGAGTTTTCAACATATCCCTTTCCTCTCCGATTCTGTACAGAACCTCCTCATTCTTTACGTTATCCGTGTACCAAATTTTCAACATTCGTCTGTAGCACCTCGTCTCAAATGCTTCGATACTCCTCCGGTTTCCCCGCAGTCCATGTTTCAATACCATACAATGGTGTACTGCAGACGTACATTCTCCGAAATTTTTCCTCAAATTAAGGCCTATGTTTCACACCAATAGACTTGTGTCGGCCTGGAATGTCCTTTTTGCCAGCGGTAGTCTGCTTTTGATGTCCTCCTAGCTCCGTCTGTCATTGCTTATTTTACTACCTAAGTAGCAGAATTGCGTAATTTCATCTACTTCGTGACCATCAATCCTGATGTTAAGTTTCTCGCTGTTCTCATTTCTGCTACTTCTCAATAATTTCGTCTTACTTTGATTTACTCACAATTCATATTCTTTACTCATTAGATTGCGCATTATATTCAGCACGTCATACATGCTTTCACTTTCACGCAATATAGCAATGTCATCAACGAATCGTATCGTTGATAGCCTTTCACCTTGAATTTTGATTCCACTCCTGAAACTTGCTTTTATTTCCATCGTTGCTTCTTCGATGTACAGGTTGAACAGTAGAGAGGAAAGACTAAATCCCTGTCTTTCACCCATTTTATTTCGAGCATTTCGTTCTTGGTCGTCCACTCTTATTATACCGTCTTGGCCCTTGACATTTTGTATATTACCAGTCTCTCCCTACATCTTACTCCTATTTTTCACAGAATTTCGTACATCTTGCACCATTTTTCACTGTCGAATGCTTTTTATATGTTGACAAACGCTATGAGTGTATCTTGACTTTAATCATGCTTCCATTACCAACCGCAATGTCAGAATTGCCTGCGGCTTTATCGCCAAACTGTTCGTAATCTAGCACATCCTCAATATTCTTTTCCATTCTTCTGTATATTATTCTTGTCAGCAACTTGATGCATGAGCTGATAAGTTGAATGTGCGATGATTCCCTCACCTTTCAGCTCTTGCAGTCTTCGGAATTGTTTGGACGCTACTTTTACGAAAGTCAGATGGTATGCCGCCAAACTCATGCATTCTACGCAACAACTTGAATAGTCGTTTTGTCTCCCAATGATTTTATAAATTCTGATGGAATGGGGACTGCCCCTTCTGCCTCATTTGATCGTAAGTCATCCAAAACTCTCTTAAATTCTGATTCCAATACTGGATCACCTGTCTCTTCTAAATCGACTGTTGTCTCTTATTCTATCACATCAGACAAACCTTCCCCCTCATAGAGGGCTTCTATGTACTCTTTCCACCTGTCTGCTCTTTCCTCTGCATTTAACAATGGAATTACAGTTGAACTGTTAATGTTACCACCCTTGCTTTTAATGCCACCCAAGGTTGTTTTAACTTACCAGATGGCTGAGTCAGTCCTTGCGACAAGAATTGCTTTTTCGATTTCTTCACATTTTTCAAGCAGCCATTTCGTCTTAGCTTCCTTGGGACTGCATACAAATTTCCAAAAAAGGATTGTACTTATAGCGTCCATGATGACTCTGGAAATAGAGGGACAAATGTAGATCTCGTGAACTGGCAGGGTAAGAACAAAGGAACAAATTATTATGAAGCGTAGTACGCTATAACCCTTTCTGAAAAATTATTCCCAAAAATCTACATATGTGTACACGGGAGTACTGGCTCTTTAGGAACTAGGATTCAAAAACCCGTGAATGAATACCTTGCAAAATATAGAAATGTGTTCATTAGTTCCTCAAAATCAGGAAACCTTACAGAAGCCCCACACAAAGTTTTTTCACTGATCTGATGAGGCCCTACTTGCAGCAGACCAACTTTCTTCTGGTAATTTGTTCGTGGGGATGACTAACAGATCACAAATACACAACGAGAGTTTTCAAGGTGAAAAAGGATTGCCCTCTTGCTGTAGCTGAATTGATTACCTCTAAATGCACTCCACTAGTACAGCTCTACTATGTCAATTTTTATCGTAAGGTGAAGAATTTGATCAAAAAATTTCCAAATTTCATTTTTCTTCTTTAAAAAAGAAAAACATCCCCATAAGACTGCGTGAAAGTACATTCTTTCGTACATCACCAGCTATCCTCGCAAATATTTGGGGAAATGATGCGTTACGCCTCCTGTAATCAGAGACAACCTTTCATGAATGTGAACCAAGTTTGATTTAACATAGAAACTTTAAGACAACCACGTATTTATAAAAATGTAGTGTTTGTAAAGATGCCGAGAAAATTATTGCTTCTCCCACGTTTACGATGAATGTCACCCCAGCGCGTGTATTCATCGAGTATACAACAACAAAAGAATTTAATTTTAGATTCGCAGTTGCCGTGTACCTCTTACAATCCCTTCCTGGAAATTTATTTGCTATACAAAATTTTTCTTTGCCTTTCCTTTTAACGCCTTTTATGAAAATTTAGATAAAGACAATTTGTTGAACATTATTTCAGATTATTTTCAGTGTAAGTAACTTAATAACTGAAAATTCAAAAAAAGGTTTCGTCGTACAAACTCGACCCCACGATCCTCAGACTACATTTGTTACTTTTTTCGCTGCGCCAACTGAAAACTACAAGAGCTGAGATGGCTCATGGCTAGCTCGACCACTGACAAAAATGATACTTTTGTTCTTAGCGCTTGGCCAGCTGGTGCTCAGACTTACTTCATCTTCACATTTTGGCCAATCTCTGCATATGCCATAAATATGGACGAAATCGGTGATGACTAGCAGGCGTGGCCCCCTTGTGAGCTCTCAGACAAGTTCAGTCAATTTCACTCTTGGTATAATTGGTAGGCTTGCAAAGAAATGAACCAGCCTCACAAATTTGTCATATTTCCACTGAACAACAGTATTCCATAACGCATTTCTGAATGGAAATATGCAGAATCATTTTTTAGGGTAACTCGCCCCTTAGAGGGAAAGTACTGATTGCAAAAACTGTGCAGTAAGAATAGTATGTAATGTTCACCCACGGTCATCTTGTTTAAGAAGTTAGTAATTTTCAGTGCATCCTCACAATATTCAAAGTCATTGCATCGAAGTTCTAGGAGTGATGCATAACGTTTTTTAGAGACGCTGAGCTTCGCATTAGTTATGCCCCTGAGGAATGGCAGGATATAGGCACTCTGCTGCATATGTATGCAACATGCTTTGCCTATGATAGTAATCTGCTCCACATTAGCAGTGCCGAATTAGAGTTCTTGATTCGCTGGTAAAATATCTTTCTCTGCTTAGATACACTCATTAGTTTCTTCTTGAAAATCACTTTATAAATTTACTGGGCTAGGTAGTACACAGCACACAGCACACCCAGTTAGTAAACTCTGAAAATTCGGTGAACTCTCACCGTCCCAGGGCTGTCACAAGGCTATCCTCCCATGAGAGCAGAACCAAGTAAACTACATGCAGACTCATTAAGGGTCAATTCACATGACAGAATGCCGACAGGCACAGGGATATCTCCCTGACTAAATGTGGGTGCCAGCGTGCCAGCCAATAGTGGATAAATAACGAACTGTATAGTCTGCATTGTTTTATATATAGGGTGGTGGCACATGTGAAGGAAGTGAATGGAAAATATACACTCCTGGAAATTGAAATAAGAACACCGTGAATTCATTGTCCCAGGAAGGGGAAACTTTATTGACACATTCCTGGGGTCAGATACATCACATGATCACACTGACAGAACCACAGGCACATAGACACAGGCAACAGAGCATGCACAATGTCGGCACTAGTACAGTGTATATCCACCTTTCGCAGCAATGCAGGCTGCTATTCTCCCATGGAGACGATCGTAGAGATGCTGGATGTAGTCCTGTGGAACGGCTTGCCATGCCATTTCCAGCTGGCGCCTCAGTTGGACCAGCGTTCGTGCTGGACGTGCAGACCGCGTGAGACGACGCTTCATCCAGTCCCAAACATGCTCAATGGGGGACAGATCCGGAGATCTTGCTGGCCAGGGTAGTTGACTTACACCTTCTAGAGCACGTTGGGTGGCACGGGATACATGCGGGCGTGCATTGTCCGGTTGGAGCAGCAAGTTCCCTTGCCGGTCTAGGAATGGTAGAACGATGGGTTCGATGACGGTTTGGATGTACCGTGCACTATTCAGTGTGCCCTCGACGATCACCAGTGGTGTACGGCCAGTGTAGGAGATCGCTCCCCACACCATGATGCCGGGTGTTGGCCCTGTGTGCCTCGGTCGTATGCAGTCCTGATTGTGGCGCTCATCTGCACGGCGCCAAACACGCATACGACCATCATTGGCACCAAGGCAGAAGCGACTCTCATCGCTGAAGACGACACGTCTCCATTCGTCCCTCCATTCACGCCTGTCGCGACACCACTGGAGGCGGGCTGCACGATGTTGGGGCGTGAGCGTAAGACGGCCTAACGGTGTGCGGGACCGTAGCCCAGCTTCATGGAGACGGTTGCGAATGGTCCTCGCCGATACCCCAGGAGCAACAGTGTCCCTAATTTGCTGGGAAGTGGCGGTGCGGTCCCCTACGGCACTGCGTAGGATCCTACGGTCTTGGCGTGCATCCGTGCGTCGCTGCGGTCCGGTCCCAGGTCGACGGGCACGTGCACCTTCCGCCGACCACTGGCGACAACATCGATGTACTGTGGAGACCTCACGCCCCACGTGTTGAGCAATTCGGCGGTACGTCCACCCGGCCTCCCGCATGCCCACTATACGCCCTCGCTCAAAGTCCGTCAACTGCACATACGGTTCACGTCCACGCTGTCGCGGCATGCTATCAGTGTTAAAAGACTGCGATGGAGCTCCGTATGCCACGGCAAACTGGCAGACACTGACGGCGGCGGTGCACAAATGCTGCGCAGCTAGCGCCATTCGACGGCCAACACCGCGGTTCCTGGTGTGTCCGTTGTGCCGTGCGTGTGATCATTGCTTGTACAGCCCTCTCGCAGTGTCCGGAGCAAGTATGGTGGGTCTGACACACCGGTGTCAATGTGTTCTTTTTTCCATTTCCAGGAGTGTATGATTCTGGTTAGCATGGATTATTTAGGAGCTATGAGGTGGTTTTGGCAAAAGGGCTACTAATTTGGATATACTGGATGGAAACCGCTTGGACAGGTAAATTGTGCACCTCTGACTTAAGCAAAACATCTGAAATACATGAGAAAGTTTGGAAGGAGAAGATAGGATAGCTGTTGAAGAACTGTTGGCAAATCTCAGAGATTTGTTCAGTTCTAATGTACTATTGCCAGTGACACCCATTATTCGAAACAGAATCCTGGTGGGGGAAAAATTTCCGATTTGAAATTAACCATATAGAATACGCCACCTTCTCCAAACAATAATGGGGGTGTTTTTTAATCAACAGTTGAATGATGGTGTTACTGGAGAACGTAATTATCCTTGGGGGCACCTATTGTCATTATGCCAATCCAACATAGCATAAATAATGGATAATTTTTCAATGATGGCTCTAAAATATGGTTACCACCAGCTGGCAGTAATACCTGAAGGCCAACCAAATACCACATCAGTAGTGGGGCAAGGTTCATGCCAGTGCACGTTGCATTGTTGCCAAATTTATTCAAGATGGCGGCGATGACGTCATCGAAGATGGCATCATGTATACTTTTCAACATCGCATGACGTCATCCAAGATGGCGGATTGTGGCGGCAGAATAGGCCGATTGCGCTACGTCCACTAACCTAACCTCAAAAAAAAAATGGCGCAAAGTTTGAATTTTGGCGGTATTATAGTCCAATTGTGCTACGTCCACTAACCTAAGCCTCCAGAACATAAAATGGCGGGAAGTTTGAATTCCAACAGGATAATGCATGCAAAACCGTACATATTTTAATTATTATTATTGATCATCATTTATTTAACATTCATTATCATTCATTGTAATTTATTATCATTCATTATCATTTATTATCATTTATTATTATTTATTATCATTTATTATTATTTGTTATTATTGACCTGCCTCCACTACAAATTTCCCTCCACATTCAAATTCCAACACGATAAAGGCTGCAAAACCTTACTTTTGTTTATTATTATTCTTTATTATTTATTAACATTCATTATCATTCATTGTCATTTATTATCATTCATTAATATTTATTATCATTCATTATCATTTATTATTAGAGGCCGACATCCACTTGAAAATTGCGCCAAATTCAAATTCCAACACGATAATCTCTCGAAAACTGTACTTCTATGTATCATTATCATTTATTATTTATTCAAGATGTCCCTTTTTCTCGGCGAGAAAGCCATCCATAACAAAAATCTATCATAAGTTCAAATCCCAACACCATAATTGATCACACGTACGAACTTTCGCCCTCACTTATCTTTTTCCACTGGTAGCCTATCATATTCGCGTCAAATAATAAACTGTTCTTATAGTAACGTAAGTCACGTCCTTTGATTTTGGAAGGGGGAAGGGACTGAAGACTTTATTTCAAGCAGTACGGTCATCACTTGTTCTCCAACACAGTCAGCACACACATCTTTGATATCGCACTGCAGTCACCACGACGTCCGCACTCCAGCTGAATTAGTTCAAATCCTCGCCGACCCTTGGCGAGCGCGCGGAGACATTGCCTACGCCTGTCACATGAGGCGACCGGTCACTAGTGTGAGGGGCGAGCCCAGCGATCGCTAATACGTCGTAAATATGTTTTCACTGGACACGTTGTAACTTGTCGAGTTTGACGTCATAGCAGCCCCTTGTCCACTCACCATGCGTATCCGTCGCCTCCGCACGTTTCCCGCCAAAATTGTCTGCCTCGGAGCTGAGTCACACAATGGTCGACCGTTCACTGCCACACTTTTGGCGCCACGTTCAAACCTGGCGATGCTGACCGCTCACTGTCCACTACGTGTCCCTGTGCGAGCAAGAATGCAGTACTACACTTTTGGCGGTAAAGTTTACTCGACAGTGGAATCCGCCATGACTATATAACAGCACGTTTGGACCGCACTAGAACGCCCGCTAATTGACTCGCTCTCGTGTGCGCGTAATAACTGTACAATCGCTGTGCCGCTGCCCCGCTTACGTCACACACCCTCCATACATGTGACGGACATAGCCTTCTTTAAATACCGGGAAAATGACTCTTTATTTCAGACATTACGGTCATGCAGGTGTGTCCTAACTGACTTCTCCATGCTCACACAGCGAAACTCCAGAGCGCAGCTGACGTACAAGCGGCCTGCTGAGGCCACTCCATCGGCACATCCCTGGCCAGCTGACGTCAAGTGACGAGCGGTGCCCGCACACCCCCACAGCCAGCGTGCCAGGCGAGTGGCGCCTCAGGGTCCCACCACAAACCGTCAGCCGCGCTCGCCTCACAGTCCGACTACATAAACATCTTTCCGCGCACGCGAACACTTAACACTGAATAGGATGGAACCTGTCGACAGCGTGCCGGACAAAGGATACGTTTGGCGCCAGAGTTTGACCGACAGTGGAGTCCACCATGACCGTATAACAGTGCGTTTGCTCGTAGTGAGAACGTTCGCTAATTCACTCTCACCACCCCGCTATATTAAATAATTGAATTTACAGTTTCATATACGTATGTAAACGTGTTCAACTCCCTAATTTCAACTACTTTTCGAGGACCAGACAGCCACCTCCTCCTCCTAGGAACGAGTGCCAAGTTTGAAATCTGCCAGTAAACAAAGCTCACTTGCGCTTTCGCCACCAACCTAAGGAAATTGTTTTAAACCGAGCCACCAACACTCAACCTCTTCCTACACATTTCTGCTAAACGGACTCACCCTGCACTAGGTCCATGGATGGAGGAACGAATTTACTTTATTTTACGAATGGAGTATATGTTTCACACCGACATGTCCCACATCATACAGACCTGCAAAACACTCCTACATAACTCATTTATAATGTTCTAGACACACACTTGCTAATTGTAAACAGTTAAAAATAACTCACAGCACAGCCTACAGACATGCGAACCGCTCATAAATAATTGAAAACATTTACCTCCAATTAGCCAAACAACTGCTAAATTTCGGAAATAATTTCAGTGCATAGGCTGATGGAAGGAGGAACGAGTGTACTTTATTTATTTGCGACATATCTTTTTAAAACTCTTACCTCTCATAGGTTTCGATATGAAAGGCTGTCATAAGGCAGTTTCTGAACTCCAGCAGTGCACTACACTTGGCAACACAACCACACCCATCAAGATATTAATTCCAATTGAGACCTGTAACTCCTCTACAGATAAATTTGTCCACTTATTTTTCTACTCACTCACATTCTGACCAGATTGACGTTATTGCGCAAAAACGGCTCAGACTGCGCTGTGCTGCTCTGGGAAGTAAGGAAGGGTTGCACTCTATTTATTTGGAGCCCTTTTATTTAGTCGTGGAGTATATTTGTCACAAAACATCCGCACTGATCCGACTGTGGTCATCTGACACAGGCCACAAACACATTAACAACTCCTAATTTCACCACACAATAGCAAACAGCTCTTAAATAATGCAGTACACAATATCTGCAGACGAGTTCTGTACTCTTAAACTCTCCAAATAAAGCACCACACAGTGCACAGACATGCTCGCGAAATAGTGCAACAGACGCGCCCAAACACCACCAGCTGCCAAACCGACCAAAAGTCTCTGCTCGGCCTCCCCCAAACACGACCTTATCACACTCACATTCGCCCCTATCACTGGAGAAAGAGAGGGAGAAAGTTCGTACGTGTGATCAGTTATGGTGTTGAGATTTGAACTTGTGATAGATTTTTGTTGTGGATGTAAGGAAAATGGCTTTCTCACCTAGAAAATGGGACATCTTGAATAAATAATAAATGATAATAATACATAGAAGTACAGTTTTCGAGACATTATTGTGTTGGAATTTGAATTTGGCGCAATTTTCTAGTGGA
The DNA here is from genome assembly GCF_023898315.1 of Schistocerca nitens. Taxonomy (NCBI): domain Eukaryota; kingdom Metazoa; phylum Arthropoda; class Insecta; order Orthoptera; family Acrididae; genus Schistocerca; species Schistocerca nitens. Next base: position 296,282,598 of record NC_064621.1, on the reverse strand, counting down.
TGTAGGCCTATAATAATAAATGATAATAAATGATAATAAATAATAATAAATGATAATGAATGATAATAAATGACAATGAATGATAATGAATGTTAATAAATGATAATCTATAATAATAATAAAGTACGGTTTTGCATGCATTATCCTGTTGGAATTCGAACTTCCCGCCATTTTTCGTTCTGGAGGCTTAGGTTAGTGGACGTAGCACAATTGGACTATTTTACCGCCAAAATTCAAACTTCGCGCCATTTTTTTTTTTTTGAGGTTAGGTTAGTGGATGTAGCACAATTGGCCTATTCTGCCGCCACAATCTGCCATCTTGGATGACGTCATGCGATGTTGCCAAGTATACATGATGCCATCTTGGATGACGTCATCGCCGCCATATTGAATAAATTTGGCAACAATGCAACGTGCGCTGACTAGAACCTTGCCTCACTACTTGCATCTCCTGTCTCCTAGGGGTACTGCCAACTGCAGTGGATGCTTTACAGGTGATAGTTATTGAACCATATCAAAATAAGCATCTTAAATTGGTTAGAAACTACGCCGTGCACACACTTTATTCAACATGTAAAAGCCACCACATTCGGATTTAGGTCATGACATGTTCGATATGCCTGCCGTCATTGGCGATAATGTGGCACTGATGAATAGCGAAATTTTGCATAACCCACTGAAGTGTCGGATGATGGATTCTGTCGATGACCTTCTGAATGGTTGTTTTCACTTCAGCAATGGTTTTGGCGTTATTACTGTACACACTATACTTAATACAGCGCCACAAAAAGGAGTCGCATGTGTTCAGATTCTCAGAATATGGCGGCTGATCGAGGACCATGCCAGTGCGCTCTGGGTACCCCGGGACAAAATACGCTCCCCAAGGTGCTCCTCCAGGACATCAAACTCTCTCCTGATTCGATGAGGTCGAACTTCTTCTTGCATGAACTCCATCTTTTTCGAAATCAGGGTCACTTTGGGTAATGGGGATGAAAACATCTTCCAAAACCTTCAAGCACCGTTTGGCAGTCTCTGTACCATCAACGAATATTGCACCGATTATTCTGAAAATGCACATTCCACGCCACATTGTCACCCGTTGAGGGTGAAGAGACTTTTCAATTGCGAAATGCAGATTCTCAATCCCCCAAATGCGCCAATTTTTCTTATTGATGAATCCATCGAAATGAAAGTGGGCTTCGGCGCTAAACCTAACCATATTCGCATCAAAGTTCTGTCTGTCAATTCTGTTGACAATAGTATTGGAGAAATGCAACCACTGTTCCATGACCCTGGGTCTTCATGGCTGATGGGTTTCAATTTTGTATGGGAAGAGATGCAGGTCTGTAACATCAATTTGTCACAGTGTCTCCCGATTGTTTCCTACCGTTCGCAACTGCACTGCTGCTACGGTCGCAGGTTCGAGTCCTGCCTCGGGTATGGATGTGTGTGATGTCCTTAGGTTAGTTAGGTTTAAGTAGTTATAAGTCTAGGGAACTGATGACCTCAGATGGTAAGTCCCATAGTGCTCAGAGCCATTTTATTTGTTTCCTACCTGTCTGATCAATTTGCGGGGACTGGTTTGAATATAGCACTTGTCTTACTGATATTTTCAAGCGTTCTCACCCTCTTTGGACGAGCGACATTGCCAACATTCTCATCACGAATACTACCTGTTCTCTCAAACTTGCGAATCAAATTCTTGATTCTTAGCACACTTTGAGCGTTTGTCTTGAACTTAAACTCGGTCGCAAACTTCCCTTAAGCCGCAGTTGGGCTGCTATTGCTTGCATAGTGGACCCTCAGAAGCGCTGTACGCTTAGGCACGGTGTCCCGTGACATTTTCACGTGTAAATGGCCGACAACAACAAGTCTCGTGCTCATACACTCACTGATTTCCATCATGCCCACGGATAACCGTGCAGTTAGGACGTCCTAACGCAAACCGTTCAGAAGTTATGACGATTTTATTTGATACAGTTCTATAATTGTGACCCTGCAAGAATGATGCAGTCACATTTCAACGCTTGTTAGATAGGGCATTGAGAGAGTTGAAGACATGTCAGTGTACGGTATGATAGTATATTCCAAGGATATGAAGGAGCACATGCTGTGGCTAGAATAACTTTTAAAAGATTGCGGGAAGCACACTTAACATTAAGTGCGGAAAAGTTTCATTCTTTGTAGACAGAAGTTAACTATCTAGGCCATGTCGTAAGTCAAGACAGTGTAAAAACTGAACCATAACTAAAATGAGCAATGCGTGATTTCCCCACTACCACTAACTAAGAAGCAGATATTAAAGAGTATCTGTAAAGTGATTTGCTGAGATCGCCAGAGCACAGCCATATTTATCAAAGAAGGTGTGAAAGTACGGCGGACCGCTGAGTGACAAGCCAGCTAACACTATATTAACATTCCCAAATTACAAAGGGGAAGAGTGTGTCCTGCGACACAAGCAGCCAGTCAGTCCTATACATTTTAAGTCAGGAAGTAAATGAGAAAGAGCTTCCAGCAGCATATACATGATGACCATTTTATTATACTGAGCAGAACTACTCGACCTTGGAGAAGGAAAGGTTGAGTTTAATATACGGTGTCAGTTTTGGTGCCTTCTACATGGTAGAAAGTATAGTGTTGTAACTTACCATTTGGCGTTAAAGTGGTTGTTAAGACTGCAAAATCGCGGAAAGTGGTTCACTCGATGGGCACTGAAACTGAGTGAATTCGATTCTGAGATAGTTCGCAAACCGAGAAAGAAACATGGTCATGCAGATTGGCTAAGTTGAAAATTGGGCTCATATGCGTGCAAGGTCAGAGGCCTGGAGAATTTCAGAAGGCACAAATCACTTATTCAAAATGCAAACACTGTCTGGTTTCCATTACAAACTACTACTCAGGACTGTGCTGCCTGGACCCCCACATGTCAGTACGTGCAGTGCTGGAGGAAGAAGTTTCAAAAGGGGCTAGAGATCACATATCGTCAGAACACGGGTTACAACGAATGAGGATCATAGGATAACTGAACGATACTGGTGGAGGACGAGAAGACAGGTCGTTGACGGATAGCATGTCACGTGCACAGCTTGTTACTATGAGCCATCGACAACTACCACTGCAGAGATTACCGCTGAACATCCATTTAACGAAACACAGGCGAGTCGCTGTTATGTGTTAACTATAGCAGTCCTCTGCTTGTGTTACATTACGATGACTGCCATTCTGAATCAACGAGTAAATTCAGTGGTACAATCAGTGACAAATAACTGGTAATTGAAGTTTGGAATCTCTGCCATACTAATTATGTGGAAGGGAACCAACTTCTTGTCCGAAGCAGTTAGGCAACTCCATTACCTGTTGCGAGTCTAGAAACTGTGAACTAGCCTCCTGTGACTGCAAGGAAATTAGAGGACTAAGCACATTCACCGTACCTTCACTAAAATGCTAAGCTATTATCTAACTTATTACATTTATCTACCATATGTGATGGCTGCATATAACTCAAAAGTGCAGGGCTGGTTTGGGCTTCCGTCATACGATGTGGTGAATGATGGGAAGATGTTATCAACCGTAGAAGTGTACCAGAGGTAATTTGGAGCGAGGACTGGTCGTTAGAAAGGCGCACAGGCAATTCCTAATTTTTACTCAAACTAAACATTCACCCGTGATTTTGTTTTCTTTGGATACAACTTTAGTGTGTTATATGTCCCAGTGGATATTTAGAAAATAAGTTTCAGTTAAATAATTCACGGAAACTCCCAACTAAATAGAACTAATTTCTTTTAAAATTTTCAAGACTGAATAACAAATACGCTGATTTTCTTCCATTTCAGACTAATTTTCAGTTTGTCTGGAACCGCAAGACCGCTACGGTCGCAGGTTCGAATCCTGCCTCGGGCATGGATGTTTGTGATGTCCTTGGGTTAGTTAGGTTTAACTAGTTCTAAGTTCTAGGGGACTAATGACCTCAGCAGTTGAGTCCCATAGTGCTCAGAGCCATTTTTTTTTTAATTTTCAGTTTATTAGGACATCTTCAGGAAGCAACTGACTACCGTCTGAAGAAGGTACTAGTTCTTAAGTAAACAAGCATTGGGAGCAAAGATATAAATAATCACTTGCATGAAGTGTTGTGCATCAATATTGTTTCTTAACGTTGAAATTACACTTATGCAATGGACAATGTTAAGCACAAAAAATAATTAAAGTACACAATATTACAAGTTAAATGACTATCAGGACAAATTTTATGAGGTCTTTATATTGGCCTAGAGATTGTTAAACTGAGCTCTCTTGATTTATGTTGTGCGGGAAACATGTTTTTTAACACTGTAAGACTGTAAATTAAACTTGGGCAGTGAACAGTATTATACACAATAGTTAAAATTTACCTGAAACAATCCCAAAAAAAGCCAATTCACTATTCACAAAATTAAAATTTACTTGAAATTCCTTGATCAGAAAAACCATAATACCATATTAATTATTGGCTCTGAGCACTATGGGACTTAACTTCTGAGGTCATCAGTCCCCTAGAATTTAGAACTACTTAATCTTAACTAACCTAAGGACATCACACACATCCATGCCCGAGGCAGGATTCGAACCTGCGACCTTAGCGGTCGCGCGGTTCCAGACTGTAGCGCCTAGAACCGCTCGGCCACCCCGGCCGGCCATAATAATTATTAACATCGCTCAGTATAACAGGTACAGTTTTCTACTTACACTGAAAGAGTAAGAAAAGAATTTTTTACAGTTTATGTCCACACTTCGCATATCACGCAATGAAAGTATCTTACGTATTGCCAGAATGAGATAGCATTAACAACCATTAAAATTACATTAAATTACCGGCACTTGACAAGGATTAGTAAACTTCTTTTGATCTCAGAATGGTTTACAACGTGCCTCAGTAGCCCTAGACCCGCTACGTGGACAACCGCCACACAGCATACAGTGACAAACGGAGTCGACCAAGTATTGCTGACAATGGAGATCCGCGATCATTCCTGTATATCATTCGTTTCATCACGTAATCTGAAAGCAACCATAATTGGTTCCTGGAAACCGCTATCACCGAGGCAGATAGCCACAGGGTTTTACGAAGTTACGAGAAAATTACAGTGACAACAGTGAGACACTAGTCTCCTCCAGATATTTTTATAAAACTGTAACACAGTGGGCAAACGTTATTATTTAATCAGTCATATATTACTACAACATCACACGTGTCTCAGATATCACTGGACACAAAATTAGCTCAAGTATAGCGTTCTAACAGCATGAGCATGGAACACACGATTAGACGTACCGCGTTAGTCCTTGGCTATCCAGAGTTCATCCAGCATTCTACTGTTGTACAAAATCGAACAATCTCGGCCTCAGGCCATAGTTGCATGACATCTCCATATGTGTACCGGACCGTCAAATCTGGATGAACACAGACATCTACCAAGGTCCATCGAGTGACTTAATGCAGACAAATTCTCACGCAACCCGTACTGAGTGTGTACAGAATGAACCAACCATCTCCTTGTACCACCTCACGCACTGCCACTCTGTACCTCCAGCTGCTGTTTCCGGCCCAGGACGGCGACACCACCAAGCGTGAAAAACGCTGGCTATCACAAAAGTGCCACTCGGCGGCACACAAGTTATTAAACCTAAAACTTTGTCAGTCGGTACGAAACAATGCAAAAACATTAAGAGAAGTGTGTATGCGAGTGAAATACCAATGCACTCGTGCGACAAGAAAGAATTGGATGAAGTAATGTCAAGTTGCCGGTATACAGGGCAGACCAGTGAGTAATGTTGGCAATCCCCTATACTCCGAATGGCAAAACGAAAAAATTTCTTGTATGTTATCAACAGACATCTCGAGTCAGTGAGATGAAATTGTCTATAACCATAAAATTACAATTGGTGATGCGAGCCACCATTGCTCACATGCATCAAGCCTTTTGAGGGCGCACCCGACACTTTACTCTAGGTGCCATCCCCAGTACTGTGGAGGACAGAGAAAAAGAATGGGAAGAAGAGAACTGAAAATCGTGTGCAGTATACACGTGAGGTGCTTTACCCTCAGGTCATGCCAATAGCGACCAAGATTCTACATATAAATGCCTACTTCGCGAACCACCGTACGGAACGTAGCTGAGGGTAAGTTGTACCACAAGTTTCCTCTTTAGCTATCAGGTAGAGTGAGGGAAAAACGAGTGTCTATAAGTCTCCGTATGAGCCCTAATTCCACGTATCTTATCTTCGACGTTGTCTTATGTTGGCGGCAATAGGACCGTTCTGCAGTGAGCTTCAAATATCGGTTCTCTAAACTTTCTTACAAGTGTTCTTAGAAATTAATGTCTTGTTCCCTTCAGGGATTCCTACTTGATCTCCTGAAGCATATCCGTAATATACGCATTCTGATCGAACCCACCGGAAACAAACCTAGCAGCTCGCCTCTGAACTGCTTCGATGGCTTCTTTCAGTCTTACGTGGTGCGAATTCCAAACACTGGAGCAGTACTAGAGAACAGGTACCACTATCGTTCTATATCCGGTCTCCTTTACAGATGAACCGCCCTTTCCTAAAATTCTCCCAATAAACCGAATTTCTCCATTCGCCTTCCCTATCACAATTCTCACATGTTCATTCCATTTCATAACGCTTCGCAACGTTACCCCCAGATATTTAAACGACGTGACTGTGTCAGGCAGGACACTACCAATGCTGTATCCGAACATTACGGGTTTCCTACTCGTCCGCACGAACTTCCATTTTTCTACATTAAGAGCCAGGTGCCATTCATCATACCAACTAGAAATTTTGCCTGTGTCATATCAGTCTATAGTCACCTACCTTCGACACTTTCCTGTACACCACAGCATCAATAACCGCAGATTGCTGCCCACTGTGTCTGCCGGATCATTAATGTATACAGAAAATAGCTACGGTCATATCACACTTCCTGGGGCATTCCTGATGTTACCCCTGTCTCCGATGAACACTCGCCGTCGAAGCCAACGTAATTGATTCTACTACTTAAGAAGTCCTAGAGACAGTCACATATCTGGGAGCCTATTCCGTATGCACGTCCATTTGTTCACAGTCTGCAGTGCGATACCAATGCTTTTCGGTAATCTAGAAATATGGACTCAGACTGTTGCCCTTCATCCATAGTTCGCAGTACGTCATGTGAGAAAAGCGCAAGCTGGGTTTCGCAGGAGCGATGCTTTCTAGTGTCTTACTGATTCGTGCACATGAGCTTTCCAGCCTCTAGGAAATGCTGATAACAGCTTTCTTGACTGATTTATTATCTGTCGTGACTATAGTCGATATGATGACATCACCATTCCCCGTCTCTACACTGACGCCATCGATAAAGTCCGGCCTGTTTGTAGCTACAAGGTTCAAGATACTTCCATTGCGTGTTGGCTGCCAAACTAGGTGCTCAGTACAGTTTCCAGGAAACGTATTCAAAAGTACTTCACAAGACTATCTGTCTGTACCTCTGTAAGTAAGCTGTTTAGGTTTTTATGTTGGTAACGCCACGTAGCGCTCTGTATGAAAATCACTGGCTTAGCTGTGTGCAGTCTGTGGCTGGTTGGCATTGTTAGAATATTTGCTATTGTAGTGTTGGGCAGTTGGATGTGAACAGCGCGTAGCGTTGCGCAGTTGGAGGTGAGCCGCCAGCAGTGGTGGATGTGGGGAGAGAGGTGAGGGAGTTTTGAGAGCGGATGATCTGGACGTGTCAGTCAGAGACAGCAAATTTGTAAGACTGGATGTCATGAACTGATATATGTGTGATAACTTTCGAACATTACTAAGGTAAATACATTGTTTGTTCTCTATCAAAATCTTTCATTTGCTAACTATACCTATCAGTAGTTAGTGCCTTCAGTAGTTTGAATCTTTTATTTAGCTGGCAGTATTGGCGCTCGCTGTATTGCAGTAGTTTGAGTAACGAAGATTTTTGCGAGGTAAGTGATTCATGAAAGGTATAGGTTATTGTTAGTCAGGGCCATTCTTTTGTAGGGATTATTGAAAGTCAGATTGCGTTGCGCTAAAAATATTGTGTGTGAGTTTAGTGATGATCAGAATAAGTAAAGAGAGAAATGCCTGAGTACGTTCAGTTTTGCTCAGCTGTTTGAAAATCAAATAACGTAAAGGGTTTATCAGCACAATCATTCATAAATTTTTCTAAGGGGAGGTTTCACCTCCTGTAATGAATCCATGCACGTTCCAGTCTATACTCGGTACGTTTTCGAAATGTGCACAGAAACTTTTTAGTAAATAGTGTTATGTTTATCCCAATGACTTATTTTTATAAGGTTACTGCACTTTATTGGATAAGCGAGATTTGTGTCTTCGTTTGACAATTTGTCTGATAATGGAGTTGATAAATAGTATAGTGTTGATGGACTATGTGCATGCAGGCTTTCTACTGGGGCAGGAAGAGAGATACTGATTTCTTCCACCAGGTTCATTACCAGCGGGGCCGATCGTGATGTGTGCGGTAATTCTAGTGATGCCACATTCGTTCGCTGGAGAAGTGGCGAAAGCGCTGCGGAATCAGCAACTCGAATGAGGATACTGTTCTACTGGAAGTATGGCGCCTTTCTTTAAAAAAAAAAAAAACGTTTTTGATACAATACAATACAATGTAATTATACAAAATAATCCACCACTTAAAGTGATTATTGGGCCTTTAATTGGTGTCTGACACTATTTCTATGGACAAGGGTAATCCATATCTATTACTCTAAATGCAGTCTATTCTGCAGCGTTACAAGTGTGCCAGTTGTACAAACCTACTGTTTGTGGCCTGCCCACATAGCTAATCCCAGTGGGCGTGACCCTGGAACTGGGCTGGCCGAATTACTTTCAGTTGCAGCGGTCCCTAATCGTGTTAGTATTGTTAGTTTATACCTACATTATAATTTTTACTTCTGATACCTAGTATCTAAATGGAAGTGCTGTAATTGATTATGATTTTTGATACACCTGCCTGCCTGATCCCGAAGCGCGGCGGATCTCGGTCGTAACGGAAACAGGCCATTCCGCTCCCGGCGATATTGGGCAGGTGAACCTCAGTCTTTGTCGGTTTTTTGTTCATTGACCATTATGGTCCATAATGAATTTCCTCGTGTTCTTACGTGGTACCTAGTTTGACAGTGTGTTTAGAACATGATAGATATCAGCACGTCGAAACAGGGAATATGTGTCTCGATTCGGTAGTTGATGTCTCAGTTCAGTCTCCACGTCGTCGTATATCGGAAATTCAAAAATGATGTGGTCGGGTGTGCCGCCTTGAGCGCCATTGTCTCACTCTGGTGTAGCCCGTTTCCGAAATCGACATAAGTATGTTGGATATGGCCCATGTCCTGTAAGGAAGTGCAGCAGACGCCTACTTCGCTCGAAGTTAACCCATCTGTAATCTCTCCTTAATGTTAGGCAGCAGTTGAAATACACTTCTCCCAGTTTCCTCATTCTCCCATGATTCCTGCCATGGCTCCTCCCTCCTTCTTCTAATAGCAAACTTGTCGCCTACTTATACCCCCATGATCTCCCTGGTCTTTTCAATCTTCCATTTAGTTATCAAGTATGATGCTGCCTGTTCCCGATCCTGATGTCTAATAGACACAGCCCTGTAAACACTAATAAAGCCCTCCCCAGAAGTTGTTCGGTACGCCACAACAGAGCGTAACAGCATATTCCTCTGCACCCTTCTTACAGTCATGGCAGGCATCACCCTCGTGAGCCTGTGTGCCCAGACCCCAGCCAGCTCCGTGTCCTACTATTCACGTTAAAATGCTGTTGTGATAAAGTTTAATGATACTGGGTGGCAGATGGAATTTTTTAAGGCCAATGTTGATGAGATTATTTTAGACTTCCACGGCTCGTTGAGCTATGGTATCTATATGAGATGTGTAGTTCCAGTTTTCATCTATTATGACCCCTAGATGTCTAGCCTCGCGGCGCCGAAGAACTGGTGTTCCCTCGATTATTACAGCTGGATTCCTAACCAAGCTATCTTTCAACAGTAGATAGGTAGATTTGTGTGGTTTAACCTTCATTTTCGTTTCGTGGCATCATTCAACAAGCGATGCTATTTTTCGTTCCACTTTGGGTTCTAGGGCCTCATGGCTACGGCCGCCAACCAGCAGGAAGAGGTCGTCTGCGTAGGCTATCAGGTCTAGCACGTCCTAAATGAGTTGTAGTTTTTCTAGTAGTGGTTTTATATTTACATCCCAAAACAGTGGTCTCAGGACAGATCCCTGGGGGCACCCCTTCGCTATGCTTTTACTTCTTATTCTGCTGGGCGATGATAACAAGACCTCCCTGTCCTGACAACAGCTCCTCAGACAGCCATAGAGGGGCCCTGGGCACTCCTTCTCACGCAAGTGGGAGAAGAGTGAGGACCACCACAGGTTGTCGAAGGCGCCACTGATATTTACCATGATGCCCACCACATACTAGTGCGGGGCTGAGCAGCAGACCTTGGCCGCCAGGGCAATTGCGCCAGATGCTGATCTCCTCAGCCGAAAGCCTACCTGACTGTAGCTCATCCCGCGCAGTATCCTGTGTGCCGTCTGTCTGTCGCCAATAGCTTATCCGGTATTTTCCCCAAGATATCCAGGACACATATTGCCCTGTAGGACTTGGCTTCTATAGGGTCCTTGTCTTTCCATTTCTTTATAATTACGACATTTGCCCTTTTCCGAATTTTACGAAATTTGCCAAGCCGTAGGCACTCGTTGAAGAGCCCCGTGAGAGGTGCTATTAGCTGCGGGGCGAGGAATTGCACAGCCAGCACTACTATCCCGTTTGGCCCTGGAGCCTTCCCCCTTTTGAGAGATCTGATGTGTGTCGCCACTTCTTCCTGCGAAAAGGGGAGCACCACGGTGTTGTTGGTGTACTCTTCAGGATCTTCCCTGCGGATCTGACGTTGAATTTCGTTGTCCTCATTTTCCTCAACATCTGGTAGCAGAGTCCGAAGGAGGACCTCAGCAGTCTCCTGCCAGGAATCTGTCATTCGGGCGCCATGTCCGATGGTCGAAAGAACCGCTGGAGATATTATTTTTCTCTGACCAGCTCATAGGAAACTCCCCAAGGGTCAGTGGCTAGTTGGTGCAGCACATATCATTCCCAACTTTTAACCATAACCTCTTTTAGTTCTTTCTGGAAGAAGTCTTTGACTTCTCGGTATCGATGTAGCCAGAACTGTTTTTCTTGCCATACGACAATTCGCTGGTAATACCTCCTCACCCGTCTTCCAGATTGACGCGTACGTTCAAGGTTGGCAGTCCATGGAGATGGGGAGGCCGCAATGGCTCTCCTCCTGGTTGTACAGCAGCTTTCACGGCTCTAACTATTGACCCTACCAGTTCTTCAGCATACCTATCCACGTCTACGTCACCTTCAGGCGATGGAGAACCACCACACTCCCGAGCTAAGCATTCCCAGTCTGTCTTATTGAAGTTGTCCCAGCAGCACTCCTCATCACTTAGGCTGAAAACAACCAGATTGTGGTCACTTTTTGCGACTTGATCTAAAACTCTCCAGTTCGTAATCTTGCTCATGGCAATGGATGTTGACTAGGTGACATCTATGTTTGTTCCAAATCCGACTCCACCTATATAGGTGGGGGGGGGGGGAATTCCCTGGTCTATTTGCCACATCTAGTTGGGAGGCCATGATTAGCTCTCCAGCCTTCTCCTCATTTGCATTTCTAGTGCCGCTGTACCATAGGGGGGATTTGGCATTCATATCGCCCTCTTGACGCCATGGTGACTCGAGTGAGATGATCCAAAAAATCTTCAGAATTACCTCCATATTGAGTGTACAGTCGTGGACAAAACGAGCGAGACCCCTCGCCTTTTCGTTATGCTGATCCGCACGGCTCTAAAGTCTGCTACACAGCATAACAGGCAAGGCGACGAAGTGCTACCAACATACTATGCGCAGGCGTGAAATTGACAAACTATCTGAACTTTTTTAGACTGTATTCCATAATTGCTAAGACTATATTAATGCTGATTAGTGTGTTAAATACAACACGTAAACATAAGACAGAACTGAAAGAAGAAACGCTAATTTGTATGAAACGGACGAATAAAAATGAATTTCAGCTTATCCAGATAACAGACAAAGAACCCCAGACCGTTACGAATTAGCAAAATATTATCCGCATTCGCCCGCGAAACGGTCTGTGTCAACGTTCAGACCAGTCATACTGGATTACCATTGCTGACCTACCATGAAAGTGTGCAAATTTAGCAATGCGTGAAGATTCATAACGAAATTCACTTAAACATCATTCAGTGCCACACTTAAGTCAATTCCATTATTGACAGAAGCGGAAAAAGGAGGCAGTATCATGTATGAAATTCTACAAGAGTGTCATATTGACATCCACAGAGCGCCAGTACAGAATAAAGGTAGCGATAAAACGTATTGGGTGCGCGAGAATTTCTTAAAATTGCTTTACTGATATTCTACCTGCCTCCATAGAGATTAGAACCGAAAACAAACCAGACCTTCCTTTCACTATGCTAGCAGACAACCTAGGCAAACAGCCCTCTATTATTACCCCAGACATGAACAAGCCGGCAATTTCGCAATAAAAATCTGCAGTTTCTGTTGCATAGAGCTTTCTGGACTCAAAAACATGAATTTTCTTCCTTTATGTCACCACTTATGCGACAATCATTCGGGATGATTATCGAAATAACAAATTACTGTTATTAGAGAGTAAATTTTGTAGGATAATTCTGCACCACCCCAGGAAATAAACGGCTACATAGCTGCCAAACGTATTCTGCATTGTTTCGAATTCTCCACTAGACTCGCCACAGCCAGAAAACGTTCATTAGCAGAAGTGTTTCTTAAGCTAGCTAGCAATGAGAATGTTCGTACTTCTAAAACGCGGTGGCATTAATACTGGGATGTGAATTACCACGTGTATAGGCAAATACATTCTATTTGCATTCCTGTAAACGTGATTTGGATCGAAAACGTAGCTACGACTAATATGGTTATGTATCGACAGCAACTAGAACATTTCGAATAAAGAGTAGTGGGTGTTATTTATGCGGCCCTCATCTTCAGTGTTTTCGTTGTTAGGAATTCGTCACCTAAACCGGTAAAAACGGAACCCTACTAGTCTCACTTTCTTGACCGTCTATCGGTCTACCCAACCCTTAAAACCCGTTTACCTCCAGAACGGGTGGACATAATAAGCGGAAATGTATCGCACTTCTTGCTGTAACCGGTCCCTTGCTGGTGTAAAAAAGTGAGCTTCTATGTCAACGCAATCAAAAGATACGACGGTTTATGTAAAGAAAATTTACGCGAAAGGTCAAAAAATGGCTTCAAGAACTATGCGACCTAACTGCTTAGGTCATCAGCCCCTAGACCTAGAACTACTTAAACCTAGCTAGCCTAAGGGCATCACAGACATCTATGCCTGAGGTAGAATTCCAACCTGCGACTGAAGCAGCCGTGCGGTTCGTCACTGAAGCGCCTGGAACCGCTCGGCCACCGCAACGCGGCGAAACCCTACTCACCTCATGTATAATGATAATATATACTGTCTAGTGAGGATAAACTGTATTCTCCAGCAACTCAGATCGTTTGATCACGGAACTTTTACGAAGCTACATTCAAACTTTGTCGAAGTCGTCTGCAATATCCATTACAAACACCCTAGGAACTTCGTATGCGATATCCACTTCTGAATACGCTGGCAGATAATGCAGTACTATAACAAGTAGGTGGGAACTTATTGTTATTGGTCCATGCATGACACTTTATTTCAATATCACTTTAACGCGCCTAGGTGTTCGTATATGGCTGAAATTAATGAACAAAAAGTAAATAAACAGTAAACAACTTCGATGTTCAGATCAAGTGAAAGTCACATGTCGTAATTACAACATAATTTCGTTGTTACATCTACATGACTACATCAACAGGATTTCTTTGCAATCCGGACTTACGTGCCTGGCAGAAGGTTCGGATTATTTCTCTACCGTCCCACTCATTAACAGTGTGCGGGAAAAGGGACTACTTAAATCTTTTCTTGCGAGCCTTGAATTACATTATTACTATGGTTTCTTCTTGTGTAAGTACCCTAGGAAATAATGTTTTGGCATTCAGAACATATGGTGGTGATTGAAATTTCGTGAAAAGATCTCGTGGCAACGAAAAACGCATATGTTTTCATGAATGTTACCCCAACTCGATTATCAAATCTGGGATCCTCTCTCCCCTATTTCGTGACATTACAAAGCGTGCTACCGTTCCTTGGACGTTTTTGCGTGCACAGTCAATCACGTCTGTCAAGGATATTATAGCAGTGGACGGACAAACGTAGTGTAGGCAGTGTTTTCAGTTGGCCTGTTGCGTATTCTTAGTGTGCGGCCAATAAAACGCAGTCATTCGTTTGCCTTCCCCACAAGAGTATGTTTTCGATCTTTCCAGTTTAAGTTTTACTGGGTACTGAGATGAACTGACAGTGCTTCGACTTGTATTTTGTCATGTAACCGAAAGTTAATTATTGTTATTGGACGCAGCTTTCGTGTTTAATGTATTCCTCAGTCAACAACAGTAGACTCCTCGTACACCACACATAACTGTTTCAAAGTATTAAATTGTTACTGATCTTACCATGTTGCAGTGGTCATCTTAACTTGCCGTTTTGAAAAAAAGGAAAATATTTTAGCGAAATGTAGCAACTAAGAAGCGGAGTATCCAAACAAACAAACGTTTCCGGTTTAAGTAGTTGCAGTAGGTCTACTACACAGTAACGTAAATTAGGAGCAAAGTCCATAAGTAGATCCTCATCAGGAAAACCAGCCCTCATAATGCAAAGTGCAACTACAACAAAGAAAGTTTCCAAACATGTCAATGAGTAGTCGAGGAAAGTGGACGCATTCTGTCTACTGAATCCCAACGCACGCAATTTACGAGGGGGCACGCCAAGTGTCAGACCCCGATCTTGCTTTTAACTACGCTCATTGAAAGAGGGGACAAAATAAGCTTAAACTCTACCGCTTCTGAGAAAACGACGGTCAAAGTGTTCAATGCGTTGTTGCTATAGTGTAGATACCGCTTAGCGGTTAAGGATTCAACTGAAGCGGAGGCTCTGCGGCTACCATAGCGACTTCGGAACTTTGCGCTGCGAGTTCGAAACCCGGTTTTTCCTTTTTTCCCCCCTCACTCTCTGAATTATCTACGAATGTTTATTCCAATTTATGATGAAACACTGTTGTCGTTATTCGTAAGTTAATTTACTGTGTAAAGAAATAAGTTAAAAAGGGAACACACAGTGCGTAGTGGGGCGATCACTCTGTTGTAGAAATAATTCAGAAGCCAAGATCGCTTAAATACTGTCTACTGGATAACCGGTTTCAACACACTAAAGGTGCCATTATCGGATCTAAATGTAGATTAACATTGATAAGCCATTTGGATATAACGATACATGAGGCAGACGAGATGATTTTATATCAGCTTGTCTCATTCGTTTATTATTTTTTTAATTCATTAATTACACATAAAGTTAATTGTCGAGTAATGACAACATTATTTCAACATAAATTAGAAAAAAAACATTCGAAGATAATTCTGATAGAGAGGCAGGAAAATAAAATAATTAAAAAACCCAATATGGTCTCGAACACGGGAATCAATGCTAAGAAGGAACGACGGTAGCCACTGAGCCACCGCTTCAATTGCGTTCTCGGCTGCAGAAGGTATCTACACTAGAGCAACAGCGCGTTGATAACTTTGGCCGTCGTTTTCTCGGAAACGGTCGAGTGTCTGCAGATAAGCCGAAACACAAGTTCGCTTATTTTGTCCTCTCCTTCACTACGATTCATAATTTTCTACAGCGTCGTGGCGCAGCGGTAAGCGCTCGAGTTCGTAATCCGAAGGTCGGCGGATCGAATCTCGCTCCATGCAACTTTTTTTTTTAGTATTTGTTTTTTGTAATTCAAATGTGTGTATAAACACACACACACACACACACACACACACACACACATATATATATATATATATATATATATATATATATATATATATATATATATATATATATATAATTCCCGGCAACAGGTTGCAACAATTATGCATATAATAAGTTGTTGAAAGTCGTTTGTCGTGGAAAAACTGGCGACTTCGAACATCATTATGTTTTCCGCAAACAAATTTGTATTTCACAAATGTTATTAATTGTCTTCATAATGTTAACCACGTATAGTTAGCGGAAGACGTAGAAACGATATTCCGAAACGAATACGTATAGCGTAAGTCAAACGTTCGAATTAGAATAGAAACCCCACGAACACAAATTTGCTGTGGCAGGTATGAAATATAAACTCCGTTAATCGCTCGTTACACTTGAAGGACAGATGTTGAATGGGCCGAAACGAGCCGCCGCATAACAGCGTAGTTGCCTGCTAACTTCGAAAGAAGGTAGATGCGGTCCCTAGCACAACATATAACACCGTCGAAAATCAGTGCGGACGTGAGAGCTTTGGTACACCCTGTTAAACAAACGGTAAAATGGAGGCGGTACAATTGGAGAGCGATCCGCCTTCACCAACATGCATAAGCAATTCATTAATAGTATATATATATATATATATATATATATATATATATATATATATATATATTTGAATTACAAAAAAATAATAATAAAAAAAAAATGTTGCATGGCGTGAGATTCGATCCGGCGACCTTCGGATTACGAACTCGAGCGCTTACCGCTGCGCCACGACGCTGTAGAAAATCATTAATCGTAGAGAGTATTTCACCGCAACGGTTTCTTCTAACTCGATTTTCTCGACAACAGCTGAGAAGTGCATCTTGGTGCTTTGCCACATTACACCTCTGGCCATGAGCTTTTATTATGCGCAGTATGAATCGAATCTGAATTTCACATTTGGCGGCCTCCCCTTGTGAGCAAAGTTTCGGGACAATCAGCCTATGACACTTGGCGAGTTCCCCTCGCTCGTCGAGTCGCTTCTTACGCCCGGCGAGAATTATGTATGCCTCCGAGTAAACTGCGCCACCTGGAAACACGGCGAGCGGGGATAAACACGTTTTCCTTCTTATAAGGCAACCCTCTACAGATAAAATTCATGAAGTGTTCTTCAGGTTGCCTCAGATATTTCAGAAATGTTTCTTGCGTCAGGCCTGCCGCATATGCAAAACGTAAACATTTCATTTCATGTAATATTTATCAGGATAAGACATGACAAGAGTGGACCAGTCCCTTCTGAGAAAAATTAGAGATTTTAAGTTGCTCCACTATGTAATGACACGGGTATGGGCTTGCGATCTCTCTTTTATGCCATCGATTTCCGTGTTACACATACTTGGCCACTGCGTTGTGGCTGCCATCGTGGAGGAGGCAGTCTGTTTCCTGCCAGCGCTGTTTCCGCAGCCAATATTAACCGCGACGAATCATTCAGTCAACGCCAAATGGCCCATCTGGCTGAGGCAGACAAGGGCGCTATAATAGAACTCCATGCAGAGGGATCTTCAAATGCCGACATAGCAAGAACTATGGGTCTTCACAAGTCGACGGTAGCCAGGTGGATCAGACGAAAGGAAGAGAGTGGTAACTTGAATGGGAGGCCTCATGGCCGTCGCCGCAAAACAACAGCAGCTCAGGATCAGCAGATACGCCGTTTCAGTGAGAACCACCCATTTGTCAACGCACGACAAATTCAGCAAACTTTGGGTCTCAATGTTAGCAGTAAGACCGTCACTCCTCGTGTAAGGGAAGGTGGACTGAGAGCAAGAAGCGCTGCTGTGAAAGAGACATTGACTGTTTCCCAAAGAGAAGCTTGCCTTGCTTTTGCTACTGAAAATGGCGACAAACCTCTCCAGTTTTGGAGGCGAGTGATTTTCACGCACCAACAAGTTTTCTCTACGGCATCATCCGGAAAAGTACTAGTTTACCGGCCTAAATGTGCTAGGTATAATCGAAAATATATTTACAGTTGCCGAAGGAGTGGCAGGTTGTCGGTGCCGGCCGGTGTGGCCGTGCGGTTCGAGGCGCTTCAGTCTGGAACCGCGTGACCGCTACGGTCGCAGGTTCGAATCCTGCCTCGCGCATGGATGTGTGTGATGTCCTTAGGTTAGTTAGGTTTAAGTAGTTCTACGTTCTAGGGGACTGATGACCACAGATGTTAAGTCCCACAGTGCTCAGAGCCATTTGTAGTCGGTAACGGTATGGGCGTGGATATCGGCCGAAGGGTGTGGGCTCCTGTGGGAAGTGGAAGGAAGATTCGATGCGCGCAATTACATACCAATTCTGGAGAACGTGATGTTGCCTGCTGTGGCAGCAAGATTTGGCGATGATCAGATCATGTTCCAACAAGATCGCTCGTCTATTCATATGGCACGTGTGGTTAAGAGGCGGGTCGACGACCATAGTAATATTACTGTAACGGAATGGCCACCTAAAGGAGCTGACACGAATCCCATTGAGAATATCTGGGCAGAAATGGTCAGAGTAATACGAGAAAAGGGCAGTCACCGTCGACTCGCCGACAGCTTTCTGATGTGATTCATGACGCTTGGAATGAGTTACTTGAATCTCCTAGTTATGTGGCTCGAGTTGTGGGCTCAATGCCCAACAGACTTCGAGCTGTTGTGGAAGCCAAAGGAGGCTTCACCAATCAGCTGTTTCAAGCTTTGTTTCTTTCTTCTTAGTCTTTTTTTTTTTTTTTTACTTACAGACGTATATTTTATATAATTTCAAGGAAACGCAGTAAATGGAATGTGGACTGATTTTTGAGGCTTCATTTTGTGACGGCTAAACAGTGCTGCATCATGGGACCCGCTATTTGTCCACATGTGGCTGAACATCAGAGGTGTAAAAAATTTTGAGCTGCCGAAGTTCTCTGGAAGAATAACGTCTTTTAGACAAGGAGATGATTTTTAGTTCATTTCATTTTAACCATTCACACTATGATTTGACATTCTAATCTTTGATTTCATTTTATTATTATGTATCTTTTCTCCAGTGAAAGTCAACGGTAGTAAGTTTCAAGATATGAAGAATAACTGGAAGTTTCTAATTTGTGGAAAGCGTATTTAACAGTTAATATTTTCGACAAATCTGTAGTTATAGGACATATTAAGAAGCGAGTCAAAAATGGCATTGTGGAATGATCAGGTTGGTCTCTAAAGGGTAACGACGATAAAATAGCAAATATGAAACTATGGGTAACAACTATTGTTGATGGTGAGGAGCCATAATCGATATGTAACTTTTCCGTAATTGTATTTCTGAAGTTTATCGTCAATCCTAGGACTGACACCGATACTCTGTTTTACGTAAAGAATACAACCTTCAAAATTTATTTAGCAGCGCAGAATATTAAATCACAGTTTATAGATCAGGAACCTAATCCAACTGCCTTTAATTTTATTTTCACGGATGACATTGAGACAGTAAATAACAAGAGAAATAAGAAAACTCTCAGAATCAATATAGAGAATTCAAGTATCATGTGAATTCAAAAGTTTGCTATAATAGCGATTAATTGCTTTTTACAGACCCCTTCATGCCTACGTTTTCCGTCAGACAGACAATGTTTGAAACTAGGACTAACGAGGTAAACAATTTTTCCACAAATTGTCAAATTGGAAGTCGGGAGCCAGTTACATAAATTACGATGACAACAAACGTTTTTCAAGTAAACTGATCACAGGAGGCATCCAACGCATTTATTGTGAGTTACATGCACAGTATGTAAACTGGCAACGCCACCAACACACAATACCACTAACAAGGGAACATCCCCATCGCACCGCCCTCAGATTTAGTTATAAGTTGATACAGGGGATAGGCCTTGAAAAACTGAACACAGATCAATCGAGAAAACAGGAAGAAGTTGTGTGGAAGTATGAAAAAAATAAGCAAAATATACAAACTGAGTAGTCCATGCGCAAGATAGGCAACATCAAGGATAGGGTGAGCTCAGGAGCGCCGTGATCCCGTGGTTAGCGCACGCAGCTGCGGAACGAGAGGTCCTTCCGTCAAATTTTCCCAGGAGTGAAAAGTTTAATTTTTATTTTCAGACAATTATTATCTGTCCGTCCGTCTGTCCGATGCGAGGTAACCGCGCCGTAGTATGATGACGCTACACCTAAAAAACATCGAAAGACATGACGTCAGTCGACTATAGCGCACGGAAGAGAGAGTATTCCTGCTAATGAGGCTCCCTGGCTGGCAGTTAACTGTTCGCTACTTTGGACGAGAGTGCATTAAATACGTGCGATGCATTGCGTGGGCAATATGAATCCAGCAAATATAGCTCGTGACTCCAATAACAATGTCAATGAATATTTTCCGAACTGTAAGGCATCGGAAAGTTCCTTAAGGGATCGAACGATTGTCGAACATTTGTATGATTATTTCCTACATTTGTTGAATAACAGTACGTGTGGTGATGACTGTCTGAAAATAAAAAAAATCAAACAACTAACCCGAGGGAAGCCTTAAACCAACGACCTCTCGTTCTGCAGCTCCTCACGCTAACCACGCGACCACTGCGCTCCCGTGCTCAAGCTATCCTTGATGTTGCTTATCATGCACACGGACTACTCAGTTTGTTTGGTTTGAATATTTTTTTCATAGGTCCACACAACTTCTTCCTGTTTTTCGAATGATCTGTGTTCAGTTTTCAAGGCCTATCCACTGTGTCAACTTATAACTAAATCTGAGGAGGGTGCGATGGGGAGGTTCCCTTGTTAGCTATGAAACAACTGTAGCAAAACGGAGCATCCTCGTTATCCATGTGATGGATAAGACGACTAATTCGCAACATAAATGTCAATGTAAGCATCAGTTTCTGTTGGAACGTGCTTCCCGGACCAAATAACATACATTTCCTACGTCTTCAATGCGAATCATGTAGCAAATGTAATTTAAAGGACATAAAAATATCGAGTGAATTTACTAAAATAATTATGAACCACTTGAATTTGCATTCAACAGGCAATGTTCAGAAGTCTGGTGTAGGAGTACTGCATGCTCTAATTCGAAACAACAAAAATCAACAGAGTAACTATTATTGAACGTCATCAGGTCACTCATCGAGCATTCCTATGCAGTACTGTTACTGGTGACGTGTTATGATGCCTTTATCGTTAACTTCCTAAGAAGAAATGAAAGGCTGAGCCCCACCAAAAGACGTAAACTCGAGGAAAGAGTTGCGTGAACATATTATTTTACATCTGATAAATCCAAAAGTGTGTTTTGGGCTACGAATTCTGCCCCCAGGGTGTGTGCAACACAGCTGGAATTTGTTGCCAACAACTGAGACACCTTTCGGTCACAGTGTAAGAAAATCGAGCAACAAAACTACATCACCTGTGCTACTGCATGATAACGCACTATGTTGATTTGAGAAACAAAACTATCCAGGAGATTGATAGGAAAGTCGTCTCTCAGGCACATTTGTATTGATAGGGAAGTCCTCTCTCAAGCACTTGTCCCTCTCGTCATATATTTGTAAAATTTTACCTTTCCCACTCTAGATCGATCAACCGTCAAGGCAATTCATTTCTAGACGAAAATACTTTTAAAACTACTCTTGTTTATTGACATCGTTAGAACAAGTAGGTTTCTACAGGCGTAGAATTTGTAAACAACTTTAGCATTGTCATATCGTTTTAGATATCGTGAAAGAAAATTCTGCTGCTAATTAATTTCTCTTTGATAATTACTGTTGCGTTTAGTAAACTAATGGAAAATGCAATTAAAATATTCACTGTACTAATACAAACTAAAGTCAGCTTAATACAGAAACATCACGACGGCAGTCTATCTTAATAAAGCATTAAGTTTCTGTGAGACAATTGGGCTTATTTTAACACGAATTAGTAGGATATTACAGACTTTACACTTAGAAAAGATCTGTATTTATTTCATTTCCTGTACCATTCGTAAGTGTTATGAAAATGGGGCTTTTCATAGATAAAATTATGTATTCACAACAACAAAAAAATGTCGGCAGGAAACAAAAGTGGCATTATGAATCTGGCAGTACCGTAAGGTTTTCACTCTGACACTAAGAGTTACTGAAAGTAGCAAGAAGAATTTTGCTCGAGCGTTGTCTTACGATTCCCTTATTAAGTTTTTATCTGCCTGCTTGTAGCTGTGCTACAAAAGAATTAAAAATCTGGCTTTCAGCAAGTCTCGAAAGGCGAACAAAAGCAGCTTGCACCTGGTTACTAAGCATGTTACCTGGGGACTGGTTTTTTCTTAAAGCGGGAAGACATCCTTTTGTGGTTCAATTGGCAAATGTCAGTCAGACGTGTGACGTTAGTCTAAGCGTTTCGGTGTGTTGAATTTGTTCCAATGATTTTTCTACACGTTTTTTCTGTCCCAAATAGAGTTGAAGTCTCCCATTAGTATTTTCACGTCATCTTGGTGAATTTTGCTCATGGTATTTTCGAGTGTGTTTCAGAATTTTTCAACATTGTCGGTGTTTTTCTTATTTTCGATGTTGGTGGGTTCAAATGGTTCAAATGGCTCTGAGCACTATGGGACTTAACTGCTGTGGTCATCAGTCCCCTAGAACTTAGAACTAGTTAAACCTAACTAACCTAAGGACATCGCACACATCCATGCCCGAGGCAGGATGCGAACCTGCGACCGTAGCGGTCGCGCGGTTCCAGACTGTAGCGCCTAGAACCTCTCGAACACTCCGGCCGTCGATGTTGGTGGGGACACGTGCATTGATGAGTGTATATGTTTTACTGGGGCTCTGAATGACCATAGTCATAAGTCGCTTGTTGACGGGCCAGCCGCGGTGGCCGAGCGATTCTTGGCTCTTCAGTCCGGAACCGCGCGACTGCTACGGTCGCAGGTTCGAATCCAGCCTTGGGCATGAATTTGTGTGATGTCCTTAGATTAGCTAGGTATAAGTAGTTCTAAGTTCTAGGAGACTGATGACCTCCACTGTTAAGTTCCATAGTGCTCAGAGCCATTGGAACCTTTTGATTGTCGATCGGTGTGATTTCTTTGACAGAGTTGATAGATCGGTGTTCGAGAAATGCAATGCCGAAGATTGGTACGCCTTTCGTTACCTTTTGTTGTATTCTGCTCTTGAAGATGCAATGGTTTCCCTAATGCACGGTTTCATTGTCAGTTAGTCGTGGTTCTTGAAGTGCAAGGATGAGAATTTTTTGTCGGTCCATTTCTTTTGTGAGATTATTTAGTTTTCGTGTTTGGATCAAGGTATCTATGTTTACTTTTAAATGCATGTTTTTTGCTTGTAGGGAAATTTACCAGAGATCTTCGATATTCTCTGTCGTGCTAACCTGGACTCCCCAGAATCCGAAAATCCAACTGCCGCCTGTCGACAGCCGGGTTGTGTACCACCTGGGATAAAGTTGACTTTGCTTGCATAGTTTACGTTTGCTTGTGTTTCATTGGTTGTGCTTGGGTGATACCAGGACCGGACAGGACCAGAGGGTGTTGAAGCCTTTGAAAGCAAATATTTTCAGCCAAGCTCATTGAGCTAACACGGTGACCAGAGTAACGGTGATTTTCACTCAGACGTGTCTGGATTTTGCGTTCAACGGATTGAGTAGCCGTTCAGGATTGTGTTAGTATTTGGTTCACCCCTAGTATTTGATTTCCTCGGTACCACCCATATGGGGGAGGGTTTCCACTATCCGCCACACGCGATTATTATTATTATTATTGTCATTATGTCTCAGCAAATCCCATATGGTGTATCTTCCCACCACTGAAATAGATGTGTATTGTTCGATTCAGTATTTCCATCACATAAATGTGGTTTATAATTACGTTACATTGCTACTAGTAGACATATTTCTCACTTTTTCTTAGACAGTTGCTACCTGTTACTCCATCATAGGAATTTATGTGCGAAGCATTGTTGAAATACAGACGTTCAAATTATCCGATTTCTGTAATTTCATTTCGATACCAGATCGTTCTAATCGGATTCAGCCAGGTAGTCTTAATGTGGATATCCGACCACGACTGTCATCATATGATAGACTGTGTAAACCACATTCTTTATCGGACTGTTGAATATAGATCACTTATCTATGACAGGACCTGAATTCTTAAACACTGTGGAAAATGTAACGTAATTATAAACCACATTTATGTGATGGAAATACTGAATCGAACAATACACATCTATTTCAGTGGTAGGAAGATACACCATATGGGATTTGCTGAGACATAATGACAATAATAATAATAATAATAATAATAATCGCGTGTGGCGGATAGTGGAAACCCTCCCCCATATGGGTGGTACCGAGGAAATCAAATACTAGGGGTGAACCAAATACTAACACAATCCTGAACGGCTACTCAATCCGTTGAACGCAAAATCCAGACACGTCTGAGTGAAAATCACCGTTACTCTGGTCACCGTGTTAGCTCAATGAGCTTGGCTGAAAATATTTGCTTTCAAAGGCTTCAACACCCTCTGGTCCTGTCCGGTCCTGGTATCACCCAAGCACAACCAATGAAACACAACAAACGTAAACTATGCAAGCAAAGTCAACTTTATCCCAGGTGGTACACAACCCGGCTGTCGACAGGCGGCAGTTGGATTTTCGGATTCTGGGGAGTCCAGGTTAGCACGACAGAGAATATCGAAGATCTCTGGTAAATTTCCCTACAAGCAAAAAACATGCATTTAAAAGTAAACATCGATACCTTGATCCAAACACGAAAACTAAATAATCTCACAAAAGAAATGGACCGACAAAAAATTCTCATCCTTGCACTTCAAGAACCACGACTAACTGACAATGAAACCGTGTATTAGGGAAACCATTGCATCTTCAAGAGCAGAATACAACAAAAGGTAACGAAAGGCGTACCAATCTTCGGCATTGCATTTCTCGAACACCGATCTATCAACTCTGCCAAAGAATTCACACCGATCGACAATCAAAAGGTTCCAATGGCTCTGAGCACTATGGAACTTAACAGTGGAGGTCATCAGTCTCCTAGAACTTAGAACTACTTATACCTAGCTAATCTAAGGACATCACACAAATTCATGCCCAAGGCTGGATTCGAACCTGCGACCGTAGCAGTCGCGCGGTTCCAGACTGAAGAGCCAAGAACCGCTCGGCCACCGCGGCTGGCCCGTCAACAAGCGACTTATGACTATGGTCATTCAGAGCCCCAGTAAAACATATACACTCATCAATGCACGTGTCCCCACCAACATCGACGGCCGGAGTGTTCGAGAGGTTCTAGGCGCTACAGTCTGGAACCGCGCGACCGCTACGGTCGCAGGTTCGCATCCTGCCTCGGGCATGGATGTGTGCGATGTTCTTAGGTTAGTTAGGTTTAACTAGTTCTAAGTTCTAGGGGACTGATGACCACAGCAGTTAAGTTCCATAGTGCTCAGAGCCATTTGAACCATTTGAACCCACCAACATCGAAAATAAGAAAAACACCGACAATGTTGAAAAATTCTGAAACACACTCGAAAATACCATGAGCAAAATTCACCAAGATGACGTGAAAATACTAATGGGAGACTTCAACTCTATTTGGGACAGAAAAAACGTGTAGAAAAATCATTGGAACAAATTCAACACACCGAAACGCTTAGACTAACGTCACACGTCTGACTGACATTTGCCAATTGAACCACAAAAGGATGTCTTCCCGCTTTAAGAAAAAACCAGTCCCCAGGTAACATGCTTAGTAACCAGGTGCAAGCTGCTTTTGTTCGCCTTTCGAGACTTGCTGAAAGCCAGATTTTTAATTCTTTTGTAGCACAGCTACAAGCAGGCAGATAAAAACTTAATAAGGGAATCGTAAGACAACGCTCGAGCAAAATTCTTCTTGCTACTTTCAGTAACTCTTAGTGTCAGAGTGAAAACCTTACGGTACTGCCAGATTCATAATGCCACTTTTGTTTTCTGCCGACATTTTTTTGTTGTTGTGAATACATAATTTTATCTATGAAAAGCCCCATTTTCATAACACTTACGAATGGTACAGGAAATGAAATAAATACAGATCTTTTCTAAGTGTAAAGTCTGTAATATCCTGCTAATTCGTGTTAAAATAAGCCCAATTGTCTCACAGAAACTTAATGCTTTATTAAGATAGACTGCCGTCGTGATGTTTCTGTATTAAGCTGACTTTAGTTTGTATTAGTACAGTGAATATTTTAATTGCATTTTCCATTAGTTTACTAAACGCAACAGTAATTATCAAAGAGAAATTAATTAGCAGCAGAATTTTCTTTCACGATATCTAAAACGATATGACAATGCTAAAGTTGTTTACAAATTCTACGCCTGTAGAAACCTACTTGTTCTAACGATGTCAATAAACAAGAGTAGTTTTAAAAGTATTTTCGTCTAGAAATGAATTGCCTTGACGGTTGATCGATCTAGAGTGGGAAAGGTAAAATTTTACAAATATATGACGAGAGGGACAAGTGCTTGAGAGAGGACTTCCCTATCAATACAAATGTGCCTGAGAGACGACTTTCCTATCAATCTCCTGGATAGTTTTGTTTCTCAAATCAACATAGTGCGTTATCATGCAGTAGCACAGGTGATGTAGTTTTGTTGCTCGATTTTCTTACACTGTGACCGAAAGGTGTCTCAGTTGTTGGCAACAAATTCCAGCTGTGTTGCACACACCCTGGGGGCAGAATTCGTAGCCCAAAACACACTTTTGGATTTATCAGATGTAAAATAATATGTTCACGCAACTCTTTCCTCAAGTTTACGTCTTTTGGTGGGGCTCAGCCTTTCATTTCTTCTTAGGAAGTTAACGATAAAGGCATCATAACACGTCACCAGTAACAGTACTGCATAGGAATGCTCGATGAGTGACCTGATGACGTTCAATAATAGTTACTCTGTTGATTTTTGTTGTTTCGAATTAGAGCATGCAGTACTCCTACACCAGACTTCTGAACATTGCCTGTTGAATGCAAATTCAAGTGGTTCATAATTATTTTAGTAAATTCACTCGATATTTTTATGTCCTTTAAATTACATTTGCTACATGATTCGCATTGAAGACGTAGGAAATGTATGTTATTTGGTCCGGGAAGCACGTTCCAACAGAAACTGATGCTTACATTGACATTTATGTTGCGAATTAGTCGTCTTATCCATCACATGGATAACGAGGATGCTCCGTTTTGCTACAGTTG
Organism: Schistocerca nitens; assembly: GCF_023898315.1. Taxonomy (NCBI): domain Eukaryota; kingdom Metazoa; phylum Arthropoda; class Insecta; order Orthoptera; family Acrididae; genus Schistocerca; species Schistocerca nitens. The sequence continues at coordinate 296,255,380 of NC_064621.1, read as the reverse complement.
TTTCATAGCTAACAAGGGAACCTCCCCATCGCACCCTCCTCAGATTTAGTTATAAGTTGACACAGTGGATAGGCCTTGAAAACTGAACACAGATCATTCGAAAAACAGGAAGAAGTTGTGTGGACCTATGAAAAAAATATTCAAACCAAACAAACTGAGTAGTCCGTGTGCATGATAAGCAACATCAAGGATAGCTTGAGCACGGGAGCGCAGTGGTCGCGTGGTTAGCGTGAGGAGCTGCAGAACGAGAGGTCGTTGGTTTAAGGCTTCCCTCGGGTTAGTTGTTTGATTTTTTTTATTTTCAGACAATCATCACCACACGTACTGTTATTCAACAAATGTAGGAAATAATCATACAAATGTTCGACAATCGTTCGATCCCTTAAGGAACTTTCCGATGCCTTACAGTTCGGAAAATATTCATTGACATTGTTATTGGAGTCACGAGCTATATTTGCTGGATTCATATTGCCCACGCAATGCATCGCACGTATTTAATGCACTCTCGTCCAAAGTAGCGAACAGTTAACTGCCAGCCAGGGAGCCTCATTAGCAGGAATACTCTCTCTTCCGTGCGCTATAGTCGACTGACGTCATGTCTTTCGACGTTTTTTAGGTGTAGCGTCATCATACTACGGCGCGGTTACCTCGCATCGGACAGACGGACGGACGGACCTGGGAAAATTTGACGGAAGGACCTCTCGTTCCGCAGCTGCGTGCGCTAACCACGGGATCACGGCGCTCCTGAGCTCACCCTATCCTTGATGTTGCCTATCTTGCGCATGGACTACTCAGTTTGTATATTTTGCTTATTTTTTTCATACTTCCACACAACTTCTTCCTGTTTTCTCGATTGATCTGTGTTCAGTTTTTCAAGGCCTATCCCCTGTATCAACTTATAACTAAATCTGAGGGCGGTGCGATGGGGATGTTCCCTTGTTAGTGGTATTGTGTGTTGGTGGCGTTGCCAGTTTACATACTGTGCATGTAACTCACAATAAATGCGTTGGATTCCTCCTGTGATCAGTTTACTTGAAAAACGTTTGTTGTCATCGTAATTTGTGTAAATGTCTCTCCGACTTCCAATTTGACAATTTGTGGAAAAATTGTTTACCTTCTTAGTCCTAGTTTCAAACATTGTCTGATAGAAAATGTAGGCATGAAGGAGTCTGTAAAAGCAATTAATCGCTATTATAGCAAACTTTTGAATCCACTGGACACTTGAATTCTATATATTGATTCTGAGAGTTTTGTTATTTCTCTTGTTATTTACTGTCCCAAAGTCATCCGTGAGAATAAAATTAAAGGCAGTTGGATTAGGTTCCTGATCTATAAACTGTGATTTAATATTCTGCGCTGCTAAATAAATTTTGAAGGTTGTATTCTTTACGTAAAACAGAGTATCGATGTCAGTCCTAGGATTGACGATAAACTTCAGAAATACAGTTACGGAAAAGTGACATATCGATTACGGCTACTCACCATCAACAATAGTTGTTACCCATTGTTTAGTATTTGCTATTTTACCGTCGTTACCCTTTAGAGGCCAACCTGATCTTTCCACAGTGCCATTTTTACTTGCTTCTTAATATGTCCTATAACTACAGATTTGTTGAAAATATGAACTGTTAAATACGCTATTCCACAAATTAAAAACTTCCAGTTATTCTTCATATCTTGAAACTTACTACCGTTGACTTTCACTGAAGGAAAGATACGTAATAATAAAATGAAATCAAAGATTAGAATGTCGAAGCATAGTGTGAATGGTTAAAATGAAATGAACTAAAAATCATCTCCTTGTCTAAAACACTTTACTCTTCCAGAGAACTTCGGTACCTCTCAAAATTTTTTCAGCTCTGATGTTTAGCCACATGTGGAAAAATAGCGGGTCTCATGATGCAGCACTGTTTAGCCGTCACAAAATAAAGCCTCAAAAATCAGTAAATAAAACTATTCTTGTACAGTTGCTCCGAATCGCATATACCAACCGCCCTTTGCTGCGACAACTACTCAAAGTCTATTGGGTATTTGATTTTGTTCTGCTTTTTCGGGCCTCCTTACCTCTCCTTCTAGCCCAACCTTTGTTCTGCAATTACGTCTTCATCGGGGAGCTTCTCCTCAACATTTTTATTTTGTGCTGAACTGTTTTGTACCCTTCTTGCATACACACGTGTGTCACGTATTTTATAGAGACTGAATTAATATATAAGGTGAGTATTTCTTCTCTTATCAAATTAAATATTACATATCTTGCTGTGAATTAATTTGTTTGTCCCCATTCCACTTATTGCGTTTCCTTGAAATTATATAAAACATAAGTCTGTAAAAAAAAATCGCGTATAGCCTCCTTTGGCTTCCACAACAGCTGGAAGTCTGTTGGGCATTGAGCCCACAACTCGAGCCACAGAACTAGGAGATTCAAGTAACTCATTCCAAGCTTCATGAATTTGCTGATTTGTCGTGCGTTGACAAATGGGTGGTTCTCACTGAAACGGCGTATCTGCTGATCCTGAGCTTGCGTTGCTTTGCGGCGACGGCCATGAGGCCTCCCATTCAAGTTACCACTCTTTTCCTTTCGTTTGATCCACCTGGCTACCGTCGACTTGTGAAGACCCATAGTTCTCGCTATGTCGGCATTTGAAGATCCCTCTGCATGGAGTATTATAGCGCCCTTGTCTGCCTCAGCCAGATGGGCCATTTAGCGTTGACTGAATGATTCGTCGCGGTTAATATTGGCTGCGGAAACAGCGCTGGCAGGAAACAGACTGCCTCCTCCAAGATGGCAGCCGCAACGCAGTGGCCAAGTATGTGTAACACGGAAATCGATGGCATAAAAGACAGATCGCAAGCCCGTGCCCGTGTCATTACATAGTGGAGCAACTTAGAATCTCTAATTTTTCTCAGAAGTGACTGGTCCACTCTTGTCATGTCTTATCCTGATAAATATTACATGAAATGAAATGTTTACGTTTTGCATATGCGGCAGGCCTGAGGCAAGAAACATTTCTGAAATATCTGAGGCAACCTGAAGAACACTTCGTGAATATTATCTGTAGAAGGTTGCCTTATAAGAAGGAAAACGTGTTTATCCCCGCTCGCCGTGTTTCCAGGTGGCGCAGTTTACTCGGAGGCATACATAATTCTCGCCGGGCGTAAGAAGCGACTCGACGAGCGAGGGGAACTCGCCAAGTGTCATAGGCTGATTGTCCCGAAACTTTTCTCAGTGAAGGAGAGGACAAAATAAGCGAACATGTGTTTCGGCTTATCTGCAGACACTCGACCGTTTCCGAGAAAACGACGGTCAAAGTTATCAACGCGCTGTTGCTCTAGTGTAGATACCTTCTGCAGCCGAGAACGCAATTGAAGCGGTGGCTACCGTCGTTCCTTCTTAACACTGATTCCCGTGTTCGATACCATATTGGGTTTTTTAATTATTTTATTTTCCTGCCTCTCTATCAGAATTATCTACGAATGTTTTTTTCTAATTTATGTTGAAATAATGTTGTCATTATTCGCCAATTAACTTTATGTGTAATTAATGAATTAAAAAGTAATAAACGAATGAGACAAGCTGATCTAACATCATCTGGGCTGCCTCATGTATCGTTATAACCAAATATTTTATAAATGTTAATCTACATTCAGATCCGATGATGGCACCTTTAGTGTGTTGAAACCGGTTATCCAGTAAACAATATTTAAGCGATCTTGGCTTCTGAATTATTTCTACAACAGAGTGATCGCCCCACTACGCACTGTGTGTTCCCTTTTTAACTTATTTCTTTACACAGTAAATTAACTGACAAATAACGACAACAGTGTTTCAACATAAATTGGAATAAACATTCGTAGATAATTCAGAGAGTGAGGGGAAAAAAAAGGAAAAACCGGGTTTCGAACTCGCAGCGCAAAGTTCAGAAATCGCTATGGTAGCCGCAGAGCCACCGCTCCAGTTGAATGCTTACCCGCTAAGAGGTGTCTACACTATAGTAACAGCGCATTGAAAACTTTGACCGTCGTTTTCTCAGAAGCGGTAGAGTGTAAGCAGATAAGCCGAGACACGTGTTCGCTTATTTTGTCCCCGCTTTTACTGAGCGAAGTTTCAGCAAGATCGGGGTATTTCCTCGGGAACACAGGAAGAAACAATAGTAATAATGTAATTCAAGGCTCGCAAGAAAAGATTTAAGTGGTCCTTTTTCCCGCACACTGTTAATGAGTGGGACGGTACAGAAATAACCCTAACCTTCTGCCAGGCACGTAAGTCCGGATTGCCAAGAAATCCTGTTGATGTAGTCATGTAGATGTAACGACGAAATTATGTTTTAATTACGACATGTGACTTTCATTTGATTTAAACATCGAAGTTGTTTGCTGTTTCAAAATGGTTCAAATGCCTCTGAGCACTATGGGACTCAACTGCTGTGGTCATAAGTCCCCTAGAACTTAGAACTACTTAAACCTAACTAACCTAAGGACATCACACACATCCATGCCCCAGGCAGGATTCGAACCAGCGACCGTAGCAGTCGCACGGTTCCGGACTGCGCGCCTAGAACCGCGAGACCACCGCGGCCGGCTCGTTTGTTGTTTATTTACTTTTTGTTCAATAGTTTCAGGCATATACAAACACCTAGGCGCGTTAAATTGATATTGAAATAAAGTGTCATGCGTGGACCAATAACAATAAATTCCCACCTACTTGTTATAGTACTGCAGTATCTGCCAGCGTCTTCAGAAGTGGATATCGCATACGAAGTTCCTAGGGTGTTTGTAATGGATATTGCAGACGACTTCGACAAAGTTTGAATGTAGCTTCGTAAAAGTTCCGTGAGCAAACGATCTGAGTTGCTGGCGAATACAGTTTATCCTCACTAGACAGTATATATTATCATTATACATGAGGTGAGTAGGGTTTTGCCGCGTTGCGGTGGCCGAGCGGTTCCAGGCGCTTCAGTGACGAACCGCACGGCTGCTTCAGTCGCAGGTTGGAATTCTACCTCGGGCATAGATGTCTGTGATGCCCTTAGGCTAGCTAGGTTTAAGTAGTTCTAGGTCTAGGGGCTGATGACCTAAGCAGTTAGGTCGCATAGTTCTTGAAGCCATTTTTTGACCTTTCGCGTAAATTTTCTTTACATAAACCGTCGTATCTTTTGATTGCGTTGACATAGAAGCTCACTTTTTTACACCAGCATGGGACCGGTTACAGCAAGAAGTGCGATACATTTCCGCTTATTATGTCCACCCGTTCTGGAGGTAAACGGGTTTTAAGGGTTGGGTAGACCGATAGACGGTCAAGAAAGTGAGACTAGTAGGGTTCCGTTTTTACCGGTTTAGGTGACGAAATCCTAACAACGAAAACACTGAAGATGAGGGCCGCATAAATAACACCCGCTACTCTTTATTCGAAATGTTCTAGTTGCTGTCGATACATAACCATATTAGTCGTAGCTACGTTTTCGATCCAAATCACGTTTACAGGAATGCAAATAGAATGTATTTGCCTATACACGTGGTAATTCACATCCCAGTATTAATGCCACCGCGTTTTAGAAGTACGAACATTCTCATTGCTAGCTAGCTTAAGAAACACTTCTGCTAATGAACGTTTTCTGGCTGTGGCGAGTCTAGTGGAGAATTCGAAACAATGCAGAATACGTTTGGCAGCTATGTAGCCGTTTATTTCCTGGGGTGGTGCAGAATTATCCTACAAAATTTACTCTCTAATAACAGTAATTTGTTATTTCGATAAACATCCCGAATGATTGTCACATAAGCGGTGACATAAAGGAAGAAAATTCATGTTTTTGAGTCCAGAAAGCTCTATGCAACAGAAACTGCAGATTTTCATTTCGAAATTGCCTGCTTGTTCACGTCTGGGGTAATAATAGAGGGCTGTTTGCCTAGGTTGTCTGCTAGCATAGTGAAAGGAAGGTCTGGTTTGTTTTCGGTTCTAATCTCTATGGAGGCAGGTAGAATATCAGTAAAGCAATTTTAAGAAATTCTCGCGCACCCAATACGTTTTATCGCTACCTTTATTCTGTACTGGCGCCCTGTGCATGTCAATATGACACTCTTGTAGAATTTCATACATGTTACTGCCTACTTTTTCCGCTTCTGTGAATAATGGAATTGACTTAAGCGTGGCACTGAATGATTTTTAACTGAATTTCGTTATGAATCTTCACGCATTGCTAAATTTGCACACTTTCATGGTAGGTCAGCAACGGTAATCCAGTATGACTGGTCTGAACGTTGACACAGACCGTTTCGCGGGCGAATGCGGATAATATTTTGCTACTTCGTAACGATCTGGGGTTCTTTGTCTTACTGAAACAGTTAAGTCATCTCGATAAGTTGAAATTCATTTTTATTTGTCCAGTTCATACCAATTAGCGTTTGTTCTTTCAGTTCTGTCTTATATTTACGTGTTGTATTTAACACACTAATCAGCATTAATATAGTCTTACAAATTATGGAATACAGTCTAAAAAAGTTCAGATAGTTTGTCAATTTCACGCCTGCGCATAGTATGTTGGTAGCACTTCGTCGCCTTGCCTGTTATGCTGTGTAGCAGACTTTAAAGCCGTGCGGATCAGCATAACGAAAAGGCGAGGGGTCTCGCTCGTTTTGTCCACGACTGTACATGTTGATGAGTTGACAAGCCCCGCAAGTAACTGAAATTCTACTACATTGCAGTGGCTATTTGATAGTTATGTTAGGGTAGTGACCTGTAGGACCTTTTTAGCTAAAATTAGAGCTGCTTTCTGCTCTTCTCCAGTGTAAATTACCTACCAAGTGACATCCATAAAGAAATTTGCCCAGCTTGGGGGTATGGCTCCTGCAGGCAGATTACGTCCAGCCTCCACTACCTTTCGCAGTTCCTGCATGGCTAAACGACTATTGTATGTGTTATCTGTCCAATGATTATTTCACGTGACGTTATGGAAAATAAATATGTACATTACAATCAGGCTAGGACTTTTTCCAATGTAGCGCAATGAGTCCATTTGCTAAGACAGACTGTATGTGGATTTCCTTCTTTCATAAACCTTTTTAATGAGGTCACTCAGGGCTCCGAAGCCAGTGTGGAGATTCATCAACTTTAGGTGTATTCCGTCCACAGCCTCCACTGTCGAGAAATTTAACTTTCGGCCATATTTATGTCCTACGCGAACGACTTGTCTGAGTGCAGCTGTCAAGACAGCCGGCTGCTCCAAGCGCGACTACTGCATAGCATGTTCTAAGTTACGACAGCCGGCCGCGGTGGTCTCGCGGTTCTAGGCGCGCAGTCCGGAACCGTGCGACTGCTACGGTCGCAGGTTCGAATCCTGCCTCGGGCATGGATGTGTGTGATGTCCTTAGGTTAGTTAGGTTTAAGTAGTTCTAAGTTCTAGGGGACTGATAACCACAGCAGTTGAGTCCCATAGTGCTCAGAGCCATTTGAACCATTTCTAAGTTACGACATGTCTTTCCGCTTCCTCTCTTTGACTGTGCCCTCCGTTGAGCGAGGAGGAGACACACAGAGAAGCCTCAGCCACTGGCTCAGTCTGAATGCATACATCAACCATCGTTCTTCTTCGCTCTCTCATCTCTGGTAAAGACTTCAGAACGTCTTTGAATTGCGCTCCGCATCCCTCCTCCTCTTACTCGAGGACTTTCTTTTCTTGACTATCCTGGTCCCAATGACAGCTTCAGCTATAGTATATTCCAGATATCAGAGGCTTTCCTAGGATTTTATATGTTGGACAATTTCTACCAGTGGCACAGCAGGAGTTTTTGCCCCTACGCGTGCATGGAATGCAGAAGCTTGGCCTTTTACAGTCTTTCCTTACGTGGTCCGCAGCTCCGCACTTGGAGCATGCCGGCTTCTTGCTGCACTATTGGTGTACATGATCTATGTCCCAGCAGTTGTGGCAACGAGGTACCACGCGGTAATCTCTAACATTTATGAAATGGAAACCTGTGTAGACCTGGCCCATAGTTCACAGTTTCTTCCACAGAGCCCCCGAGACCTCCGAAACGTGATGGACTACATCTCGGTCCCTATGTCCTTTCCTGAACCTCAACTTGAAGTCTCTCATGAAGGTGTTCATGTCCATGTCGTCTAAATTTTGGTGATACAGTGTTTCACATAAGTCCTCATTCTTTAAGGACATGGGGACATCATACAGGATGACCAATGGGTTACGTTTCCGGGGTGGTTTGCATCTGACTGACTTGCACAATTTTTGATTGGCTAATATTTTTTTTATCTTTCTCTGTGGCAACTTCAACTATAACAACGTTTTTGGTTGCTTTAACTCTGTTTATTTTAATTTTTTCTCTAGCCGGGTTTACTGTTGTAGCGAAAATCTCCTGTACTTCCTTGACGTCTTGGCTGGACATGGGTCTTAAAAAGACCGCGGTTTCTGGTCGCTTGAAGACCTTGGCTATTGTGTCCTTTGTTGACTGGGTCTTTGGTGCTCCTTGTGCAGCCATGCCAGCCAATGTTTTGACAGGTTGCTTTCTTAATCTATCATTTTCCTTCTCCAGTTCCTCAATTCGACCTTCTAGCTTGGCATTGATTGACAATTGACAATTCCGCTAGCTCATTTTTGATGGTCTGGACGGCGGCCTGATTAATTTTCCCATTTTTGATACTTTGATCAAAGATCTGGGTAACCCTTGTTCAAAAATGTGTGAAATCTTATGGGACTTAACTGCTAAGGTCATCAGTCGCTAAGCGTACACGCTACGTAACCTAAATTATCATAAGGACAAACACACACACCCATGCCCGAGGGAGGACTCGAACCTCCACCAGGACCAGCTGCACAGAGTAATCCTTGTTTGGCGTTTTACTAATCTGCCATATCGGACACTGGGGTTGACGTACAACATGTGGGAAGTAAGAAGTGAGCTACAGAAGATGGAGGAGACATTAACGAGGGTTTAGTTCCTCGTATCAACGGCTGTGAGAACAATTGGGTCAAGCGCACGTTATGTGAGGTGCCCAACTTTTATCCTGGTCTCCCAGTTAGCATTTGAAGAATAAACGATATAAAGCCTTGAGCAGGTTAGATATCGGTCGTCATTGTTTCCATGTCATGAATTCACCGCATATGTAACAATACGTATGTGGCTGGGCTTTACATGCGTGTTTTGATTTCTTCGTGGCATATATTCTACGCACACCAAACATTTTACACTATAACTAATTGCACAACTACCAAATCAATTACTGGAAAGAAAATAGAAGTGGCACATTAGACATTAACTATTTTACAAGGAAGCAAAAGTATAGTACTTCCCGACTCAGATACGTAAATAGAGTACACGATAAAAAATGCAAAGCATAGTTCAGATTAATGTTATGAGCAAAAAAAGTCACTGCACCTATTTTCTCACACTTCTTTTAACACAAAGCGCTTAGAATTTGTAAAGTAAACCTAACAACTGTTACATTAGTTTTATTCCTGTTGTGATGGCCTCTTTCTGATTTTATATTTTATGTCACATACGATATGCATTAAATGTAATTTATACTTCGTCTGTACCAAAACCTTTGTTTACGAGTATTATATTCCGGAAGTGAATTTCAAGCCAGCGATACGAATTATATTGTGTTTTAATTTTAATGTTATAAATAAGCAAGTAACGCGTAGATAACACAGCAGGCTTTCAAGTGTGATATTTAGGATGTTTCAAAAATACAATAAATGGCAGTTTCCAGCACAAATATGTGTATTTTGAATTATCCGTGTTTTTCGGTTACTAGTGCAGTGCAGGGCCCGCGTTAACCCGTGGTTTCCTGAAGTGCAATTTAACTTCCGGTATTTCAGGTCTGTCAGTAATGCAGTAGGCCAGCATTACTTTGCCGTGATATTTTAAACGAGTCACTATTCTCAGACGAAAATTGGACATGAGCGTCTCTACTAGCGAATCTATCAGTGTATAAGATCTGTGAACACTAATATCATTTAGGATAGAGTACTGCAAACATGTCCTGAAACAAACGGATGGATGGTTTTGACTTAAGCTTCTGCAAAATGGCAACCTAATGGGCTAACCACTATTGGGTTTCACACATGGATCAATTGGATTTTTTTTTTCGTTTATTGACACTAATGCCCTTTAAACCTCCAACATTCATTTTTTTAATTTTTTACTTTTGTTAACGAAATTCTTAATGTTACTATTGTACTTGAGCCTCGAGGGGCCGTGCCAGATTTCTTAACACGAGTGGGCGGACGGCGCACTTTGTGCATGTGTTACGTTACCAAGGTAAAAATGTGTGGCAAAATCACAGTTCAATATTGGTTTCATTTAACAACGATAAAACAAGTTTACATTATATGAGTTAAATTACTGTTTAATTAAACAATACTAAAACAGACCTTCCATCATATCACTGTGTTGCTCCAAATAAGTGTTAACCCAAGATAATGACCCACTGCAAGTATTTAACAGCGTAGTTGCATTAGAACCCTACCAACCGCTAATTTGTTACAAATTACCTCGTAGACAGCTGCCTCATTGCGGGATTGTGCTGATAGCTCGGAATCTGGGCCATTTTCTTGCACGGCCCATAATTTTTTTTTCTCATCTGGGGAACTGTTAATTGTATATTACTGCTACTGATTCTGACGTATGACAACACAACTTATTACTGTGAAGCTGAAGCAATAATGAAGGAATATGTACGGCCTCACAATTGTAAAACAACAGGATTAGTACAAAACAAGTGATTGGCGCACTTCATACGTAGGAGCTAAGATTAAACTCTAGTCCTGCCCATACATCTTTAGCTTGGTAAGGTAAAGGCAGCTATTATTTACACATGTACAAATTGCGCCACTGACCCGCATGGTTATGAAAACCGACGAGCCCTCTTGAAGGTTATAATCGGTTCCTCATCACAGGAAATTAAGTGTTATCTAGGGTATATCATGACTGAGGCACTACCATTTTACAAAGGTACGTAGCTAGTCGTTAAGTGTTGCCTCTTGTCCCGATTTTCACGAGAAGTTCAGATTTTTAGGTGTGTCACGATACATCCCGCACAAGCATTATGTGGGACTCCCAATGTCCCGACTTCTGAGCGCTGCCAACTGTTCGAGAGATGCTTCGTATTGAGTTCAAAAATGATCTAACTAATGAAATCTGAAAACTGAGTTTATGAACGCGTCGCAGGTGGTAACCAAAACAGAAAACGGTGATCCGGGAAGTCACCATCAAGAAATGAATCAAGGGGGTGCCTCACCATATATCCGAATTGTGCGTTTCGAAAACATTCAGCTACGTGGCTTTCACTGTTGTGCTGTTATCGCCATGCCACTGTTTCTTGAACAGTATTTGAATTTCTGCTACTCTCTAGCCCCATGAACTGTCGTGACACATCTCGGTCCGCCAATTAGTACCACCAATCCATGGACGTGAACGCCCCTTGCATTCCCTGCTGGTTCGTTTCGTGCTTTCTCTTGCAGTTGAAAACTCGAAACACAGACTAATTCTGTACGTTTGCACAATGCTCGTGGACATTCCCGATTTTTTCCGTGGTGGGAAATAGAACTGGCGATATAAATAACATAGGATATTTAAAAAGAAGTTTCACACGTTCTTACAGGGTGAAAAAATGATCAAAACCACACGAACAGCTCTAGTAAAAGTACAGGGTGTCCTACCAAAACATTCCTGATTTCAAAGATCCAGGAAATAAAAGCCGCAATGACAATGAAGAAATGCACCAAATTCTACAGCATCTCAAAGTATTTATTTATCATTAGTTCACCTCTACATGTGAACCATTTGTAGCACGAAGAATACCGAGTCTATATTCAAATTCTTTCCAAATTCTTTGTAACATTTCCTCTGTTATTGTTGCAACCGCATTAGTGATACGATGTCGCAACCTAGGAATATCGTCCACTTTGGTCGCATACACGCGTTCCTTCACGAATCCCCACACGAAGAAATCAAGCGGCGTAATGTCGGGTGAACGTGGTGGCCAGGCAGTGGGTCCTCCGCGTACGATCCAACGATTGGGAAATTTCCTATGCAGGAACTTGCGAACCGCCGTTGGCCAATGTGGCGGAGCTCCATCATGTTGAAAAATCATGCTGGGTTGCAAGTCTTGTATCTGAGGATACACAAACTGCTCCAAGATATCCGCATACACTGACTCATTCACTGTTTGTGCCGCAAAGACGTACGGTCCAATAATCCTGTCGTGCCTTAGCCCGCACCAGACGTTTTGTTTGGGACTATCATGAACATGTTCAATGACAACGTAGCCGGCCGGTGTGGCCGTGCGGTTCTAGGCGCTTCAGTCTGGAAAAGCGTGACCAATACGGTCGCAGGTTCGAATCCTGCCTCGGGCATGGATGTGTGTGATGTCCTTAGGTTAGTTAGGTTTAAGTAGTTCTGAGTTCTAGGGGACTGATGACCTCAGATGTTAAGTCCCATAGTGGTCAGAGCCATTTGAACCATTTTTTTCTTCTGAAACTCCGTAACGTGTACAGCCAGAACACTTCCTGTTGCCGGAAACTTCCTATAGCATTCTTTAATTGTTCACATTCATACACAAGACGATAATTTCTTTGCACAGTAATCAGCGATTTTGTTTCTGCAAACCACACTACTGTTTGCGCGCTCTGATGTGGCGTTACCATTTTCACTTCATGCGATCATGCTGCACTCTGGCAACGATGCTTCGCACTTCTGACGCGGGGATATAAAGTCTTTGAGATACTCTGCAATGTGGTGCATTTTTCATTGTCATATCTACTGTGGTTTTCCTCTCCTGGGTCCTTGAAGTCAGGGAGGTTTGAGTGGGACACCCTGTATGTCGGAAAATAATGACAGCTGAGATAAAGGCCAATCTGTCCTGTCATTCCTACATATCTTTTGCGTAGAAGGAGACACTATAATGGCAAGGAAGATCAAGAGGAAAGGATGGAAACAGTGACTCTGGGAGAGACAGAAAGGCGAAGGGGTCAATAGGAGAAAAAGGAGGCTGCTGGAGAGAGAGACACGCATTCAAACGATGTCAGTGAGAGGGACATGCTCAGTTTGAAGGCTTCACTCCAAAGTGAGACTGGGTAAAAGAATTTAGAATGTTCAGTGTTAATACAAAGCGAAAATGATCAGATGGAAAAATATTTGGGGAAGAAGGCAGAGTAAGCTTTGTGGCAGCTGATCCCCCACTTTTCTGACAGAGTCTTTTAAAGAGGAGAACATTCACCTTTTTGAGCTCGAAGAGGAGCATAATTCACCTGTAATGGTATCGCGAGGGACCAATACTTACGAGACATGGGCAAACCTGTACTCTCATTCCCATCTGCCTGTTGCGTAGACGTAGAAACTATGGGTAGTGCTGGATGTGGTAACCATGCATCTTGACATGTCCGTCAGCATTTCTTCCTGATTCCGTTTGGATTGCGTCAGATGCATTACTTCCATGTTTGCACGTTGTCGGTGTGCTGGGAACATATGACGCCTTTATACATCCCCGTAGCCATGAACGCTACGGATTCAGGTGCGGTCAACGAAAGAGGTAGTCTTCGATCAATTCTTCGGTCATGAAACGTTGTAAGGAGGTACCTACGCACTATATGAAAAAACAGGGTGGTGCTCAGCAATGAATGAAAATTACTATCGTTGTCCTTCTGCAAGGCTGAGGTCCACCAATAGCGCAGGTAATTAATCGGGCAGAAATCAGTGATACCCAGTACCTGATAAACTGGTAAAGTGTGTGATCGTATGAGTCTGTCACCGGCAATTCATTTCCATACAATGATACTGAAGAGATCCTGATGACTCATCTCCCTAACTTCAAATGGTTCAAATGGCTCTGAGCACTATGGGACTTAAGATCTGAGGTCATCAGTCCCCTAGAACTTGCAACTATTTAAACCTAGCTAACTTAAGGACATCATACACACATCCATGCACGAGGCTGAATTCGAAACTGCGACCGTAGCGGTCACGCAGTTCCAGACTATAGCGTCTAGAACCGCTCGGCCACACCGGCCAGCCCAGCAATAACCAGTGTAGTCCCCAAATTTTGAATGTATAGTTGCAAACGTGCATACATTCTGTTGTACAGGTGACGGATGTTAGATTGTGACATGGAGTTCCATACCTGCTTCCATGCCTGTTGCACTTTTTAAAACACGGCCGATGATGTCCCATATGTGCTGGACTGGCATTTATTTCCAGGCCATGAATTATGGGAACTTCGAGTTTTGACCAGTACTGCCTCCTGTAGGCATACGTCACACTTTGTTTAACACTCCTGTATGAATCTATTTGGAAGCACAGCAAATACAACACGAATTAAGATTACTGCTAGTTCTGCATAATACAGTAACGAGCATAAACATCAACTCGTGTTAGTCTTTAAAGTTTCATTAGCCGTCTTAATAAATGCAAAATGTACAATTCTTTAGTTGGTGCATGTTTTACCGTATTTAACCGATTACAGCATGTTTTTTCTAATACTGACTTTTTGAAGGGCCACATGAGCCACAGAATTCACTAAAACTACGGAAAAGCCACTTTTGTTTTGCAACAGTAGTGTATTATGTCACTTGGGTAATGCAATATATTGTTTGAGCATATTTCGACCGACGGATGATGATCGCCACTATAAAAGGCGTATTTTCGTAATGAATTAGATAATTTATGGTTTGGATGCATGTTTTGTTTATGCGCATTTATCATCAAATGGATGGACGCAGATTATCTACAAAGCGTGATGCCAATAACCATCGCTCCATGTTTGCGGTACCAGCTGGTCGAGCTTTTATTCTGTGTCGTCCGTTCCTACCAATGAGATGTGATGCGCACCACAGAGTAAGAGAGACTGCGACTATGCCTGTGATGTCACAGGGCAGGCCGGGGTGGCCGAGCGGTTCTAGGCGCTACAGTCTGGAACCGCGCGACCGCTACGGTCGCAGGTTCGAATCGTGCCTCGGGAATGAATGTATGTGATGTCCTTAGGTTAGTTAGGTTTAATTAGTTGTAAGTTCTAGAGGACTCATGACCTCAGAAGTTAAGTCCCATAGTGCTCAGAGCCATTTAAACCGTTTTTGATGTCACAGGAACATGAGAAAAACTTCTTATACTTAGACCAATTGGCAACTGTTGATTAAGACAGAAGGTAGTTTAGACTTTGCGCTTGTCAATGTTTTCACGTTCTTCCGAATAATGTAATAACATGATACCGCACATTTATTGTAAATAAGAGAACAATACATTCTTAACCTCCAGTAGCAACCACAGCACTTCGAGAGCAGAAGTTCAGTCAGAAGAGTTTCGCGAGGGTGCGGAAATAGTAAGATTGGTAACATTAAATAACAGGAAGCCTTAGCTCCCGATCAGACTTTAATTCGCCACCCAATAAAAGGCTAAAGAACTGGCGGAACTTCGCACAATCAAAGATAGCACCTCTGATTTGACTGAGCAGTGCTTTTGAGCACTGTTGTTGCAGCGTACCAACATTGTTTTTACATATTACAAAGAAACGCCAAAGAAATTAGTATAGGCTTGCGAACTCAAATATGGAGACATGTAAAGAAGCAATGCACGGCGCTGCGGTCGGCAACGTATATATAAGACAACAAGTTTCTGTTGCAGTTGTTAGATGAGTTGCTGCTGCTGCAATGTTAGGTTATCATGATTTATGTCAGTTTGAACGTGACGTTGGAGTCGGCGCACGAGCGATGGGACACAGTATCTCCGAGGTAGCGATGAAGTGGAAATTTTCCCGTACGACTATTTCACGAGTGTGCCATGACTATCAGGAATCCGGTAAAACATCAAATCTCCGACATTGCTGCTGCCGGAAAAAGATTCTGTAAGACCGGGACCAACGACGACTAAAGAGAGTCGTTCAACGTGACAGAAGTGCAACCCTTTCGCAATTTGCTGAAAATTTCAATTCTGGGCCAGTAACGAGTATCAGCGTGCGAACCATTCAACGAAACATCATCCATATGGGCTTTCAGAGCCGAAGGCCCACTCGTGTACCCTTGATGACAGCACGACACAAAGCGTTACGCCTCGACTGGGACCGTCAACACCGACATTGGACTGTTGACGACTGGAAACATGTTGCCTGGTTGGATGATCGTTTCAGATCGTATCGAGCGGATGGATGTGTACGGGTATGGAGACAAGCTCATGAATCCATCGACGATGGATGTCAGCAGGGGAGTGTTGGTTCCGACGGACTTGGGCAATTCCAGCAGGGCAGACTTCCAGAATCGCTACAGGGTGGCTCCTGGAACACTCTTCTGAGTTTAAACATTTCCGCTGGCCACCAGTCTCCTTAGACATGAACGTTATTGAGCATATCTGGGATGCTTTGCAACGTGGTATTCAGAGGAGATCTCCATCCCCTTGTACTCTTACTGATATGTGGACGTCCCTTCAGGATTTATGCTATCAGTTCCCTACAGCACTACTTTAGACATTAGTCGAGTCCATGCTACGTCGTGTTGGGGCACTTCTGCGTGCTCGCTGGGGCCGTACACGATATTAGGTGTACCAGTTTCTTTGCCTCTTCAGTGTATATCGAAATACTTGTCTAATGATTGAAAATTAAATTATTTGTTTTGTCTTCCTTCCATAAATTGGATTTGTTAGACCTACTGCTTGCACTTACCACTATGGACAAGAATCACTGTGAACTGGGGACCATCTCGAGCGGAGCAAAAACGCAGAGCAGCTTGAATAGGGCGGGCGTTTCTCGACTCGCTACTCCCGGCCCTCGGTTCAGCGCCTTGAGTTACTTTGCGGCGGCGCGTCGGCCAGAACAGATGACGGCGGCGCGGCGCGGCGCGGCGGGCGCCAGCAGCTGCAGTATTAGCATCACAATCGCGGTCGGAGACCCTCCCGGCGCCCCGCGGCATTGTGCTTCACGCTGCTACTGCTTTGCATTCTGAATTAGCCAGTTCTTCGCGGTGCAAAATTTCTTCCTTACCTAAGCTGTTCTTACTCGCACTTCCTGTGATCGCGTGAGTGAATATTTCCTCGCCGCCCTGCCGCTTGAGGAATGCCTTTCAGGTGAAATAATTCAGAGTTTGACACGGCTGTTTATATTGTAAAAATATTTACTTCGTGCCGAGTCGGAATTTTTCCTTTAACTAACATGAGTGATTATGAGTCTGTAAACTTTATTGTCTTAAAACCTTTGACGTAAGATTATACTTCTTATTGAGCAGACTATGAAAACATTTTGAATTTTTTAATTCGGTCGCTAAGTCAGTGAAAAACTGAAAAGCAAACCTTTGGTGCACATCAAAACTGTTAATTAACCAAACCGCAGCTGTAACTGGAAACCTTTTAGCCGTTTTGTAAAATATAGGGGGTTAGGTGTGTAAGTACAGAGATTGTGATCGTTGGTACCAAAAAAATGGCTCTGAGCACTATGGGACTCAACATCTTAGGTCATAAGTCCCCTAGAACTTAGAACTACTTAAACCTAACTAACCTAAGGACATCACACACACCCATGCCCGAGGCAGGATTCGAACCTGCGACCGTAGCAGTCCCGCGGTTCCGGACTGCAGCGCCAGAACCGCTAGACCACCGCGGCCGGCAATCGTTGGTACCTTAACATCCATTCACTTCGTTGTGTTATTTGGTTTTTGTCTATGTCTAACGGTCTTCTCACAAACACATCAAATAATTTACTAACTGATGTTTTCTGCACAGTCTTAATTGCACCACAAAGCTGACTACCTATTTCAGAATAGACTAACCGTTCTGCGTCGAAGTGTCTATACTTTAACACCCGACCTGCTGCCCACGGAAAAATAAGCATTAATGGCTTGCTCTTGCCACAGCTACTTCGAGGTACTAACGGAGCTGAAAACATACCACTACCAATAGCTATAATTATTTCATCACGCTACCTTCTGTTAGGGACGTGGGTGGACTCAGCGACTGTGATCTGATTTATAAATTACAGAGAGCAGCAATCAGTCACCTTTTTTTTCAGGTTTTGTTTGGCAAATCCAGATTTCGGTAGTGCCTAGCAATTATCAATGCACTATTTTGTAGTCTCACTGCATGTCAATTCCCTGTTGTTTGGGCGACAGTCACAGTTATTTGAATACTGTATCGGAGTATTCAAAGAACTGTGACTGACTCCCGAACAACAGGGAACTGACATTCATTGAGACTAGAAAACAGCGCAATGATGATGGCTAGGCACTAACCGAAATCCGGATTTGCCAAGTAAAACCTACAAAAAAGGACGACTGATTTCAGCGCTCTATAATTTATAAATATATAATTATTTCTCTGCAAATGAAGTACCTGCAGATGTAATGTTTATTAGTACACTGTCCTCAGTCACCAATAAAAATATCTGTACTCTACTCCTAATACCCTGCAGTTTCTGGGCTCAGAGGTAATGAGGGGTCTAGAGCAGAATAGCCTCCTTCATGCCAAACAGCATGGGTTCGGGAAACATTCATCAAGCGAAACTAAACTTGGCGCTTTTCCCACATGAGTTCTTGAAAGCCGTGGATAAAGGGATAGAGAGAGCTATAGCGTTTCTTGACTTCCGAAAGGCACTTAACTCAGTACCACGCCTAAGCTTATTACCGCAGTGTGATCATGTGGATGTGATACAAGATTTGTGATTGAACTGGTGATTTCCCGCAGACGTATATTTTATAATGTATAAGCGCTGTGCCGAGAGAAATCAGTCAGTTGAAGGAACTAGGAGATGGTGACGGTTCTGAGACACAGGTATTCGGGTGACGCTGAGCGAAATAGGGAATATAATGGCTGTTTCTAAGACTGTTTTGTGACTTGTTGTGGATGAGAAGTACCTAATGGTTTCATGTAACTGTGTTTTATTGTTTAGGGGCTCGCAGCGGCGAGATTATCAGCGTCCGCACAAATAATAATACGGTCGAATCTGGTTGAAATGCCGTAATACTAGGAGGAAGTCTTACTCAGATATGCGCACTCTCTTCCAACCTCACTCACAATCATCTGAACATTCACGGTAGCTCACATCCATTAAGATATGGTAAAAGTAGGCCGTGTTCTGCAACTGGTCACTAAAATACAAGTAAGATGATAAGAAAACTGAAATAACTACACAGGGAAATATAACTGGTGATCACTTACAAAAAACGGATGAACCAGCCACCCTTATAGTACATTTAAACTTGTCCTTAAAATTTTAGCGAACATTTCTGACATTTCACAAAGCTTAAAAATGTCGTACCACATTGGTGTTCAAAATGGTTCAAATGGCTCTGAGCACTATGGGACTTAACATCTGTGGTCATCAGTCCCCTAGAACTTAGAACTACTTAAACCTAACTAACCGAAGGACATCACACACATTCATGCCCGAGGCAGGATTCGAACCTGCGACCGCACATTGGTGTCACCGCCTGTTAGAACAGAAGGCAAATTGCCGACAAATGAGCTACTGTCCTCTGGTCTGAAAATAAAATATAGTTTACTAAAATGTGGCGCACCGTGATCTGTACGCCACAAGCACCCCACATGAAGGGTCCTCTCGCTGGAACAAGAACCTATATGTCTAGTGCGACGATGGATGATAATGACCTGCGTGGATGACAGGAGATACGCCAGGACCGTTTTCTTGACTTTAATAGTGGCATTGTGTTGTTTATCACTTCCAGGCACTCTTCTTCGCATCTACACATGGGAATGAACCTCAGCAGTGAGGTGATAGCATACTTCACACACTGAAGTATCACGACCTGCTTCCTCGGCTGTCACATCCGCCATTTAGATTCCCTTCATACCTACCGTCATACATGCCCTGATAACCAGCAGGAGACACCTCCCTCCCTAGCCACTGCAAGCAGAGAAGGGCATCCTGGATTTCTTGGACATTTAAACTACTGGGTTCAAGTGTTGTATAGAGTGAAGGGCACTCAGAGAGGCGGAACAGACTATTTGGTGTGCTATACTTAAACAAGAAGCAACTTTATTCAGAAGGCACTATACAAACAGTTTTAGCTAATGGAGAATTTATGCAATTGCTTAAGTTGTGAGAACATAATATATTGGTTTCACTGTAGTTCATAACCAAAAAATGACCGTCCACTTTCTTCCAATAACAACAAAATGGAATCTATTCTAATGAAACCGACCACTTACAGGTATTCATCGCTCTTGTAAAAAACGACATTTGTTTATGATCGTATACAGCCACTTTACGGAAAGTTGTAAAGAAACAGAGACTTTTGCATAATAGCTGTAAAATAAGGCATACGGCAGTAGATATAGAGATGCTGAAGGAAAGGCGTTTGCTTCTGAAAAGCGCAACGCGTGAAGCTTACAATGACTACCGCAGCAGAATACCATCGAGAGATCTGTCATAAAATACGAAGAAATCCTGGTCATCTGTAAAGGCTGTTACTGGCACCAATGTTTGTGTCTGCGCTCTCTTTGTCGGGGCAGGAATTGAAATTGGGGTAATAAAGCTAATACGGGAGTGCTGAAAACTATTTTCGACTGTAGTTAAGACAAAGCCAGGAATATGTCCCCAATATAATTCTCGGAGCAATGGGAAGAAGAGTGATGTAGACTTTATAGTCAAAGGCGTTAGCTAAAATCACCAAAATTGGACAAAGCTCCAGGGCCCGATGGAATGGGTAACATATCCGTTACAGAAATGGCGGCTCAGTTAGCTCCTTTCTTAACAATTGTATACCTTACATAATTCGAAAAGAAAACCGTACACAGTGGATGCATAAAAGCACAGGTTACATCTTTCTACACAAAGGGTAGCCGAGACACTCCACAACACTACCGCCCAATATCCTTTACATCCAGTAGTTGCAGAATCTTGGAAAATAGTCTGAGCTCAAACATCTACATCTACATTCATACTCCGCAAGCCACCTGACGGTGTGTGGCGGAGGGCACCCTGAGTACCTTTATCGGTTCTCCCTTCTATTCCAGTCTTGTATTATTCGTGGAAAGAAGGATTGTCGGTATGCTTCTGTGTGGGCTCTAATCTCTCTGATTTTATCCTCGTGGTCTCTTCACGAGATATACGTACGAGGGAGCAATATACTGCTTGACTCCTCGGTGAAGGTATGTTCTCGAAACTTCAACAAAAGCCCGTACCGAGCTAATGAGCGTCTCTCCTGTAGAGTCTTCCACTGGAGTTTATCTATCATCTCCGTAACGCTTTCGCTGTTACTAAATGATCCTGTAACGGAGCGTGCTGCTCTCCGTTGGATCTTCTCTATCTCTTCTGTCAACCCTATCTGGTACGGATCACACACTGGTGAGCAGTATTCAAGCAGTGGGCGAACAAGTGTACTGTAACCCACTTCCTTTGTTTTCGGATTGCATTGCGTTAGGATTCTTCCAACGAATCTCAGTCTGGCATCTGCTCTACCGACGATCAACTTTATATGATTATTCCATTTTAAATCACTCCTAATGCCTATTCCCAGATAATTTATGGAATTAACTGCTTCCAGTTGCTGACCTGCTGTATTGTAGCTAAATGACAAGGGGTCTTTCTTTCTATGTATTCGCAGCACATTACACTTGTCTACATTGAGATTCAATTGCCATTCCCTGCACCATGCGTCAATTCCCTACAGATCCTCCTGCATTTCAGTACAATTTTCCATTGTTACAACCTCTCGATATACCACAGCATCATCCGCAAAAAGCCTCAGTGAACTTCTGATGTCATCCACAACGTCATTTATGTATACTGTGAACAGCAATGGACCTACGACATTCCCCTGCGGCAAACCTGAAATCACTCTTACTTCGGAAGACTTCTGTCCATTGAGAATGACAGGGTGCGTTCTGTTATCTAGGAACTCTTCAATCCAATCACTCAATTGGTCTCATAGTCCATATGTTCTTACTTTGTTCATTAAACGACTGTGGGGAACTGTCCAACGAGGTATCTTCAACAAAATAAGCCCCTCCATACCAGCCCACATAGATTTCGAAAACATCGATCACGCGAAACCTAGGCAAGTAGATTCATTAAGTAGTTGCAGTAATTCTTCATTTTCAGAAAGTGTTTGGCTCATTACCTCATATCCTCTCTTGGTGGGAAATAAATGGCATGTTTCTTTGGATGGAGAGTCATCTCCAGATATTAATCTAACGACAGATTCGCGGCCGCGAATTGCACTGAAACACAGGAATTTATGTTTTATGTTAGTGATGTTCCAGGCGCGACAATCAAATGGCTTCCGGACAGGTCCCGCCTGGTGCCAGTAACGCGGCAGCAGTGCCCCGAAATGGAATCTCTTATTCGTTCTCCCGCCACCTGTGAGGTTCTGTCAGTGATAAGGTTCGATAGTGCACAAAACATAGCACCCATCGACATTCATTGTCAACTGTGTCATGTCTACGTGCAGAACATAATGAGCAAAAAGATGGTGGGTGTCTGGTGCAGGCCTTTTTCGAAGATCGTCAAAGTGTCCATGATGAAGAGCGCAGTGGGCGACTGCCCGTCATCAACGATCACCTGGTTAGGTGGTGCGGCAGTGCATCCTTGAATCGGTCACTTACGTATTATGGCTGGGTGTAGCTATTTGCAGGGACATGATATGGAACGACCACATTGTATTAGTCGTAGATAAAGCAGATGGCCGACAGCTGTTACGTAGCATAATACTAGGGAAATGCAGTCATTCTACAAAGGAGATTAGATACAATACATTCGTGCGACGAATCCCAAAGTATCCCATACAAAATAGGACTAGAGGGGGAAAGTGGACGGATACAAAGGATAGCACGAGTAGTCGCAGTTTTGTGATACCCGTGAGTGAGTTTCACGAAAACACTGAAAGAGTTGAACTGACAGTCGCTTAAGGATGGAGGCCAACTGTTTTACTCATCACGACGTGTAAAATCTGTAAGAACGGTAACATACCATCAGATTTTCGCAAAAACATTATCCACGACCAAGTTAGGAACGGCTGATAAGTGTAAGAACTGGAAGAACTGATTCCATTGGAATTTCTAAACTCATTGGCGGAAATGGCAACCACATGACTATTCAAGGCGATATGTAGAATCTTAGAATCTTTCACATTGATGTCGTATAAATTTCTGAAAGGAATAATATACAGAAGAATGGAATAGGAAATTGAGGGTCTCTTGGAAGTCATGACGTTGCGGTTGATAATGGAAGCAAGAACGAAGAAAAATCCAAATATTACCATAGAATATGTCGACCTGGAAAAAGCGTTAGACACTGTAAGTTGGTGAGACGCTACTCAAATTCTGAGAGAAATGGGAATAATCTGTGGAAAAAGACGAGTAAGATACAGTATGTACAAGAACCAAGAGGGACAAGCAAAATAGGAACACCAAGAACCAAGTGCTCGGATTAAAATGGGTGTACGAGAGGGATGTAGTCTTTCACCCCTACTGTTGGATAAGCAATGTCGGAAATAAAAGAAAGGTTCAAGAGTGGAATTAAAATTCATGATGAAAGGATATCAATGATAAGATTCGCTGATGGTACTGTTATCATCAGTGGAAATGAAGAGGAATTACGGGATCTGTTGAATGGAACGAACATGCTAATGACTACAGAATGTGTATTGAGAGTATACCGGAGAAAGACGGACTGAGAAGTAGCAGAAGTGAGATTAGCGCTAAACCTCACATTAAAAATGGTGATAAAGAAGTAAATGAGTTCAGGAATTCTTCTACCTTGGAAACAAAAAAAACGACGAAGATTAGCACATGCAAAAACGGCGTCCAACAGAAATCCACCGGTGTATAATAATTGCCTTAATTTGAGGAAGAACTTTCTGACAACGTACGTTTGGAAGAAAGCATTACAAGGGAGCGAATGTTATACGAAATGTGGAAAACCCGAATCAGAATAAAATCAAATAATTTGAGATGTGGTACTAAAGAAGGAATTTGAAAATTGGGTGGACTGATTAGATTTGGAATGAAGAGGCTCTCCATAGAATCGGCGAAAAAGTAAAGTTTGAAAACCACTGACAAGACTTAGGGACAGCATGAGAGGACATGTGTTACAACATCAGGAAATAAATTCCATGCTACTAGAGAGAGGAGTCGAGGATAGGGGAAGACAGAGTCTGAAAAATATTCTTTTTTTTAACATCAGTCTTTTGATTGGTTTCATGCGATCCCCTAAATTTTTTTACGTGAGCCAACCTAATCACTTCAAAATAGCACTCCGCGTTGAACGCCCCAAGATATTTGTCTGATGTGTTCCAGTCTCCTTTTTCCGCTGCAGTGTTTACCATACAGCTCTTTCTAGTAGCATGGACTTCACTCTTTGATGTCTTGGCACATAAACTGTTAACCTGTCCCTTCTTCTTATCAGTGTTTTGCTTATGTTCCTCTGTTCACCGATTCTGCGGAGATCCTCCCGATCCCCTATCTTATCAGTCCACCCAATTTTCAACATTCTTCTGTGCTACCAAATCTCAAACGCTATACTTCTCTTTATTCCGGTTTTCCCACTATCCAAGATGCACTGCCATACAATGTTGTGCTCCAAAGGTAGAATCTCAAACATTTCTTCCTCAAATTAAAGCCCGTGTTTGATACTAGTAGACTTGGCCTTTCTTAGTTTGCTTCCAAAACAACAAAATTCCTACGTCTACTTCGTGATCACTAATTTTCATCTTAATTTTCTCGCAATTCTCATTTCTGCTAGTTCTCATTACATTTCTCTTATTTCGGTTTACACTCAACCAGTATTCTATACGAATTAGACTGTTCATTCTGTTCAGCATATCCTATACTTCAGTAAGGATAGCAAAGTCATCATTGAATCTTATCATTCATACACTTGCACCCAGAGTTTAAATCCCATTACGCAACTTTTATTTTTATTTTCGCCATTGATTCTTCGAGGTATGGATTGAACGGAAGACTCGTTAGCTGCCTTAGACCATTTTTAATCCGAACACTCCGTTCTTGGTTTTCCAATATTGTTCTTTCCTTTTGATTCTTGTACATAATATGTACTATCCGTCTCTCTCTATAGCTTACTCCTGTTTCACTCATGTCCTCTCTAGGTCATCAATTCCTATGAGCGTCTCTCTATTTTCCTTCAGTCCTGCTTCCACTATCAAGGGCAACGTTGGGAATGCGTTTCCGGTGCTTTTACCTTTTGTAAAGTGAAAACGGTCATCATCTGACAGAGCTTCAATTTTCTTTTCCATTCTTCTGTATATTATTCCTTTCAGCTACTTTGATGCATGAGCTGTGAAGCTGATTCTGTGGTAGTTCTCGAGTTAGTTGTCGTTGCTTTCTTCCGAACTGTGTGGAATTTTTTTCCGATATCAATCTCAAAGATTCTAAGATTCTACATATCGTCTTGAACAGTCGTTTGGTTGCCATTTCCGCCAATGAGCTTAGAAATTCCTATGGAATCAGTTCTTCCAGAGCTCTTTTAAATTCCGATTGTGGTATTTAATCTTATGCATTCCATATCGACTAGAATCTCTTCTTCCATCATGTCATCAGACACGTACTCCACCTCATACAAGCCTTCATTGTACTCTTTCACCTTTCTGCTCTGTCCACTGCCTTTAAAGTGGAAGATTAGTGCTGTCGCCGCCGCTTGGCTTTTCTGTGTGTTCGGTGGGTCTTTCCCACGAAAATTTCTTTTTCGATTTCTTTACATATTTCCTACAGCGGTTTCGCCCTGGCTGTCTTACACTTGATATTTACATCCATTCTAAGTAATTTATATTACTGTCTTTTCCTGAAAATTACTGTAGTTACTACTTTCGTCGATCATTTGAAGTATTTCTTCACATTTACTTTCTTGGTACCTATGCTTGTTTATTCAACATCTGCAGTTGCCTTTTTTAG
This sequence comes from Schistocerca nitens, assembly GCF_023898315.1. Lineage (NCBI taxonomy): Eukaryota > Metazoa > Arthropoda > Insecta > Orthoptera > Acrididae > Schistocerca > Schistocerca nitens. The sequence continues at coordinate 296,229,535 of NC_064621.1, read as the reverse complement.
AGATGGCCTCTTGTCTTGGCTAATCTACCTACTCTGGAATTTCTTATCTCCATTAGCTAATTTGTAACGCATGTCATCATCGCCTAGCATCTCACTTCATTCCACACTCATTTTTCTGGACGATTCTCTTAAAACTCGTTGTACTCTTCATTATTACAAAATTATGATATGAGTCTATATCTGCACCTGTCTACAGTCGTGCTCTACAGTATCCGAACGACCTGAATTGCATTTCGCCTGATTCGCATGCAACCTACATAATGCAGCTGTCTAGCAGGTCCTCTAATCGCGCCTTGGTACAGTCGTTTGACTATTGAAAATGATTCCAACAAGTCACCACCAGGAAACACTGCTCTTTATCGCAATAACTCAAGATGTAAAGTAATACTACGATACTACAAATATCAGGAAACACCTTATCACAGATAAGACTGTCCTTAAGGCTTGTAAGCTCACATTTATTAAAATAAATGCCATACCTGAAATTTTACCACTCTCATTATTATGTCAGATAGGTAATGCATGTAGTAAGTTCGTCGTATTCATTATTTCCTCTTCAAAGTAAAATACCATACTTATTATTTAACACAAAATGACATTAAAAATTTAAGTTATTCACGAGCAGCTAGTTGAGAATATGTATGACCTTCAAATGACACGACTAACCGTCTCGTTCTGCATATGGATTCAAACCCAGGTCATCCAAACTAAGCAAAGAATTTGTGACTGACGTAAACTAACAGTCATTCCGGACCAGGCATACAGAGAGTCATATACCTCCATTTTAGACAGAATCAATTAGCAAATACCAACTTGAAATTACATAACGCAATCATTTTTAACGGACGCGAATTCCTACACAGCACCTATTGTCCCTGTTAACGAACTACGAGAGATTTTAAATATTGCTTCTTAACAAGTAACTTATTTCAATTGCCGTGAGGTAAAGCTTTCTGTTGGACAGGGATTCGAAGCCAGAACACAATCTGATAGATATCGAAGAACAATCAACTGTGTCATATCCCATTTTCTCGGCAGTAGCTAGTTGTTTTAACTGAAATGACGAGACGAAACATTAATTTTTGCCTTCCCAGGACTTCAACCCAGCACCTATCGCTGACTTATTCTAGAGAAAACGAACGTTAAGTATGGGTTTGTTGCACCAGCAGCGACATGTGAGCATGTTTGAACTAGAAATAATATGACGAAGAGTGCAGTGCTGACTGGGAATGGAGTCCCACACATTTCGTTGTTGACTACACACAAAGAGACGTCAGCTACCGAATTTTTCTCCACCAGCAGCTCGGAATAACATCTTGAACTCACAGTGATCTCGCAAATAGTTCTGTGTCTCACTGGGAGTCAAAAACGTCAAATATCGTTAGTGTTGGCAACGAATGAAAATATATTAAACATCGAAATTATTATCCACCAGTAGATAGGTGGTCTCATTGTAGAGCTTGGTAATACATAATGAAATCTTTAGTGCCGGGCCAGAAATCGAATGCGTTCTAGCGCAATATGTAAGGATGTTGAGGAATTTGCAGTTTTGAACAAACAACAAATTGTAGCCGAGCTGTATTGTCACGAAGGGAACAAATTCCGCGTTAATGGCGGTCTGAGTCGCATTCCCAGATCAGAACCAATTTTATCGACATACAGAAGCTCAGACAAAGGATGGAATAAGTGTCCTGTGAGCCTACAAAACGTTTGTTTCGTCACTAGAAATAAATAACTAGTATAAGAAAGGTTACTGGTGATAGAGTTTCTACATGTCGCCACTCCAGACTTTTTGTTCATACACATTCTCAACTAGCTGCTCGTGAATAACTTAAATTTTTAATGTCATTTTGTGTTAAATAATAAGTACGGTTTGTTACTTTGAAGAGGAAATCATGAATACGACGAACTTACTACGTGCATTACCTATCTGACGTAATAATGAGAGTGGTAACATTTCAGATATGTCATTTACTGTAATAAATGTGAGCTTACAAGCCTTAAGGACAGTCTTATCTGTGATAAGGTGTTCCCTGATATTTGTAGTAACGTAGTATTACTTTACTTCTTGAGTTATTGCGATACAGAGCAGTGTTTTCTGGTGGTGACTTGTTGGAACCATTTTTAATAGTCAAACGACTGTACCAAGGAGCGATTAGAGGACCTGCTAGACAGCTTCGTTATGTGGGTTGCATGCGAATCAGGCGAAATGCAATCCAGGTCGTTCGGATATTTTTGAGCATGACTGTACATCTTAGAATCTCTGATCATGATGTAATCCGGCTGGAACCTTCCCATGTCTTAAATATTTTTTGCAAGTACACCCTCTCCTCTTGTGATTCTTGATGCGAGTATTCGCTCTTACTATCTGAAATCAGTCGCAGCCTCTCTCCTTTCCTACAGCTAAGCACATATTATCCGTACTCCTTCCCCAACAACCGCGTTCTAGTCCCTATGATTAATAGATTTACACCTTCCATTATATACTAATTTATCCTTTCAATATCTTCACATAGTTTCCCTATCTCTTGATCTTCTACTTATGGCGTCAGCATGTATACATGAACTATCGTTCTCGACAGTGGTCTCCTGTCGCATATGATAAGGACAACCCTGTCACTGAACCGTTCACAGGAGCTCACTTTCTGCTCTCCATTCCTATTCATAACGAATCCTACCCTCATAGTAGTATAACGTGCAACTCTTCTTAGCTGGTAAACCCATACTTGCCCTGTTATTTATTTACAGTTGTGCCCAAGACTTCTTAGGACTTATTGTTGATTTATACGTCATCTGTACACTCATTGTTTGAAGTATGACTGCAGACATGTACGTAGAGCTTGCTTGCTTCACTATAATGGAAGAGATCCACGTAGATCTGGCTATGCGAAAAGCAACTGACACTAAGGTCCATTGCTGCAACACCCAGTGTCTGACATCGTGCTTAGTCTATGGTCATGGCATAACAAAACTCACTGGGAGTTATACACGGTGAAAGTGAAACGATAAGTTGTTAGAAGTAAGTGCAATTCATGGTCTACAGATTAACTCACCTGGCCGGCCGCTGTGGCCGAGCTGTTCTAGGTGCTTCAGTCCGGAACCGTGCTACTGCTACGGTCGTAGGTTCGAATCCTGCTTCGGGCATGGATGTGTGTTATGTCCTTAGGTTTCAGTAGTTCTAAGTCTAGGGGACTGATGACCTCAGATGTTAAGTCCCATAGTGCTCAGAGCCATTTGAACGAACTCACCTGCGCCGCTCCTCATCAAATTTTCCACTTATACGATGTAACGCTGAGAATAGCAATCTGAAGCCTTTGTGAGTGAAGGGTTCCGAGGAGCGAGCTAATACATGACGCTGTTGATCAGAGCTATGACCACATATCTTTTGGAAGGAGTTTCCGAAGAGCAGCTTAAAGCCTGACATTCTTGAGCAGCAGTAAGCCTCACCTCACGATCTTCATTGGATTCTTGAAACCGCCTATAGACTTCTTTATTCGGAAACAAAACGAAATGACTCGGCATCCAAGTCGCAAAAAACTTAATAAATTTGTTTTTCTTGGCAGATCTTACTAATAATAAAACTGCGGTACCGTTGCGTCTGTCTGTGTCTTTCAATACGTTAGTATCCAAAACTACTAGAATTTTCATGGTGTTTTAGCAGATAACTTGAGTTTAGCTTGGGGCGTTGAAAAGGCTTCATTCCATCAAAATCAGAATAGAGAAAAAAATAGATCGTAATTTAAAATTGTATCTAATATCCGCTGCTCAACTTAGTAGTTGCGATGTTTAATCATCACGGCATTCTACATCAAAGTAACAGTTGATAGAGCTAGTTTCTTTAACTCTGTGGATGATGCAATTTCAGAAGCTTATGATAGTGACAAAATTAAGCACTGCCATTTTATCTTTATGAATACAAACTAGCATTGAAATTAGTTGGCAGGGATGTAGATATTTCCTGACAAGGATTTTGTACTAAATGCTTAGTTCAAGTTATCTGTGAAAACCTCACAAAAATTCATCAGATTTGGAGATTAGCAAGTTCAAATAGGTAGGCATATACGAAAGTTTTACAAAAAAAAAAAAATGGTTCAAATGGCTCTGAGCACTATGGGACTCAACATCTGTGGTCATAAGTCCCCTAGAACTTAGAACTACTTAAACCTAACTAACCTAAGGACATCACACACATCCATGCCCGAGGCAGGATTCGAACCTGCGACCGTAGCAGTCGCGCGGTTCCTGACTGAGCACCTAGAATCGCTAGACCACCGCGGCCGGCGAAAGTTTTACAATTTTATTATTAATATAGATACAGATATTTTTCATATTAGAAATTCTTATCTTCTTTCCGTTTCACTTCTCTGTCTCCCAATAAACGAGGGGCATTTGATAAGTAATTCAACATATTTGTTTGTGAAAGTAGATTGACTTTATTCAGGATTCCAATACACTATATTATGCCTCACTCTTCTGGCTGTGAAACCCTATTTTTCAACATAATCTCCGCTCAATGCGATGCCATCTCAATGGGAGGGCCTCTATGCCGACGTGGCATGACTCTACTAGTCGACGTCGGAGCCAGCGTATCGCTGCATCAGTAACCTTCCAATCATCCGCTTCCTGCTTCCCGCAGAGTGTCTCCTTCATGGGCAAAATGATGGATTTCGGGAAGTGTGAGATCCCGGCTGCGGGGTAAATGAAGAAGATCAGTCCAATGAAATTTTATAAGCTCTTCTGTGTGCGCAGGCTAGTGTGATGCCTTGCGCTGTCATGGAGAAGGAGAGGTAGCACAACATACTTCAGAGTTGGTAGCTGCACCATGATGGCCGCCAGCAAAAGGGAATAACCCATTCAGATTCCTAGAAGACCGTCGTCATGATTTTAACCAGCTGAAGTCGTGGTTTCGAACTTCTTCTGCGGTGGAGAGGTGATGGTGTGGCACTCAATGGATTGCCGTTTTGTTTCCTTTTCAAAGCGATAAACCCCCGTTTTATGCCATCTGACGATGTTCGAAAAAAAAAAAAAAAAGGTCACGATCAGCATCGAAACGGGCAAAGCAATTCCGCACAAATATGGTCCTTCACCCTTCATTGCTGAGTTTGATTTTCTGTTAGGTTGGTATTTCAGCACTATCGACAGAGACGTCCAGTTGTGCAGCGAGCTGTTTGATTTTGATCCGTCGATCACCTCGAATGAAAGTGTCCACACGTTCCAACATTACAGGAGTCACAGCTGTATGCGGCAGGCCGGCACTCAGTACTTCAGACTTTTTTGCGAAACCTTGTTTCGTTCATTATGGGCACCTCGCCCAACGACTCAACGTGCCTTTGTTTACTCCCAGGCCTCCATAGACATCCTGCAAGAGTCTATGAATATTTGCGATGCTCTGAGTTTTCGCCAAACGAAATTCAGTGATACCCCTCTGTTTGGAAAGCACCTCCTTTACAGACGGCGTTTGGAAGGCTACGTATTATGCCGGCACCTATCGGATTATCTTCAAACTATAGGGGATGAAGAGGGAATATTTCACGATATTCCACAAGAAGTTCCCCATTTCTTTCGGCCGAGGTTGACCGAGAAAAAAATGTGTTGCATTACTTATTGAACGACCCTCACATGAATATTGAGACTTACCGTTCCCTTCTCAGGTTTTCTGTTTGTTTTTTTCCTACCACTGTCAAACGTGTAATATCTCATACTCAGACTCGTAGATAATTATCCCGTCGTTTGTGATTCCACCTGTTCGTCGTGGTCATCTCTCCATTGGCAGTCCACTCCTGGAGAACCGAATGGGGGACTAATCAGGAATATTTTGCCCGTGGAGTGGTCATCATCACTCTTTTTCAATTGCTGGCATGATGTCGTGTGGACACAAACTATGCGTCATTAACTCAGTGAGTTGCACTGTCTTCGGTATCCTCATGCCGTTGATCACTGTAAATTCTTCCGCCTTTTAGAGGGAGTTTCCAACCCGAAGGAGAAGAAAGTCCCATGAACGTTTGTCTTTGGTTCCGTCCTCTCCGACAAGGCCGTTGGAAGAACGAGAGTGATACTTTACACTGCAGGTCTTCGGCCACCATTTCTGATGACATTTATTCAGAATTTAGACAGTGGCTAGGTTCTAATCTGGAACCTTGGACGCTTGCATTACTATTCAAAGACGCTACCGCTAGGAAAGGCGTCCCTATACCCCTATACCCTAGGCAAAGGGTTCCTATATGGAATACTCCGGCAAATAATTGAGGACTTACGTTACAAGCGATGCACTGAGATGAAGACGTTGGCACAGTAGAGGAAGTCGTGGCTGGCCGCATGAAACTTGTCAGAAAACTAATGACTCAAAAAAATCAAGAATGAGTATCAGTGCCTTTAGTAGTTTCCTTCTAAGCTAGAGAGGAAATAAATTCTTACTCCACAGGGATGGAAGGCGTCGTACACCGTCAGCGCGTCCATTTCTGTTGACGCCGTGCAAGGACCGTCCTGCGGCACGGATGATGTCTTTTGTGTTGTCACACGTGCCACGAAGAATTTCTTTCGTTTACGTGAATACGTTGTAACCACGAGTGAACAGGGTAAATGTTCCAGTATCTCCCATCCCCACACAGACAGAAGCTCCTGTACAGGTTCGCCGTGTGGCATCGTGCATTGTCATGAAGGATGACAGGGTGCAGTCCTCGGGCGATCTACTTACAGCAGGGAAGCAAGGAGCAAATTGTTGTGTTATCCTTGGAGGGGGGCGGGAAAGGAAAGTCCCTCACGCAGTCCCTGAAAACATTGCTATGCGCTCCGACGACATACCACTTCAAACTTGATCCATGCACGTTGTTCGTGTTTCCTAAACATACTGTTAGGCTGGTTAAACTGGCCTCCAGCACTTCCAGAATCTACACGTTGCAACTGACTCAAACAGAGACGTTGCTGTTCACTTCCACTGACTTTCTGTTATCAGCTACAGACAACGGGCACGGCATTGAATGCACGTTCTTCATTTTATGGTATTGTTGCCACTACTTTTTATCCAGCCGTAGTATATGGATTCATTCCAGTGACTGCATATTGGTCAAATTGACAAAAAAACTGCTGGGATGATTCCACTCAACGATATTAGTTTGTACCTCCCCTCTGCAGGATGAATGCAACAATTGTTTCGGGAAGGACGTGATATTGCCGTTGTATTACCTCCTGAGACAAGGTGTCCCACAGCTGTAAGTGATCCGTGATGTCCTCACTGACACTGGGATAGATTTGGGTTCCTAGGTGGTCGCTCACGTCTTCTTTCTGGGGACAGATTAGGGTGTCTTGTTGGCCATGCGAGAACCTCAACATTAAACAGACAGTTCACAGAGACATGCGCCATGTGCTTACGAGAAGTGTCCTGTTGAAAAATAGCACCACGAAAAGTTTCCATAGAAACTCACACTAACCCCTTGCCTACACATCGGTGTTTATATATTGGCATTGTGCTTGCACTGTTTTGTGTTTACGGTGCAGCAATGCGCTGAAACGGAAATTTTTTGATCACCTCTTGTAGAATCGCAGTTCATCTATGAACACAATGTGACGCCATTAATTAGTTTGCTGGTCAAGGCCCTAGACCCAACGCAGCCTTATGTGTTGCTGTGTTAACGGCAGCCTACACATGAGACGGTAATTCCCCAATCCGGCTACAGCTGTTCTCCGACAAATGGTGCGGTATGACACGGAAAGCTCCAGGAAGTCTATTACTTGTAATTGATAATTGCATACGTGTTGGTTTCTACGTGTGTGGTACACAATACGGCGATCGTCGCTTTTGGTGGTCAGACGCAGTGGATCAGAACACTGACGACAAGTATACGTTCACATTCAACCCATCATCCGACAGCTGAAACATACTAACGCTACAAAAACTTGGGCACAGTACAATTGGGCCTATCAGCCAAATGGAGACCTACAACAACGCCTCATTCAAACGACTGTCTGGTTCCGACATCGCTGTCTCACACTGATCACTCAGCATATGGTCCTTATTTACCCTACCAAACCCTGTAGCACATATAAACAATGTTGTTGTTGTTGTGGTCTTCAGTCCTGAGACTGGTTTGATGCAGCTCTCCATGCTACTCTATCCTGTGCAAGCTTCTTCATCTCCCAGTACATACTGCAACCTACATCCTTCTGAATCTGCTTAGTGTATTGATCTCTTGGTCTCCCTCTACGATTTTTACCCTCCACGCTGCCCTCCAATGCTAAATTTGTGATCCCTTGATGCCTGAAAATATGTCCTACCAACCGATCCCTCCTTCTAGTCAAGTTGTGCCACAAACTTCTCTTCTCACCAATCCTATTCAATACCTCCTCATTAGTTACGTGATCTACCCACCTTATCTTCAGCATTATTCTGTAGCACCACATTTCGAAAGCTTCTATTCTCTTCTTGTCCAAACTGGTTATCGTCCATGTTTCACTTCCATACATGGCTACACTCCATACAAATACTTTCAGAAATGACTTCCTGACACTTAAATCTATACTCGATGTTAACAAATTTCTCTTCTTCAGAAACGCTTTCCTTGCCATTGCCAGTCTACATTTTATATCCTCTCTACTTCGTCCATCATCAGTTATTTTACTCCCTAAATAGCAAAACTCCTTTACTACTTTAAGTGTCTCATTTCCTAATCTAATCCCCTCAGCATCACCCGATTTAATTTGACTACATTCCATTATCCTCGTTTTGTTTTTGTTGATGTTCATCTTATATCCTCCTTTCAAGACACTGTCCATTCCGTTCAACTGCTCTTCCAAGTCCTTTGCTGTCTCTGACAGAATTACAATGTCATCGGCGAACCTCAAAGTTTTTACTTCTTCTCCATGAATTTTAATACCTACTCCGAATTTTTCTTTTGTTTCCTTTACTGCTTGCTCAATATACATATTGAATAACATCGGGGAGAGGCTACAACCCTGTCTTACTCCCTTCCCAACCACTGCTTCCCTTTCATGCCCCTCGACTCTTATAACTGCCATCTGGTTTCTGTACAAATTGTAAATAGCCTTTCGCTCCCTGTATTTTACCCCTGCCACCTTCAGAATTTGAAAGAGAGTATTCCAGTCAACATTGTCAAAAGCTTTCTCTAAGTCTACAAATGCTAGAAACGTAGGTTTGCCTTTTCTTAATCTTTCTTCTAAGATAAGTCGTAAGGTTAGTATTGCCTCACGTGTTCCAACATTTCTACGGAATCCAAACTGATCCTCCCCGAGGTCCGCTTCTACCAGTTTTTCCATTCGTCTGTAAAGAATTCGCGTTAGTATTTTGCAACTGTGACTTATTAAACTGATAGTTCGGTAATTTTCACATCTGTCAACACCTGCTTTCTTTGGGATTGGAATTATTATATTCTTCTTGAAGTCTGAGGGTATTTCGCCTGTCTCATACATCTTGCTCACCAGACGGTAGAGTTTTGTCAGGACTGGCTCTCCCAAGGCCATCAGTAGTTCTAATGGAATGTTGTCTACTCCCGGGGCCTTGTTTCGACTCAGGTCTTTCAGTGCTCTGTCAAACTCTTCACGCAGTATCTTATCTCCCATTTCATCTTCATCTACATCCTCTTCCATTTCCATAATACTGTCCTCAAGTACATCGCCCTTGTATAAACCCTCTATATACTCGTTCCACCTTTCTGCCTTCCCTTCTTTGCTTAGAACTGGGTTGCCATCTGAGCTCTTGATATTCATACAAGTGGTTCTCTTCTCTCCAAAGGTCTCTTTAATTTTCCTGTAGGCAGTATCTATCTTACCCCTAGTGAGACAAGCCTCTACATCCTTACATTTGTCCTCTAGCCATCCCTGCTTAGCCATTTTGCACTTTCTGTCGATCTCATTTTTGAGACGTTTGTATTCCCTTTTGCCTGCTTCATTTACTGCATTTTTATATTTTCTTCTTTCATCAATTAAATTCAATATTTCTTCTGTTACCCAAGGATTTCTATTAGCCCTCGTCTTTTTACCTACTTGATCGTCTGCTGCCTTCACTACTTCATCCCTCAAACCTACCCATTTTTCTTCTACTGTATTTCTTTCCCCCATTCCTGTCAATTGTTCCCTTATGCTCTCCCTGAAACTTTCTACAACCTCTGGTTCTTTCAGTTTATCCAGGTCCCATCTCCTTAAATTCCCACCTTTTTGCAGTTTCTTCAGTTTTAATCTACAGTTCATAACCAATAGATTGTGGTCAGAGTCCACATCTGCCCCTGAAAATGTCTTACAATTTAAAACCTGGTTCCTAAATCTCTGTCTTACCATTATATAATCTATCTGATACCTATTAGTATCTCCAGGATTCTTCCAGGTATACAACCTTCTTTTATGATTCTTGAACCAAGTGTTAGCTATGATTAAGTTAATCTCTGTGCAAAATTCTACAAGGCGGCTTCCTCTTTCATTTCTTCCCCCCAATCCATATTCACCTACTATGTTTCCTTCTCTCCCTTTTCCTACTGACGAATTCCAGTCACCCATGACTATTACATTTTCGTCTCCCTTCACTACCTGAATAATTTCTTTTATCTCGTCATACATTTCATCAATTTCTTCATCATCTGCAGAGCTAGTTGGCATATAAACTTGTACTACTGTAGTAGGCATGGGCTTTGTGTCTATCTTGGCCACAATAATGCGTTCACTATGCTGTTTGAAGTAGCTAACCCGCACTCCTATTTTTTTATTCATTATTAAACCTACTCCTGCATTACCCCTATTTGATTTTGTATTTATAACCCTGTAATCACCTGACCAAAAGTCTTGTTCCTCCTGTCACCGAACTTCACTAATTCCCACTATATCTAACTTTAACCTATCCATTTCCCTTTTTAAATTTTCTAACCTACCTGCCCGATTAAGGGATCTGACATTCCACGCTCCGATCCGTAGAATGCCAGTTTTCTTTCTCCTGATTACGACGTCCTCTTGAGTAGTTCCCGCCCGGAGATCCGAATGGGGGACTATTTTACCTCCGGAATATTTTACCCAAGAGGACGCCATCATCATTTAATCATACAGTAAAGCTGCATGTCCTCGGGAAAAATTACGGCTGTAGTTTCCCCTTGCTTTCAGCCGTTCGCAGTACCAGCACAGCAAGGCCGTTTTGGTTAATGTTACAAGGCCAGATCAGTCAATCATCCAGACTGTTGCCCCTGCAACTACTGAAAAGGCTGCTGCCCCTCTTCAGGAACCACATGTTTGTCTGGCCTCTCAACAGATACCCCTCCTTTGTGGTTGCACCTACGGTACGGCCATCTGTATCGCTGAGGCACGCAAGCCTCCCCACCAAAGGCAAGGTCCATGGTTCATGGGGGAAGATATAAACAATAGCATCACTAATATACCCTGGTGGGGTGTTGAACAGAGATATTCAGCTGTAATCATTTACATACCTGCTGATCGTGTGTGCATGTCCGAAGTTAAGTTGACATCCGAGCACGTCTTTGGGCGCTTCGCTGTTTTTGCCATGCTGAGTATAATGAGAAAGGAAATATACCCAATAGTGATTCCTGAGGGTTTAAGGGAGGAGTTTCGGAGTGTGGAGGCTCGTAGTACATCCCTCTACTGCGACGTCTTTTGTTCCGATTGTTACAAACTAGGCGAGATGAAAGGTATGAGTGGGACTACTGTACAGCATTTGAAGTAAAATTATGACTTGTGAGTCCACCAGTATCCCTTAGAGCGAGTTGTCTTTGTGGTTGTTAAGCTCTTCGACAGATGCCTGCGGTAAAGCGTGCACTACGGAGTGGTCAGCGATGTATAGATTCCGCGAAGCACGGCCGGACAGAGCTTGATCGCAGCGGGCGTCCACTGCCGCCTGGACTTATCTGACCACAAGCTGCGAGTTACGGCCGGAATAAAACGGCCGCGGGCGCAGCGGGCTACATTACCGCCCGCCCCGACAAGTACAGCGCTCCGGCTTTTAACCGGGGAGTAATTGCTCGGCCTGCCCGGGCTCTGGTGCGCACTCGTCCCTTCTTACTAAATGCGACGCGCTTCGAATATATTCCGTCGCGTGTCCTACCCCGGAAGACAGAGCCCACTAGGGTGAGCGCATATTCTCTACACCACGAAACTCCGTTTTAGCATGTTGTGCTACGTCAACCCTGAGGACTCTATCAGTTATATCTCATAACGGGAGAAAGACACTGACGGAAATGACATCGCAACTTCAAAAAGTAATTAATGTAGAGTAATGACATTTCGGAAATACGTTTGTCTAGGTAAAATATTTAAATGATTAACGTTGGAAGACCACAAGTTAATGTAAGTGCGAGATAATCCATTGAAAATGTGAAAGGCTGGTACATAAATAACCGGTGTGCACTATTGGACTTAATTTCTGAGGTCATTAGTCCCCTAGAACTTAGAACTACTTAAAGCTAACTAATCTAAGGACATCACTCACATCCATGCCCGAGGCAGGGTTCGAACCTGCGACCGTAGCGGTCACGCAGTTCCAGACTGTAGCGTCTAGAACCGCTCGGCCACACCGGCCAGCCCAGCAATAACCAGTGTAGTCCCCAAATTTTGAATGTATAGTTGCAAACGTGCATACATTCTGTTGTACAGGTGACGGATGTTAGTTTGTGACATGGAATTCCGTACCTGTTTCCATGCCTGTTGCACTTGTTCAAACACGGCCGATGATGTCCCATATGTGCTGGACTGGAAACCGATCTTATGATCGAGCAGGGCTAGGCATCATGTCGAACCTCTGTAGAACATGGTGACTTACAACAGCGATATGTGGATGACCGTTATCCTGCTGGAAAACACCCCCTGGAACACTGTTAATGAGCGGCAGCACAAGATGTCGAATCACTAGATTAGCGCACAGATTTGTAGTCAGGGTGCGTGAAGTAACAATGAGGGTACTCCTGCTGTTATACGAAATCACACCCAAGGCCATAACTCTAGGTGCAGGTCTAGTGTGTCTAGCAATCAGGCAGATTGGCTGTAGTTCCTCAACTGGCCTCCTTCTAACCAACACACGGGCATCACTGGCACCGAGGCAGAACCAGATTTCATCAGAAAACACAACAGACCTTCACTCTGCCCCTCCAATAAGCAATCGCTTGACACCAGTGAAGTCGCAGATAGATGTGGGTTGGGGTCAGTGGAATGACGCACGCTGCAGGGCGTCTGTCTGGGAGCTGTCCTTGAAATAACCGATTTACAGCAGTTCGTTGTGTTACTGTGGAGCCAACTGTTGCTCAGATTACTTCCAGAGATGCAGTACGATGGACCAGAGCAATACGCCGAACACGATGGCCTTCCTTCTCGGTAATGCCACGTGGGCGTCTGAAGCCCGGTCTTCTTGGGACTGTAAATTCTCGTGGCCACTGCTACCAGCATTCATGCACTGTGACTACATTTCTGCCCAGTGTTTCTCTAGTATCGCGGAGTACAAACATCCACTTCTTGTAGCCCTATTACATGGCCTTGTTCAAACTCAGTAAGGAGTTGATAATGGCGTCTTTGTAGTCTTTAAGGCATTCTTGACTGACATCAAGTCAGAACGTCCAGTTTTGAAGGTAAGTGACGTTCACGACCGTTACACAGTGTACTTAAAAGAAATCTGATTTGAATGCACGTTTGCCTATCACCTTCCGTTTATGTCGCGCAACTCCTTCTTGGTGCTGCAATTCTCTTCCGTCAGTGTATTTCCACTGTCCCAAAGCATCTCAGCGCACCTGCGCTTTCAGAAGTCAGTAATATGACGAATTTCAAAAAGTTTGAAAGATCTATTGTAAATCTTCTTTTAAGCAACTGAAATTATTTGCTGACGATTATTCTCTGTTATTTTGACAGAGTTCATATTAGTACAGGCCATCCCCTTGTTCTAGAATAGACAATTTTGTCCACATGTAACAGATTTCCCGATCGAGGTTAGGTCAGTCGAATAAAAAGTTGTATGTAAAGGCTAAATATGCTTGTAATTTTACTTTAGCAGAGATGCTAAAACATATTGCCACAATTAATATTACTGGTTATGACAAGGCAAGGCAAGGCAAACCTACGTTTCTAGCATTTGTAGACTTAGAGAAAGCTTTTGACAACGTTAACTGGAATACTCTCTTTCAAATTCTGAAGGTGGCAGGGGTAAAATACACGGAGCGAAAGGCTATTTACAATTTGTACAGAAACCAGATGGCAGTTATAAGAGTCGAGGGGCATGAAAGGGAAGCTGTGTTTGGGAAAGGAGTGAGACAGGGTTGTAGCCTCTCCCCGATGTTATTCAATCTGTATATTGAGCAAGTAGTAAAGGAAACAAAAGAAAAATTCGGAGTAGGTATTAAAATTCATGGAGAAGAAGTAAAAACTTCGAGGTTCGCCGATGACATTGTAATTCTGTCAGAGACAGCAAAGGACTTGGAAGAGCAGTTGAACGGAATGGACAGTGTCTTGAAAGGAGGATATAAGATGAACATCAACAAAAGCAAAACGAGGATAATGGAATGTAGTCAAATTAAATCGGGTGATGCTGAGGGGATTAGATTAGGGAATGGGACACTTAAAGTAGTAAAGGAGTTTTGCTATTTAGGGAGCAAAATAACTGATGATGGTCGAAGTAGAGGATATAAAATGTAGACTGGCAATGGAAAGGAAATCGTTTCTGTAGAAGAGAAATTTGTTAACATCGAGTATAGATTTAAGTGTCAGGAAGTCGTTTCTGAAAGTATTTGTATGGAGTGTAGCCATGTATGGAAGTGAAACATGGACGATAACCAGTTTGGACAAGAAGAGAATAGAAGCTTTCGAAATGTGGTGCTACAGAATAATGCTGAAGATAAGGTGGGTAGATCACGTAACTAATGAGGAGGTATTGAATAGGATTGGTGAGAAGAGAAGTTTGTGGCACAACTTGACTAGAAGGAGGGATCGGTTGGTAGGACATATTTTCAGGCATCAAGGGATCACAAATTTAGCATTGGAGGGCAGCGTGGAGGGTAAAAATCGTAGAGGGAGACCAAGAGATCAATACACTAAGCAGATTCAGAAGGATGTTGGTTGCAGTAGGTACTGGGAGATGAAGAAGCTTGCACAGGATAGAGTAGCATGGAGATCTGCATCAAACCAGTCTCAGGACTGAAGACCACAACAACAACAATGACAATATTACTGCTTATGTCAAATGATCCTGTAACTAAGTTTTACGGGATCAGTAACATCTGAAATTCCGGCTACATCATAGTTCAGTTAAGTTACTTTGAACAAACATTGTCCTTGCTGTTATGAATGTGGTATTACTGTTAAGACGTTGTGAATCAGTGTTCGCGCGTAGTCTTATACATTGCACATATAAAAACATGAAACGCACGTAAAATATTGTTACATATACAGATAACATCAACTTGTATATGGTGTGCTGTCTTGTTAAACTTAACTATAAACAAATATCTCTCTTAAAATAAACGGCTACAGAGGCGTAAATATGACAATCATGGTACTGATAGTTGTTTAGTAATAGCAGCAAGATAGTAATAAGATACTGGTGCTCTCTTATAAGTTAAAATCATAACGAAATCTTACGTACGGTAAACAATGTTTTTTCATTCACTCACCAGTAGAGCGGTCCTATATAAGATCCAGCACATCAAAATTTCATGGATTTTTCAGGCAATTACCAGACGAGCGGGTAGTGGGACAGAATAATGTAACGGTGTTACCTGTGCCAGCATTTACCTGACAACATAGAAAAACCTCCAGGAACCCTGGTCAGAATCGAGGTATTCAAACGTTTTAATATATTTCCCGGAAATTGTGCCTCATTCCCCGAGACAAAAATTAAAAATCAATAAATCTTAATCTGTGTTTTGCATATATGCACAACATCCATACAAGTCGTCCAGCCATAAATATTGTACGTAGTGCTACCCATGCGAAGCTGGTGTTTGTTGCTTTTGTAAGGACAGTCAAATGGCTCTGAGCACTATGTGACTTAACATCTGAGGTCATCAGTCCCCTAGAACTGAGAACTACTTAAACCTAACTAACCTAAGGACATCACACGCATCCATGCCCGAGGCAGGATTCGAACCTGCGACCGTAGCGGTCGCGCGGTTCCAGACTGTAGCGCCTAGAACCGCTCGGCCACCCCGGCCGGCTGCAAGGACAGTGAAATGAAAACGAAACAGAAAGGGAAAAAGTAGATAAACCGTTTATTATTTCAAAGTAGTCGCTGTAAGTGTTAATAAATTCATCCCATTGTGAGACAACATGGTCAGTGCCTTTGTGGAAAAAGTCTGCATTTGCCTACAGAATAATGATTGTACTCAGGAATGCATCTCTTCGCCTGAAGCCAATGGACAGCCACGAACTGCTGTATTTTCCTCGGGGCTCCAAAAATACGGAAACTGCATGAAGAGAATTTGGAACTGTATAGAAGACGTCTAAGGTCATCCCAGCGAAATTTCTGCATCGCACCCGAAATATGTGGGCGGATCCACATGTTACCAAAGTTGTTTCGACTAGGCTGCGGAACACTTACAGTCCACCTGTTTCTCTCCATGTGACTTATGTATTTTTAGAGCCTCAAGAAAGACATTCGCGGCTGTCTATTTACTTCAGATGAAGAGGTGCGCGCGTAGGTACAAACATTTTCGAGAATCCGCTGATCGTCTTATCTATCAGAGGGATGGATGTATTAACATTTACAGCAATTAATTTTGAAATAGTAAAGAGTTTATTTACTTTCATTCATCTCTATCATTTTCTCTTTCCTGCCCCTTGTAGTTTCTAACTTCATGTGAAACTCAAGTCTCGGGATTTCATCGTTGCCCACAAACAAGCCATTTTTCCAAGTAAGCTAGTGAAGGAACGTTCTTAGAGGACATCACCACCGAATGCAACTGTATGCAATGATCTCACTAAGAAGCTGCATTTCTGGAGCCATGAACGAAGTAGGAAAAGTTTGGTCGCTAGGTGGAGGAAGCTTACAGTACCACACAGTTGCAGTCTGTCACCTTCCGATATTTCTTACTACTAGATAGTGTAAGCATGTACAAAACAAATAGTCATACTGGCATCTGCACCAAGACAGATGCTTGCACTACTGATACATGTAGTCAAAGCAACAAAATCAAAATTGATGTTTAAAAATTTATGTAGCAGTTAATATGTGTATCATTACATATGCCCTTCCATTTCATCCTAGGTTATCGAAACCAACACAGGTTTAAACGCCATAGGATCATTTGTATTCATTACATTGCGTTGCAGTGTAACACTCTTTCCACATGTAATTATTGTCACCACCAATAATGGCACTGTAAAATTTTTTCCACACAAATTTTACAAATAAAAATTATGTTCTAATTTTTGTGTTTTTACACCTCACTTCCTAATATAAAATTTTTCTGTCAGTCTACTGAAAAGGAATGTTATGTATTTTTCACATACTATCCACAGACACAACCTTTAATTAAGTTTTTCTAAATAACATATTTTGGAATATCGTCATATGGAATGATTATCGAAGATTCCTCTGATCATCACCTTATATACATTTTAATCTAATCAAACATATAAATTTCATTTAAAGTAAACCAGAAAATTTCATAATATGTTATCCCAACATTAAGAATCAGAAACACGGAAGACTTTAATAAAAGTCTAATTGAAAGCATTGATCCTGTAAAATTAACAGAGAATTGACAGTTGATATCCTGTTATTTTAAATGCAATCCTATTTACTATACAGACAGCCCAGCTTGTAAACTAACATTTTCCTTTCACAGTTCTTTTGGTGTTCGATACACTGGCTGTTAATGTGTATTTTTAATCAACGAATAAAATTTTAGTTAATTAAAATAAGTGTCAGTTATCACTTTGTAACTGAACACTCACTGTTCATTTCTCTAAGATTATCATGATTTACAACATGTGCTACAAAATTCGGTTTATTTTCTACCCTTAAGGGTATAAATCTCATTATCCCTTTGTTACAGTTTACAATTACTTGACTCCCGCTCTTCCAGTCATATCCAAAAGCACTATTCGCACTTAATATTATCAGCAGTAAAGATACGCTTTATAGGCTGTGTCTCTCAAATTTACAGAACAAAAACACTGGTTTCCTAATAGGTTTGATCATTTTATCTGTGAACTTATTGTCTCTAATTCTGAAACGGACATATCTGCAATTTCCTAATCACTTATTAAATGCTTCCACACGATGTCTGTAACGCTTATCTCTTCATTTTCGATGTCTAAGAAAGCAGTTGCTTTATTCCACTTCACAATAATCAGTGTTTGTTCCTAAACAAGGAATCATTGTCCTCTTCCGTTAAATAATTCTGATTTATAGCTTCAACTGTCCAATTTCAAAAATGGTTCAAATGGCTCTGAGCACTATGGGACATAACATCTGGGGTCATCAGTCCTCTAGAACTTAGAACTACTTAAACCTAACTAAACTAAGGACATCACACACACACATCCATTCCCGAGGCAGGATTCGAACCTGCGACAGTGGCAATCGCGCGGCTCCAGACTGAAGCGCCTAGAACCACTCAGCTATACAAGCCGGCAACTGTCTAATTTGCTACCATTCCTTGGACCAGCTTATCACCTTTATCTGCCTCTTCCGTTTATTCCCATTCGTATTTTTCCTGAGAAGTATCTTTATTCCCATATCTTACTTTAAATTCATCTAAGGCAAACTCTTCATTGTCATCTTAACTCGCTTCATCCCTACTATCATTACTATGCTCGTCTACATGTATAAAAAGTAATTGTGCTTTTCCTCAAAATCTACACCTTCGATATTTCATTTATATTTAAACTGTGGGTATTCATCAAGGTTTCCTGTTCTCTTTCTATTTGGCTGTTTACTGCCTCTTTATCACTCTTTCATTGTTTCCCACTTATTCTAAATTTGGACTGACTGAGACTTTCCATGTCATTCACTATTTCACCCTTATTTTGAATGCTAACTTCCCCCCATGAACCATGGACCATGGTCCTTGCCGTTGGTGGTAAGGCTTGCGTGCCTCAGCGATACAGACAGCCGTACCGTAGGTGCAACCACAACGGAGGGGTATCTGTTGAGACGCCAGACAAACGTGTGGTTCTTGAAGAGGGACAGCAGCCTTTTCAGTAGTTGCAGGGGCAACAGTCTGGATGATTGACTGATCTGGTCTTGTAACACTAATCAGAATGGCCTTGCTGTGCTGGTACTGCGAACGGCTGAAAACAAGGGGAAAATACCGCTGTAATTTTTCCCGAGGGCATGCAGCTTTACTGTATGATTATTGCATGGAGAGCCGCATCAAACCAGTCTCAGGACTGAAGACCACAACAACAACACCAACAGCAACAACAACAACTAGCAGTTCACTGATTTCATTTGTATTTAAAATATTCGTTTCCAAATCATTTGCATTAACGCTCTCTTCTATCACATCATCTTCACTTTCCTCAAAAGCACTATGACTATCTTCAGCTGAATCACTGAAGCTATATATGTTTTCCTCCACATAACTGAAATTCTTTACTTTATTTTCAACATCCTCTTCTGTTCTTACCTCACTCCTTCACACTTACTTCTTACAGCTTCTCCATTCTCTTTTCTATATTCAATTAAAACATTATCTAATCTACAAAACGTCTTTACCCAATGATCATAATCTTTTCTTGCCTCATTATTATTACTTTTACTGGGCTCTATAATTATATATCCAACCTCTTTTCCTGTACTACTGCCAATTACTTTTCCTACCCACTTGCAAGATAAGTCATACTATTACTTTCAGCTTGTATATCTAATGGTAAGCATTTCATCTGCATCTACCTGATATACTTTCGTGAGTTTATAGTACCTGTTGACTTAATTTTCTCTACATACTTCAGGTGAACATCACACCAACTTGAACCTAGAATCATATTCTCTTTTTCTCCACTCACTGTTATCTTTTTCACACCATGCATAGTGACTGTTCATTCTTTGTTTATTATTCTGTCTATTGCTACAGTTTTAATGTTTATGGTAATGGGTGATGATAATGCTCCATTTCGTCTCTTTAATTTTGCTGCCTTTCATTTCGCCACTTATAGTATGGTCTATAATTATAATCTCCTACGCTTCAAAAACAGCTTCCATTGCTCCTACCTCTATCCATTCTAACAGAGTTCGCTCCATACTTCCGGTTTCTGTCATCTCTGTTATTGTTACTGGAATTAGATCTATTTTGGTTACTGTAGAATCTGTTCTCATTTCCTCTGCTCCACATATTAAGTTCGCCTGCTCTACTAAAGAATGCTACTCTATCACAATTGCCTAAAATAAAATAATCCAGTGCATTCCATAGTAATTTACGGTGTAAAACGTGTAAGAAGCGTTCCTCATTGAGTTCCTACATAATTCTTCGTAACAAGTTTGTACATAATTCTCTTCCTTCGCTGTATATGGAGCAGCATTTAAAAATTCTTGGTCAATATCGCTTTGTTTACTTCGTTACCAAAATCCTTCTCAAACCTGCTCAGAAATTCCTCCAAAGTGTAACATTCTTCCGTGACACTGCCCAATTTCTATTATAGCCACCAAGGCTTGTTTCTACTATCAAGACCCCCATCTTTTTCAAGCAGTTCTGTAGGAATTAATTTCTACATGCCTACACAATAGTTACAGGGTGACGTGCCCGTCCAAATGAGAAATTAATGACTAACCTGTTATACGCTCTAAGACTTCAACACGCGCAGCCATTATGGAAGTTACTGACCACATATCTGTGATTTCAACATCTGCAATTTGTTGTTGGGCATGCGCTGCTAAGGCTTGAATCCAGTGTAGCCCTGTTGCTTATGAATGATATAGTTTTAATCAGTTTTTATTCTATTGCTTATTCAAACTCTTGTATTGACTGTGTTTGTAATGTAGAAACAGACTTTCCCAGTTCTGCTTGTATTCATTAGTTGCGGCCCCTTGCTTTTCACCAACCTTTTCAATTTCGCTGTCTACTTCCGTAGTAACATTTTGGCATGATTTTTGCTGAGGTCTTGATACTGACTCGAAATTACCATCCATTTGTTCAGCTTCATCCTGAGAAGTACCATCCGCTCTTCGAGTGTATGTAGTCTTTCTAGAATTTCTTTTACACTTGCTTTCAACGGCGTTTCTTTATTCTTGATTACGGAGTGGTTTATTTTCGGCCAGTGACTTACTGAACAATTTGTACAATTTATACAATTTATACAAAGAGCCTTTTACCGACTCGACCTTCCAATCGTTGTCTTATGCAGTGACTTGACTTATTCATAAACCAACCTTTCCAGCTAATGACTAGTTCACTTATTTAGTCCTATATTCCTTTTTGTGACTTGTGTGGTTAAAGACTGTATCATGTTCATTAGCGTCATTAAATCAGAACTTTGTTTCTCGATTTTTTGTTTGGCTCGATTTTTGCATTAACCTTATCCATCAGATTGGTAACTGCCTCTTTCTAATCCCCCAGGTTAAAATCTATTACCTCCTGCTTTACTACTAAACCACCTGCGTGATGGGGGAGCGGGGGGCAGGGTTTTATTGACTGGAATACTGTTGAGCGGAATATTGCTTCTATTTTAAACTTAAGTAGCAAGTGAGAACGTCTGAGATTTCAGAACATCTTTTTCCTGCTCCCGCAACCAGGCAAGGCAAACTGTTGTAGCGGGCTTAGTTGGCTGGCGTTATCGTGTTGTACAAGTACTACTACTAACAGTTTAGAGTTCTGTAAAACATTAAAGAAGTCTGTATGTATTTTTCTTTCTATGTCATTTTTTTCTCTTTTTGCATTAGTGTTGCTTCTGATGGGATGTATTTAAGGTTGTAGTGTACAGGTGCAATGTCATGTATTTCGTAGAATCAATTGTTTAACCACTGCTGGTGCTGGAAAGCTGAGTTCGTGGTCTGAATTTAACTCGATTGGTCTTGCCCCGTTCTGCTTTTGGAGAAGAGAGGTTTTTTTTTTATGGTATATTCTGACTGACCGGCGATCGTCGAGACAACGCAGCGTCGGCACCATATGTCTTGCAGCAGTCGTCTCGGGTAGGAGGGTGCCGAACGCACGACTCTGCAGTCACGCTATCGATTGACACCCGACATTTAATTTTAGCTGAGCGCCAATATAAGTAAATGATTTCTGGAATTCTCCAAGGTAGTGTTATAGGCCCTCTACTTTTCCTTATATGTATGAACGATTTAGGAGGAAATCTGAGCAGCCGTCTTAGGTCGTTCGCAGATTTTGCTGTCATTTATCGTCTAGTACAGTCATCAGATCAGAAAAAATTACAAAACGATCTATATATCTGTGTGGAGCGAAAACTGGCAATTGGTGCTAGATAATGGGAAGTGTGCGTCATGCATATGAGTGCTAACGGGAATCGGTTAAACTTTGGTTACACTATAAATCAATCAAATGTAAAGGCCGCAAATTCAACTAAATAACAAAGATTTACAATTACGAACAAGTTGAATTGGAAAGAACACATATAGAATGTTGTAGAGAATGCAGACCAAAGACTGCGTTCTACTGGCAGAACACTTAGAAGATGCGACAGATCTACTAAAGAGTGCCTACACAACGCTTGTTCGTCCTCTTTTGGAGTACTGCTGGGCGGTGTGTGATCCTTACCAGATAGAATTAACGTAGTACTTCGAGAAAATTTCACGAAGGGCAGCATCTTTTGTTTCGTCAAGAAATCGGGGATAGAGTGAGACGGACATGATAATGGATTTGAGGTGGACATCATTGACGCGAAGGCGTTTCTCGTTGCTGTGGGATATTCTTACGAAATTTTAATCTTCAGCTTTCTCCTCCGAATGCGAAAATATCTTGTTGACTCCGACCTGCATAGGTAGAGACGATCATCATAATAAAATAATGCAAATCAGAGCTCTCACGAAAAGATCTATGTGTTCGTTTTTCCCCTTCCTTATTCGAAGGTGGAATAATGGAGAATTATTGTGAACGTGGTTCGATGAACCATCTGACAGACACTTAAGTGTGATTTACAGAGTATCCATGTAGCTGTAGATGTAGAATAGTCCAACATTAAACTATTTTTGATAGGCAAAAATTTGTTTGCAAAGTGCATGAAACCTTTCATCCGGAAAGAGCATCATCAATAATAGGTCTTCGTTGTTGAGAACCACCGTTCTCCCCAGTAGCTAAAAACTCGCAAGATTCACTGTTGCCTTCTATAACTGATAATTTCTGAATATATTTTATCCTTTCTACATTTCAAGCCGACCGAACCACTGTCTCGTTTTAAGTCGTCGGGAAACCTCTTGGATCTGAGAGTGCTCGTTTTAAGAGACACATTCAGACATTTGTCACACTCATCAGTAGAACCCAAAAAGTCTTCAGGTTTCATTTTAATTACTCCCAGAGCTTGAAGACTTTAGCACTGTGAATCATTTCAGCTACTTCGTCTGGAACCGGAGTCTTACACGATATCTTTCTCTGTCATGAGGCATGTAGGTATATCCATAAACCAGCAGTTTCAATTGCACAGAATCGAAACAGTTTTTTGTAACAGAATAAATCATAGCCATTGCATCATTCGATTCTTATTCTGACTTACGCAGTATTAGCACCATATTTACAAACTTCGCTTCGCACTGATACAGAGGAAAGAACTTTCACAACGCAAGAAGCGACCTCGTTCCCATCAAGTCCGTCAAGATGAATGTACAAATCATAATTCGAAAATTGCCGACAATAAACCATGTTTGAATATGTTAGTGAAACTGCGGCACTTGTAACGACATTTACACGTCGGTTAGTTATTTTGTTTTGTAAAGTGTCTTCTTTTGTCCACGTCAACAACAACAGCAATAATAAATGTTCTCTTGTCATTTTAAAAGGAACTGACTTTGGAGGCATGTTGATTTACAACGAGTATTCCCTATCACTTCCAAGGAACTCACGAGGGAACTTACTTGGTCCGAATCGGACTTACAACGTCATCCGCACTATGTGCCTATTACCTGCTATAAGAGTCATCTAGCGGAAACGTTTAGAGGCTGATCTAGTTACCATTCGCTAGCTCTACGGTATTGGCCTTTGCTGTTACTACCTTATCCACGGAAAACATATATAAGATAAGCAATTTTTGGCACTTACTACCTTCCCGATGACAACACTCACAGTATTAACCACTACTCCAGACAAGTTGTCCGGCCATAAATACTACTTAGTGATACCCGTCTGAAGCCCTTGAAGATCGTTTGTGATTTATAATTTGATATGATAGTAACGTTCTGGGTTTTTCCTGTTGCTAAGAAACCATATGATTTTCCAAGAACGTTAGTGAATTAAGGCATCAAAACAAACTCTTGCTGTATGGAATGACGTTCCTAAGGAGCAGCGTTTCCACGACCACAAACGGAGTTAGAAAATTTGCAATATGGAATAGTTTCCCAAAGTAAATCTCTTCAGGACAATCCACTTTCGTAGCCGATGCTACTTACGCACGTCGGTGTGTTGACGATTGAGATGGAGTTAGGGGGTTTGAATCCCGGTATTAGAAGAATTTTGTCTATCTGCATTTGGCCAGCGTGGAGAGGAGAGCTGGTGGCGTATAGTTCCTGATCGCAAGTACCTTGGTTTAGGCTGGAAACCTCTTCGCAGTGCCTCGTGGAGTAAGGGCATATAACCCTGTTGGTGGCGATCTGTCCTTTGCATGGGGACCTTAAGATCTGGAGCCCTCTTGGCGCTATTCGAAAGGAGTAGCCTACATTCCGACACCACGTTTCACCCCCTTCTTTCCTCGCATCGTTATAAAATACAAATATAACACCACACAATACACGAAACTACTAAAACCATCTACACCAATCGAATCCTGCCTCGGGCATGGATGTGTGTGATGTCCTTAGGTTAGTTAGGTTTAAGTAGTTCTAAGTTCTAGGGGACTGATGACCACAGATGTTAAGTCCCATAGTGCTCAGAGCCATTTTGAGCCATCTACACCGAACAAACAGAAAGAGAGAATGTGGTGATTATGCTTGGAGAAAGGGAACTACACAACTTGCCATTAAAATTGCTACACCAAGAGGATATGCAGATGATAAACGGGAATACATTGGACAAATATATTGTACCAGAACTGACATGTGATTACATTTTTACGAAATTTTGCTGCATACATCCTGCGAAATCAATACATAGAGCAGAAACCTCGGGTCTTGATACGCCCGGGCATTAAGTCAAACAGAGGTTGGATAACGTGTACAGGTACAGCTGCCCATGCAGCTTCAACACGATACCACAGTTCATCAAGAGTAGTAACTGGCATATTGTGACGAGTCAGTTGCTCGGCCAGCATTGACCAGACTTTTTCAGTTGGTGAGAGATCTGGAAAATGTGCTGGCCACTGCAGCAGTCGAATATTTTCTGTATCCAGAAAGGCCCGTACAGGACCTGAAACATGCGGTCGTGCATTATCCTTCTGAAATGTAGGGTTTCGCAGGGATCGAATGAAGGAAAGAGCCACGGGTCGTAACACATCTGAAATGTAACGTCCACTGTTCAAAGTGCCGTCAATGCGAACAAGAGGTGACAGAGATGTGTAACCAATGGCACCCCATACCATCACGCCGGGTGATACGCCAATATGGCGATGACGAATATACGCTTCCAATGTGTGTCCACCGCCATGTCGCCAAACACGGATGCGACCATCATGATGCTATAAACAGAACCTGGATTCACTCGAAAAAATTAAGTTTTGCCATTCGTGCACCCAAGTTCGCCGTTGAGTAAAGCATCGCAGGCGCTCCTGTTTGTGATGTAGCGTCAAGGGTAACCGCAGCCATGGTCTCCGAGCTGATAGTCCATGCTGCTGCAAACGTCGTCGAACTGTTCGTGCAGATGATTGTTGTCTTGCAAACGTCCCCATCTGTTGACTTAGGGATCGAGACATGGGTTCACGATCCGTTACAGCCATGCGGATAAGATGCCTGTCGTCCCGACTGCTAGTGATACGAGGCCGTTGGGAGCCAGCACGGAGTTCCGTATTACCCTCCTGAACATACCGACTCCATATTCTGCTAACAGTCATTGGATCTCGACCAACGCGAGCAGCAATGTCGCGATACGATAAACCGCAATCGCGATAGACTACAATCCGACCTTTATCAAAGTCGTAAATGTGATGGTACGCATTTCTTCTCCTTACACGACGCATCACAACAACGTTTCACCAGGCAACGCCGGTCAACTGCTGTTTGTGTATGAGAAATCGGTTGGAAACGTTCCTCATGTCAGCACGTTGTAGGTGTCGCCACCATCGCCAATCGTGTAAGAATGCTCTGAAAAGCTAATCATTTGCATATCACAGCATCTTCTTCCTGTCGGTCAAATCTCGCGTCTGTAGCACGTCATCTTCGTGCTGTAGCAATTTTA
Source organism: Schistocerca nitens (assembly GCF_023898315.1). NCBI lineage: Eukaryota > Metazoa > Arthropoda > Insecta > Orthoptera > Acrididae > Schistocerca > Schistocerca nitens. The sequence goes on along the minus strand of NC_064621.1, from coordinate 296,203,118 downwards.
ATGGCCAATAGTGTATTTCTGACTAGGTAGACCATGGCTCGAGGGTGTTGCTGCCAAGCAATTAGTGAAGGTGCTCTCTCCAATAGACAGCATCTAATAAATATTATTACTGACTTAGGAGGGAACAGATGTCTTAACTAATGTATTACAAATAACTCGTGTGTGTGTGTGTGTGTGTGTGTGTGTGTGTGTTGACTTCTGAGATGCAGCGTTTAGGTCGCCTAACAAAGTTTAAGCTGCCTATAGTAGCAAAGGCTTGGTGAGTTTCATGATTGAAGTAGGGACGATGAGAGAGATCTATAGAAGATCCTTTCTGGAATGATGAGATTGACTCAGTTAGGCTAAAAAATTTCGGGAATGGATTAATAAAAACAGAGAAAAGTTAAGATGATAGTTTTAACGCTTTAGGTGTTACCCATAGTCTCTTCGGCCAATGGCCATGCGGCAGTGGTAACACCGGTACCCGTCAGATTACCGAAGTTAACCGCTGTCGGGCTGGGCTAGCACTTGGATGGGTAACCATCCAGTCTGCCGAACACTGTTGGCCAGCTTGGTGCACTCAGTCCTTCTGAGGCAAACTGAGAAGCTGCTTGATTGAGAAGTAGCGGCTCCGATCTCGTAAAGTGACATACGGCCGGGAGAGCAGTGTGATGACAACATGCCCCTCCATATCCGCATCCAATGACGTCTGTGGTCTGAGGATGACACGGCGGCCGGTCGGACCGTTGGGCCTTCCAAGGCCTGTTCGGACAGAGTTTAGTTCATGATCTCCTAGTCTCTCCCCTCACCCCCTCCACATTTGAGTATTTGAGTACAATGCACAACACATTCATAAGACCTTGACAAACTGTCTGAAAAGTCCTTCTTTGGGATGTTATTCAATGTGCTTGTCACATCGCCTAGAATGTCTCTTATGTCGTCAAAGCGTAGATCCCTCATGCGAATTTCTGAACTTCGCCTTTCCGCGCTAGGTTCATATAGATAACACGATGTCTTATAAGCTGCGATGTTTCTTTTCAATAAAGAACTGTGTGCAATTTGAGTTTCCGTCCAGGAGTGGCATTCGTCCTTACTTCGTCTTGTTCCGGAGGGATGGGACAAACTTTGCACACATTTTTAGCTTCTTCACAACCATTCTGGAAAATGTCTTGCACAAGTGACTTAGGGATTCTGTGTCTTGCACAACTATTTCTTCTCTGACACGACAACGTTGACACACTGCGGCCGCACGTCCACTACTTAACGCTGCCTGCTCACAAGCGACTGGTCGAATGCATATCCGTCGGTTGCAGTTGTAAATAGAAGCTGGTACCAACTTTACTACACTGACGTCACTTACGATCCTTCAGGAATAGAATGTCATGGAACTTTTTGGATGGACGGTATGCACTGTGGTGAGCACTGACAGTGAGGTTATAAAGTTGTAGCAAATGCAAGGAAAATATATGGGATATCTAAATAAGGCAGCATAATTATGAGGTGGGCACGTCGCGCGCTTGCGGCGAATGTAGCGTGGACAGACAAATTAAAGTACTACGATCACTGAGAGTATTATATTCTACACAGGACGAGAATGACTTGTCCAAGTCATTGCTAGTGCCCCTTTAACACTACTGTATTTTCAAATAGATCCCTGAATGCCCACTAAGCACTTTAATTGAAATTTTGAAACTCGATTGTGTAACTTTTCCCTCCTCACTTCAAGTATTGTGTGATATAACTTTTATACTGCCTACTGCGATATCAGACGATTGTTGTGATTTAATATTTATAAATTTCAATGTTTATGGGTCATCTCTCGCTTTCTATACTTTCTGTATCTTCATTAGTTCTTAAATGATCAGTGTTTTCATTCGTTGAGATTTATGTCTGTAGTTGCTCTTCTATTCTTACCTTTCTAAACATGCATCGTACTGTTTGCCACTCTTCATAAAAACAAAATAATTCCTTCTATTTTACTTCTTTTTCTTTAGAACGGGCCTGTAATTAACGTCTGCCCATGTCTTTCTCACAGTATTGTTTAGATAATGTAACTTGTGGGGACAAGTGAAACAATTATTTTTGTATCCGTATCAAGGCAGTTTGTCAAGAAGGGGTGGGGGGACAATATTAGGCTTCAGCGAATTATAAGAGAGATGCCAAACAACATGAATATTAATTTTGTGGTTACTTAATTGTTATTTTAGTCTCGTATTTAGTTAGGAGAAAGTTTCTGTGGAATTTAGTTCACGGTAAAGTGTTCAGTATAAATGACGAAATTGTACCGAAACATCGTAATGGATAATAATGTACTCTCGGCCAATATATTAATTCCTGGATGTTCTTGGGGACTGCATTTTGCAGTAACTGGAAAAGTATATGAATCTGCCTCTTTTCATATTTCATGTAACGTAGTCCAGAAATATCTCACAAGAGAATTAACTAGTTTATGGAAATAAGTGTAACGTAGAAACTCATACGTTAATATTCTGCGTTGTAGAATACTCGAGGTGAACTAAAAATGTTTCAAGTAAGAGGCAAATTTCCCCCCTCGCATATTTAAAGGTAATTTCTGCGGTTGGCGAGGTGTCCAAATCCAGTTTTAATAACTGAAAAGGGAGAAAGCAGTTTGAGAACAGTTTGCTACCACGTATACCTGCCCTGTGTGTTTTCGGGTGTCATATGGAGAAAAGAAAATCAATACGCCTAGTTATTATTGTACAAAGTTTTATTGATTTCTGAAACTCCAGGAGCAAGCAGCAGGAGACACATTTCGTGAACGAAACATTGCAGTTTACAACAAATTTACTTGTGGTAGACAAGAAAGACCTATGCCTTCAGAGTCACTACACATAATTTAGGGACACAGCGCGTAGCACATAGTTGGTATGATGAATAAATATATTTTTCAGCCATTCGGTGCAACTCTTTCGTAGTGAAACATAAATTGAAACAGCTCAGTTTTCCAAAATCTCCCTCCGCCGAGTAATAATTTCATGGGACCGCTTCCAAACTTTCTAGAAGATACGGCGCCCTTATGATATGCTAATGCGTAAGTTTATTTGGAAAATTAAAATGTCGTCAGCAGTTAAGATAAACTTACGCAGTTCCAGTTTAAATGAAGCTATTTACTTGCAAACGCCGACAAACTTCCCAGGGAGTGTCTACTTTGCCAGAGCAACGAACTGCAAGGCGACTTGCGGGCACGTGTAGAAGAACGGATTGTTCACATGTGGAAACGTGTAAAATTCTCTTACGTCAACCAGCAGATGCAGCTGACTGTTGCACTCAACAAGCTTTAACGAAACAGCACAGATGTTTTTACTTCTTATTCAATCATGTGTGTTAAGACAGGCCTACATGTACGCTTTTGTGGATTCAGTTTTAGTAGCAATCTGATTTCTTTTCCTTCGATAGCTGTTCGAAGTTACTAACAGCCGCAGTTCACAGTTTTCGAGTTCCATAGAGCTGTAGTAAATACTGTTTATGCTAACAGAGATAAATCATATAAAAGGCTGGCAACAGAAGAGAGGCGAATTATAATGAACTTTTCTCTGAAAGAATGACTCACTGTCAAGGCAAACACTGTGCATTTGTGAGCGGTACATTAAAGAAAGATTAAGGATCTTTTAGATGACAATTAGTTTGCCTTTAGGAAAATAAGGGATACCAGCGAGGCAATTCTGATGCGCTTGACCGCGAAAGAAAAATATAAGAAAAATCCAGACACCTTCATTGGATTTTGTGATGTACATAATGCATTCTGCAACGTGAAAAGATAGAAAATGTTCTACTTTCTAAGACTAATAGTTGTAAGCTGTAGTGAAAGGTGTGAAATATGCAATATGAAAAAGGACCTAGAAGCAACAATTAGAGCGAAAGCCAAAGATCAAGCTCATTTCGGTTTGTATGCTGCTTTTTGAATGTGAGCTGATATACAATGGTTAATATGATTCATGTTATTACAATATTAAATATATGTGCACTTAAAATTAATATAATGTGGAGCATTAAAGCGCTGTTGTACAGAAGTCGATGTTCAGATCAGCGTTTACGTTTATTTTAAAACATTTTTGAAACGAATTAAAAAAACATGGTAGTCCATGAATGTAGAATATTTAACAATTGATGACATATTGCCGTGAGGTGTGAAGCAACTGTATAAGTTTTTAAATATGAATTGTAACAGTCTCCTTTGCAGTTATTCGCTCTTGCTAACAATTTCAATCACTTAATGATCATTTTCGCATAGAAAAATGAAAGGAAATAAAACATGAGTAAATTAATATTTAAGTGCATAATACAGGCTGAAATTATTTAAAATTTAAAATTATTAAAATTCTAAGAATGTTGAATTTTAAATAATTTAAATGACTATTATATACTTATTCAGATAACATTTACAGAATTTTAAATTTTTGAGAACTTCAGTCTGCTTTATCTAATACAACAGATGTTTTTTAATGTTTTATTTATTTTATTTTTAAATCTGAAGATGACCATTTACTTATTGAAAGTAGTTATCACATATGGATAATTGAAACTGAGTATATTAGAATAAATATTTAAAAGAACAGAATATATCAATGAGTAACTTGTATTTCAACGTTGTTATCAAATATTACCGTCATGGAAAGAACATCGTGTCTTTTGCTCTGTGAAGACCTTACGAAAAACTTGGTGTACATTAACGTGTTCATAAACGGCCACAGTAGTTACCGTACAGATTACGTAGCGACTCTTGAGACTGTCTTAGTGTCCCCAACAGTAGTGCTATGTGACTGGCTTATACATTTAAATGTAGATAAATAACGTGTATTATTTTGTACTCAAATATAGTGTTGGTGCTCGTTTATAGAAAATACCGTGCAGTGAAAATTAGTTAATATGAGATCTAATGTGCAGACAACGATAGCAAATTGTCTGTTGCGTGGTTACGGTTTGAGTCTTGTCAGTTGCTCTAGTGACAGTGATTAGTTGGGGATAGTTCTTACCGTCACCATGTAAGCAGGGTGTAGTGTGAGGGCTTGAGGGTCATTCGCCTTCTGTCTTCACTATTATTATACGGTGTTCTGTAAACGTTTTGTAACTCTGAAGGCTTTCAGTTTATCCAAAGGGAAGCTGAAATGCATATGAAATAACGTGCAGCCTTTTCTCTTCCTGTGATATGGTCGCCATCGTCGAAGCCGGGAGAAAATAAATAATACATTCGTACAGCTGAAGGCAACCATGCAGATCACGAGATGCCTTACACAAGTATCGGGCCACTTCATTAAAGAGTTAGAAAACGTATTTATGGCATTTGCCTCCTGTATTTGTAGTCTTTTCATCCTTTGATTCAGTTAATCTCGAGCATTAAAAACAAAAATGTGCCATCCACTGAGTCCCGAACCAAAACCATCAAACGGAAATATAAAAAATTTTCAAGTCGAAATCCATCAGCTCCTAAAAAGTATCAGTAGTGGTCTGAAGACGCCATCTTTATTATGGGAGCGCGATGTTTCGCTAGACATCATCTGAATGACATGATACATAAACCAAGTTCTGCTGAGTAGCATGCACCGAAATATACCGTCCACGTACTACCACTACTTGGTAGTCTGAAAGTCGTAAGCGAGCTGGCTGAGAGAGATGTAAAGCTAACAGAAGGTTGCAATAAATTATTTATCAAAAATTGGACACGTAAACATTTGGCGCATAAGGTTGTATCGAAGTATCACTATACATTTTGGTGCATGGGAAACTTTGCCTAAGAATGATGGTTTTTAAAAGAAAATTTTACTTTAATGTCATATGTGCCTGAGAAATGTTGGACATATTAGTTGTATGGGATTTGTTAGGAAGTTAGTGCATTATTAACTAATTGAAATTAATGAAATTGCTGATTAATTCACTTTATATGTCTATTCTTTTCCTTCTTCTATTGAGCCCAAATTTGACACCACTCATAGAACGAAGCAAAAACCTTATTTGGGAAAGCAAAATCACCCTAAAATACAGCAACACCAAAACTAGCTTTATTATCCTTGTTGTCTGAACATTTGCATTTATTCGTTTCAGCTGACAGTGTTTGTCGTAGAACAAAGCACACTCATTTCACTAGTGAAACTTAACGTTCACCTATGCTATATTCCGTCGAATTCTCTTCGTGTGTTGGCATCTCTTCCTACTGAGAAAGGACGTTACTAACGCTTCGTATCGGGGCTGGACAGTTCCGCATTGTCGTTTAGTGAAGGAAATACGAGATTGCCGAGGTCAGACCAGATTTTTAACCATATTCAGGACTTTCTGGCAGACAGAGCTCAATGTGTTATTCCTAACGAGGGAAATCATCAGATCAAAAGTATAACTTTGGGTGTTGTAGGACCATTACTGATTACAATACGTATAAATTATTGAGATTTTTTTTCTTTTCTTTTCTTTTCTTTTTTTTCTGCTTCAAGAGCCAATACTGACGTTATGTGGTTTCACCTGGAGCCGCATTTGTAACGATATTATTATTAACTGGTAACTTAAATAAATTTGTATATTATGAGCCACCAATACACTAGCTACAGTAAGGATGCTATAAGTTGGTAGCCGAGCACGAGGTACTTATCGTTAAAAGTTGGTACAATTGGGAATAGTTCGAGTCGATTGTTCCGTTTTAAATCCCAGCCAATCTCAGTGACAAAAAGGTTTTGATACTGTAAAGGTCTGACGAAGTGTTATGAGTGGATGATTAATTGATTATTAACAATAATTATATTAAAATGGCTAGTGTATTATGAGACAAGATTACAAATGTTTACCAGAATTCATCTTTTGAATGTCGTTTATCTTATACTCATTGAGCTGTATTACAACAGCCTTAATTTAATTTTATATTCCTTGCTGCAGATACAAAGTGATTCTGTACTGATGTTACAAATTATCAAGGCGATGGAGAAGGACCAATTTGAGGCAAGGGACTCTGATCCGGAAACGATCGAATCTAAGGTTACAAGCGAAAATCTTTCTGATACCTCTGACAACAGAAAACATGTCTCGACACTGTTATTGCTAAGATTATTGGGTAGGTAACTTTTAGAGGTGGTAGTAAGGACCAAACAAGGAAAAAATGTGAAGTAAACACAGTCGCTAAAATGTGTATAAACTATGAACACTTGTTCATCTTCACTACTGTGAAACCCTTCTCTTCCACTGAACAAGTATTCAAAACTTTTAAGGTATCCAGTTTAGAGCCGTTGTTTTCCAGACATTTTTTCTTGTTTTGGACTACCGTACAACCTATCAAGAACAGTACCGATACATGCATTCCACTATTAGAGGTATCAGAACGATTTTCACTTATAACCTTCGTCTCGTTCGTTTCTGGACCACGGTACGTTACCTCAAATTCACACATTTATCCGTCTGAACCATCCCTGAAAGCTTATAACATCATCACCCAATCATCTTGTATGTGCCGCATTTGAAGATGATCGTCATTATAATGTGCATTCACAAGTACATGTTACTTCCATTTGAAATTTATACCGCATCAGCTGATCGGTACGAGTCGCACACGCCGGTGAGTTTTCGATATTGGAAGACAAACAATAAAGTAAGTTTCCTATCACGGTCTCTAAACGCTCAGTCGGCGCGATTCTTCCCCTGTGCCCCTGAGGTAAGCAATAGAATTCATCGACCTCAATTAAAATGAAGCATATCTTGAAATACGACTCTTCTCTCCCTGTAAGCATTTTTGTTTGTTTGTTGCTGAACAGGAAAGCTACACTCTTAAGAAACTGAATTTTCTCATTATGAGAGTATTGATGGGTGATCTGTTTCAGTTGTTAAAAACCATTCGAAAGCCAAGATCGCACAAAATATTTCTTATTCAAGACAACCGGGCTTCGCTGTCATCTTTAGTCTTAAGCAATTTTTGTAGCAAAACATGTTCATTTTACACCGACCTCACGCACAAGATTACAAGTGGATAAAACTCAGCACATTATAAACGTTTGTCATCGCTAAAATATTTACAAACGCACAGCATCTTGTCCATAAGGCCATGTCCACATACAAACTTTGCACAAATTACATTATAGAAATAAGTAAACACAATCATGTAACAAGCATCTGTTAGAAATATTTATTTTGGACATGATATTTTGGCCAAGGTGCGTTTTAAATATTTTAACGATGAGAATGTTTATAATATTCTGAGTTTCATTCACTTGACATTTTGTGCATGAGATCAGTGTAAAATGAACTTGTTTCACTACAAAAAAATTTCTAAGACCTGAAGATGATAGCTAAGACTGTTGAAACTGGTTGTCTTCAATACAAAAATAATTTGTGCGAGCTTGGCTTTTGAACGGTTTTTAACTCATAAGTTGACGTTGACGTTTTTGGATCCGGCTGTTAGTAGCAAGACGTACTCTATTTTACTATAACATACGGCTGAGAACTGTGGGCCGCACAAATACTTGTTTCGGGCCACATGCGGCCGGCGGGCCGCAATTTTACGACCGCTGGTAACTAAAATGTAAACTCAAAACACCTTCAGTTGTCTAAATTTTCGGTTGTTATTTTATTTGAACAACCAGTTTCAACGCTACATTACGCCTTTTTCTGGCCTCATGAATGGCGTGAGGGAAGAATGCCACATACACGTCGGTAGTGGTGCTTGAAAATGACGCAATGCAGATCTCAAATACGTGCCCAAATTAAATAATATCAGGAAATTTAGACGGATGAAGGTGCTCTGATTCGCCATTTTATATTGAACAGCAGAGTCCCACAACCATCTGCGTAAAGATGGACTTACAAAGACTGGTATTAGTGATCTAGTGGACAACGTCGAAAGCTCCGTTATGCTTTTCGCAGACGATGGCGTTCAGTAGAGAAAGAGTGCGACGTTGCGAGACCAGTAAACAGTAGCGATGCACAGAAACTCTTACGGTAAATCGATAGTTGATGCAGCTACTGTCAGTTACTCAGAACGCAAAAATGTTCAACGTGTAGCACACAAATAGGCAAAAATATCCATTACCACGCCATTCGGCAAATTCCAAGCTGAGATTCGTTGGAAGAATCTGAAGAAGATGTGATTCAACCACGACAAATGTAAACGTTAAGACGGATTCTTGTGTAAAAAAACGGCTCTGAGCACCTTGGGACTTAACATCTGAGGTAATCAGTTCCCTAGAACTTAGAACAACTTAAACCTAACGAACAATAAGGACATCACACACATCCATGCCAGAGGCAGGATTCGAACCTGCAACCGTAGCGGTCACTCAGTTCCAGACTGAAGCGCTTAGAACCGATCGGCCCCACCGTCCGGCTGATTCTTGTGTACAGCACTTTAGTCTTATCACATAAGTTTAATAGAAGAGATAGAGAAGACCCGACGAAGAGAACCGCGTCTTGTGACGATAGCGTTTGTTACCACGAGAGCCTATCGGACGTTGCAAATTACAGTGTCGGTCGCTAAAAGAGAGGCGCAGTACATCGCAGAGAGGCTAACTGTTGCAATTCCGATAGCGTACGTCCGAAGACAAGTCGGGAAACAAGTCCCTTTCTTTCAGTTATGTCTCACCTAATATTTGGGTCAACTTCCGTAAAATTCTAATTCGTCTCTCTGAAACCCCACCCTATGGGTAGAGAGGGAGAGTTTTAGTTTTACCAAAGCAAAATTTACGAAGTAAATAAGTATTTTTTATTTATCAGTAACCATTTTCCACGCAAAAATGAGAACATGGATTTTCTTGAATTCCAGTGCCAAGTACTAACAATAGAAACAAATGTTTAAGAAAAATGTACGCAGTTTTTATGTAGAATCTGATTCTATAATAAAAAATGAGGATTCCTATTTGAAATATGAAAGTTGCCTCCCGCTCCACCCCCATGGGGGCTGGGGTGGCGGCCTAATTTTAGCACCAACAGATGTCACCCTCGAAAATAATCAACTTTGTATCCTACACATTTTTTGTGTGAAGCTTATTTTTCGAGTTATTCTGTTTTTTCAACTTAAAATTAACACTCTGTATACCTTGGGGTGCTGCTCGTCAGCCATGGCCGATGAGATACAGAAGCTTACAACTGAATCCGGATCAGAGGATGTTAGGAGTGATTGTAGTAGCCCTGGTATCCCAAAGGAGCGTGGTTGCGTACTAGGTAGTGAACTCACTCAATTATCGAACGATTTGAGTGAGAAATTAGTTGAAATTTTAGATTCAAAATTGGGAAATGTAGAATCTAAACTAGACGGAAGTATAAAATCTAAAATTGGGGGTTAAAAAAACTGTACTTGGAGAGAAAATAAATGCCCGAAATCAAAAGTTTGAGCTGTTGGAGATAAGATTTGAAAAATTTGAAAATAAACTAGAAACTTATGAAAAAACTGTGGAGGGGGTCAGAAAACAAAGAGACAAAGTAGAAAAGGAACTTGCAACCAAAGTGGAGACTGTAGAAACTGAACGTGGGGGACGAATCGAAGCACAGGAGAAGAAGTGCGTGAAATTTGGGCTCCAGACAAATCCTGAACTAAAATCTGTAATTAAAATCGATAATGAAAAGTTAAAAGGGGAAGTAGAAATTAATCAAGGAAACATAGACACTCTGAAGTCAATTATATGTAATGTGGCAGCTGGTCAGGCAGGAGTGATAATAGGGCATCCCCTGGGAACTTTTGGTAATACAAATATAAGGCCATTCATTGGTGAAAATACGTACCATGCAGTAGATTTATTGGCTACATGCAAAAGATGACTTCATAACAGGGATGGGTAAGGAAGCAAAAGTAAAGTTGTGAAGTGTCAGCTGGAGGGACCAGCTGAGACTTGGGCTAACAAGGATGCTTAGTAATTTGTAGACTCTAAGAAATTTGAAGAAATATTCTTGCATAAATATTGGGGGCAGACCAAGCAATTAAGGTTGCAAAACGACTCCTTAAATGGGCCAAATTGCAGAAATAGTAAAGAAACTGTGAGTTCATTCTACGTGAGGGAACTCAGCAAACTAATACATTTAGATAGACCATTAGGGGTACTAACGGAAATATCAGTATTAAAAAGCAGGTTGCCAGAGAATTTACAGTGGGATCTAATACACAGCCCTACTGATTCAGTGGAAGAGTTTTGGAATTTTGTTGAGACCAAGCACAGGGCACTGCATTATAAACCAAAACTGATAGAACGTAAGGAAGGTAGCAGAAATAAGAATAAGGGTAGCAGTTAAAGAAATAATTTCAATGTCACAGGGAACAGGTGGTCAAGTAGTAGTAAAGGGCATAGTGACAATGACAGGGACTGGAGAAACTGGTAGGAGAGAGAAGAGAGAAACTATGAAAGGGATGGAAATGAATTGATAATGAACACAGGCAAGGGGGGACCACAAGATCCAGAATTTCAAAGGAGGTGTACAGGAAACTAGATGGAGCCTCACTTAAGGTATGCAGGGGGTAGTACTTATGCTGTGAATAGGATCAGAGAAGGATACAATGAACGAGAGGGAAAGGAGGGAGTCAGCCGTATGCCATGTCGATTCCGTGCTATGTAACACTGATATGTGGGAAGATATTATTTAATATGGAACATAAAGATAGGGCGGCGAGAGGTATCAATGATGCGAGTCACAGTGAACCACATTAAATAAGTGAGTTATTTGACAGAGATGAGATGGTGGAGCACAGAGGGGATGAGAATAGCATTGGTTTGGCAACAATGGAAGATACAATGGGGCTGGAAATTGGAGATTTCTAATCCAATAAGTGTTTCTGACAGTGTTGGTGGAGTAGATATCAAGAGTTCTTTGTATATTGTAAGTGAGGCTATCACAAAAGGAGCAGATGATATTGTAAGTGGAAATGGTCTAGTGAGTGTGAAAGATGTGAATGTGTCAGTGCTGAAAGCAGTGCAATGCAGTATCAGTTGCATTAATAATGAATTAGAAAAGGAAGGAGGTGTTGAGGCAGATATTTGATCTGATAAAATCCGCTCAGTAAATGAAGTGGAAACATTTGTATTCAGAGAAGACGGAAATCATGTAGTTCTTAGTATCGTTATTAACAATGAATGGATGGAGAAGGAAGAGCATGAGTATGATATAAATGATTGGGTGTCATATGCAAAGGTGCATCAAATATTGGCACCAGAGGAATGGGAGTAGGTAAAGTTCAAAGTGGCTATAAAGATACAAGAATTGGATGATAGAACTGCAAGTGAAATGCTTAACGATTTATGTAAAGGAGTTATGGAGATTGAATATGGAAATATGTGTTTGGATGCATGTATGATGGATAAATAGAGTAGAGAGGAAATTGATGCTGATTTGATGAAGGGAACTGAGTTAAAGTTGTAAATGGACTGATTGTTCAACCCTATTGTTATGTTGAAAGTGAAACACCACTGCATTCTGTCTCAAATATAATAGTTGTACCGGAAGCCTTTTTGCAACGAATAAGATGCAGGAATCTAGTAGAGCTAGCTATTTAGTCGAGTCAAGATAAGGACTGCAGCTGGGGCATGCAGTAAACCTATCACAAAGAAAATCATTTTAGAATTATGACAATTAATTACTGTTTTAACGTTTAAGGATTGTCAGTCAACATGATTTTTTGCATGCATTTTCTGCATAACTATAATTTTAATATTGGGGTTAAGGATAGAATTTAGGATTTTGATGCTGGAGGATACAGAAAAAGAATGAAGTTTAGAGAAGAATGAAATGGAGATGAAGGGAGATGAAAGGCATGAGGAGTCATGTGAAGGTAACAAATAAATAATAAGGTAAAGAGATGCAGTACTTACCAGAAGAGAAAAGGCTTTAGCTGCATGAACTTTTGCATGAATATAAAGGTGTGTTTTCAGATAAGCCCGGGGAGGTAGTGAATTTCGAGTATTGATTAAAAGTGACACTTTGTTGTGTCATTAAGGTAAAGCATTTCCTTATAGCAATGAGGGACAAAGAAGTAGTGAGAGGTAGGATTTAACATTTGTTGGAATGGAAAGAATTAGAACAGGCAGGGAGTGAAAAGAGTAATCCAATTGTTGTAGTTAGGAAGAAGGACAGAACAGTACGAATTGCGCTAGGTCCTAGGAGATCAAATAAAATAAAGTAAGACAAAATGATCAACCAGAAAATATGAATTGATTGTTGCTAAAATTCAATAATGTGACGCTAATGTCAAGTGTGAATCTGACCTCTGGGTTCTAACAGGTGCCACTTGCCAAGGAAAGCAGAAAATATGTTGTTTCTCTGTTTGAGGGAAGTTCATATATGTTTATAGTTGTTCCATTTGGTCTATACATGTCAACTAGTATTTTTATTGGTGCGTTGAGTCATGTAATTTGGTGTGAATTGAAGAGGAGGCTTGCGGTATATGTAGATGATATACTGATCATTAGCAGTACATGGAATTAATACTGTCAGCATTTTGGAGGGGTGTTCAGAGTATTATAGAACGATGGAATGACACTCAAACTTAGTAAATGAGAATTTATGCTAGTGGAATTAACTTCTGTAGGCCATCAATTAACAGCTGAAGGAATACTGCCTAACAGGGACACGATCAAGGCCATTGCAGAGTGTATGAGCCTGAAGAGCAAAAAACGGTTGAGGTATTTCATGTTGATGTGTAAATTCTACCGGAAATTCGTCAGTGCCGTCAGTATGAACCCTCCAAATTTGTGTAAATTATTAAAGAAAAATGTTTTTGTGACAAAGAGTTTGCTGCAATAAAGAAAAGGCCTTTGTAGTACCAATATCTTATTTTACCCGCACATGTCACTCGCGTTTTAGATTACCTGTGACAGCTCAGATTCTTGTGTATGCGCTGCCTACCACGCCAGTTGGTCCGGGTTCGATTCCCAGCAGGGGACTGGGTGTGGTGTGTCCTTCATCATCATTGACACGCAAGTAGTCGAAGAGGCGTCAACTAAATAGACTTGCAACACGGCGTCCGATCCCCGAAGGGGATATCCCGGCCAATAAATGCCATAGGATCATTTTATTTTTTTTCAATGTCAACTATTATCATTAAATCAATGGTTCTAAAAAGTGTCAACGTGTTTGTTTACATAATTCACTGACTGAGATTCACTGGCCTGTTGAAAAACTTATAAGTTGCTCATTAGGGCGTAAATGCAACTGTGGACAACCGCTCCGCTTAGCAGACGACCCATCTGGTGATTTTAGGTTATTCACTTGACCCATGGGTTGGAAAAGTAGCGTTAGTTTTTGTTACGGACCTTTCATAGGCTCAACGGGTGTAGACTGGTGTACGCTATTTCGCCGGTGCATTGCTGAGTGCTTGGCCGAAAGCTCGTGTATTTTTTAACACTTGATGCGGCTGGAAACTCGAAAACCTTTTATTCAATACCAATACCGTCCTCCGCCAAATCCGAGGGATGTGTTGCTCAGGATTGTAAATTGACACAACAGCTACACACACTTTCGGTCAAAATGACATTCAGGTTTGGCGGTAACAAACATGAAGGTAACTCTGTCTGTCATCTTTTAACGTCCAAACCACTGAATCGAATTTGATGCAGTTTGGCATGGAGATAGCTTGGACAATGAGGAAGAACATAGATTACTTAAAACAATTAAATCAGTATGCGCAGGTATAAATAGTCGATGATAGTGAATCAAGGCAGCAAAAGTTGTTGCAATTGCACTCCTTTACGATAAGTTGCGCAGGCGGTAAGACCTACGTCTAATTGGAAGTACGAAACTGAAGATCTCATAACACTCTACACAAATATCCACATGAGTATATGCTTGTCTTCTATGGTTCACCCACATCCACCATTTTTGTATTCTGATTGTACCTGGCGTTTCGACGCCAAAATAGATAAAAAAATGATGATTGTAGTTGAACCATAAAACATAAACATCTCGCGGAATTATTTTAGATATCTTTCGAATCTGTATTTTAGTATGACATCAAATTATGTACCACATACTGATTAAGCAACGTGTTTCTGTCTGTAAACTCTTTACTTTAAACGCCTGAACAGACTTACATCAAACATACGCCACTACAGCTATGATTAAACTACCCTTCAAGTAAACAAAAAAATCGACATTGAAATCGATGCATTCGTGTCGGAGCTGTGATGTCATAGACCAACAAAACCGTTAAACTTATAGTAACTGATTTCGTGCGATGGGGCAGCGGAGGGGTCGGCGAGCGGCAATTTAAATCACAGTTGCAGTTCGTCAGCTATAATGAAAAAAAAAAAACAATCAGAATGAATCCTACATGGCAGACACCACTGAAAAAGGGAAAAAAAAACCATTTCCAGTAGTTGCTTTCAACAGTTTTTCTTGTTATTTACACACTTAAAAAATAAGACAAACATGGTCATAGAAATGAAATAACCTGTGTAACAATACACCTCAAAAGGGATCATGACGAAAATAACATTAGGGCCAGTTAACCCACCTCCTTTTTTTGTATACCAAAAGCAACGTAACAGCAATGAAACATCCGAAGAGGAAAGGGATTCTACACATCATCCATCTCCTTGATAATTAATATGAGATATAGCACATTCGGAAAAAAACGTGGCGTCCTTTGCCACGTCCGATGGGGAATAAAAATATACTGGTAAAAGGCACGTGAGGTCAGGATCATACCAACTCCCCATCATGTAATGAACATAATTCTCAACAAGCCTCATAACTGTATTGTTTTTCGTGCTGGGAAAGAAGGCTGAATCGGTACACAGGGGAATCTCACCGGAGATTTCCTATTCCGTCTGCAGGC
Organism: Schistocerca nitens; assembly: GCF_023898315.1. Classification (NCBI taxonomy): domain Eukaryota; kingdom Metazoa; phylum Arthropoda; class Insecta; order Orthoptera; family Acrididae; genus Schistocerca; species Schistocerca nitens. Next base: position 296,187,397 of record NC_064621.1, on the reverse strand, counting down.
CAAGAAAGGCCAACTGACGTTAGAGCCAACTCCAATATATATGCCGGCAGGTGAACAACGAAGACTTACGTCCATTTTATGGGATCGGCTGCATCGGTCTGTCACTAAGGTCAAAGCGAAAAAGTCGAACGTTGATGGGGACAAGATTATGTACAACTTGGTGCAATGAGAACTTCATCTCCATCGGAACAGTAGATAGGCTGACACTAGAACAAACAACATTCCGATCTGTGTATGGTGACAGGGACTCCACAGAGGAAAAGCGATTTGGGAATCTCGAGCGAAATAGCAGCATTTTTACAAAGAGAAGAGACTGTGAATGTATGTCAGTCCCAATTAATTGACACCAATAAAAAATTCTCGAATATTTCTTAATTTCTGTTTTCCCTTTTAAACGTCCTCTTAGAAAAATTAATGAATTACTGTGCTGATAAACCTCTTACATTATTTGATTTTCAAACAGCTGAGCAAAACTGAACCTACTCAGACATTACTCTCTTTACTTATTCTGATCAACACTAAACTGACACACAATATTTTTAGCGCAACGCAGTCTGCCTTTCAAAAATCCCTATAGAAGCATGGCCCTGACTAACATTATCCTATACGTTTCACAAATCACTTACCCCACAAAAATCTTCATTACTCGAACTACTGCAATACAGCGAGCGCCACTACTGCCAGCTAAGTAAAAGATTCAAACTACTGAAGGTACTAGCTACTGATAGGCATAGTTAACAAATGAAAGATTTTGATAGAGAACAAACAATGTATTTACCTTAATAGTGTTCAAAGGTGATAATATATATAGCAGTTCATGACATCCATTGTTACAAATGTACTGTTTCTGATGGACACACGTCCAGATCATCCGCTCTCAAAAATCCGCCATCTCACTTCCCCACATCCACCACTGCTGGCAGCTCACCTCCAACTGCGCAACGCTATGCGCTGTTAACATCCAGCTGCCCAACACTACAATAGCAAACAACAATGCAAACCAGCCACAGACTGCACACAGCACAGCCAGTGATTTTCATACAGAGCGCTACGTGGCGTTACCAATATAAAAACCTAAACAGCCTACTTAACCCTATCAACATCTACTGGAGGGGTTAAGCTCGCGGGTCGGAGACAGGTATATAGGCGAGCTGCAAGTGATTGGGGGGACGCGAAGACACATTTAAATAGTGCATCGAAGAAATAAACCAGCAGCCTTTGCCCGAACGTCAGGGTGACCCAAACCTCCCATCAGCCGGGCACTGCGAAAAACAGAGTTTCGCTAGATAAATTTGTCCGAAAGTCATTGTAACTTTTGGGACATTATTAAAGGAAAGGGTAAAGCTTGGCAACAAAACAGGCTTTACTCAACATATAAGTTTCCGAGCTTATGAAATGCCCCCATACGACAGCTATGATATTATGCACAGAGGGGTCCACCAGGCTTAAAATATTTAGCTGCCAAATAGGAGGAGAAAGACTTACCAGCTGCAGGACATGATTAACAACACTTAAACAGTACAGTTGTAAGTAAGCTGGCAGGCATAACATCAACTGACAAAAGCTGGCTACATACGGAAGCAGACTAACAAAAACGGTCCAGTCGACCACTAGAAATCGCTGTAAATACGTAAACCTCACTAATGTGGGATATCTGCAGTCGCAAGCATCCTGCAGACTCGAAGGTGCCATTGTGTCATTAAGTTTACGACAATAGTAATAACTGGGAGTCTGATCCACAGGAAGTAAACCGAGCGAGGTGGCGCAGTGGTTAGACACTGGACTCGCATTCGGGAGGACGACGGTTCAATCCCGCGTCCGGCCATCCTGATTTAGGTTTTCCGTGATTTCCCTAAATCACTCCAGGCAAATGCCGGGATGGTTCCTCTAAAAGGTCACGGCCGAATTCCTTCCTCATCCTTCCCTAATTCGATGAGACCGATGACCTCGCTGTCTGGTCTCCTTCCCCGAAACCAACCCACCAACCACAGGAAGTAAGACGCAGTTAAAACCTCACGAAATAAGTAAATGGCATCTTCCTTATAAAAAAGCGATCGGTCAAATGTACGACCAGATCCAGATGGAGCATAAAGAAAAATTAAACGAGGTCATAAAAACTATAACTATAAGCCGGCCATCGTCCAGCGTTTCAAAGTCCGTCAACCAATAACCCCATCCATGTGTGTACGTAAAAGTGCGACTTCAGTGACGTGCCCTGAAAATATTCCCATTTTATATGAAATTTTGAACCAAGGATAACGACTGACACTGTGTGACAAGTATTTGATTAAAATAAACTCAACGGACAAGAAATTATGCACTCCGAGAAAAATCATCACAAGCGCCATTTAGGCCTGTGTAATTTCGCCTGTGGACTTGATAACCGCCTGGATGCCGTTGGGGAGTGAGTTCACAAAGTCATGCCGTTACATCGCTTTCAGGTTAAGCTACTGGCTGCAAATTTGATCGCGTATTTTCACCACGTTGTGGGGATGCTGATGTCGCGTTTTACCTGCTGTTCCAACATGTCCCACAGAGTCTCTACGGGATTCAGTTCAGGTAGTTTTGCATGAAAATCTAGATGTAACAGGATGGTGGAGTGTTCAGAAAACCAGTTACATACGCAATGATTTTACTATTGCCTTTATGTGTCTTTGTGAGCAATGGCCTCTTGCGAGGTGATTGACTCCAAATGTTCGCATGCAGTTCTCTCGCTAACAAGTTGGAACCGACCTTTATTCAGTGCCTGCAGCAACTGCTGTCGGGTTTGGTAGCAATTTTGATTCAGAAGCCGTGAAACGCATCTCCGATCAGTCCCACTCAGCATCTTTTTCCGACAGCAATTCTGACGTCATGTTTAGTGGCCACGTGTGCTACAACATAGCTTGGAGACACGCTGAACGGTCGGCTGCGAAAAACAACAAATTTAGCAAATTCATACACCGTATGGCCACTGGCATAGCCAAAACGATATCCCTATTTTGTCACTCTGTCACTTCCCTACATTTACCCCTGTTTACGTACAATATCGGCTTGAAACATAAATTTCTCACTGATGACTACTGTCATACGGACATCTAGAGGCAATTCGTTCGCGGTTGTGCATGTGACTCGATAGCTTCACCATCTGTAAAGACTTAACGATTCATCTCTATTTGCGCACTGACGTAACAAATTTGTTGTCCTGTAAGCTCATTTACAGATAGGAGATACTTTCATTATCCAACGGAAAATAAAGGGGAGGGTGTATGATATTTGAAAGAATTGAAAATCGCGATTACCTTTTTTAATATCGCAGCGTGAATCATAAGTGTGAGTGTGCCCTCCTTTGTAGGCATATCAAGTGCAATGAGGATGTGTAACTCACTACAGAGGCTTAAGGCTTTTCCACCAAAACAAAATGAAACCAAACAGTCACGTCGAACTTAGTCTGGAGCAATACAAATTGTCTGAGTCTCTCGATCACTAACTTATCCTACAGGCTGAAATAGCATGCAACGAACTCAAAATATTACTGCTAATATCAGTTCCCCTTTTGATTAATAATTTCACTGAAGACAGACTGCATGTCACAACGTGTTGTCGAATCAAATACCGTCTGAAAATGAACATGATGTGAAGCATGAATAGTTAAAAACTCATGCACACTTCACAATTGAATTGCGATGAAAATAAAATTAATCTAAAATAAAATTGCGGATTATTAATAAGCATCTCAAAAGACAGTGTGAAACAACAAATTTACACTTGTAGTTCCATGGACCATGCGCTGTACAATTCCACAATACTGAGAATCAGGAAAAAAGAAAACCCCATGCACTCTAGAATACTCTGACCAATATGAAAACAGTGGGAATATAACGAATGCCGTACTCGAACCTCAATTACGGATACTTGAAATACCGATACTGTGCCGCAGTCATGGAACAAGATCTCTCTCTCTCTCGACAACGAAAGGTAAATTTAGACACCACCGAAGGTACATCTATAGTCCTGGAAGCGTTTTAAACAAAATTTTACATAAGGTGTGTTAGCATTCCCATGGTCACATGGCCCAACCGTTATCGTTTTAGTTTACATCAAGGTAATGGCCATCAGAACGTCAACTCAACTCAGTACACGCTGCCCACACCCCAGTCTTAATAATCGTCCTGTAGCGCCGACTTACCAATGGCACCCAAGAGCTCAGACGCTGATCACAGATAAGGGCAGAAGGCCATCCAGGGGCTATGAGGGGTGGGGGGGAGCTTCAAGGATTAGAAGGTTCAAAATGTACTTACAGGCATTGTGAGTCTAATTTAAAATAAAGACACATACACACACACGCATAAACATGACGCCTCCTAAAACCATACACTCGTTCATATCGAAAACTATTTGTCCTGCAGAAAAAATGAACTCTGACTTTTTTAGGAAATTTAATGTAGATAATTCTGTTCTAGAATACGTTTTCGCTGGAAGCGATAGTTTTAAAATATGTCATTAAAAACGTACAAAAGCGACCTGGAAACGCGTTTTTCTTGAATAGCTCGGAAGCTCCAGTGGAAACGTACCCCAGTACAGAATTTAACTGCTTTAAATTTTCTACAAAATGGTCCTGCTCATTTCTTCTGTAGGAATAACAGAGTGCGACGAAACGAGGGAATATGAAAAGTTTGGGTGTGGTATTAGGAGACGTTGTGGGTTGCCTAGAACCCATGAGTAGGGGCAGCTCAGTCACCCTGTGTGTGTGTCTTTATACTATACTGTATGTATCAGCACAGCATCTAGCCACTCATCTTACGATGAGTCAGTAGTGGCTCGAAAAGGCGTTTATGGTAGAATAAATCGTATCAAAAAACTAAAAGAACGGGTTACATATTTATTACCAGATAAATTATTAGCTCCGATTTTATTTCTTTCTTATTTGAGTATCACATTACGAGGTTTTAAAGAAAAAAAAGAAAAATACAAAATAAAAATGGTCATTACCATGTGTGGGACCAGCACAGTGACAGGCCTCGGGACACGACCCTCGACCACCTTCTGTCCACCTAGCCTGAAGCTGACTGCATCCGTTTTTCCCTCCTGCAAAAAAAAAAAAAAAAAAAAAAAAAAAAAAAAAAAAAAAAAAAAAAAATCAAGGCATTAGAATTAGTCTACCAAGCTGCTGGTCTCTGTTGGATTCGTGGTCGTGGATTTTATTTCAGTCGAGATCAGTGTTTCTGATAATGTTGTGATAATCGAAATACCTCTCTTCCCATTTCCTTTTGAATAAAATTTCGGGAGTCGTGATTAATAATTAAATAAGCGTATATAACGTATTGAAAATTATTTTCATCGTGACAGATAATACAAAAATACACCTAAAGCATATTATTGCATAATTCTAACTCATCGCTTTTAATAAGCGTTCTCGCAGTCTTCGGAGTAAAATTTACCATATAAAGACGCGAAACGTAAGTATTTCTCGCTTTCTCCACAGCACGCCAATGAAATCTCTCCACAGTGACATTCTTTCCGGTACACTGATTGTGGAAAACACGCCCGAGCTGCTAAAAAACAGATCTACCACATATCAGTTGGGATGCGCTCCAATTACATAAAAATATTTATTGAAAGATAGGCGGCGGGCGGAGTGGCCGAGCGGTTCTAGGTGCTGCGATCTAGAACCACGCGACCGCTACGGTCGCAGGTTCCAATCCTGCCTCGGGCATGGATGTGTGTGATGTCCTTAGGTCAGTTAGGATCAAGGAGTTCTAAATTCTGGGAGACTGATGACCTCAGAAGTTTCGTCACATAGTGGTCAGAGCCATTTGAACCATTTGAAAGATAGGCATGACCAACTGATTATGAACCAACGCATGAATACTGATAGCAACCTCCCTGTCTTGTAATTCACTGCTCTGCTGTGATGTCGCATGATTCTGCACTCGTTCGATGAAATTCTTTACCTATCGAAAGAAGTGAACGTCACACAGTTAACAGAGGAACATTTTGGTGACATAACTTCCATGGAGCAGGTCGGCTGAACACCATCATCTACTATAGTCCCATTGCAGCGCGTCATGTATGGCGATGAAACTAGCTGTCATTAAATTATACATATTTATTTAGTTGTTAACGAGGCAAGCTGATATTTTACTTTTATTTCCAGTATCAGAATATTATCAGATACATCGAAAAAATATAGAATGAAAAGAAAGCCATCACCAAGAATCGAATACACACCAGTAATTTGGAATTTGGTAGTCTAGTGCCGCGACTTATTGCCCTCCTATCTCACTCTGCTAGAAACCTAGAATGACAAGTGTCCAAGCTACAGCGTGAAAATACAAACACGTTAATTACACAAACGTTATTAACTTTGGACATAGCGTTATATTAATAAAAATGTTTATTTTTGGATAACGTTTCGATGTATAGAATTCAAAATAAATTTTCCATCCTCAGTTTCTTCAGGAACTAGAGACTGGGGCCGGCAGTGGTGACCGAGCGTTTCTACGCGCTTCAGTCCGGAACCGTGCGACTGCTACGGTCGCAGGTTCGAGTCCTGCCTCGGGCATGGATGTGTGTGATGTCCTTAGGTTAGTAAGTTAAGTAGTTGTAAGTTCTAGGGGACTGATGACCTCAGATGTTAAGTCCCATAGTGCTCAGAGCCATTTGAACTAGAGACTGTCTAGCAAAAGACTGAAGCACGTTTCTCTTTATTTTCATTATTGAGCGTCTTTGAAAAACTTGATCAAAATCGGTGACTCACATGTCAGACCCTCCAATTGCCAGTCTAGTTCGAGATTAAAAAGTACATAACTCTGAAGATGTTATCCGTCGTATACCAAGAACTATCCCCTGAGTCCATACCCCGAATGCTTAGGTGAAATCATGTAAGAAAATGAAGCACCTACAGCAGTCCTTATGATGTCATGTACTGTATGGCTATGAGTTTCGGTGCTTCAGGGCACTATCTTCAGGTATTGGCTGATACTGAAGGGGCTAACGCCATCAACATACACGATGTATCAGTAACGACCATAACTGGTCTACGCAGACAATGAATACCAGAAGGTACCACTTTCTTACATAAGAGAACAACCGTAATCCGCTACACCTCCAGTCACAAGGATGGACATACGTAAATAAGTGAAATCAATTTAATTCTTGTGCCGGTTACTTGTCGGTCACTTTAATCATCGGTCATTATCGAAAAAAAAAAGAAGAGCGGTGCAGACGCAGGCCAATGGCCCGCCTGCTGAGAGAGGCTGGCTGATCCGCGAGAGAAGGCGGCAGGCGCAGCTGCAGACGTGAGGCGCCAGCGCCTCTCTGGATTTGCAGTCGCAGTCGCAGTCGCAGTCGCACAGAATGAGCTGTCAGCGCCGCCAGAACGAGACGCCGAGGTCAGGGCGCTGGGCGCGCCGCAGCCTGCAGAGGCCGTCTGTCGCCCGGCGGCGCCCCTCGGCCTTGACCCCAGGGGCGGCGTCGGCAGCCGGCGCCCGAGTCGTCTCTCGATTCTTCTCCTTACCGGTACGTTTAGAGACAGAGAAGATCGTTTAGCGACCTTGTGTTCAGCAGCTTGAAGTTCGTTAACAATACAAATCCTACTGAATGATTCGAACACGTACACTGGTGTTGTAAAAGCAGCCATAATCGAAGAGGACAGTTAAGAAGTTAAAGCTTAATCACAACACATTTAGTTTTCAATAGTAGTGAATATACACTGACGATCGAAAACTTTAACCTACTGCTCTCTTCGAGATTAAATACTGCCTAGTCGTATGGCGAACACGTGGAAACGGCGAAGCTGGTCGGTAGTTCTCATGTTACTGCTCCGGGCATTCATGTAGGATGTCGAAAACACGAGTAGGCGATAGGGTGTGCAGCGTTCATGCTTCTTCACAAAAGTTGGAAGACGGAGGCTTGTTCGCTGTGTGCTGCAGGATAGGCGGTGATCTGTGGCAGATCTGACGACGCAGCACGATGCTGGTTCACGTGTAGGTGTTCCGGAGCCCAGTGTTTCGAGCGAACTGTTGAACATGGGGCTCCCCAGCAGACGTATCCTACGTGTTTTCATGTCAAGCGAACCATGTAGTCAGTTACGATTGTAGTGAACTCGGGATGATCGAGATTGGATAGTGGATCAGCGGAAACGTATCACCTAATTGGGTGAATCACACTGTGTCGATGATCTTGTCCGTATCGCCACCATACTGAAACGTGATAGTTTTTTCTCTGAAACTGTACACTAATGTCTGTCAGCAGATGATATGCAAATTGTAATTGTTCAGTTACTCGGCTCTGTGAATACTGATCTGCAATAGCATCACCAGTGGCTGTTCACGTTTCGCTGTTCGTTTTTCTGCTATTCCCTTTGTAGTCTGGTAGAAGTATAGGAATCATTTTAAGGGGAATTCGCGCTCATAAAAACGTTGGTGTTTGGTATCTGCCCGGAGGTGCTACAGCTCGTATCCACACCAACATTCCTGAACTTGCTCGATGCCCCTGCTCCCTCGCCAGGAGGGTTACGAGACAGGTTTTTTTGTCGAAAGAAACGTGGAAGTCTACACAGGGCTTTTTACCCCCACAAAACGTTTCTGGTCAGGTGTGGTTCTCCTCAGGGTATGTGAATTTTTGTTACAAATCTTCGGAATAACGTTTGGTTTAAATTGTCAGACTCCAGCTTTCAGATTCCGTCAAACTACTATTTTAGGGAGACCCCACGCTTTTCCGCTGTGCCTATGTGCAGATCGTTGGATAGCCCCTTTTCAGAACTGTGCCGTGGAGTGGGAGAGATTTTCTGTCTGCCTTCACAGCTAACGGTCCTATTGGTTTAAAAAAATGTCCAAATGTGTGTGAAATCTTATGGGACTTAAATGCTAAGGTCATCAATCCCTAAGCTTACACACTACTTAACCCTAAATTATCCTAAGGACAAACACACACACACCCATGCCCGAGGGTGGACTCGAACCTCCGCCGGGAGCAGCCGCACAGTCCAGGACAGCAGCGCCTGAGACCGCTCGGCTAATCCCGCTCTGCTATTAGTTCAACACAGAGAAAATATGCAAGAGTGGGAGATTGTTTAACATCTTCACTTGGGTTTTACTGTTCGGCCTCTGAATCTTCGCCAGCAGGTTTCTGCTATGACGATAAAAGCAAAATTCCGTCTACAGGAATCGGAAGAGTATACTTCGCTTTTGGTCATCGTAAAGTAAACTTTCGCAAGGTTATGTCTTGAATTTAGATGTTTCGAGAGTTAAGATTTCAGGCTAGGACAGGAGAGATGGCTGATTAGATGAGCCATGGTGCCACTAGAAGGAAGTCTGTACTAACAACCTAGAGAGGACGGAAATAATATTCTCCAGCTGCTGCTGCCACAGGATACATTATTCACCATCAACGTGTTTTGGTAAGATTTGCCGTCATTGTATGCGCAGTCACTGTTATGACGCAAAGTTAATTCACTTCCTTCAGGAGCCGAGTAAGCCACTTTAAAGTCTTATGATTCTCACTCACATCTTTCGCTGAACTTACTAACTTCAACTAAGAACTTATGCAGTCACTGGCCTTATCCGCAAATTATTATGATAGCTGTATTTTATGCTCCCTGGCCAAAGGTCTATCCGTAGTGGTAACACCGGTTCCCATCAGATCACCTAAGTTAAGCATTGTCGACCTTGGCTGAAGTTGGATGGGTGGCCATCCGGATCTGTGGAGCACTGTTGGCAAGCGGGATGCAGATGTGCAAATGTTGAAATGTGTGTGAAATCTTATGGGACTTAAACGCTAAGGTCATCAGTCCCTAAGCTTACACACTCCCTAAGCTAAATTATCCTAAGGACAAACACACACACCCATGCCCGAGGGAGGACTCGAACCTCCGCCGGGATCAGCCGCACAGTGCATGAAAGCGGGATGCACTCATCCTTGTGAGGCCAATTGAGGATCTACTCGATTGAGAAGTAGCCGCTGCGGTCACTGAACCAGACAACAGCCGGGATAACGGTGTGCTGACCACAGATCGCTCCATATACGCATCTAGTGACGCATATTAGCCGATATACTTACATGGATATGGTGTCTGTTCTTTCGGACATGTCCAAAAGAACAGACACCATGTCTATATAAGTATTTAGTTCTGGCAATACTGGCCATGACCTTCTTCTGTGCGGATGCACATTTATTCCCCGAACTCTTACGGGACTTGGTAAGAATGTCTTCCACGAGTAAGAAGTGTGTTGGGGTGGGACACTACGAATGTAGTCTGTGGACATACAAGGTGAGAATGTGGGTCTCGCGGGAGGCGTGCGCGAGATAGTCATTGCAGTCGAGCTATCCTCTATGCCCGCGCTGGCTCAGATGGATAGAGCGTCAGCCATCAGGAGATCCCGGGCTCGAGTCCCGGTCGGGGCACACATTTTCAACATGTCCCCAATTAAACATAAAAAACAAAACAAAAACAAAAAAGGTGGATAGAGCGCATGCTATGTAAGCAGGAGATCCCGAGTTCGAGTCCCGGTCGGGGCACACATTTTCACCTCTCCCCGTTGATATATATCAACGCCCGTCAGCAGCTGACGGTATTAATATAATTCTAATTTCATATTAGCCGAGGATGACATGACGGCCACTCTGCTGGTCAACAGAGTTCGGTCTTGTGCATGGTATCAACATGCACTCCAACCACAACGGATACCCCACAACACAACTGAATGACTGCTCCCAACGTGCACCGTGACACTGTCGAATGTCACTGCGGGAGATATTATGCTATGCAGAACGTTCACCTTGATTTTCATTTGATCTGTGGTAGCCATCGAAGGTACCATAACATTTGTGAACTACGTGAATATTATTGTGGACCACTTTTATTCTTTCACCTTTATTTCTTCCCTCAGAAGCATTGGCATCTTAGAGCAGAGAAGCTCAGAAGGCCACAGTAGGTCTACAGTGATTTGAGGAGCACAGAACTGGGCTCTTATCTGTGCCTTCGCTACGAAATTCGATTGATCTGAATCCACTGCAAAAAATACAGAAAGCTATCAGGCGCCACCTTCGCACCCACAAAACACCGGAGTGTAATTTACAATAACTGCCTGACGTCTGAGTCAACATCAGATGCCATATACCACCCAAAACCTAACAAGGATTTGTTCTATCCTGCCATAGAGAATCGCTGCTGTATTGCAATATAAAAAGATGTACCTATGAGCTTTTAAGCAAGCGGTAAATGTAATTTGGCTTGTAACACCTACACAATATATCCTGAACCGTCCGCGCCTCGCGGTCATGCCGTTTATTGTTCGTCATCTTGTTCTTATGGTTCTGTCGCCTCTTTCTTATTCAATTTGTTTGGCGTCAGTAAGCTGCTGGTTTGCTTACCCGTGATTGGCAGCAGCAGCGCTAGTCGATAAGTGCACTGTCGTACGGAGTGACCGTTAGTATTTCCGGGTCGTCGTCTGTTGGGAGTTCAGTCGGGGGACGGAGCATCAGTCGAGATGGAGCTCCAGTGAGGTCTGCACAACCTGTACCAACACCGACTCAAAGGAAGGGCTCGGCGCTTGTTGATGACGTCACGTCAGCTAGGCACGGCGAACGCCAGGTCTGTTGCCGGCAGAAACGCCTGGGCGTGCTTATCACTATAAACCTCTTATTTTTGGACAAAATGTTTGGTATTGTTTTGGATTCTGCAGTTTTATTTAGATGAAAGATTTGCTTACTACAAATGAAAATCATAGTTCTGTATTACTGAATCCTGTACAAACAAACGTAGATCAATATGAGAAGATGCTTTGCCCCATTGCAAGTTTCGGAAATTTCACATTCAAGTAACTATATTTACTTGATCCATTTTCCTATCGAAACTTACCCCAATCCCCTTACAATGAACTCGTTTCTTTTATTTATTTATTTATTTTCGTTTGACATCGTCACTGGAAATGTGAACTAATTTACATGTGTAAATGTCCAACTGCTGCCAGTCATTAGATACAGTCGTTTTCAACGAAAGGAATTCTAAACAGGAAACAAAACAGCTTCATACATCGAAAATACTGCTGAGCTTAAACTTTTTTAAACATGCTTATTAGAAAAGATAAATATTCCCCTCTTGCAACTGAAAGGAGAAACTTTATAAGGTAAAAAAAAATTTATTTGATAAAACAAGTATCTCTCTTTTGCCGTTTATTCTGTCCCCCACTCCGTCCCCCAACACGTACAATCACAAGATATTTCATTAACATTCAGTGCTCCTCACCCCATAGTCAACCAAGATACGTAAAGAAGAGCACCAATATGTTCATAGTTTCTTGTAAAAGCAACCCAGTACAAACGTAACTATCTCAGATTTAGAAATAAGGTATGGAAGCACGAATTCTGTTGCTGCTGGACCATGAAGTTGTTTTTGTGTGTCAATCCTTAAAACAGGTGGAAATTTAAGTTCACGAGTACACTATTTGTTAAGAAGTGTAATGAATTGCACAATTAATTGATAGCAGAAATCTCTCAGAACAATGTGTGTTGGTCAACTGCCGCCAATAGTTTCACATTTTCCTGTGTCATAGATGGAGACACCACCATTAAGAGTATGCCTGCAGCAGACCTGGGGTTCGCCGTGCCTAGCTGACGTGACGTCACGAACAAGCGCCGAGGCCTTCCTTTGAGTCGGTGCTGCCAGTACTCGCCCGACCGTTGGGGACACACATGCACTGTCGGACGGTAGGAGACTTGAGTGCGGACGACCGTTGGTCGGTCGTTTAGTCGGTCGGTCGGTCGTCTCATCGGGCGACGTGTATTTTGGTCTTCCGACCGCTTCTGGGCCCCTTCAGTTGATTATCTTGCTGGACTTGGGTCGGTTCCTTCCTTGTGCAGAGATGTCGGATGGCGAATGGTAAGTGTTCCCTCTGCATGGTTGGGTCCGAGCCAGTGTCTCCGGGTCGTCTTGCGTCCGAAGGCAGTCGGGACGCAGCGCCAGTGAGGTTTGGACAGCCAGTACTCGTCGACCGCTTGCGACACACATGCACTGTCCGACGGAAGGAGACTGGAGCGGCAATGACCGTTGGTTGGTCGTTCTGTTGGTCGTCTCATCGGACGACGTAGATTTGGTCACCGACCGCCTCGGGTTCTCTGTGTGTGTCGACTTTTCATTCGTCCTGGTTGTTCCACAGTGATTGTTTATACGATTGTTCGAGTTCTTGTGGAAGTGTTTTCATGGAACTGTCTAGCGTATGTAATTGCGACTGAGCAGTTATGTTAATGCTGTCTGCGTACTGGAGTAGGCAGTCGGTCGGTTGGGAAAACATTAGCGTAGTGTTCCGCAGTCTTTGGTGTTGCTCATTGCCGGCCGGTGTGGCCGAGCGTTTCTAGGCGCTTCAGTCCGGAACCGCGCGACTGCTACGGTCGCAGGTTCGAATCCTGCCTCGGGCATGGATGTGTGTGATGTCCTTAGGTTAGTTAGGTTTAAGTAGTTCTAAGTTCTAGGGGACTGATGATATCAGATGTTAAGTCCAATAGTGCTCAGAGCCATTTTTGTTATTAATTTTTTTGAGTGGTTATTGTGCCTTGGCTGTTTTAAAACGCCAATTTTGAAGACGTATTGCTCTGTCCGGCGAAACCAGATTTCATATCCGTAATGTAACGTAGCCACATTTCATACGACTATATGCTAACACAGCAGACCCTCGTTGTTTCAAAATCCGATAGACCGAAAACTCGGTTAATCCGTACTAACTGTTCCGTTTCTGTCGACTTATACTGAAAAATCTACCTCTTAAACCAAATTCCGAATAATTAGTACTCCAAACCAAAATTTGGTCCCCATATTATATGCTCCGCATTTTATGCTTCGTCTAAACCGAATAAGCATGTACGTATATACACTACGGTATTCCTCCGTTATGCATTTCACAAAATTTTCCTGTACTGTAATTTCGCAACAATGGCACCATCGCCTGCTTGCTGCTTATGAATTACTTCTTTACTTCTACAGCCGGGAGAGGGAGGGGGGGGGGGGGGGGGAGAGCGGATGCTAAGCTGACTGCACACAGTGTGACACAGGCGACAAGGCAGAGAGCTCTGTGTCTCTTTCTGCTTGTGAATAATGAATGAGTTTTTTTTTCTTTCTCTCCATTATTTGCGGTATGTCGCTGAAACAGAAACGAGCTCATAATGCTCTGACGCTAAAACAAAACCACCAAATTCTATATGGACGACAATAGAGAGGAAACCAAAACATAGGTTGCAAAACATTTTCAGATTACGACGTCTAACATTACGTAGTGGAGAACTTTCTCGTTGAATGGTTCCAAGCATGTTTTCACAGCATATACTGCTGTCCGGCCCATGTTTCTTGAAACAGTTCGTGATATCGCCCAGAAAAAAGGAATTTCTGGGTTTGCATGTGCTGGCTGTGGCGTTTTCAGAAGAGGCGTAAAGTCAATACTGTCAGTGAGTTTGGCGAGGCACATACAGTAAACCAGAAAGATTCCAATGAGTGGGAAGGGAATTTCAGTCCAACATCTTTCGTTTATATCGTACAAGAGATGTGTTTAATGTGGATGAAGCCGGCTTCTTCTATAACTTGATGCCTGAAAAAACACTACATGCCATGGATGAAAAGTGTCATGAGGGGAAACGCAGCAAGGAGGAACTGATGGTGGTCTTGTAGTTCAGATGGTTGTGAGAAGCTCAACCCATTAGTGATTGGAAAGTTCAAAAATTGACATTGTATAGAAAAATCAACCTATTCAGTCTGCCTGGCCATTAAGAGAATGACAATAAAGCTTGAGTGACCAAATATCCCATTCGTAGTTGACTCTTGAGCGTTCAATAACACATGGCTTCCAGGAAGAAAAATATTTTGCTAACTTTGTACGACTGTTCCTCGCGTCACTGCGACAACCCGAAACTTCCGAACTTAAAAGTTTTCATCTTACCAGTTAACACCACAAGTCGTCTGCAGCCATTGGATAAAGGAATAATCGCCTCAATGAAGCGCAATTTGAGATGCCGACTTATTAAGGCTGCCATCAGTGCAACAGAACTACAAGAAACAGTGCCTAGTGCTACATTTGAATCTACTGCAAGCTATCCCCAACATCTTTGGTATTAATAAATCGCTTCATCTGTACCTACTCCTTCATTATTAGATAACTACCGGTTTCCTGGCACCAAAAGGCACATCTTCAGATTAACATGTGACTAAAAGATTACTCATAGCTGTGGTTGTTGTACATACAAGGTTGTCTGTATCCGTAACATAGCTGCTGTTTTGGATGAAGTTACAATAGAAGCCATAACTGACAGTTTTAAGGGGGCCTGGAGAGCAACTGACATCGCCGATGAAACTGAGGAGGAATCCGGTAATCCATTATCTGAACTTACTCATAATGCGGATATAACTTTGGGTTTTCATGTTGCTCTTGTACAGGTTTACAAACGGTTAGTGCCCAGTTGTGCTGTCAATACAAAAGAATAGATGTGGGCAGACACCAACATTTGTGCTGCTGAAGACCCAGTCATCAGTTCTGCTGAAGGCGCAGAATAAAATGATAATGCTTTACTTTCGAATTCTGATGAAGAACATCAAGATATGACACCGTCATCCAGAGATGAAGTTGCAACCGTTGTTTTCGAGAGACCTCCTGCCACCTCTGATGTCTCGATGTCATTTCAGACTGTTCTGCAAGTGGTACCTTCAGACAGTGCCGTAATACTACGACTATCAGTCAAACAAACAAAAAAATTATGATTTTTTTGCAAATTAATGTACAGAAGTAAAATGTGTAATGAGTAAGAACTGCCAGAAGCTACCTGAAACATGTGTTTTGATTAAAACTCAATGTGTTAAAGAACAGTTGATTGATGTGTTTCTTAAGATTATTGCTTGTTGCATTACATGACGCACTAATTCAATGGGTGCAGTACTATCCCTCAATATATATATGTAACTATAACATTCGAAATAAATGATGACAAACATTTGACAGTATTGTTGTATTGTTACAATTCTTCCTCCCCCTCCCCCCTCCCCCCACCACCCACCGCCGAGCTCTGGGTTTCTAATATGTCAACACGACCGAGAGGTATGATTTGGGAGATAGGGGTGAGTCATGCCGAAGTATGCAGAGGAACATGGGCAAGTGTGTCACTGAGTTTATTACATTGATGGTACACAGCAGGCCTTCTGCTGACCTCGGCGACAGCGCCGCGCACCGATTGTGCGTGGGTCAGCGCCAATGCCATTGCCGGAATCTGCAGCGTCGGCGCCTGGTACCCGGCCTTGCGGATGTAGGGTTCCTATTCACGCCACTGGTAAGTGGCCACCGCCTGTGTTTATGAGCCCGATAACCCAAAACACGGTTAATGGCGTCCGTCGACTCCATGTAGAGTGCCTAAGGGAAACAGCCGACCGCCGTCGTTGTAGTGAGTCTTAGCATCTCGGACCATCCACTCTGGGCAGCTCCGACAGTGACCGCCGGCAGCTCCGCAAATGGAAGGCCAAAAGTTCGCGCCCCAGCCTTGTCCCTGCGGATGGCAGCTTGCAGTCCAACGGACTATGTCACCCAGAGAGTGGAGGGCAGCAGCCCTCTCGCTCCTCGCGCCGATGCAGCTCCATGGTTCGGCCCGCCACACTGCAGCTATGGAGCCGTCCGTGCAGCGGAGGTTGCGATAGTTCCAAAGAGCCGGTCGGCTCCCGATATACATCACCAGAGGCCATCGTGATCGGCCCGCAACTCAAAAATCGTCATTCTCTTTGGTTCTAGATGCGGACATAATGATGACACAACTGTCTGATTTGGACCTCCAGGTTCGCTTATTTACACGTCTGTTCACTAGGCATCTGACGTAGCTCCTCTGGAGGGGACAACTGGAGTGCTCCTTAATAATTACAACGTGAGCTTTCCTCAGCCCGCTTCGGCCCCTACACACAGGTCACCAGGTGCTGTTTTAACTGCGACACATGGGTTCTTCTTAGATATCAATGCTCTCTCCCGCCCTGATTACTTCACCACTGTATACAGTGCTCGCCGAGATGTACCTTCCCCCTTGTGAGCGGTGTCGTAAACCTGCATCGCCGAATCATTTGCAAAATATTAACATTGCCGCGCCTGCCATCCGATGTGAGAATCGGTCCTTTAACTACTACCTTCCAGCCATAGCTGCCGGAAATTTACAAGAATTCCCAAAATCCACGCCTGTACTTACTTGTGTACTTACTTGTGGCGCAACAGGATGTACACACAGTTTCTCAATTAAACACACTCCGGAAACACTGTTGTACAGTGTAGTAATATTTATTTTTTCTTAGAGGTTATAGAATTAGAGCTTCCTCATTCGTTGGTACCCATAAAAAGAGAGTGAAATCTACAGTGGTATATTTTTAGACAAAAAACCTTGTAAAGTGAAACTTCGTTAAACCGAATTGGCTGTGTTTCGCTCCCTTGAAATTTTGTTTAGTGAGGGTCTACTGTATTATGGTTTTCTTAAACTTCGTTTTTTATCTGCTGTGTGTTTCAATGAACAGCAATTCTAAATGTTTTTATTTTTGTATGTAAGCATGAGAATTACTTTGTGTAATCTCGCAACTTTATGCTTAGGTCATTAAAATTGTAGCCACAGGAAAAGACAGAGGAAAGTTCCTTAGAACCTGAGGGGTGAGCACGCCAAGTGAAAAGGTTTGACGGGGTAGTTAGCCAACTCTATAAGAAAGCATTTAGTTTGTGGCTCACCTTACAAGAGAAACAACTTAATTGACGAGCGAGGCACAAGTGCCTATAAACTGCTGCAAAGAATCTCGAGTGTCATTGGCCTGTGTTCGCAGCAACGAGTCACAGATATACCTACCCAGATTTGTTCTCAGATAGGGATTGCACCCGTGGTAAAACTTTAGCCTCTCTTAGTGGTAATCAAAACGTCCTCGTCATCGGGTTTGAACGCCGTCACTTTGAATAAAAATCATCGCCAGTGGCGGCCGAAGACTTTCGGCGTAAGAAGCCACTCTCATATGGCCAACCACCTTGTCAAAGTGGGCGGAGAAACAGACAGAGGTTCAGGATACTCACCTGCTCAGAGTGTGGGTAACTGCCCTTAAAGGCGAGATAATCAGCAATAATCAACATCATGAGGATGCTGAAGGCACCAGAAACCACTGGATAAAAGACATATTATGTGCATAAGAAGGAAATGTGGTCTGTAATTGAAATTGTGTCATGATGATCTCACCATTGGCAGAAGATTCGAGACTAGTCCCCCATTCGGATCTTGGGGAGCGGTCTATCAAGGGGGAAGTGACCATTAGAAAAAGATTGAATAACCAGCGAAAGATAAGTTCTGCGAGACGGGGCGTGGAATGTAGGAGGTTTGAACGTGGTAGGGAAGCTAGAAACTCTGAAAGGGAAAATGTTAAGACTCAATCTACACTCCTGGAAATTGAAATAAGAACACCGTGAATTCATTGTCCCAGGAAGGGGAAACTTTATTGACACATTCCTGGGGTCAGATACATCACATGATCACACTGACAGAACCACAGGCACATAGACACAGGCAACAGAGCATGCACAATGTCGGCACTAGTACAGTGTATATCCACCTTTCGCAGCAATGCAGGCTGCTATTCTCCCGTGGAGACGATCGTAGAGATGCTGGATGTAGTCCTGTGGAACGGCTTGCCATGCCATTTCCACCTGGCGCCTCAGTTGGACCAGCGTTCGTGCTGGACGTGCAGACCGCGTGAGACGACGCTTCATCCAGTCCCAAACATGCTCAATGGGGGACAGATCCGGAGATCTTGCTGGCCAGGGTAGTTGACTTACACCTTCTAGAGCACGTTGGGTGGCACGGGATACATGCGGACGTGCATTGTCCTGTTGGAACAGCAAGTTCCCTTGCCGGTCTAGGAATGGTAGAACGATGGGTTCGATGACGGTTTGGATGTACCGTGCACTATTCAGTGTCCCCTCGACGATCACCAGTGGTGTACGGCCAGTGTAGGAGATCGCTCCCCACACCATGATGCCGGGTGTTGGCCCTGTGTGCCTCGGTCGTATGCAGTCCTGATTGTGGCGCTCACCTGCACGGCGCCAAACACGCATACGACCATCATTGGCACCAAGGCAGAAGCGACTCTCATCGCTGAAGACGACACGTCTCCATTCGTCCCTCCATTCACGCCTGTCGCGACACCACTGGAGGCGGGCTGCACGATGTTGGGGCGTGAGCGGAAGACGGCCTAACGGTGTGCGGGACCGTAGCCCAGCTTCATGGAGACGGTTGCGAATGGTCCTCGCCGATACCCCAGGAGCAACAGTGTCCCTAATTTGCTGGGAAGTGGCGGTGCGGTCCCCTACGGCACTGCGTAGGATCCTACGGTCTTGGCGTGCATCCGTGCGTCGCTGCGGTCCGGTCCCGGGTCGACGGGCACGTGCACCTTCCGCCGACCACTGGCGACAACATCGATGTACTGTGGAGACCTCACGCCCCACGTGTTGAGCAATTCGGCGGTACGTCCACCCGGCCTCCCGCATGCCCACTATACGCCCTCGCTCAAAGTCCGTCAACTGCACATACGGTTCACGTCCACGCTGTCGCGGCATGCTACCAGTGTTAAAGACTGCGATGGAGCTCCGTATGCCACGGCAAACTGGCTGACACTGACGGCGGCGGTGCACAAATGCTGCGCAGCTAGCGCCATTCGACGGCCACCACCGCGGTTCCTGGTGTGTCCGCTGTGCCGTGCGTGTGATCATTGCTTGTACAGCCCTCTCGCAGTGTCCGGAGCAAGTATGGTGGGTCTGACACACCGGTGTCAATGTGTTCTTTTTTCCATTCCCAGGAGTGTAGATATAGCGGGCGTCAGTGAAGTGAAATCGAAAAAAGACCAGGATTTCTGATCAGATGGGTTTAGGGTAACGTCAACAGCAGCAGAAAATGGTATAATGTGAGTAGGATTCGTCATGAACAGGAAGATAGAATAGAGGGTGAGCTACTGTGAATAGTTTAGTGACAGAGTTGTTGTCATCAGAATAGACAGCAAGCTAACACCAACAGTAACAGTTCACGTATACACGCCGACGTCGCAAGGCGAAAATGAAGAGATAGAGGTATATGAGGAAATATATGAGCTGAGACCTGTTACCGAATAGTCCTGTAGCGGATTTTTCGACAATTGTACCGAGAGTTTTTGGATTTCGGTATGACCCCGTAGTTCGGTTAGCTGTGGTTTATTTACACCTATAATTTGTTATTTTAAACATATTGGGCGGTTTTAGCTTTGGATTTAGTGATTGTGTTACTAAATAATCACAACAGGACACGTCCGGCTGGAAAGTGAGTTCATAATAAACTATTTTCCTTTGTTAGAAATATGATTAGGTTGTTACTATCAATTATTACAATATCAAAAAAAAGTTTTCGGTCAATATTCTCTCAAAATATCTGTTGTTTCATGCAATTAAGAGTTTAATGATCATTAAATATCAAGACATCGGCTCTCTTTACGTATAATACATGAGTGTTAGCTGAAATTACTAGAGAATTCGCGTAGTCTTTTCCGTCAATGGTTTACTTATTAACTATCAAAACGTGTTTAAAACTTTTATGTAACAATGCAAAGGAATTTTGTGAAGCCTGATACAGGAAACCTTCAAAATTTTCATGCATTTACGGCTTACTCCCGCATCTTTCGGCAACGAAGTCAGCTTACGTCTCTCTCACTGGAATTACATGAAATAAAGCTACACTAGCACACAAGATGTAGTAGTGAAGTTAGTAAGGTGAGAACTGCTGTGGTAAACGGCGTACGTTCGTGCACTGCTGGAAGCGAGAGTATTTATTTTCCTCTTCGTCTTTGCAACGCATTCTGAGACTTCGTTAATTGTCAAAGGTAAGCATTTTTCTGAAATATTCGTTGTAATTTACACGTAAGAGCATGTTTCGCAGTAACGAGTATCTCCGATTTCGTGGCTCAAATGGCTCTGAGCACTATGCGACTTAACTTCTGAGGTCATCAGTCGCCTAGAACTTAGAACTAATTAAACCTAACTAACCTAAGGACATCACGCACATCCATGCCCGAGGCAGGATTCGAACCTGCGACCGTAGCGGTTGCTCGGTTCCAGACTGTAGCGCCAGAACACCACGGCCACTTCGGCCGGCTCCGATTTCGTGGCTTCTATATGTTCAAGAAATGAAAAATGAAATTACTGTGCGTGACACAATTGACAGTGACATTTATACTTCTTCTTGTTACAAATAATTCACCATTTTTTCGGAATACGTAGCGATTTCCGAGAGTGTGGTCAGACAGGAATCTAAGAGCACGACGTAAATTACTGCGAATGAGACTAGCAGCTATCGTCTTTATACTTTAAAAATGGTTAATATGGCTCTGAGCACTATGCGACTTAACTTCTGAGGTCATCAGCCCCTAGAACTTAGAACTACTTCAACCTAACTAACCTACGGACGTCACACACATCCATGTCGGAGGCAGGATTCGAACCTGCGACCGTAGCGGTCGCGCGTTTCAAGACTGAAGCGCCTAGAACTCCTCGGTCACAGCGGCCGGCAAGGGAAGCGAAATTAATGGCAATAAACAAACTGCCTTCAATTAGATGCATAGACGGAACGTATCTCCATGAATTTTAAAGCAACTAAGGAACAACGGAAAACGGAAAAAAGAATTTTTCGGGTGTTTCTGTAGATGTATTTGTACAGTGTGGTACTACACTCCATTCCTAACTCATACTCCTAAACGTAAAATCTAAAACAAGACGTCGATGTGAATGAGAATAAAATGACATAATATGACATTTACGACAATTTACAGAACACGGTCAATATTCTGTCGTTATCATGCATTCATCGAAGCCCGTGGTCAGCGAAATTTGAACGGTATTTCGTACTTGAACCACACTTTTCGGTACTGTGAAGCATGGGATGCCTGTGTCGACTGCTAGCTTCTTTGAGTTCGTGCTGGTGCGCATGCGCGAATCTGAGGCAGATTGCTTTTCACTGGCTGGCACGAGGAGAACTAACAACAGCGTTTTGGTTCGCTAGGACCGTTCGGCATCACTTTAGAAATGCCTACTAAATAATTTTGGGACTCTGTTTCGAAAAAAAGACCGTTCGGTGCCCGCGCGTACCGAACCGATCGGCAAAATGGCTGAAAGATAGAGCGTAGGTCGGAAGCCAACTCCATTTTAGTGCCACTATCCAAGATATGAAGTACCAGTTTACGACAATCGTGGGCCAACTTGCTTCAGGACAGGATGCAAGACAGCTTTCGCAACCGAATCAATTCATGCATCCTGTCTAGAGGAGGTGAAATGACGTCATCGTAAGTGAGCTCACACTGCGAACTCCTTTGATAATTTTACTGGACATTCTAATTACTGAAATAACATCACACTCTCTCTCGACCAGTGGAGTTTCCTTTCCTTTCCTCCTTCCGTTCCGGTTCCTTTATTTTATTTTATTTAAAGAGTGTATATTTTGTTTTGTGACCACTCCTCGTAGAAATGTCATTCGGGCTGTCAATAGTTCTCAAGACGGTAGTGAACTTGCCAGTGTTTTGACTAAGATCCAAGTATTGTTACAGCCGCCACCAGATGGAAAACACGTGCGCTGTTTAGAGGACACTGCACAGCCGGTGCAGAAGGCTGCGATGGCGCCACGTGTTGGCGCCGAGATCCCGCTGTTAGCCGCCAGCCACCACGTGGCCCAGTGCCGCCGCTGCAGCTACTGCTCCTCTGTCCATAAACTGTGCTCGCCGCCAAATGAACTACGGCGGCTACAAGCGGCCTTCTCGCGCTAATGAGAGCACTTAACTTCAGGCCAGACAGTAATGGCACCCGGCCTCTTGGCCGAGTGCCGGCTGCCGCCTGCCGCCAGTCTGGAGACTGCTGCTTCCCAGGTAAATGGAACCAGGACGCGCACCCTGCTCCCGGTCGACTACAACCTTCATTTATACCGCCGATGCAGAATTCTGTTAGAGGACGGTAAGTGTTTGAGATACGTCGCACAGCAGAGGGCTTATTAACGAACTAAATGTGTCACATTTTCAGCTGGGGCTGTCAGGGATTTCACTGTCCTTACATAGTATAACAAGTATGCAGAAGATAACGGGTGGAGTTAAGATGTTTTTATTGATGACTGAGAACAACATACTGAACATCATTACTTACTTCATTTGCTGATAATAACTGTAGGTGTTAGCAGTAGTATGTTTTTCGGTTGGTTAGTACCTTCAAGTACAAGTTGCAGCAGAACCAACATGCTCAACACAGCACAAACAGTAATTACAACACTTCTTATTCTACTGGCGGCAATCCAAATAAGAGACAGCAACAACAACAACAACTGCTACTACTACTACTATTAGTAATACTACTACTACTACAACGGTAATAATACTTATCAGAATGGTAACAAAAATTTTAAGGGAAACAAAAATAACTATCAGTCCCCACCAAACCAGCAACAGACCTGAAGTAACAACAACTACGCCGCCCAGTTCAAAACACTACGACACCACCGCAACAAAACAATAATACAGGCCAGTGGCAATTGCCGGCGCCGCAAATGCAAACTCAGAACTGGAATGCGTCTAAGAACGCGCGGGTGAGTCAAAACATGAAAACGCAGCGACCGCCACAGTTCGGAGAATGGAATAAACAATACCGAAATGTAAATATTATGGAATTAACTAGTGATACTCCACTTCCGTCTGTGCTTCCACCCACTAGAAATGTGACGACGTCAAACTAAAACAGTCACTACTACGCCCCACGTCGTGGCTGTGGAAGAATTGGGGGGGGGGGGGGGGGGGCTCAATTAAAATTTGTTATTTGACACTCCCACTTTGCAACGGCATAATGATCATGCACCGGACAGATGTATACAGAAACCATTATTATTCATAAGCTATAATCATGATGAAAACTTGTCTGATGAACTGTTACAAGAGAACACACAATGTTGTTCATCATCTAATGAAATTGTTTTGGCCTCAACTACAGGTGTTGTAGGTGGTATTCCACTACTATTATTTCGGACACAGGAGCGGCTGTTAGTGTCTTGTCCTATGATTTTTACAAGAGAATGTGTGCGTTTGAACCTGTACCAGAGTACCCTGTCAGGAACTGTAAAACTTTAACTGCCTTAGGCAATAAGTCTTCTAGGGTTAAGATGCAGGTATTTGTTACAGTCAGGATAGGTAATGGAAACTTACAATGGCCATTTCTCGTCGTCCAAAACCTGGTCAATAATTGTATTTGAGGTTTAGATATATTGTGCGAGAAGGACAGCACTATTGAATTCTACAAACGTAAATCTATCCTTAGAGATAATGGCAGTGAAATTTCAATTGACCTGGATACCAGGACTCTGATGCACAATAAATATTGTGCAGGGTACAAGATTCAGTTAAGACAGGACACTGAGGATGTTGACAAACAGACACATGCACCTGACTCCGAGTTTGAGTAATTAGTAATAAGTTATCAGAGACCACAGCTGTCACACATGATAAACGTAATGAACTTTATGATGTCTTGTCCAAGTATATACAGGTATTTAGCAAACGACCAGGTGTGATCAACACGTATGGGTATAAAATAGAAGTTAAGCCTCACCAGGTTTTCTTCCACAAAACCTATAATGTGCTACTACCCCAACAACCTGGTGTGTGGCACGTGTTGAAACAAATGTTAGAGTGGAAAATTATCGAACCTTCTACGTCACCTTACTGCAGTCCTCTACTTGTTGTAAAGAAACCAAACTGGAATATCAGAGTTGTTTTGGATGCTCGGCAATTAATGAGATTGTTTTACCTGTTCGCACGAAAACTAATAATTTAGAGGAGCAGCTTCAGAAATTTTTAGATTCTAAGTATTTTTCTACGATAGATCTGACCAATTCGTTCAGGCAAGTACCAGTCATGCCAGATTCTAAAAAGTATACTTCATTTAAATTTGGGGGGCGAACGTATCAATTTTGTGTCCTTCTCGGTCTGAACGTCAGTTCATGCGCGTTTATCACCGTCCTGGGTACTGTACTTGGTGATGAATTGGTTGAATCAGTTACTCACTACATTTATGACCTGCTCATAGCTAATAAGACTTGGTCTGAACATATTGATACTTTGCAAAAGATTCTACATAAATTCGCATAAGCTGGGGTGACAGCTAATCTCAAAAAGTCGAAATTTACTTGCAGTGCAATTAAGTATCTGGGACATATTATTAAGGCTCAAGGTATACGACCTGACCCAGGAAAGTTAGACACAATCAGGAATTTTCCTAGTCCATGGGCTACAAACCAACTGAAATCATTCCTTGGACTTTGTTCTTTCTTTCGACGAATTTTACCATACAAACCTTTAAACAGCAAACATCTATGGAACCTACTCAAAAAGAATCAGATATGGATGTGGTCTGTCCAGTGTCAGTTACAGTTTGATAGTATTAAGCATGCTTTGGTTAACGCAAATATTTTGGATCACCCTGATTTTAATTTAGATTTTTGTATGACATGTGATGCCTCATCCTGTGGCTTAGGCTGTTCATTGTTTCAAGTTGTAAAGAATGGAGAACAAGATCATGTGAAAGTTATTAGTTTTGCAAACCGCACACTTAGTGAATGTGAACGCACATATTCTACCACAGAACTTGAAACACTCTCTATAGTGTGGCACTAGCAGCACTCCGTCTTCGGGCCACAAGTTGCCCATAGGAACCATCCGACCGCCGTAACATCCTCAGCTGAGGATGCGGTTAGGAGAGGCGTGTGGTCAGCACACCGCTCTCCCGGTCGTTATGATAGTTTTCTTTGACCGGAGCCACTGCTGTTCGGTCGAGTAGCTCCTCAATTAACCCCAAGAGGCTGAATGCACCCGAAAAATGGTAACAGTTCATAGTGGCGTGGATGGTCACCCATCCAAGTACCGGCCACGTCAGACGGCGTTTAACTTCGGTGATCTGACGAGAAGCGGTGTATCCACTACGGCAAGGCCGTTGCTCTGTAGTGTGGGCTTTTAAGAAATACAATTATTATTTATATGGTAAACACACTAAAATTTATATTGCCCACCAAGCTCTCAAATTTCTGTTAACTTGTAAGCTGGTACATCCTAGATTGTCACGTTGGGCTTTATCTTTGCAAAACTGCTCCTTTGAAACTGAATATATTAAGTGTAAAGACAACATCATTGCCGACGCTTTGTTTCCTCTGCCTCAAGGCTTGAATGAGTGTAACTCTGACCTGCAGAATGTGAATGATTACCGAATACATCTTATGCAGGATGAGCTGTATCACCAGTATTATGTCGACTTATGTAGAAATATGTCAACGTTGCAGAAATCTGATCCTCACTGGAATAAGGTAAGAGTTTTACTCACAAATACCCTGACCATCTTCTGTCCAACCGATATATAATGTATAATGATGCGTTAATATACCGCCGCCATCCTGAAGCCAGTACTTAGTGTGTTTGCATTCCTAGGGATTCTGAACGCAACTTAATCTGGAACACAGATTTGGTTTGGGATCATTATGGTACCAAGATGTGCCTAGCAAAGCTTAGTACCTATTGTTACTTTAGCAATATGAGACGTAAGATCCACAATATACTCAAAACTTGTGCGATCTGTCAAAAATCTAAACCACTGAACTTATCTACGAAGACTGATTTGTAAGTTCTGACATAAGTGGTCTACATCTCGCAAGCAGTGGTGGTGTCAAATATACACCAACCTCAATTTTTATGAAACTCCGTACATTCATAATGAGCTCATATTCGATTGCAAAGAAGACAATGTTTGTACAACGCCTTTACCAAAACTTTCTTTTCAGCAAACAACACACGACTAAAAGGTAAGGGAAGTCTGTGCGATGCTGACTGCGAAAGTCAAAATTAAAATCAAACTTATACGCGCACTGTCAAAAGAAAACAGGGATTTAAAGCTGGTATCTTAATGCTTTAGCGTACTCACTTAAGTTGTCTGCTCTTCAGCAGCGCAATGCCAAGTGGCGTCAGCTGTACGTTGCGTCCTGGTGCATACCTGTTGCAGCATCCTAAAACAAACAGAATTAATGGAGTATATGCTCATTGTGATCTTACAGTATACCACCCCCGCACGCGATCACGCCCACCCCCGCCCCCTGGATGACGTTACGTGTTTTTCCCAGCTGCATGTGTGCCCCATCCCCCTCCTGAACCCCCTCCCCCCTGCCCTCTACCTACCCTATTGAAGGGAATTTGGAATTTTGGCGGGAATTTCCAATTTTGGTGAGAATTTCTTTGTCCCAGGGCTCTGCTGACATCCCTCCCTTTATTTGCGTAAAATAAAAAAAATGACGGTACCCTTTCTGGGACTCGAACCCTGGTCCTCTTGGGTGTAAAGGCCAAGTGCACTACTCTGACACAATTAAATCA
Organism: Schistocerca nitens; assembly: GCF_023898315.1. Taxonomy (NCBI): domain Eukaryota; kingdom Metazoa; phylum Arthropoda; class Insecta; order Orthoptera; family Acrididae; genus Schistocerca; species Schistocerca nitens. The sequence goes on along the minus strand of NC_064621.1, from coordinate 296,159,988 downwards.
CCAGACACACTTGGAATCGACAAGGAATTGAAGATGGTGGTGTCCTTTCCAGGACTTGAACCCTGGTGCTACTGGGCGGAAAGCCCAAGTGCATCCCCAACACATGGAAACTGTCTAGATGCGGGAGAGAAACGTCAGGTTACTGTACTTTATTAATTTTGGTCAGGAAACTGATGCAAAGATCGAACCTAATTATGTAATTAATCACAATGATCGGTCCTAATCACACAACTATATGCATAGCGCTGCCCAAGGACGGCATAAAATCACAATAAAACTTAAAAACTAACGGTACCATACGACTGGTGTTATCCTGTAGGGAAAAGAAATTCGCAATACCACTCGAAACCAGTGACAGAAAAACTCTGTTCTATCCTACACGTACTAGTTGGCGGGGAAAAGGCTGGGGTGTAAGGTACTATCTTTATTCCTTTTGATGGGAAATACGTTCAGCTGACTAGATGCTGGTATTGCACAGTGAGGAGTTTAAAAAGTGTATTATCTGCAAGGATACAGTATCTGTCGTTGTTTGACATCAGAGTTCGCTACAGATGCCTACTAAAAATCTACCTACAGCCCAGGTAATCGAAGCCAATATATGCTATCACAGCTGATGGAAAAATGCGTCACAGTTCTAATTACACTTCGAAATTGTCGTGAAAAACCAGCACTCATATTGAAAAAGTCATAATGCAGCATATGTACTGGGAAAATCGTCACCCTAAAAGACTGCTGAGGAGGTGGTAGTTGAACTTGCGTTCTCCTCGATGTACAATCGGAAACTGCCAAAAATGGAGGCCCTCTCCCTCATTCCACCTACAGGGTGGATGGACGGAGGGAGGTAGCTACTCAGCCAGCAGCCTCGCGACACATGCTGGCCGCTGTTCGCCTTGAGACGATGGTCATTCACCAACACAAAAGAACGTATAATTAGCTAAACAATAGGAGATAAAAGGACAGCTGTCCCAAATGAATGTTGTTCGTCTAAGGTGTGGTAACACAGCCGCCCATGGTTAGGGGGCGCACCTGCAGTGACGAGCTGACATAGATTAGACAGGTCCCCAACAGCTCCAATAGGCTTCTCGTTCTGCAATGGAAAACACATTTATTTAATGTCAACAACTCTTTCTTGCAATCTGTTAAAAGTGTTTCTCTGAATGACAGGAGCCCTTTGGAACAACAACGAAATTCCGGAGAACGGTCAATCTGGGACCAAGCGAGAGCCACGGTCTCGTAGGGAAGTCGCCTGCCGTTCTGCGCTGGGCTATTTAACGTCTACTCGACTCCTATAATAAAGCAACTATTTAAAAAAGGGGAAAAACAATCGCGATGATAATAAAAGTCCTCTTTCCATTAAAATAAACAAAGTCCATTTTCATTTAGTTTCATGAGCAAAATTGGTATAGTCTTTTACGTTCAACTGCACTTGCATCTCGTTATTTCGTGACGTCCAGCAAAGTGTAGCCCCATCGATCACAAATGATGAGCAGAGATATACCTACCCTGCGTAAAATCAGGAAAAAAAGCTTCCACTATTTTGATGCGAAAACTAACGATCACCGCAGAAGGTCCTCGTTATTCCGAAATTAAATTTATCATGAGAGTCACTTTCCATGGCGAGTAATTTTTGTTTTTGTTTTTTCTGTAGTCGGATTACACTCACTAGGTAGGTCAAATGGAAATCCATGGAGGGAACACGATGTCTTTTTCGAGGAACAATATTGAGAAAGGACATCTGAAGCTGACCACAGAGGGATTGTTCAGCCCACAACATACGTTTCGCATAAGGACTGTGCTATTAAAAAGATGATAGTCGCGACTACGTTACCGTCACCCTGCATAAAATGCGGACTTGAGTCTACAAGTACACACATGAGCCGCTGATAGTGTTATGTTTTCTGGTAGAGATGCTGTCCGCGATTTTGGATCAAAGCTATCCATTCGACCACTTAATTGCGTTAGATCCTACAGAGACATCTTTTAATGATTGCAGCCACTGGTGAATCATATTCGTGGCACTATCATACCTCGAAATGAGTCACCTTTTTCGAACCTATGTGCTAAGGATCCCATACGGTAGAAACTCTGACGCTGTTTTTCAGACAGTCCCTCTGTTGCTGTTTTTGGTGGTAGTCTTTTATCTTGGTTAATTTTTCCTATTCATCTTGCAACTGCTCCTAAGTCTATGCCCCCGCCATCCATACAGCTTAGTCTATGCGATCGCCCCAATTTAAGTCTGACCTGCACGGAAGTCGTAGAGCGCTATATCTAAGACCTTCTGCATTCTGTAGGGAAACATGAAGAGCAGAGTTAATGCAACATGAGCGTGTGTTCACCACTCTGTAGAAATGGGAACTTGATGTCGTATCTCCACCAACCGTGTGTAGTGTGTAAAGCCAGCCCCAAACGAAGCTTCCCCCCTGCAACATACGGTAGTACGAGATATAGTACGAGCAGTTAATGGTGGTGTTTCTTGTTGGGAAACTTATGAAGACTGCACATCATACATTGTTTTTTCAACCACGAATCAGAGACCCGTCTCAGCTGCTTCTAAACCGACATTAACTCACTTCGATCCTCTGGCTCTCACAGAAAACTGAAAATCGCATAGCATAAACTGTACAGCTACCACACCACAGGCCAGTAGAAATAAAACACAGACGCAATGTTTCTCATTGACAAGAATGTGGAAGACATCGCAGAGGTTCTAACAGCTATCCGAAAATTAGGACCTATACAGTTAATCTCATCTTCCACAGCGATGGGATAGTAGCTGTCTGGTGTTACACCAGGACCCCCTCAAATTACTGTTGTAAAACACAAGTGTCTGACACTACATGACATGGACACCGAACACACCGTACACCGTATTGCACAGGACTGTGCTGTAACTACCATTGCACAGAAAGTAACCCCCAAACTGTACAGTATAACAGGCAGTCAGATCAGACGTATTCGACAGTGTTCATCAGTGTTCATCAAACGAAAGTCAATTATATGGTTAATGATTAATGTGTGTTGGTTGTTGGATATCTCAAATGTGTTGAAAAGCGCTAAAGCATTGTTTACTAACTTCGACCGGAATGAGCATGCCCATGTGCTATACCGGCCTGACTCAATTCACTACATCAGCGTACCACTGCACTCCTAGTGAAATAGGAGGAGCGAACTTATTCAACGTAAGAATGGTGCCATCAGCTGAGCTGTATGGTAGCCAAACGAAATCAGAGTGAATGATGGATGAGTCTGCTGAAACGGAATCAGACTGTCCTACACTTTCGGTTACTTTGAGAGGGTAAATATGCAGTTAATTTCTTCCTTTATTACAACACCTATCAGCTGGTGAAGAGAGTCTTATTACATCCCAAGTACATAGTATTACAGGGAGGGAGATATTGCTGCTGTCATGGAGATCAGCCAGTGGCATCAAAGTTATAGTGTAAATTGAGGATATATGGATAGGTACGAGGCTGAACATTACTGAAATAGACTGAACGAGGGTGTGCGATAGACTGATGTAAAAATCGAGGCTGTTGGCAGCTTAACTGGTAGAGGTACTCAGGGTACCCTCCGCCACACACCGTCCGGTGGCTTGCGGAGTATGGATGTAGATGTAGATGTAGATGTAAGTACAATACATTCTCTCTCTGGATTGGCATCTTTGGCCCCAACAGTGCCAGTGTATCATTTACTCACTGTGGATGCTACGATGAATTTAGCAACTATAGAGGCAACACACTGCGTATTTCTAAAGCATCAAACACACATGCACCTCTGTGGTATACTCTGTTGTAAGGGACTCGTCTTGTAGAAGATGGTGGATATTAGGAGAGAGTTTATATACGAGGATTGGAAATTTAACAGTGGAAACTATTTATTTACAGCTCGTACAAAATAGATGTGTGTTTCAAAGTTTTATTGACCTTCAGAGTAGTCACCAGCATTGTGTATAACCCTGTGCCAGCGATGTGGAAGTCGTAGAATACTCTTAGCAGTGTCACTTGTGTTGACAGTTCGAGTGGCGAGATCTATTGCCTGATGAATTTGCACCTGTCTTGAGGCGAATGCCGCGAAGTGTTTCGTTCAGTTTAGAAATCCAGTTGAACTCACGTGGGCATAAGTCAGGGGAGGGCAGTAGATGGTATAGCGCTTAGCAGCCACATCAGTCAAGCAAACCAGTAACAGCTTGCACTGTACATGCTTGAGCATTGTTCTGCAAAATGATGGTCAGGTTCTGCAGAAAGTGTCATCACTTCTGTCTCTAAGCTGGTCGTAGGTTGTGATCCAAAAATGAACAGCATAGAGACCGAAGTGATGGCACTTTCTGCAGGACCTGACCATCAATTTGGAGGACAGTACTCAAACACGTACAGTGCAGGCTGTTACTGGTTAGTTTGACTGATGGAGCTGCTAAGTGCTATACCACCTACCGCACTCCCCTGACGTAAGCCCTCGGAAGTTCAACTCAGTTTCTAAACTGAAGGAAACACTTCACGACATTCGCTTCAGGACTGCTATAAATTCGTTTTTAGTTCTATGCATGACGCAGACACAGAATCAGCTATGCACCGAAATCCTCCACGAATTTTCGGTGTATTAGCATGCCCTTTCATACGTAGATACCTGGCCATTTCGAGTCAGACAGTATCGCTTTTGTAATGAACCGCTTTTGTAATGAAACTCGCTTGTAGTTATCAGTACTCATAACTGCGAGAAGCACTAAACAATACCACTTGTAAGCTGTATCTTTAGGAATGAAGTACGATCGACATAAATGGAAAACGAAAACGATGTATAATGAGACTGATATTTTATGGTTGTAAGCTGTAGGGAGAAGAATAATCGAATCAACCCAGTTTAATAGACTGAATCGAGGTCTCGTAAGCCATTAGCCGGCTGCCGAAATATTAATGCGCGAAGCACATAACTGCCACCGTCATATACCTTTGCAAAAGATCTGGCAGGGAGCCGAGGACATTCACGTCGTGTGTAAAATCGGTAAGCGGGTCTAAGGATGCCATTAGGTCCCTTGTTGACCAGTCTGTTGCGGCAGTTGAAGATAGCCAAACCAAAACCTAAGTTTCAAATTTCACGTTTAAGACATTATTCACGCATTAAAACCGTACAAACATGCAGTCTCTTGACCTTCGGACAGACCCCCGTATGGAGAACATATAAATAAGTATACCCGACGTAGGGAAGCATCCTAAAGATTAGAAAAACAGACAAATCATCTGGTCCGGATGGCATTCCTGTTCGATTTTACAAGGAGTGCTCTAGAGCATTGGTCCGTCACCCAGTCTGCATTTATCATGAATCTCTCTCTCTCTCTCTCTCTCTCTCTCTCTCTCTCTCTCTCTCTCTCTCTCTCGTGCAATATACAGACCGAAACGACTGGAAAAAGAAAGAAAAAAGCGCAGGTGGCTCCAGTATACAATAAAGATGAAGGAACGGACCGCAAAATTGCAGATCAATATCCCTAACTTCGGTTTGCTGCCGAATCCTTGTACGGATTCTCAGTTCGAGTATAATAAACTTTCTTGAGGCTAAGCTGCTTATGTTGATGAATCAGTATGGTTTTAGAAAGCATCACTCGTGCAAAACTCGGCATGCCTTTATTTCACATGATGTTGTTGTTGTGGTCTTCAGTCCTGAGACTGGTTTGATGCAGCTCTCCATGCTACTCTATCCTGTGCAAGCTTCTTCATCTCCCAGTACCTACTGCAACCTACATCCTTCTGAATCTGCTTAGTGTATTCATCTCTTGGTCTCCCCCTACGATTTTTACCCTCCACGCTGCCCTCCAATACTAAATTGGTGATCCCTTGATGCCTCAGAACGTGTCCTACCAACCGATCCCTTCTTCTGGTCAAGTAGTGCCACAAATTCCTCTTCTCCCCAATCCTATTCAGTACCTCCTCATTAGTTATGTGATCTACCCATCTAATCTTCAGCATTCTTCTGTAGCACCACATTTCGAAAGCTTCTATTCTCTTCTTGTCCAAACTATTTACCGTCCATGTTTCACTTCCATACATGGCTATACTCCATACAAATACTTTTCAGAAATGACTTCCTGACACTTAAATCTATACTCGATGTTAACAAATTTCTCTTCTTCAGAGACACTTTCCTTGCCATTGCCAGTCTACATTTTATATCCTCTCTACTTCGACCATCATCAGTTATTTTACTCCCTAAATAGCAAAACTCCTTTACTACTTTAAGTGTCTCATTTGCTAATCTAATACCCTCAACATCACCCGACTTAATTCGACTACATTCCATTATCCTCGTTTTGCTTCTGTTGATGTTCAACTTATATCCTTCCTTCAAGACACTGTCCATTCCGTTCAACTGCTCTTCCAAGTCCTTTGCTGTCTCTGACAGAATTACAATGTCATCGGCGAACCTCAAAGTTTTTATTTCTTCTCCATGGATTTTAATACCTACTCCGAATTTTTCTTTTGTTTCCTTTACTGCTTGCTCAATATACAGATTGAATAACATCGGGGAGCGGCTACAACCCTGTCTTACTCCCTTCCCAACCACTGCTTCCCTTTCATGTCCCCCGACTCTTATAACTGCCATCTGGTTTCTGTGCAAATTGTAAATAGCCTTTCGCTCCCTGTATTTTACCCCTGCCACCTTTAGAATTTGAAAGAGAGTATTCCAGTCAACATTGTCAAAAGCTTTCTCTAAGTCTACAAATGCTTTACCCCTGCCACCTTTAGAATTTGAAAGAGAGTATTCCAGTCAACATTGTCAAAAGCTTTCTCTAAGTCTACAAATGCTAGAAACGTAGGTTTGCCTTTCCTTAATATTTCTTCTAAGATAAGTCTTAAGGTCACTATTGCCTCACGTGTTCCAGTATTTCTACGGAATCCAAACTGATCTTCCCCGAGGTCGGCTTCTACTAGTTTTTCCATTCGTCTGTAAAGAATTCGTGTTAGTATTTTGCAGCTGTAGCTTATTAAACTGATTGTTCGGTAATTCTCACATCTGTCAACACCTGCTTTCTTTGGGATTGGAATTATTATATTCTTCTTGAAGGCTGAGGGTATTTCGCCTGTTTCATACATCTTGCTCACCAGATGGTAGAGTTTTGTCAGGACTGGCTCTGCGAAGGCCGTCAGTAGTTCCAATGGAATGTTTTCTACTCCGGGGGCCTTGTTTCGACTCAGGTCTTTCAGTGCTCTGTCAAACTCTTCACGCAGTATCGTATCTCCCATTTCATCTTCATCTACATCCTCTTCCATTTCCATAATATTGTCCTCAAGTACATCGCCCTTGTATAGACCCTCTATATACTACTTCCACCTTTCTGCCTTCTCTTCTTTGCTTAGAACTGGGTTGCCATCTGAGCTCTTGATATTCATACAAGTGGTTCTCTGCTCTCCAAAGGTCTCTTTAATTTTCCTGTAGGCAGTATCTCTCTTACCCCTAGTGAGACAAGCCTCTACATCCTTACATTTGTCCTCTAGCCATCCCTGCTTAGCCATTTTGCACTTCCTGTCGATCTCATTTTATTTCACATGATATATCAAGAAATATGAACGAGGGTAACAGGTGGATTACGTATTTCTAGATTTCTAGATCTCCCATCGCAGCCCGTTAACGAAGGCACGAGCATATGGAACAGGCTCAGAGATACGAGAATGGCTATATCCAGTATGCAGTCCAGTGCAATAGGCTCGTTGCTGTTCTCTTTATACTTAAGTGATTTGACGGACAGTAGATGACCCAGACAAAATTTCCAGTTGGTGTGATTGGTCGCTAGCCTTAAATGCGGAAAAAATGCAAGCTAATGCTGATGACTAGGGAGAACAAATCTGTAACTTTGGGGTGCGGTATTACTAGCGCCCTGCTTACTTCACTGGTTTGTTTGATCCGTATCAGGTCAGACCGAAGCAATGCAGCGAAAGGCTTCCAGATTTGTTACCTGTAAGTGCCATGGAGCTGCTTTCGGAACTCAAACAGAAGTCCTTGGAGGAAGGCGTTCTTTTCTAGGAACACTACACACGAAATTTAGAGAAATTCATTTGAAGCTGACTGTCAAACGATTTTACCGCAGCCAACATACATTGCGCACAAGGACCACGAAGACCAGATACGAAAAGAATAGGCCTCATATGGAAGCGCACACATAGCCGTTCTACCATCACTCTATTTTAGAGTAACTGTACATAAAGCCCACTGAATTTAAAAAATTCGAAACATGCAATGCCACAGACGTATACAAAGAAAAAACTGTGAAAATACCCTCTCTATAATGCTTTAAAAACACGCATACATGAAAAGGAGAAAATACACCCGTCTCAAACTTAGCTAATATCGACTCTGGGGGCTTGTAGGTGTAGGGTAGAGTTTGAGTGTTTATGTCGCTGGTTTCGAGTAGGTCTGTGAATTTTTTTCCTGGCAGGACAACACGAGTTGTAAGATATCGTCCGTTTTTGTGGGGTATTGCGATTTAATGTCGTCCTTATGTAGCGCTTCGCATATAGTTGTGTAGTGAGGACCGATCTTTGTGATTAATTACGTCATTAGGATCGATCTTTGCGTCAGTTTCTAGACCAAAATAGATAAAGTACACTAACCGAATGTTCCTCTCCCGCATCTAGACAGTTTCCATGTGTTGGGGGTGCACTTGGGCTTTCCACCCAGGAGCACCAGGGTTCGAGTCCCAGAAAGGGAGAACGACGGTTCAATCCCGCGTCCGGCCATCCTGATTTAGGTTTTCCGTGATTTCCATAAATCGCTTCAGGCAAATGCCGGGATGGTTCCTTAGAAAGGGCACGGCCGATTTCCTTCCCCATCCTTCCCTAATCCGAGATTGTGCTCCGTCTCTAATGACCTCGTTGTCGACGGGACGTTAAACAGTAATCTCCTCCTCCCAGAAAGGGCACTGCCATTTTTGATTTCTCATCAGTTCCAAGTGCGTGTGGTGGCTTACTTTTGTTAAGGTGGCGTAATTGGCCTTTCCATCCAGGAGGACCAGTGTTTGAGTCCCAGAAAGGGTACTGCCAATTTTTAATTTCAGCAAATTCCCGGGTGAGTGGGTGGATTGGTGGGGAGGGATGTCAGCACAGCCGTGGGACAAAGATATTCCCGCCAAAATTCGAAATTCCCGCCAAAATACCAAATTCCCGCCAATAGGGTAGGTTGTGGGCAGGGGGGAGGGGAGAATGGGGAAGGAGGGGGCTGAGGCACAGGTGCATCTGGGAAAATCGCTTGACGTTATCTGGGGGCGGGGGTGGGCGTGGTTGGGGGCGGGGGTACGCGGTGTTGGGCTGTGGTGGGGGTGATTAATCGGTCAATTGAAGTAACTTACATATCAATTTGATATCAAAATTGTGCTCATAACCCCAGTACCCTACTACTTATGCTCACTTGTATATGTTATCTATATTTGTTACATGTGTCCATATGGGAAACGTTATGAGACTTACATTATCCGAATACTTGTGGACGTTTACTATACGTCACTGAGCTTGTGACTACGAGGAAACTGGTGCGCAAAACTGCACAATTGAATTCATTATATAGACGTGGTGAACTATTTATGTTTGAAAACTTGTTTACAATCTGTTAATGTATAATTGTGTTAGGAATTCTTTGCGTAAAGACTTGACGACGGTCATTTGTTGTACGTCACAATTACTTGTGAACGAATATTTGTATATCGCTTGATAAACGGTGTACGTGAGAAAACTGTCATAGTGAAGTACACCGAGACTTTTGAGTGCATCGCAAACTGATATTTACTGCGCTGCATCTCTGTATCTCTGTAAGTCTGAATTCCGAGAACTGGTTCCCTACTGCACCTACAGTCACTTTGTTCCAAGACGAGGAAGATCACTCGACGGGTGGAGGGATTTTTGACGGGTCCTCAGGGAGCACTATGTTCTCGGAAATGACGGACACTCTTACCTGGTCTAAACGAGGATCGACGCCAACATCGTGCCGTCCGACGTCCTGCTCCCATGCCTTCACGAACTTATGCTGTGGAATGTGAATCCACCAGTCTTCTATGAGACGATGTACGACCTGAGACAAAAACAGTGTCATCACTCTAAATGAACAGTGTAACCAGTGCAAAAATATAAACTGTGCTACCAGTGATCGCGCACACGCATCTGTATCAAAATTGCGAACTATGACACTTAACTGCCATAAACTAAGTTCACCTTTATAATGTTACAGTATGTTTTCGGTTCATGGAACTGTGTACGACGACACGTCTTGAAAAGACGTTATATCTGAAACAAAAAGACATTTCAAGCGCAATATTGTGTGAAAAGGCTATCAGCAATAAGAACTTGTAATTTCATGTTAACGAGTGTTGTAACTTCAGGATTTTTTACCTGTTTCAAATGCTAATCCCCATTTGTGAAATCCATGATGATAATATTGTCTCTGTGACGTCTTGTGTGCATGAAACACGGACTGAGTATAAACTATGTGTCGTGTGATGATCTCATTTCGCGACGGCCGCGGTAGTACTGAACTTTACGCAACTGCGCATGCGTGGTAGGCGCAATACCAACATAAAACTGTTACAGGCGTACACACTACATTCAAACATTGGAAATAAATTTTGTGTAAATATTATGTTATGATATGTATGTGTATTTGTAGGCTTATATATGGAATGTGTTTTAGAGTGAGTTGCTCACCAGCAGGTGTGCCCCTTCGCCTCGCCTCAGTGGGTGGTTTAATGTTGAGCTTTTCTTAGAAGAAAACATAATTGTAAGTAATAAAAAAAGAAATAATATGAGCCGCAGATATAGTCCATGGCTGTATAAATATCGTCTGCAGCAGCTGAAAACATTTGAAGATTTTTCCTCGTCATCTGCTAAGACTACGAGGCAACTTTTCTTTTCTACGTCTTGTCCAGATCGGACGTATGTGGCAGACCGCCACTAATACTACATTATTTCATTATTTTATTCACGAGTTGCAACCAAACGGCACTCGTAATTGCATAATTCAAGTCGCAATGTAAGTGAGATAATTTTGAATTATATTTTTATTGTAGAATATATTGTAATTAATAAGCTAAGTATGTTTTATTTTGTGTTTCTAGTCACTGTAAGATTGTTGGGTGAATTGGCATGGCAAAAGGTTACGCCCTTTTAAGCAAACAGTCGTCCAGCTCGATCCAACGTCGTCTTCGGGTGCTGATTGATAACGAAGTCCGCTTTCAGAGAAAACACAGACAGAAGAAACATGGTTAAAAATACATGAACAGACCTTTAACGAAGATGCCATGCTCAAGCGCCGTGAGTTTGTATAATTAAAAAAAATCATTACTGTATTTCATTGTATGGTCTCGACGTAGTTAAGAATGAGCCAAAAAAAATTAATTATGGAACCATCCTAAAAGCAAAACAGCAGGCCGACGATGAGTAAAACCATGACTTCATTCGAATACAAACGATAATTTCGTGCTACAAAGTATATGTTCTCCAATGCCCCTACTACTAAATATACACTCTTGGAAATGGAAAAAAGAACACATTGACACCGGTGTGTCAGACCCACCATACTTGCTCCGGACACTGCGAGAGGGCTGTACAAGCAATGATCACACGCACGGCACAGCGGACACACCAGGACCCGCGGTGTTGGCCGTCGAATGGCGCTAGCTGCGCAGCATTTGTGCACCGCCGCCGTCAGTGTCAGCCAGTTTGCCGTGGCATACGGAGCTCCATCGCAGTCTTTAACACTGGTAGCATGCCGCGACAGCGTGGACGTGAACCGTATGTGCAGTTGACGGACTTTGAGCGAGGGCGTATAGTGGGCATGCGGGAGGCCGGGTGGACGTACCGCCGAATTGCTCAACACGTGGGGCGTGAGGTCTCCACAGTACATCGATGTTGTCGCCAGAGGTCGGCGGAAGGTGCACGTGCCCGTCGACCTGGGCCCGGACCGCAGCGACGCACGGATGCACGCCGAGACCGTAGGATCCTACGCAGTGCCGTAGGGGACCGCACCGCCACTTCCCAGCAAATTAGGGACACTGTTGCTCCTGGGGTATCGGCGAGGACCATTCGCAACCGTCTCCATGAAGCTGGGCTACGGTCCCGCACACCGTTAGGCCGTCTTCCGCTCACGCCCCAACATCGTGCAGCCCGCCTCCAGTGGTGTCGCGACAGGCGTGAATGGAGGGACGAATGGAGACGTGTCGTCTTCAGCGATGAGAGTCGCTTCTGCCTTGGTGCCAATGATGGTCGTATGCGTGTTTGGCGCCGTGCAGGTGAGCGCCACAATCAGGACTGCATACGACCGAGGCACACAGGGCCAACACCCGGTATCATGGTGTGGGGAGCGATCTCCTACACTGGCCGTACATCACTGGTGATCGTCGAGGGGACACTGAATAGTGCACGGTACATCCAAACCGTCATCGAACCCATCGTTCTACCATTCCTAAACCGGCAAGGGAACTTGCTGTTCCAACAGGACAATGCACGTCCGCATGTATCCCGTGCCACCCAACGTGCTCTAGAAGGTGTAAGTCAACTACCCTGGCCAGCAAGATCTCCGGATCTGTCCCCCATTGAGCATGTTTGGGACTGGATGAAGCGTCGTCTCACGCGGTCTGCACGTCCAGCACGAACGCTGGTCCAACTGAGGCGCCAGGTGGAAATGGCATGGCAAGCCGTTCCACAGGACTACATCCAGCATCTCTACGATCGTCTCCACGGGAGAATAGCAGCCTGCATTGCTGCGAACGGTGGATATACACTGTACTAGTGCCGACATTGTGCATGCTCTGTTGCCTGTGTCTATGTGCCTGTGGTTCTGTCAGTGTGATCATGTGATGTATCTGACCCCAGGAATGTGTCAATAAAGTTTCCCCTTCCTGGGACAATGAATTCACGGTGTTCTTATTTCAATTTCCAGGAGTGTATGTTCTCCAATGCTCCGTAAGTAATGATTTCGAATTCGTATTGCAATCATTTCAGTAGAATACGAGTATGAAGGGAGGTTATTGGTTTTGTAAGGAAAAAGTCACATATCAAATAATGTTGACAGTTCAAAATAATTTTTTACATAAAAATTGGATTGCATATGATCCAGACTTTGACTACGTTGGACCTACGAGGGTTGTTCGGAAAGTAAGAAACGCTTGGTCGCGAAATGGAAACCACAGTGAAAATCAAAACTGTTTTCTCTGCACATTTATCTGCACCTTCCAGGTACTTCTCTACATAGTCGTCGCTCAGACTTAGATATTTGCCGGAGCGTTATACCAAATTTCCAACACCATCGTCATAGAAGGCAGCCCGCCTGTGCTTTCTGGTAATTCTCTACGCTGGTCTATAGCGCGTAGCCTGCGCCCCAGTGTTGTCTTCGTATCCAGCGTTTCATGTGAACAGAGATGATACTCAGGACGATCCAATTAGGGCTGTGTTGTGGATGATCGAGCACTTCCCATCGAAAAGGCTGCAGGAGCGTCTTCACTGCCCCTGCAAAGTGCGGCTGAGAATTTCCATGAAGAAGGAAGTGCGTGGCAATTGTGTTAGGTGGGCTGCATTCATTAAGGCGAAACCTCTCAGCGGGCCCTCCTACTTGGCGGGAGACATTGTTGTGCTAGGCACCTTTACTCTCTCACAGTGCGCTCACAACTGAAAAGAGCGTCTTGATGCGATCGACGGGCATACTAGAGACACTGCGTGAACGTCTGTGAAAAGCCTCGTCGGATTTTCACAGTGGTTTCCATTTCGCGACCGATCGTTCCTCACTTTTTGAATAGCTTTCATATTAAAGCTGATAAGAGTAATCACTCAGAAAATGACAACAAGGCAGGTTGCCCATGTAGGTCGACATGCCCATGTTTAAATAGGCCATTGTGGCCCATCTGATACTGGAATTATACTACTTTGTTTCCCAAAATGATTCAAACATTTACATTGAAGCGCCAAAGAAACTGGTAAAGGCATGCATATTCAAATACAGAGATATGTAAACAGTCAGAAAACAGTGCTGTGGTGGGCAACTCATATATAAGAATACAAGTGTCTGGCGCAGTTGTTAGATCGGTTACTGCTGCTACAATGGCAGTTTATCAAGATTTAAGTGAGTTTGAACGTGGTGTTCTAGTCGGCGCACGAGCGATGGGACACAGCACCTCCTAGGTAGCTATGAAGTGGGGATGTTCCCTTACGACCGTTTCACGAATGTACCGGGATTATCAGGAATCCCGTACAATATCAGATCTCCGACACTGCTGCGGCCGGAAAAAGATCCTGCAAGAACGGTACCAACAAAGACTGAAGAGAGTCTTAGAGTCGTTCAACGTGACAGAAATGCAACCCTTCCACAAATTGCTGCAGATTTCAATGCTGGGCCATCAACAAGTGTCAGTGTACGAACCATTCAACGAAACATTACCGATATGGACTTTCTGAGCCAAAGACCCATTTGTGTACTATTGATGACTGAACACGAGTCTCGTCTCCAATTGTATCGAGCAGATGGACGCGTACGAGTACGTCTAGATACGACTCGGACAGATGACATGTATGTAAGCATCTTGTCTGATCACCCACATCCATTCATGTCAATTATGGATTCAGACGGACTTGAGTGATTCCAGCAGGACAATGCGATATCCCACACTTCACGAATTGCTACAGAGTTGCTCTAGGAACACTATTCTGAGTTTAAACACTTCCGCTGGCCACCAGACTTCTCTGAGATGAACATTATTAAGTATAACTGGAATGCATTACAGCGTGCTATTCAGAAGAGTCCTGTAACCCCTCGTAATCTTCTGAATTTGTGGACAGGCCTGCGGGATTAATGGTGTCCAGCGCTTCTTCAGACATTAGTCGTGACCATACCACGTCGTGTTGCGGCACTTCTGCGTGCTCGCGTGGACCCTACTTGATATTAGGCAAGTGTACCAGTTTCTTTGGCTCTTCAGTGTATTAACATACACAACGTCAAAATAATGCTTTACTATGGGCTTTAATCTATGCATTTGCTTGTTTCATTACAGTGTTACCTTGGAGTATACAACAAAATATCTTGAGCAGCTGAAATTTACTTTTGCTGACGTGAAAACATAAAATGCTCGCCCCACCTCGTTCGACAGTATAATTGCACTAGTGTGTTTGTGTAAAGCCGACGGCATTGTTAGCACAAATATCCTTGCCCGGTGGCGCATTCTAAAGGATGTTTAATGAAATAGAACCAACTGGCCATCGTTCACCTATGGCCAGCTTACATCGGTCTTCCATACTACATATGTGGTAGATCATGAGAGCTGAGCACTGACAGAAAGGGATACGTGGGCCACACGTTGCTCAGAAGCCTTTATCTCAGAGGAAGCACCAGAGCACATAAGAAAATGCTACACATGATTTATAATGGCGGAGTGCTAAGGTCGCAGGAGTGGACATGGAAAGTGTATGGGCTCCGGTCATTGGCTGCCAGTTTCATGATTCATGTAGTGGGAGGTAGCGTTTTTATAACACCTACTGGGAATCGTTGCCTGAGCACAGATGTGGACACCGCCTGACCATGAGGGAGTGGATTAAGGCATGAAGATGCGCTATCCAGCGGCGCTCGATTGAAGGCACTTACTTGTGGGGATCGACCTAGAGACATAGCTGGCGAGGGCCAAAGCAGAGAATCTGGCGGTTAGGTTTTTCGACGTGTTACTTAGGACACCAGGAGCGCGAGGAGTCGTTCTCTGTGAACCGAGTTGTTATTCTGTTTACTGAAGTGATTATCTCTCTGTGAAGTCTGACACTCATTGAAGTGCTTCTTTACAGGGGTATACTTGTGTCAAATCTATGTTCCTAATTAGTGACAAAACAGAAATCATGACTCATGTTCTGTTTTGCACTGAGGTAAGTTCAGCCATAGGTGTTTGCAGTCAGAGTACTGCGTGCACTCTTTCGGCAGAGAATTGCAGGTGTGCCGCGTACAGTCGTGCTAAAAAGAATCCGAACGACCTGAATTGCATTTCGCCTGATTCAAATGCAACCCACATAGCGCAGCTGTCTAGCAGATACTCTAATCGCCCCTCGGTACAGTCGTTTGACTATTGAAAATGGTTCCAACAAGTCACCACTAGAAAACACTGCTCTGTATCGCAATAACTCAAGATGTAAAGCAATGCCAAAGTACTACAAATACCAGGGAATATCTTATCACACATAAGACGGTTCTTCAGGCTTGTAAGCTCACATTTATTACAATAAATAACATACATGAAATGTTACCACTCTTATTATTACGTCAGATAGGCAATTCACGTAGTAAGTTCGTCGTATTCATGATTTCCTCTTCAAAATAACATACCGTACTTATTATTTAACACAAAATTACATTAAAAATTTAAGTTATTCACGAGCAGCTAGTTGAGAATATGTATGAACTTCAAATGACACGACGAACCGTCTCGTTCTGCATATGGATTCAAACCCAGGTCATGCAGAGTAAGCAAAGACTTCGTGACTGACGGAAACTAACAGTCATTCCTGATTAGGCATACAGAGAGTGATATACCTCGATTTTAGACACTATCAGTTAGCAAATATCAACTTTAAATTACATAACGTAAACATTGTTAACGGACGCGAATTCCTACCCAGCATCTATTGTGCCTGTTAACGAACTACGAGAGATGTTAAAAATTGCTTCTTCACTAGTAACTTACTTGAAATGGCGTGAGGTAAAGCTTTGTGTTGGCCAGGGATTCCAACCCAGAACCTAACTGCATTGTCATCGAAGCACAATCAACTGTGACATAAAGGATTTTCTCGGCAGTAACTAGATGTTTTAACTGAAATGACGAGACGAAGCATTAATTTTTTCTTTCCCAGGACTCCAACCTGGCACCTATCGCTGTTATATTCTAGAGAACTAGAAATAATATGACGAAGAGCTCAGTGCTGACTGGGAATCGAGCCCCACACATATCGTTGTTGACTGCACACAAAGAGACGTCAGCTACCGAATTTTTCTCCACCAGCAGCTCGGAATAACATCCTTGAATTTACAATGATTTCGCAAACAGTTCTGTGTCTCACTGGGACTCAAAAACGTCAGATACCGTTAGTGTTGACAACGAATGAAAATACATTAAAAATCAAAATTATTACCCACCAACAGATAGGTGTTCTCATGCTAGAGCTTGATAATGCGTAATGAAAGCTTTAGTGCCTGGCCAGGATTCGAACCCTTTCATGCGCAATATGTGGAGATGTTGAGGAATCTGCAATTTTGAACAAACAACAAATTGCAGTCTAGCTGTATTGTCACGAAGGGCGGTCTGAGTTGCATTCCCAGATCAGAAGCAATTTTATCGACATTCAGAAGCTCAAATAAAAGATGGAATAAGTGTCCTGTGACCCTACATAGCGTTTGTTTCGTCACTAGAAATAAATAACTAGTATAAGAAACGTTAATGTTGATAGAGTTTCTACGTGTCGCGACTCCTGACTTTATTGTTGTTCAACCTAACGTCTACTTGGTAGAGAAGGAATATCATGTTTAACATGAATGTCAGACCACAATGCCATTATACCTTCTTCACTTGGCGTAGCCAGAAGAGAACACAATCTGTCTCTCCTTATCAAAAATCATCAGCAGAAGTTGGAATCGAACCCAGACCATAAGTATATGAACCTAGCATCAATCCAAGAGACCACCTAATTCTCTTCTCTACCACTCATTTTTATATCATAACCATGTTGCACCACACTGGATGAGAATTCTGACACACAGACTCCCTGTAGTGGTTTGCAGCATTTTCAGTACATTCATTTACTTGGTTGACCGAATCACCATGAACTAGCTGCCTTAGCTAGCCAGTGCATACATTCGACTCCATTTTGTAATCACCGAAATAAAATCACGGAACTGACACCTACACAGAACTACCGACAGTGTAGGATGCAGAAATTTAAACAGGATGTGTTCCATTCGACTTGAGCTACTCTATTGCGCTATTTGTTTGTTAAAAACGTCGTGCAGTGCAAATAAAAGCTGTAACTGTCTGTCTCTCAGAGGTCTAGATACGGCTCTATGCATTATCTCACAGCACTGTGCAATGCGCAAGTTCTGGAGGAATTGTTGTTGAGTTCTAGAGGTGTTGCAGCTATGTGTTAGCTAGTAGCGTAACGGTAAGCGTCGCGCACTGTTGATAAGACGCCGCGAGTATGGGTAAATTCACTGCTACATTTTTAAAACCGCCATACTGCTGTCTGCTGACGTTATCGATCTAATGGAAATTTGAACATAATTCCCTTCACTTCTCAACCAAAAATAGTCGCATGTGGAAAAAGGGCTAACTTCTGCGACATTTTGTTCTTTTCAGGTTTAATAGATGGCCAGGCTGCAGATGCACCTCGAAACTTTTGTATTATGTATGGGGAGAGCTCATCGTGCCAAAATACATCGATAAGTATTTTCTACAATAGCTGTCGTGTGGCAGTGGCATTTTATTCTTCATAAAAACTTGTTTGGCAGCTTTAACTCAAATCAAAGTTCTCTACATGCATGTAATCAATAAACTACATGTGCATTGTCAGACTGTTATAGATAACGTCTGCGAACCCGCATATATCGTTGATGACTAATTTCTCTCTCATGTTAACTAATGTTTTAACAACACTAAAAGAAACCGTACGAAAATTGTGCACTGTATTATAAGAAATGAAATAAAACTACCCACGATAGCCTTACGACGAAAGTCTGTTTCAATAAAACTCAGTATCTGTACACAAGCGTGCCTCTATCTGCACGAATTAGTAAAATACTAATCACTTAGATTTCGATTGGGTCTGTATTTGATTGGTATGCTGTGTCATACTCAAGTGGTATGCAAATGCGGCAGTTCATAAATAAAGTTATGTATTCCTAGAAACCCAAAATTTGTTTGTCAGCAGCAGAAAGAAGCGTTACCTGTTGTGCAGCATTGTAAAGTTTTTCACCATTGCACTATGAGCCGAAAGCATTTTCTTGCGATTTCCTTATCGATGTGTGATCTGACTGCTTGTAGCTCTTTCACAGAAGGGATAAAAACGTTACAGTCAGCAAGACTGGAACCGCAAACCATAACACACACTTTTTTTCAGGTTAGCACGTTTCCAGAGAGCTAGGGAAGAGGCTTCCGTCCAGTTTTCCTCTTGCGAGACCAGTAGTGGCTAGAACTCGTAAACCGCTATTTAAAGAACGAGATTAGATGCGATTTTCACGTGCAACGACTTTCCGGGGCTGAAAACCATAAATTTGCAATCTTTTGTTACAGCTCAAGCGTTAATAAAAACTCAGATTATTCAATGGAAATGACAGGAAAAATCAAGTGAACTTCGAGGCTTAATTCCGTGCACACCAGGAAGTAGCACGTCCATCACAGAGTTGCCAAATATACCTTGCCTTGTTGCCAAATCTCAGTTACATTACCAGCAGGAAGAAAACGAACCAATGTGATCCTCCAGTGGGCTGCGAAGTGACCATAGCTGACGTCTCTAAGACGCGGCTGCTACGGCCTGGAATACGTAATCCGTCTGATTCACATTTCTGTAACTGGGTTTAGGGACTGGAGCGTAGTTACTAATAATACTCAGAGCTGACTGCAAACTAAGCTTCATATATCAGTAACTCTCATAGTTGCTTTTATATATGTTTCGTAAGTGTACTCAAAACTAAGAAAATCATTGACGAACGTTTTCGTGCCTCGCCGGTAGTCGAGCACAACAAACAAACAAAAATAAAAAATCACTGTGTGCGCGCGCGCGCGTGTGTGTGTGTGTGTCAGAGAGAGAGAGAGAGAGAGAGAGAGAGACAGAGAGAGAGAGAGAGGGAGAAAAGAGATAGAGAGTGAGGGAGAGAGATAAAAATAAAAAAGAATGAGAGAGAGGGAGTAAAAAATTGTTATAAAGAATCTGAATCATGCTACGTAAAGACGTTCAATCAAGAACAAGAAAAACAAGTGCCCTGTTCCTTTAAATGGCTATCGTTTCATCAAATATAATAAAATTTTCTATTGTAAGCAAGTTTACTGGAGACAGTATTTCTGGTTACCATGACTTCCGCCTATGTCATTTCCCAACGTAATTCGGCTCTGCCCAGTTGGTAATGAAGGAACGTGATGTTTAATGCGGATTCTGGATTATAACGTCTTTCTCTTGAGTTTACCAGAGGTAAAGTAAATCTGTTTGTGACTCTTAAAAGTAAATGCCTGAACCCACGCATTGCACCTGTGCTAGTTCGTTCCACCAGACCATTGTGGCCACATTTCGCAGCCCCAGGAGGGTGCTGTAACGGATGATGTGCTTAGGTTACAAAATTAGTCGTGGTGGAAAAAATGCGAGGCTATTAAATGATTAAGTAGAGGCAACCTTATGACGTGGAGATTATGCTATTCTCACGTCAGCAGGATGTTAAGACTCTTCTATCATCGTCGCCTCGATGTAAAGCCATTTTGAAATATTCACTAATTCAGCAAATTTCACTGTGAAGTGTGAAGTTACCGGGTAATTCGATTATTACCGTCATTGTTACTATCATTTTCTTCATACCGTTGCTGGAACACATGTGCCTGAAGATCATTTAATGCCTTTTGGTCATTATAGAAGTAGTTGCCCATGAAGAGGTTCTTTCCCTGTCTACTGAGTCCTTTTCATGTTAATATCAAACATCAGCAATTACTCGCAGATTACATTAAAACTAAAGTAATTGATGAAGACGTTACTTGATAACAAAAACGCGCTGCCTTTCTTAATTTACTTGCGCCAAGAAATGGCTGTCGAATACTGCCAAACCAAAAGCCAAGGGATCTTACTGCCTTCCGCTATACGTCGCTGTCAGTTCTTCCACAAGATTTGGTCGACGTGACCTGTTTCAAGTTGTGCATGGCAGAGAATGTCTTAGAAAATCAATTGTTTTCCTTTGCAATAAACAGAAAAATTTTCATTGTAAGCTATCCAAGGTCCAAATTTTCGCATTATTAGTTCAGATTTAATATTAACTTCTATAATGTAGGAAAGTATTTTACAGCTGAAAAACCCACATCCGACTCATTGACCTTATACTTAGTCGCTGACCATATATTCTTGCTCAGAGTGGCACCAGTTTAAGTAACCTAATGTTGCAAAGACTGTTTGCCAGTGCTCTTTTTCAGCGGAAAATATGCAATTCACTCATTGGAATCCAATAGTATACTGTAACAGTAATTTCTGTGTGTATGCAATGAATGCGGATTGTGGAATTTAGTGGTGCTCTCTCTTCCACTTCTGTATACAATATGCCTGACCTAAACGGGCTCTTTATCATTACAGGCCTGGGCAGTGCAACATCATACTGACAACAGTAACGTGCTTATACTGACAGCCTCACTGTTCGTTTTAGCTGATTTTGTAATCATTTAAATAGAATAAATAGACCCTCCAGTGGGAGACATTTCGTCGTCAGTAAGCTTTTTGCCTTCCAACCAGCGAAATGCGGCAACGTACAGCCAGTAAACGATTCACATAACACGATTTAGTGCCGTTAAGACGATTTCTTTAAACATTGTTATAGCTGAAGGAATTTAGTTTGTTCTTAAATCGTCTTATGCAGCAACGTTCACAGATATTTCAAACAGGAAAAGCTCTTTATCCAGGTAAGAAGGTTGTAAAACAAACTTCCCACAGTTTTTGTCTAAGAGGTATCACAAGTAGTGTTCCTGTAGCTGTGGGAATCATTGGTTGAAAAGGAGTTTAACACCGATGGGTACAGTACTGCCAAATATTCAAAATGATTATCAACCTATGTCTGAGTTCATCCACAAACTGAGGCGTGTTTATAATACTGTAGCTAGACTGTGTATCCTTGTCTTCTTTGAGTGGGCACTGGAAGGCATTTACACACACGTCTACAATACTATGGATACTTCGACGCTGTAGCTATCGTTGCTCTCAAATCTAATTTTAGCAGATGGGAGGATACAAAGAATCAATCAGACCCATGGGTGTGCACAGAAACTAAAGGGCAGATGCGGACACTGTGCAGATCTGCGCTTTCTCTTCTTCCGAACTATACAAATAAAGTATACCAATCAGCGAATGCATTTTTTCATAATGTTTCCCTCTTGTTTCATCTTCTAATGATGAACTGGATCCACACCCATGAGTCTGATGGTTTCTTTGTACCCTTCCATCTACTATCTTTGTGTGACAGAGCTCGGTGTTCAAAAAGCAATAAATTATGCCTGCTTCCACGAGGTATTAGAACGAGGTCGCTAGAAGGCTAACGAATTATAATCAAAATACACTGAGACGCCAATTTGTCCGTCGTCATGGTGTTAAGTCGGTAGAAATAGTTGGGTATTATTGCCTGCATCACCGGCATCCCATTACCGTCTTCTCTTTCGTTTGTGTGTTGTGCATGGTGCAAGAAATATTTGTGTTTTGCTTACTTCTGTGACGGGTTTCAGCCCACTGAATGCGAGCAAGCTCACGAGTAGACTCTCAATAATTGGAATCACGCAATAATACACTTATATTGTATATTTTCGTATTATGTATCCCGATGAAAATAACTGTAAATAGTTTCTGTGCCTACTTGCTTATTACTCGCGCTTCTCGATGCTTTCCTCGGAAAATAAAAAGAAAAATAAAGAGAGGGAGAGAGACAAAGAGAGAAAACAGAAAACTGTTTCAAATATCAGCTCGGTGACGCCATGTTCGTCTCGTGATGTAAAGCAAGGATAGTTGATAGGTAGTATCTCGTTGTACTAGCGATATGTATGGCTACAGGGGTCTTTCTTTTCTCTCTGCAAACAACCAGAGTAGAATTCACTAACAAAGAGGTAAGAAGACATATGCAGTGCGACAATTAAACACTCAGTCTTTCTTGGTTATTTTGTTCATCCTTAACAATCGTCTGTAATGCAGTAAACATCTTTGATTACTGAATTTTTATTACTACCATTGTCATTGTTATTCGTCACCTCACAACAGATTTCCTATCACTCACTGCTGCCGATGCACGTTACGAAGGCATCAGGATGAATGGAATGTGGGATGTTTCGTCACGGAGAATATACACATTTCTCTCAGCGTCTTATGTTCAGGATAATATGAAAATCTCAGTAAGAGCAGACGACAACGGGATGCCGGTGATACAGGCAGTAATATCCAACTTTTCTGTCGGCTTAACACCATGACGACAGACAAATTGGCGTCTCGGTGTATTTTAATTGTAATTCGTTTGCCTTCTTGCGACATCGTTCTAATACCTCGTGGGAGCATGCATAATATTTTGCTTTTTGAACACCAAGCAGTAACACACAAAGATAGTAGATGGAAGGACACAAAGAAGCAATCAGACTCATGGGTGTGGATCCAGTTCATCATTAGAAGACTAAACAAGAGGGAAACATTAGGAAAGCAATGAATACACTAATTAGTATACATCATTTGTATAGATCGGAAGATGAAAAAGCGCAGATCTGCACTTTACTTTCTGTCTTAATGGGCATGATTTTTAGTTTCTTCTCTTCTGAATTTTCAAATGAATTGATTATTACATGGAACAGAATAATTATTTAACTGTGTTTCTTACAGCTTCCATTCGCACCAACATTTTTCTACATTCTCGTTCAATTCGTGAAATTCTACCTGTATGATCACAAAACTGCGCATAGATGCAATCGATTTTGAGGTGCAGAGTGTTTGTTATCTTACTTTTTGTGACAAGTGGACAAAGTTTATTTCCAAAAACTTTTTATTTAACTGAAATAATCTTTTGTCACAAAATAACAAGGTGTTTTATTTGTATATATTTTATGGGAAACTGTCATCGTTATGGAAGATTATACATCTGAATGTTTGACACAACTGGTATGAGAAAACGCTGCATACCAAACCACACGCCTCCTCTCCGTATCCTGCTATGACATGAGCATGGGATTCTCCTCACATACCGCTACAGAGCTGTTCCTAGCACAGCTGAGAATTGGCAACACCGTCACAAACATTTGGCAACATTGTGACAGTGCAATCACTTCCACGTATGGTACTGAATTGACTTGCTAAATTCGCTTGATATTCCCTTTCCATTTGAATGACTCGTGCTATATAATCCTCATGTAAACTAAGACACTGAGACTGAAAATTCAATTTTTGGCTAAAGAAATGCCGTTCTTCACATAAGTGACAACTTTTATTATCTTTCACGATGTGTTATGAGGCTGAGCGACCAATACCAGATGAGAGTGGAGTGCTCGCAGCAGTGTGTCCGTAGCCCCGTGGTACAGCCCGTGTCTCGTGTCACAACGGCTCAATAAATCGTCAGTTCTAACCGTGGTAGGAGCCAGCGTGTGCGAGCTTTTTTTTCTGATTTATTTTGTGGAGCTACGAATTTTCAGAAAAAATTCTGTAACGAAATCGGAAGAAAAACCTTTACGCTTCACCTCCTCCTGCTAGCTCGACCCAGTAAGTTGTGTTAATGGTCACAGATCTTGGCTTCCTGACTGTCAAGCTGCTTCACAATACAAGCGTCTCTGAACAAATTCGAATCGACCGTCAACGATACGAATTTCAATCTTGTTCTTCACATAAGACTCACATGCCAGGGTGATAAGTATGAAGGGAATGAACCTGTTGATTACTGTAGGGCCTCTATGCTAAATTTCTACAGTAGCAGTTAGGAACTCTCTGCAGACATTTACTAACAGCGGCTCTAGCGACTTACTTTTTCTCTGGGTAGCTTCAAATATGGGCAATTTTGTCGTCTTAAATCCAATTGAATATTTTAGGTATCACTTCCGAACAGCGTTCACTTCTCCATTAATTAATGTATAGACTTCAAAACAAGCAGTATGCCGGAGTAGCTATGTAGCAGGTTCTGAAAGATATTGACACTATGTTTTGCATCCATTTACCAGAGGGAATCCAAGAAAGGAACCAAACACATTGCACTGCATTTACTCTCTGTGCCTTGATTAACACATATGGATCCATCAAAAAAATAAATAATTTGAAGAATCACTTGTGAAAGAAAAAGACCAGGGTATGACACTTTAATTATAGCGCACTGGATCACAATGAAATTAAATCTGTGCCACATTGATGTATTGCATACTATTGTAATAAAATACTCACCAATTAAAAACGGTTTTGTGTCTCCGTTGCAATAGAGTGTGAAACACAAATTGTAGACAGATTTTATGGGTCACCACTCAACAACATTAAAGCTTTTACACCGTCGAGAGTGAGGAGTTGAGAAGACGTTGCCGGCAGAAGGCAGCGCAGTGCCTCAGCCCCCGCCGGTAGGCAGCAAACGGGTCCCAGAGAACTCAGACGCATGCGGTGTTCAGAGGCGGATGGTCGGCAAAGAAATTTCTCCCTAAAATATTCTTGAAAGAAGAAGACAGAAAGCGACATATTTTGTAGATTCGCTTGAAAAACACTCACAGCTTCAGCACCAAGAGGAAAGGTGTGATAAAAATTATGTCGACATGTGCTCTCGGTTGCCAGATGTTGTAGTAGCTAGTCATGCGTTTTACCTCAAGACTACAGCCGCAGGGGAAAATGATGTACTCAGACTGCACTCAAGACTTCCTCCAGGAAGTGACGCAGTCTGCAATGGCGGGCCGTGGTGGCCAAGCGGTTAAAGGCGCTACAGTCAGGAACCGCGCGGCCGCTACGGTCGCAGGTTCGAATCCTGCCTCGGGCATGGATGTGTGTGATGTCCTTAGGTTAGTTAGGTTTAAGTAGTTCTAAGTTCTAGGGGACTGATGACCTTAGAAGTTAAGTCCCATAGTGCTCAGAGCCATTTGAACCATTTTTAGTCTCCAATGTAGCCAGATCGAGCATATTGCCGGACACAGAATTTTGATGGCAGCACGATTGTATTGTCCACCTTACGGACAATTTTTTTGTTTAAGACTGTATTTACAGCACATATTGCACGCTGAACACCCAGAAAAATTAACAAAACAAAAATTTTTATTAGAGCAACGTTAGCTGCAGTGCTCGAAGTATTCATAGTCTCGTATACGTGTGTGTAATGCCCACTCAAGGAAGACAAGGATACACAGTCTAGCTACAGTATTATAAACACGCCTCAGTTTGTGGATGCACTCAGACATAGGTTGATAATCATTTTGAATATTTGGCAGTACTGTACCCATCGGTGTTAAACTCGTTTTCAACCAATGATTCCCACAGCTACAGGAACACTACTTGTGATACCTCTTAAACAAAATACATATGCAGTGCTACCAGACGAAAAGATCAACCTGACACAAACTGTGGGAAGATTGTTTTACAACCTTCGTACCTGGATAAAGAGCTTTTCCTATTTGAAATATCTGTGAACGTTGCTGCATAAGACGATTTAAGAACAAACTAAATTCCTTCAGCTATGACAATGTTTAAAGAAATCGTCTTAACGGCACTAAATCGTGTTATGTGAATCGTTTACTGGCTGTACGCAGCCACATTTCGCTGGTTGGAAGGCAAAAAGCTTACTGACAAATTTCACACGAGGAAAAGGGGGACGAAATGTCTCCCACTGGAAGGTCACATTGTTCTATTTAATTGATTACAAAATCAGCTAAAACGAACAGTGAGGCTGTCAGTATAAGCATATTACAGTTGTCAGTATGATGTTGCACTGCCCAGGCCTGTAATGATAAAGAACCCGTTTAGGTCAGGCACATTGTATACAGAAGTGGAAGAGAGAGCACCACTAAATTCCACAATCCGCATTCATTGCATACACACAGAAATTACTGTTACAGTATACTATTGGAGTCCAATGAGTGTGTTGCATATTTTCCGGTGAAAAAGAGCACTGGCAAACAGTCTTTGCTACATTAGGTTACTTAAACTGGTGCCACTCTGAGCAAGAATATATGATCAGCGACTAAGTATAAGATCAATGAGTCGGATGTGGGTTTTTCAGCTGTAAAATACTTTCCTACACTATAGAAGTAAAAATTAAATCTGAACTAATAATGCGAAAATTTGGAACTTGGATATCTTACAATGAAAATCTTTCTGTTTATTGCAAAGGAAAACAATTGAGTTTCTAAGACAATCTCTGCCATACACAACTTGAAACAGGTCACGTCGACCAAATCTTGTGGACGAACTGACAGCGACGTATAGCGGAAGGCAGTAAGATCCCTTGGTTTTTGGTCTGGAACCGCGCGATCGCTACGGTCGCAGGTTCGAATCCTGCCTCGGGCATGGATGTGTGTGTTGTCCTTAGGTTAGTTAGGTTTAAGTAGTTCTAAGTTCTAGGGGACTTATGACCTCAGCAGTTGAGTCCCATAGTGCTCAGAGCCATTTGAACCATTTGAACCTTGGTTTTTGGTTTGACAGTATTCGACAGCCATTTTTAGGCGCAAGTAAATTAAGAAAGGCAGCGCGTTTCTGTTATCAAGTAACGTCTTCATCAATTACTTTAGTTTTAATGCAATCTGCAAGTAATTGCTGATGTTTGCTATTAATAGTGTTCCATAGATTTCGTGTTTGTTTTGAATACAGTCAGAGAGAGTCCCTTTAGTCAACCATAGTGCGAGTAGTGCTAGTGTTTGTTTTCAATACAGTCCATAGATAGGTAGTGCTATTTTTATTGTTTTCTACAAGAAGGGGCTAGCAATCACAGTTTAGTCAAAAATGGTTGAAATGCCTCTGAGCATTATGGGACTCAACTGCTGAGGTCATCATAAGTCCCCTAGAACTTAGAACTACTTAAACCTATCTAACCTAAGGACAACACACATCCATGCCCGAGGCAGGATTCGAACCTGCGACCGTAGCGGTCGCGCGGTTCCAGAGTGTAGCGCCAGAACCGCTCGGCCACCAGCGGCCGGCACATTTTAGTCAATAATCAGCCGCCTTTAGTGAATTAGCAGTCTAGTTAAAAGTTGATTAACTCTCTTCAGTAAATTGATTCCTTAGGATGGATAGGATGTGTGACTGCTGAGTACGGGCGCAGGAGGAGCTGGCCACTGTTCGCGAACAGCTGAGCGTGTTGATGGCCGCGGTCAACCGTCTTCAGGCTGCTGCCTCGGAGTGTAGCGGCAGTGGGGAGTCTGGTGCGTCGCATGGTACACCCCAGGTGTTACATGCTTCACCCACTGTCCCTGCTGTAGAGACGTCTTCGCGGGTACCGGGAGCGGTTGGGCCACCCCCTCCCTAAGGGGAGTGGCGGGTTCAGCGGCGTTCGCGGCGCACGAGGCGGAGGGTAAATGTGGAGGCTGGCCGTGTGGCACCGACCGCTCTGCCTGTGAGTGGACATATGACTGCTCCTTCAGCAAGGTCCGAGCAGGCACGCGGGGGGAGGGATTTATTAGTTATTGAGAGCTCCAACGTTAGGCGGGTGATGGAGTCCCTTAGGGAAATAGCGGAAAGGTCGGGGAAGAAGGCCAGTGTTCACTCTGTCTGCTTGCCGGGGGTCTCATCCGAGATGTGGAGGAGGCCCTACCGGCGGCGTTAGAGAGCACTGGGTGCACCCGACTGCAAGTTGTTGCTCATGCCGGCACCAATGACTCCTGCCGTCTGGGTTCAGAGGTCATCCTCAGTTCGTACAGGCAGTTGGCGGAATTGGTGAAGGCGGAAAGCCTCGTTTGTGACATGGAATCAGAGCTAACTATTTGTAGTATCGTTCCCAGAACCGATCGCGGTCCTCTGGTTTGGAGCCGAGTGGAAGGCTTAAACCAGAGGCTCAGACGATTCTGCGGAGATCTGGGGTGCAAATTTCTCGACCTCCGCTATCGGGTGGAGAAATGTAGGGTCCCCCTGAATAGGTCAGGCGTGCACTACACGCCGGAAGCGGCTACAAGGGTAGCGGAGTACGTGTGGAGTGCACATGGGGGTTTTTTAGGTTAGAGAATTCCCTCCCTAGGACGGACAAGACGCCTCCTGAGACGCGGCAAGCTAGGAGTAGGCAAAATTCAACAGGGAATAACAATATTAATGTGCTAATAGTAAACTGCAGGAGCGTCTATAGAAAGGTCCCAGAACTGCTTTCATTAATAAACGGTCACAACGCCCATATAGTACTAGGGACAGAAAGTTGGCTGAAACCAGACGTAAACAGTAATGAAATCCTAAACTCAGATTGGAATGTATACCGCAGAGACAGGCTGGACAGTGAAGGGGGAGGCGTGTTTATAGCGATAAGAAGTGCAATATTATCGAAGGAAATCGACGGAGATCCGAAATGTGAAATGATTTGGGTGAAGGTCACGGTTAAAGCAGGCTCAGACTTGGTAATTGGATGTCTCTATAGGCCCCCTGGCTCAGCAACTGTTGTGGCGGAGCACCTGAAGGATAATTTCGAAAATATTTCGAGTAGATTTCCCCACCATGTTATAGTTCTGGGAGGAGATTTTAATTTGCCGGATATAGACTGGGAGACTCAAACGTTCATAACGGGTGACAGGGACAAAGAATCCAGTGAAATTTTTTTAAGTGCTCTATCTGAAAACTACCTTGAGCAGTTAAACAGAGTACCGACTCGTGGCGACAACATATTAGACCTTCTGGTGAGTACCGACTCGTGGCGATAACATATTAGACCTTATGGTGACAAACAGACCCGAACTATTTGAAACAGTTAACGCAGAACAGGGAATCAGCGATCATAAAGCGGTTACTGCATCGATGATTTCAGCCGTAAATAGAAATATTAAAAAAGGTAGGAAGATTTTTCTGTTTAGCAAAAGTGACAAAAAGCAGATTACAGAGTACCTGACGGCTCAACACAAAAGTTTTGTCTCAAGTACAGATAGTGTTGAGGATCAGTGGACAAAGTTCAAAACCATCGTACAATATGCGTTTACGAGTATGTGCCAAGCAAGATCGTAAGAGATGGAAAAGAGTCACCGTGGTACAACAACCGAGTTAGAAAGCTGCTGCGGAAGCAAAGGGAACTTCACAGCAAACATAAACATAGCCAAAGGCTTGCACATAAACAAAAGTTACGCGAAGCGAAATGTAGTGTGAGGAGGGCCAAGCGAGAGGCGTTCAATGAATTCGAAAGTGAAGTTCTATGTACTGACTTGGCAGAAAATCCTAAGAAATTTTGGTCTTATGTCAAAGCGGTAGGTGGATCAAAACAAAATGTCCAGACACTCTGTGACCAAAATGGTACTGAAACAGAGGATGACAGACTAAAGGCCGAAATACTAAATGTCTTTTTCCAAAACTGTTTCACAGAGGAAGACTGCACTGTGGTTCTTTCTCTAGATTGTCGCACAGATGACAAAATGGTAGATATCGAAATAGACGACAGAGGGATAGAGAAACAATTAAAATCGCTAAAAAGAGGGAAGGCCGCTGGACCTGATGGGATATCAGTTCGATTTTACACAGAGTACGCGAAGGAACTTGCCCCCATCCTTGCAGCGATGTACCGTAGGTCTCTAGAAGAGCATAGCGTTCCAAAGGATTGGAAAAGGGCACAGGTCATCCCCGTTTTCAAGAAGGGACGTCGAACAGATGTGCAGAACTGTAGACCTATATCTCTAACGTCGATCAGTTGTAGAATTTTGGAACACGTATTATGTTCGAGTATAATGACTTTTCTGGAGACTAGAAAACTACTCTGTAGGAATCAGCATGGATTTCGAAAAAGACGGTCGTGTGAAGCCCAGCTCGCGCTATTCGTCCACGAGACTCAGAGGGCCATAGACACGGGTTCACAGGTAGATGCCGTGTTTCTTGACTTCCGCAAGGCGTTCGATACAGTTCCCCACAGTCGTTTAATCTACAAAGGAAGAGCATATGGACTATCAGACCAATTGTGTGATTGGATTGAGTAGTTCCTAGATAACAGAACGAAGAATGTCATTCTCAATGGAGAGAAGTCTCCCGAAGTAAAAGTGATTTCAGGTGTGCCGCAGGGGAGTGTCATAGGACCGTTGCTATTCATAATATACATAAATGACGTGGTGGATGACATCGGAAGTTCACTGAGGCTTTTTGCAGATGATGCTGTGGTGTATCGAGAGGTTGTAACAATGGAAAATTGTACTGAAATGCAGGAGGATCTGCATCGAATTGACGCATGGTGCAGGGAATGGCAATTGAATCTCAACGTAGACAAGTGTAATGTGCTGCGAATACATAGAAAGATAGATCCCTTACCATTTAGCTACAAAATAGCAGGTCAGCAAATGGAAGCAGTTAATTCCATAAATTATCTGGGAGTACGCATTAGGAGTGATTTAAAATTGGATGATCATATAAAGTTAATCGTCGGTAAAGCAAATGCCAGACTGAGATTCATTGGAAGAATCGTAAGGAAATGCAATCCGAAAACAAAGGAAGTAGGTTACAGTACGCTTGTTCGCCCACTGCTTGAATACTGCTCAGCAGTGTGGGATCCGTACCAGATAGGGTTGATAGAAGAGATACAGAAGATCTAACGGAGAGCAGCGCGCTTCGTTACAGGATCATTTAGTAATCGCGAAAGCGTTACGGAGATGATAGGTAAACCCCAGTGGAAGACTCTGCAGGAGAGACGCTCAGTAGCTCAGTACGGGCTTTTGTTAAAGTTTCGAGAACATACCTTCTCCGAAGAGTCAGGCAGTATATTGCTCCCTCCTACGTATATCTCGCGAAGAGACCATGAGGATAAAATCAGAGAGATTAGAGCCCACGCAGAAGCATACCGACAATCCTTCTTTCCGCGAATAATACGAGACTGGAATAGAAGGGAGAACCTATAGAGGTACTCAGGGTACCCTACGTCACACACCGTCAGGTGACTTGTGGAAAAAAAAAAAAAAAAAAAACATGAAAAGGACTCCGCAAACAGGGAAAGAACCTCTTCTTGGGCAACTACTTCTATAATGACCAAAAGGTATTAAATGATCTTCAAGCACATGTGTTCCAGCAACAGTATGAAGAAAATGATAGTAAAAATGACGGTAATAATCGAATTACCCGGTAACTTCACACTTCACAGTGGATTTTCTCGAACTAAGAAATTTGCTGAATTAGTGAATATTTCAAAATGGCTTTACATCGAGGCGATGATGATAGAAGAGTCTTTACATCCTGCTGACGTGAGAATAGCATAATCTCCACGTCATAAGATTGCCTCTACTTAATCATTTAATTGCCTCGCAATTTTTCCACCACGGCTAATTTTGTAAGCTAAGCACATTATCCGTTACAGAACCCTCCTGGGGCTGGGAAATGTGGCCACAATGTTCTGGTGGAACGAACTATCACAGGTGCAATGCGTGGGATCAGGTATTTACTTTTAAGAGTCACAAACAGATTTACTTTACCACTGGTAAGCTCAAGAGAAAGACGTTATAATCCAGAATCCGCATTAAACATCACGTTCCTTCATTACCAATTGGGCACAGCCGGTTTACGTTGGGAAATTACATAGGCGGAAGTCATGGTAAACAGATATACTGCCTCCAGTAAACTTACTTACATTAGAAAATTTTATTTTATTTGATGAAACGATAGCCATTTAAAGGAACAGGGCTCTAGTTTTTCTTGTACTTGATTGAACTAGAGATGTTGAAAAATTTGGTGTTAGACTGTGATTCGAATTCGGATCTCATCTTTCGAGGATCTGAATCTCTCGGAACAGTATAATAGTTCAATCATTTCCTTCCTTCTCCCAAGACTGCAATCTTCTCTAGGTCTCCTCCAAAGGTAGGTATGTGGGTCCGAATCCTGATCCAATACAAAAATATTCATAATTTCATTTCAAGCCCTATCACGTGCATACCAGTCTGCTAGTAAAAATTAACGTGCATTTTTAATGTCTGTTTATGTGTTGCCAACAATCACTATAGGTATCGTTATTTCAGTTCAAACAAGCACACATCTTACTGTTGGTGAGTAAGCAAGTGTTACTTAAGCTATGTTCGTGGATGATAAAGAAGGACGGTAGGTGTGCGGTTCGATTGCCGCTCAGGCACAAAAATTTGTATCTTTAATTTAGGTTCAAACATCTAGCAGCTGGTAAGAAAAATCGATACGTAACATTTGATTTTACTTAGTTAACAATCAAAGTGCGTGCTGGGCGTCGTATCTCCGTCACAGAACTTCACATCATGCGCTTCATCTTTAAATCCATGAACACTTTGTTCCTTCTAAATGGAGGTATATCACACATCTTTCGTGGTTAGTTAACAGGGACGAAAGGGTCTTTACAGGAGTCCCGGTTTATTACAAAACAAGCGTCTTATTTTTTTTTTCAAGTTTAGATTTTGTTACTGATATTGGCGAAAGTTTCTGTAATTCGTGCATCTTCATGACTATCAGCAATATGATATGATTAGACTAGATTACATTAATACTTGTTCCATAGATCATGAATACAACATTTCGTAATGATGTAGAACGTGTCATTTTAATGAAAGATTTCTTTATGTAGCATGATTCAGTTTCTTTGCAACAATTTTTTACTCTCTCTCATTATTTTTTAACTTTATCTCTCTCCCTCACTCTCTCTCTCTCTTTCTCTTTTTTCTCTTTCTCTCTGTCTCTCTCTCTCACACACACACACACACAAACAATCACAAAGTCTTTTTTTATTTTTATTTCTTTGTTGTGCTTGACTATCGGCGAGGCACGAAAACGATCGTCAATGATTTTCTTATGACTACAAAGTCTTTCGCGACGGAGTCCTTGCATAAAAAGTTCTCGGTTTACTTGCTGCGTCAAATTTGGATAAAATCCCAAGCTTTCGATGACTACTTACGTCATATGTATCAGTGGTAAAACTGTCGTGGGCCATTTTTTTTCTTTATTGTAATTTTAATCACTTCATACAAGGCGGGCTGTCAGCAGCATATTACGCTGATCTTCAGCCTTGAGTGGCACAATAATATGACATATAGGTGGCACAGATAATACAATAAAAACGGCGGGCAAAAAATGTAGATACGAAAAACAATAAACATGAAGCCGTTCACGCTGGATGAGAAAAAACACTAACACTTGTTGACACGGCGCACAAAACACGGATGACTGCGGTGGCACACGTGAACAGTGGTGGCATGATGGCAAAAGAACACTAAGCGCAAAACGAAGACATACACACGAGACACTGATGGCGATGATCTCTGGCACGCAAAAGTCCACTGAGTGTGTACGAGTCCGGGGCCCTGCCAAGAGAGGAGGAGGGGGGGGGGGAGAGGGAGGGGGGAGAGAAGAGATGCCATGGGCAGGGGAGATAGGGCGAAGAGAGGAAGGGGGAGGGGAACCCGGGGGAAGAGGGGTGGAGGAAGGGGGATGGCGGGAACAGGAAAGAGGAGGGAGGGAGGGTGCCTAAAGGAAAGGACACAGGAAGTGGAGGGAGGATCACAGTTGATAGGAGGGGTGGATGGAGGGGAGGAGGACATCATCAGGGAGGGGGAGCTGGCGGAAGCCACATTGGGAGAGGATAAGGAGGGTGGAGAGATGAAGACTGGGTGGAACGTGGGAATACAGGCGCGGCAGCGGGCAGGGGTGCGAGAGGATGGGCGAGACAAGCGGGTAAGGAGGATCGAGTTTACGGGAGGTGTACAGGACCCGTATCCTTTCAAGGAAAAGGAGGAGGTGGGGGAAGGGAATGAGATCGTAGTCATGGACCCGTGAGGCTTCCGCTTTTATAAGCAGTGGACGGCTTCTCATTGGCTGGATAACGTCACAGTGAAATAGGCACGTACTGAGGTGGCGGCCTCTATATCCATAGTTTTTGTTTGCGCGCTTTATCCAGCGTTGCTTGCAGCACCATCCATCGCAACAGGCGGAGAACTGCAAAGAATGTAAGAAGTCTCCCTCTGCGCTCTTTCTTTATCAATTGCGCGCTTCCATGCATTGCTGAGTATATAACCGGAGTCTCTGCTGAAATTATTTTCACAGAGTCTAATTTCAACTGGTAAGCTCAAGAGAAAGGCGTTATAATCCAGAATCCGCATTAAGCATCACGTTCCTTCATTACCAACTGGGCAGAGCCGGTTTACGTTGGGAAATAACTTAGGCGGAAGTCATGGTAAACAGAAATACTGTCTCCAGTAAACCTGCTTACATTAGAAAATTTTATTACATATCATGAAACGATAAACATTTAAAGGAACAGCGCTCTTGTTTTTCTTGTACTTCATTGAACTTCTTTACGTAGCATGATTCAGTTTCTTTACAACAATTTTTTACTCCCTCTCTCCCATTCTTTTTTATTTTTATCTCCCTCCCTCACTCTCTATCTCATTTCTCTCTCTCTCTCTCTCTCTCTCTCTCTCTGACACACTCACACACACACACACACACAGTCATCTTTTATTGTTATTTGTTTGTTGTGCTCGACTACCGGCGAGGCACAAAAACGTTCGTCAATGACATTCTCAGTTTTGAGTACACTTACGAAACATATATAAAAGCAACTATGAGAGTTACTGATTTATGAAGCTTAGTTTGCAGTCAGCTCTGAGTATTATTAGTAGCTACGCTCCAGTCCCTAAACCCAGTTACAGAAATGTGAATCACACAGATTACGTATTCCAAGCCGTAGCAGCCGCGTCTTTGGGACGTCAGCTATGGTCACTTCGCAGCCCACTGGAGGATCACATTGGTTCGTTTTCTTCCTGCTGGTAATGTAACTGAGATTTGGCAACAAGGTAAGGTATATTTGGCAACTCTGTGATTGACGGGTTACTTCCTGGTGTGCACGGAATTGAGCCTCGAAGTTCACTTGATTTTTCCTGTCATTTCCATTGAATAATCTGAGTTTTTATTAACGCTTGAGCTGTAACAAAAGATTGCAAATTTACGGTTTTCAGCCCCGGAAAGTCGTTGCACGTGAAAATCGCATCTAATCTCGTCCTTTAAATAGCGGTTTACAGGTTGTAGCCACTACTGGTCTCGTAAGAGGAAAACTGGACGGAAGCCTCTTCCCTAGCTCTCTGGAAACGTGCTAACCTGAAAAAAAGCGTGTGTTATGGTTTGCGGTTCCAGTCTTGCTGACTGTAACGTTTTTATCCCTTCTGTGAAAGAGCTACAAGCAGTCAGATCACACATCGATAAGGAAATCGCAAGAAAATGCTTTCGGCTCATAGTGCAATGGTGAAAAACTTTACAATGCTGCACAACAGGTAACGCTTCTTTCTGCTGCTGACAAACAAATTTTGGGTTTCTAGGAATACATAACTTTATTTATGAACTGCCGCATTTGCATACCACTTGAGTATGACACAGCATACCAATCAAATACAGATCCAATCGACATCTAAGTGATTAGTATTTTACTAATTCGTGCAGATAGAGGCACGCTTGTGTACAGATACTGAGTTTTATTGAAACAGACTTTCGTCGTAAGGCTATCGTGGGTAGTTTTATTTCATTTCTTATAATACAGTGCACAATTTTCGTACGGTTTCTTTCAGTGTTGTTAAAACATTAGTTAACATGAGAGAGAAATTAATCATCAACGATATATGCGGATTCTCAGATGTTATCTATAACAGTCTGACAATGCACATGCAGTTTATTGATTACATTCATGTAGAAAACTTGTTCTGAGTTAAAGCTGTCAAACAAGGTTTTATGAAGAATAAAATGCCACTGCCACATGACAGCTAATGTAGAAAATACTTATCTGACGTATTTTGGCACGATGCGCTCTCCCCATACATAATACAAAAGTTTCGAGATGCATCTGCAGCCTGGCCATCTATTAAACCTGAAAAGAACAAAATGTCGCAGAAGTTAGCCCTTTTTCCACATGCGACTATTTTGGGTTGAGAAGTGAAGGGAATTATGTTCAAAGTTCCATTAGATC
This sequence comes from Schistocerca nitens, assembly GCF_023898315.1. Taxonomy (NCBI): domain Eukaryota; kingdom Metazoa; phylum Arthropoda; class Insecta; order Orthoptera; family Acrididae; genus Schistocerca; species Schistocerca nitens. The sequence goes on along the minus strand of NC_064621.1, from coordinate 296,123,229 downwards.
GATAACTTCAGCAGACACCAGTATGGCGTTTTAAAAAAAGTAGCAGTGAATTTACCCATACTCGCGGCGTCTTATCAACAGTGCGCGACGCTTACCGTTACGCTACTAGCTAACACATAGCTGCAACACCTCTAGAACTCAACAACAATTCCTCCAGAACTTGCGCATTGCACAGTGCTGTGAGATAATGCATAGAGCCGTATCTAGACCTCTGAGAGACAGACAGTTACAGCTTTTATTTGCACTGCACGACGTTTTTAACAAACAGATAGCGCAATAGAGTAGCTCAAGTCGGATGGAACACATCCTGTTTAAATTTCTGCATCCTGCACTGTTGGTAGTTCTGTGTAGGTGTCAGTTCCGTGATTTTATTTGGTGATTACAAAATGGAGTCGAATGTATGCACTGTTTGGCCGAGGCAGCTTGTTCATAGTGATTCGGTCAACCAAGTAAATGAATGTACTGAACATGCTGCAAACCACTACAGGGAGTCTGTGTGTCAGAATTCTCATCCAGTTTGGTGCAACATCGTTATGATATAAAAATGAGTGGTAGGGAAGAGATTTAGGTGGTCCCTTGGATTGATGCTAGGTTCATATACTTATGGTCTGGGTTCGATTCCAACTTCTGCTGATGATTTTTGATAAGGAGAGACAGATTGTGTTCTCTTCTGGCTACGCCAAGTGAAGAAGGTATAATGGCATTGTTGTCTGACATTCATGTTAAACATGATATTCCTTCTCTACCAAGTAGACGTTAGGTTGAACCACAATAAAGTCAAGAGTCGCGACATGTAGAAACTCTATCAACAGTAACCTTTCTGATACTAGTTATTTATTTCTAGTGACGAAACAAACGCTATGTAGGGTCACAGGACACTTATTCCATCTTTTATTTGAGCTTCTGAATGTCGATAAAATTGCTTCTGATCTGCGAATGCAACTCAGACCACCCTTAAAGCGGAATTTGATCCCTTCGTGACAATACAGCTAGACTTAAATTTGTTGTTTGTTAAAAATTGCAGATGCCTCAACATCTCCACATATTGCGCGTGAAAGGGTTCGAATCCTGGCCAGGCACTAAAGCTTTCATTATGTATTATCAAGCTCTGGCATGAGAACACCTATCTGTTGGTGGGTAATAATTTTGATTTTTAATGTATTTTCCAAAGCCCACACCTACTACAGTAGTACAAGTTTATATGCCAACTAGCTCTGCAGATGACGAAGAAATTGAAGAAATGTATGATGAAATAAAAGAAATTATTCAGATTGTGAATGGAGACGAAAATTTAATAGTCATGGGTGACTGGAATTCGAGTGTAGGAAAAGGGAGAGAAGGAAACGTAGTAGGTGAATATGGATTGGGGCTAAGAAATGAAAGAGGAAGCCGCCTGGTAGAATTTTGCACAGAGCACAATTTAATCATAGCTAACACTTGGTTTAAGAATCATGATAGAAGGTTGTACACATGGAAGAACCCTGGAGATACTAAAAGGTATCAGATAGATTATATAATGGTAAGACAGAGATTTAGGAACCAGGTTTTAAATTGTAAGACATTTCCAGGGGCAGATGTGGACTCTGACCACAATCTATTGGTTATGACCTGTAGATTAAAACTGAAGAAACTGCAAAAAGGTGGGAATTTAAGGAGATGGGACCTGGATAAACTGAAAGAACCAGAGGTTGTACAGAGTTTCAGGGAGAGCATAAGGGAACAATTGACAGGAATGGGGGAAAGAAATACAGTAGAAGAAGAATGGGTAGCTTTGAGGGATGAAGTAGTGAAGGCAGCAGAGGATCAAGTAGGTAAAAAGACGAGGGCTAGTAGAAATCCTTGGGTAACAGAAGATATATTGAATTTAATTGATGAAAGGAGAAAATATAAAAATGCAGTAAATGAAGCAGGCAAAAAGGAATACAAACGTCTCAAAAATGAGATCGACAGGAAGTGCAAAATGGCTAAGCAGGGATGGCTAGAGGACAAATGTAAGGATGTAGAGGCTTATCTCACTAGGGGTAAGATAGATACTGCCTACAGGAAAATTAAAGAGACCTTTGGAGATAAGAGAACCACTTGTATGAACATCAAGAGCTCAGATGGAAACCCAGTTCTAAGCAAAGAAGGGAAAGCAGAAAGGTGGAAGGAGTATATAGAGGGTCTATACAAGGGCGATGTACTTGAGGACAATATTATGGAAATGGAAGAGGATGTAGATGAAGATGAAATGGGAGATACGATACTGCGTGAAGAGTTTGACAGAGCACTGAAAGACCTGAGTCGAAACAAGGCCCCCGGAGTAGACAACATTCCATTGGAACTACTGACGGCCTTGGGAGAGCCAGTCCTGACAAAACTCTACCATCTGGTGAGCAAGATGTATGAAACAGGCGAAATACCCTCAGACTTCAAGAAGAATATAATAATTCCAATCCCAAAGAAAGCAGGTGTTGACAGATGTGAGAATTACCGAACAATCAGTTTAATAAGCCACAGCTGCAAAATACTAACACGAATTCTTTACAGACGAATGGAAAAACTAGTAGAAGCCGACCTCGGGGAAGATCAGTTTGGATTCCGTAGAAATACTGGAACACGTGAGGCAATACTGACCTTACGACTTATCTTAGAAGAAAGATTAAGGAAAGGCAAACCTACGTTTCTAGCATTTGTAGACTTAGAGAAAGCTTTTGACAATGTTGACTGGAATACTCTCTTTCAAATTCTAAAGGTGGCAGGGGTAAAATACAGGGAGCGAAAGGCTATTTACAATTTGTACAGAAACCAGATGGCAGTTATAAGAGTCGAGGGATATGAAAGGGAAGCAGTGGTTGGGAAGGGAGTAAGACAGGGTTGTAGCCTCTCCCCGATGTTATTCAATCTGTATATTGAGCAAGCAGTAAAGGAAACAAAAGAAAAATTCGGAGTAGGTATTAAAATCCATGGAGAAGAAATAAAAACTTTGAGGTTCGCCGATGACATTGTAATTCTGTCAGAGACAGCAAAGGACTTGGAAGAGCAGTTGAATGGAATGGATGGTGTCTTGAAGGGAGGATATAAGATGAACATCAACAAAAGCAAAACAAGGATAATGGAATGTAGTCGAATTAAGTCGGGTGATGTTGAGGGTATTAGATTAGGAAATGAGACACTTAAAGTAGTAAAGGAGTTTTGCTATTTGGGGAGCAAAATAACTGATGATGGTCGAAGTAGAGAGGATATAAAATGTAGACTGGCAATGGCAAGGAAAGCGTTTCTGAAGAAGAGAAATTTGTTAACATCGAGTATAGATTTAAGTGTCAGGAAGTCGTTTCTGAAAGTATTTGTATGGAGTGTAGCCATGTATGGAAGTGAAACATGGACGATAAATAGTTTGGACAAGAAGAGAATAGAAGCTTTCGAAATGTGGTGCTACAGAAGGATGCTGAAGATTAGATGGGTAGATCACATAACTAATGAGGAGGTACTGAACAGGATTGGGGAGAAGAGGAGTTTGTGGCACAACTTGACCAGAAGAAGGGATCGGTTGGTAGGACATGTTCTGAGGCATCAAGGGATCACCAATTTAGTATTGGAGGGCAGCGTGGAGGGTAAAAATCGTAGGGGGAGACCAAGAGATGCATACACTAAGCAGATTCAGAAGGATGTAGGTTGCAGTAGGTACTGGGAGATGAAGAAGCTTGCACAGCATAGAGTAGCATGGAGAGCTGCATCAAACCAGTCTCAGGACTGAAGACCTCAACAACAACAACAACAATGTATTTTCAATCGTTGTCAACACTAACGGTATCTGATGTTTTTGAGTCCCAGTGAGACACAGAACTGTTTGCGAAATCATTATAAATTCAAGGATGTTATTCCGAGCTGTTGGTGGAGAAAAATTCGGTAGCTGACGTCTCTTTGTGTGCAGTCAACAACGATATGTGTGGGGCTCGATTCCCAGTCAGCACTGAACTCTTCGTCATATTATTTCTAGTTCTCTAGAATATAACAGCGATAGGTGCCAGGTTGGAGTCCTGGGAAAGAAAAAATTAATGCTTCGTCTCGTCATTTCAGTTAAACATCTAGCTACTGCCGAGAAAATCCTATATGTCACAGTTGATCGTGCTTCGATGACAATGCAGTTAGGTTCTGGGTTCGAATCCCTGGCCAACACAAAGCTTTACCTCACGTCATTTCAAGTAAGTTACTAGTGAAGAAGCAATATTTAACATCTGTCGTAGTTCTTTAACAAGCACAATAGATGCTGGGTAGGAATTCGCGTCCGTTAACAATGTTTAAGTTATGTAATTTAAAGTTGATATTTGTTAACTGATACTGTCTAAAATCGAGGTATATCACTCTCTGTATGCCTAGTCAGGAATGACTGTTAGTTTCCGTCAGTTATTGCGATACAGAGCAGTGTTTTCTAGTGGTGACTTGTTGGAACCATTTTCAATAGTCAAACGACTGTACCGAGGGACGATTAGAGTATCTGCTAGACAGCTGCGCTATGTGGGTTGCATTTGAATCAGGCGAAATGCAATTCAGGTCATTCGGATACTTCTGAGCACGACTGTACATCATTTTGACAGTGGCCCACTTCCCAACGAGCAGGTCATCGGTGTTTTACAAGTGCTGTCTGTGCCCTAATAGGTGATATGTACACTCTGGTTCGGCAGACGAGGAAACACAACAAATGCGTTGAGTTTCATTCGGTTGTCAGCCGAATTTTTTCTGAAAGTGCCAGTTAGTGTGTAGGTCTTCTGTTTTTTACCACTAATAGGCATCACCCAAATCTGTGTCCGTCTAATAACATGGGCTACCGTCTAAACAAAATAAAATATTTGTTCTGGCTCTCTCGAAATTAAGGGTACTACCCGACATTGAGTTCGTCACATTTAGACAATTTTTCGCACTCTACATGTTTTTGAAGAATAAATAATTTACGGTATCAGGCTGCGATTTATTCTATAGCATCCCAATAAGAACAATTAGTTTGCTGTGTTACACTGAAGCGAGGGAAAACTACAACACTATACTTCGTTTTATAGAAATCGCAAGGTGTAGGTTGTCAATGGAAGAGTCATTTTAATCATCTGTTGGCATGAGAATTCCATCGTGGAGACAACATTAGGCAGCCAGACTTATGTTGCATAAACCGCGACTTTTTAGAGGTGAACTTTCTTATAAACCTGATCACCAGTGCTGTGTATAATATATACACGTATCGTGTAATTGGGACTGTGTTGGCTTGGGTTATATGTTTAGCGAAGAGATCGTCATTTTTGTTAACACCGTTTGCTTAACTTTGTACAACAGTAAGGAATATTGCGACTTTATCACGTCCAGTAGACACCCCATGATGTGGAGATGGGGCGTCTTGAAGTAAAGATAGTAAATGTGCCGAAACTGGATTTCTTTATTGGTTTTCTAGTGGAAATGTTATTGCTGTTTCTGTAGTACAGCTAATACATATTCCCCTTTGTAGAACACCGGCTTGACAAACGTCTGCTGGTAATTCTGATGAATTTTTTGATACTACCACAAATCCCTGTAAAGGCATTTCTTCTGAAAAAACATTTTAAATAGATGCGGACTTCCTTATCAACATCCACGTCATCAAATGGTGAACCTTGCTGTCACATATTCTCCTTGCTCGCCTTACACTTCTGCTTACCTTTGACTGATAATCGAGAGCAATCTTGGCAAATGATTTCATGAATAACGTTGGTACCATGGTCATATACGGTCTGAAGGAAACTACGTGTGGCTGGAGGTACTGTTAACGATGTAGTTTTGTAGCTGAAATACGAGGAAATTATTACAGATTTGCGTGTGTCATCTTCATTTCTTCAAATTGTTAACGTAATTTGCGGTAAACCTATGTAGCATCAAGTAACTCCAGTTAATAGTGACTTATGTCCATTGTATTATGTTTCCTCATATCGTCTTATCTCCATTTGTTTTCGATTTTTGTTGGTCAGCAGGCTCTCCATACCTAGCTCAGTGGCTGGTTGGCTTGTTGTATGACGAGCTAAACATACAATAGAAATTTTCTTCGTAACTCTACTACATACTGGGGCACCTGTAAAATAATTTGCACACAATGCATTTAGAGGCAGTTTAATTAGATGCGTGAGAGGGTGCACCTTTTGCATATCCTAAACGTGCTTTACCCCGTTGTCCCACCTTATCAACTCTACTTCCCATAAACGTGAATCAATTTGCGTATACTAATTCCGTTCCTCAGAAAGCGGCCCTCTTGGCGTTCGAAACGTTGCATCTTTTATATTAGAAAATTCTATAGGATATTTTTAATTCCCCCCCCCCCCAATCCAAATTTTCCACATGACATAGTCACGTCACCAGATTGTATTACTTGCCCATTCTCAACGCAAATTGGGGTTCCTCATCTATTAAGTTATAAATCACAACTAACACCTATATGCTATACAAAGTTTCCCTACTGCGCATACAGTGAACATAATTTAATACACAATTCTCTCGAGACTGACACCTAAATTCGTCCATTCAGTTTTTTTTTCATCCTTTTCCAAACAAAATATTGATGAATGTACTTTTCTCAGTTTCTGTCAACTTCCACTCTTTGAAACCTCACTGTTAAAGTTATGTTCTTTTATGTTTTGGTCAAATGTTGGAACGTGGCGAAAGCAGGACACGCTAGAAATTACACAACGTATATTTACCTGTATTTTCACAGCCAAACAAAGAGTGAAAAATGAACAAATGCAATATCAAATTTACCAGCGTGAGGTGTAGTTGTGCAAATAAAGATTTAATTGCTTCAATGCAGTCAACGCAATTAAGAGAAACTTAATTAGTAATTTGAAGGAGAATTGTTATCCGACTTTCCATAACCAAACGAAGAGAGGAAAAAGAACAAATGGGGTATCAAACTGACCATTGTGAGGTCTAGTTATGCAAAACAGATTTAATTGTTTGAAAGGAATTAGTGTAATTAAGGAAAACTTAATTAATGATGTGAGAGAAAACTAAACATTTCACCAACAGCTGCTGCTAACTATGTAAATGAAGTTTCAAAAGTTCATCTCTACGTTTGCGCATAAAAAGTTAATTGGTGTAGATTTTGTGGAATTCTTTCTTCCCTGTTGAAAAAATAAAATATGTATCAAATTAGAAGGTAAATTGAAATTTCTCTACTTTACCATGATCTACATGTACACTTTTAATAACAAAGGAATATCGACCTATATTTAAATTTTCTGTATTTCATTCTTTCATAACATAAAATGGAAAAAATTGAAAATAAGAAATAAACTAGATTTTAGAAATATTTGACGTTCATCATTAAAACTGAATGCAATGCGATTCATAACGGACTTCAGCAAAGAGTCACTATTAGCATTTTCACTGCCTGTTTTGTACACCTTCTTCCATCGTTATATTTTGAGATTTTCAATGCAAAAACAGCTTTTAATCTACGAAACTGCAATGCAGTAAATCACCTGATTACAATAGTTTGCACAATGTTTCGAACCGGGTCGTCTATGTGCACTTTCATTTCTTTGCATCAAAAGAGAAAACATTTCTTGTTAAGTAGTTCTTCAGGTAAACTCTCGGAAGCAGTACAGATCAACTGATACACGTGTACTCCTTTGCCACCATCATAGATTGGTTCCTCCTCAACAGTATGATGTACATACAATCTAAGCAAATGAAAGACACACCACGAAGGAATTATCTAAATAGGAAGGAAATCGGTAGACGTGATGTACAGATAAACAAATGATTACAGTTTCTGAAAAAGTGATTAATTTATTCAAGAGGGAGAGCTTCACAAAAAAAGCCACTAACACGTTGGTCTACCTCTGGCCCTTATCCAAGCAGCTATTCGGCTTGGCATTCATTGACTACTCGATGTCCTTGTGAGGCATATCGTGCAAAAAATTGGCACATCAGATTTTCAAAATCCGAGCTGGATCGAGGGCCCTGCCCGTTACGCTAGAAAAGTTCTCAATTGGAGGCATAATTGACGAACTTGCTGGCCACGGTGTGGTTTGGCAAACACGAAGACAGATAGTGGAAAATCTCACCTTGTGCCGGCGGGCATTATCTTGCTAAAATGGAAGCCCATGACGGTTTGCCATTAAGTGAAACAGAACAGGGTGTACAGTATCGTCTACTTACGGCTGTGCTGTAAGGGTGACGTGGATGACAACCGAAGGGTTCCTGCTGTGAAATGAATTGGCACTCCAAATCGCGACTCCTGGCCGCTATCCGAGGCGCCTCCAGACGCGCCTTCACTGGTTATCGTGACATAGAGTCTCATTCGCTGGACTAAAACTATCTTCCATGAAGAGACCTATTTCTAACTGAACCATGTTGAGCTGTGCACCCACTCATATCAATTCTTGTGGTTACAGAACATCTTTGCCTAGCGCCGCTTAGCTACAGTTTCTCTGGCGTCTCTGGAGGTTGTGGCTTGCAGCACCACTAGCGACATTTAAGCGCGAGCTTAGCTCGCGCCTGGACTGTTTTCTCTAGGTTGAGTAATTCGGAAGGAGCCTTGCTGGACTGCAGCCCAGGGTTGCTAGCCACGGACGTCGCCTGAGACGTAGCAGTGGTATGCGTGTCCACTTGTGTTCCTCATCCATCATTGGATAAATTAAAATAATTAAAGAAAGCGAACTGATCAAGCGTAAGCATATCTAGCTGTACACAGAGTCATTTCAGAATGATTGTTTTGGAAACGGAAACGTGATCCGAGTACTGGATCAGGAGACAGTCAAGTTTTAATGAAGGTGATCGATCGAAATTCACGAGTGACTGAAACGAGTGGGCTCCGCCATGGACGAGGATTGGAGCGAATTTGAAGGGTGAGGTAACTGCGGATGGAAAGTTTGGAAGTCTGGCGGATGGACACGAACAGTTTGTCCGAAGCAAAATTATTGCGTATTTTGCAGCAGTGGACATCCCTCCTTCACGAACGGGCGGACGAGTCCAGAGTGATATCAAATGTCAGAGATAAATTTGGACCTCATCAGGTTAAGGATTGTACTGGGAGGGAGGTACAATTCTGCCCGATATCATTCTGTAACTGTCACACTTGAAGCTATTGACTGAAGACAGTCTGATCTCCAAACCAGCAACAATTCTTAAAGGTAAGAGTGTGACGTCGTTGTTTCCGTCACTGGGCAGTTGTGCGCAGGATGCGATATTGATTAAGAAGTGGAAACTGGAGCCTCATGTGAGAGGACGTATTGAGAGGTGGCCGCACAGTGATGGCGAAAAACACTTTGTCTTTGCACACATTATATGAAGAAGGCTCTTTAAAGTCAAGTCATGCAGGAAGAGAATTTGTTTGGTGATTTCTGATTAGTGACGGACTAGCAGACTCAGATGATATTAGACCATGTGCAAAGCTTATGCCAAAATTAAATTGACTACACGTAATTTGGTTGTCTCTGCTGTTCACATGTGTGTAGCCTTAATCCTGTGAATTTACAGTCGCTGATGACCATTCGGTTACGACAGGGAGAGAATTCCGTCATTTTGTCTCTATTACGAAACTGCCAGTATTTCCTGAACTATCGTCGCGATGAGGTAACAAGACCCGAGTGAAAGGAATAGTTTTCAAGAAGAGTAGAACTGTGGGATGTCATTTGCGTGCATTCTAGCGCAGTAATTTTATCTCGCGCACCATTAGTGTCGGGGTGGGTGCAAAGGTTACTTTCACTAGCGCACTGCCAATTCTGAACGAAATATATGGAATGCTGTTCAAATACTGTAACGGATGTACACCTAAGAAACAAGATAACAATGGCCTTCCACAATATATACAGCTTTTACCAGATTAGTCTGCGGTTTATTTATGTAGCATCACCAGCCAGCTGGGTCTGCTATGCGCTAGAGCCGAACACCCCTCCCCCCCCCCCCCCCCTCCCTTCCACCAGATTACCAGATTGGACTACAGCGTACTCACGTACTCACAAACGCAGTTTACGTGAGATATGTTGGTTGGTGGTTACAGCTTGGACCGTCCTTGCTTTCGTTCGTACCATACAGATGTATTGTTAGCAAGTCAAATTTACGTTAAAAACGAGAGGGACGATCGAATAGCTTACACGATCGCTGTATTTAAATGGGCCTATTGATTGTCGAGAGCATGGCTCTGCCTACCGCAGAGTCCTCGCTTCTCTCTCTGCCGAGCGATAGTCTGGAGTTCGATCAGCCGTGCTTCCTGCTAGATGGACGTTAACACGTAAACCGTTCCTAAATATCCGGGGCGTGACGTAGGAATAACGGTGAGTGTAAAGCAGTTAAGCGTCCACCGCGTTACTTGAAAACCCCTGTGCCCTTGCCACTGAGTTTCGTTTGGTGTTCTTGCGGTAAGCGTTCCTGATTTATTCTGCTGGCCGCTATTTGGCCAATGCCTTTTAGGTGTATCGGCATCCAGGGAACAAGACCGTGCCCGAGTTAGACAGTGACTCTGTTATAAGAATTATCCGTGTAGGACTTTCCAATGTGCACTATTGATGGGTGTATTTTGCTTAATGTGTAAAGATTTGCTTTTAACTGCATTACTAGTGCGTGCGTTTTTTTTTGTGTGTTTTCTGCACTATAAACGAGACTACTTTATGAGTTTTGACTCTTTTGGATCTTTTATTGCCAGTTTAGTTTTATCAATAAAAATTTACTTGCAATACTAGTGCTGGTTTTGTCAGCTACTTTTAACTTTTGCCGTAAGTTAAGGTTAAAAGATCCATGTGTGTTCTAGTTTAGTTACAAACATAATTTTCCACTCTGCTGAAGTACGAATTTTTATTCTGTTCTCAATATCGGCTGAGGCATTACATGTCGCACTCATTACTCGGTCGAATTTGCAGCTTCGCTGAGGCAAATTGTAACCCTCTGCAGGTAGATGGCTCCGAAATGTACCGCGTAAAATGGCGGTGTGTGACGTAAGTATGTCAGTGCCTGAGAAACAGCTCAGAAAACTGAAAGCACTAATTCGAAGAGTTCGTCCACACATGGAGCACCTTCCCTTTTAGCATGACAAGGGCAGACCACACATCTGCGCTGCAACATCTGCAGCAATCCGACGCCTTGGTTTCACGGTCATCGATCATCGTCCATACAGTCCCGACTTGGCCCCAGCCTATTTCATACGCTTGATGAACTTCAGGGACTTCACTTTCATACGTGATGAAGCGGAGCAGGGAGAGGTGATGTTGTTACTGCACCAACAAAGAAACATTCTAGTCATGGTATCAACCAACTGTTCTCTTGTTGGTAAGAATGTGTTCGTTGCCAGGGTTACTTTGTTGAGAATTATATATCTAGACATGAGGGATAAAGATGTAGAATGTTAATAAAGTTTGTTTTATTCAATTTTATTTTATTTTATTTCAACATCTTTAAGAGTTTCACAAAAAAAATTCTAAGATGTTCTTTTCAGCACGCACTCGTACTCGTGGGTCGAAAACACTCAGTCGATTGCCCTCATTTTCCTTATACATCGGCCCATTTGTTATAAATCGTAAATTTAATGTATCTTCTGTGTGTATGTTTTAGAACTTATGCTGTGTCTAGGAAGCCTGCATACTCGGGTCGATAGACAAATAATCAAACAATTCGTATTAATGAGTTTTATTACAATAAGAAAATTGCGATACTTAACTTCGGCAATTACAGAGATACGTCGCAAGCAAAGGGCGACATACGAAATAATTAGTCTTTGCAGTGACTGCTGATCTCTAACTAACAAAACTCTGTCCTGAACTTCTATCCAAGTCGCTAATCTTGAAGCTGCTATTGAACTGGGCCGCCACCAGTCGAGCGCGGTGCTTATGTACGCTTCACCTAGGGATCGCTGCTGTCACGTTGTCGACATGGAAGGAAGGTCGGACAGTGCGCAATTGGCTGACTTCTTCTCGCAGCCTTTTCCGCTCTATCGTTACCGAATGGCTTGCCGGCGCTTTACTTTACGTCGTAACATTCGTCTCCCCTCCCCCAACCAAAGCGACGCACCGTCGTCGTATAAGTTGCAGGACAACGAGAGGGGTTGCAGGAGAGTGAACGCTCTGATGGATTGGAAGCTGTGGCTGCAGGGGACGTCAGTCTTTCGGTTGTACCCCGCCATCTGGCCTTCGCTCGGGTGGAAACGTCACCCGGAAGACTCCCGGAAGGCTATGAGTCCACCTCCTGAGGCCCTTAACATAATGTAGAAGGTGTCGGCCGCTGTGGCGTGGGCGAGTCCAGATCCGTCGATAGGACGAGAGGAGAAGGAGGAGGCGAGGGCTCCGTCTGCATGGGGTGGTCCTGCGGTGTCGTGATGACACTTTCTGGTGGATGCTGTGGCCACGTTGTCCTCGGGACCCGTGTATCGGCGGGAAGTGATACAGAAGGATGACCATGCACATAACAGTGGCGAATTTGATTGTGATGTCGGCGCTCCAATCTGTCTGGGCTTGACATGAGATACATGCATGCGCCAAGTCGATGAAGGATCTCGCTTCGTACCCACCGTCTGCTGCAGCGAAAAACCCTAAAAAACACTATATCATGTGACGTGAAACGATACTTGAAGCTTTCCTTCGGCGCCAGATGCTGAGGAGGGTGGATCAGGTGGAGCAGTGTCAGATGGCGGCGACCGTGAAGCAGTTCCACCGGCGTTGATCCATTTCGAGGATGCGAACGACAGAAAGCGAGAAACAGTTCCAATGCTTGCTCCCTGGTGCTTGCGGTGTGAAGTTTGTCAATCTGTTGCTTGAATGTTCTGACAAAACGTTTCGCTTCACCGTTGGACCGTGGATGGAACGGTGCACTTTCTAGATGCTGTATGCCATTGCGTTCAGAGAATGTTTCAGATTCATTTGACGTGAAACGAGGGCTGTTGTCTGACGCTATCACTTCAGTGAAACCTTCGAGGCAAAAAATAGAGGACAACCCCTGAACTGTGCTACGTGACGTGGTCGAGTTCATTGGCATGGCAAAAAGGAACTTGCTATAAGAGTCTACCACAGTCAACGAACGAATGTTCCAAAAAGGTACCGCAAAGTCTATGTGCACACTCTTCCATGGTGATTGCGACTTAGGGCAAGCAGATAATTGTTGTGATGGAGCGGATAGATTTTCCGCACAGGCGTGACATATGACATCATCTGTTCTATTTGGGTGTCCATACCCTGCTATGTACAGTGTCGACGCTCTAACTGTTTCGTACGAACAGTCCCCCAGTGTCCTTGGTGAAGTAAGTACAACACATCTTTTTGGAAAGCGTCGGGGACCAACACACGTGACTGTCCACTGCCAGTTTGAACTATAATCACACCGTGCTGTATAAAGAAGGCTATGCCGAACTGCAAAGTATCGGCGCACTACGGAGTTCTTTATCCTACGCAGTGAGAGAGGCCAAGATGTGCAAATGTATTTTAGCAAAACGTTCAAATCTGAATCAGCTTCCGTGGCCTCTGCAATAGTTCTATAGTTCAGAGGAAAGGATTGAGGCAAGTCAGAATCCTGAGCATCGATGTGACACAAGAGGTAGCAGAAGCGCCAAAGTCTGTATCAGGACCAATCGGAAGACGTGAAAATGCGTCCGCATTACCATGTTGAGCTGTCGGACGATACACAATCTTGTACTGGTATTGAGACATCAACAAAGCCCATCATTTTAATTTTTGGGCAATGCGTACCGGAACCGGCTTCATCGGATGAAACAAGGACTACAATGGCTTGTGACCCGTGGTGGAATAGTGGTGGAATTTGGTGACACCATACACAACAGCCAATGCCTCATTCTCTATTTCTCAATAGTTACACTGAGCTTTAGACAACACTTATGATGCGAAAGCAATGGGCCTGTCTTTATCACCAATTCTGTGTGAAAGCACTGCACCGGTTCCATAAGAAGAAGCGTCAGCTTGCAACCCAACTGGTTTGTCAGGATCAAAGTGAACGAAGCATCGATCACTGACCAATGCATCGTTAAGTTTTTGAAATCTTCTTGGCACTCATCTGTCCAAACAAAAGGGATGTTCTTGAGACACAAGCGATGCAATGGAGCTGCAGTTTGTGCAGCATTTGGTATGAACTGAATATAATAGTTCATTTTCCCTAAGACTGGGCGCAATTCTGTGACATTGAGAGAAACTGGCCTGTCACGTATGGTTAACAAATGTGACTGAAGAGGATGTACATCTTGACTATTTATGACATGATCAAGACACTCGACTCTGGTTTCAAAGAAATCACAATTGTCCAGTCTACAGTTTAGACCAGCATAAGATAACACACGAAAAAAGCACGTGAATTTGCAGTGTGTTATTCAGGTGTACGATCTGCTACGATACGAATCCTCCAAATATTTTGAGCAGTTTGGTACTTGAGCAATCAGCTGTTCCAAATACCACAGGGTAATGGCGGGAGCGGAAGGACTGCCAAAAGACAATTGAAAATATGTAAACAAGCACAAATGAGTGTTCACAACACACACGGTTTGAGATTCCTCATCTAGTGATATTTGAAGATAAGCGTCGCAAATCAATTTTTGAAACGTAGCGAGCAGCGCCTAATCTGTCCATGAGATTCTCTGGACGTGGAAATGGATATGTATCACTCACAGTTTGCGAGTTGACAGTATACTTAAAGTCAACACAAAGGCGAAAGCCACCTGAAGGCCTGAGGAGCAATACCAGTGGACTTGCCCTCTGCCTAGCTTTTATCGGCGCAATAGCTCCGCTATCTTGGAATTCTTTAAGTTTAGCAGCCACAATGTCCCATAGTGCAATGGGAACAATTTTGGCCCAGCAAAATTTCGGCCGAGCACTGTTTTTCATAGCAAGATGAGCAACAAAATGGTTAGCTTTACCTAAACTTTCAGTAAACTGAAATTTCACGCGTTTTCCACTAAGATGCAAATGAACAAAAAGTTTGTTGGACTGGTGTAGCACTGAAGAAACTATTTGCTTGCTAGTTTAGCTAATGCCTGCAGCAGGCTTTGAGTGCACTGCATTGACCACTTGGGCCTTGTAACTTGCCTTCTTTCGGCAAGTTAGCTACACTGTCTTCAGCACTGAATGCACTCACTGACAACACATTGTCCTGAATTTGAAAGCCAAACAAATCAAACGAAGCAAGGTCAAATATGTTCTCACAATCGCGTGAATGTACCACAGTGAAAGGTATGGTTCACTTATGTGAGCGATACATGGCAGGCAAAATACATTTCCCGAGAATGGAAATGTCCATTATAAGCCATCAGGTGCGTTCTAGTTTTAGACAGGTGTAGTGGGTCTAACAGTTCATACGTGTTATGATTCAACAATGTGACAGAGGCACCAGTGTCCAACTGAAATTTCACGTGTTTTCCACTAAGATGTAAATGAAAAAAAAAGTTTGTTGGACTGGTGTAGCACTGAAGAAACTATTTGCTTACTAGTTTAACTAATGCCTGCAGCAGGCTTTGAGTACACTGCATTGATCACATGGGCCTTGTGACTAGATTTTTGTGAGTGGGCGGAATTCCTATGTTAATTCCCTTGCAACCAAACGGATTGTACATAACCTTTCTTGCCACAAGCATAACACTGTCCTTGTCTGGAGAAGCATTCTTGGCAATTGTGAATAGCACCGAGGGCATGACCTAATTCTGTTCGCCTGTGTAGAGAACTGCTTATGCGGCGTGGCGCGCATATGCTGTTGCTGCCTGCTGGGCTGGTCATGAGCAAGGGACACATCAACCCAACAAATTGGCTGCTGCTCAGATTTATCGGCTGCTATGGGACCTGAATAATACTGGTCTAGGGTTTGCAATAAATGCTGAAATGATGGACCTGACTGTTTAAAAATCTGTTCTCTTAGTCTGACATCAGTTACATTGTACATGATCGCACAAGCAACATAACATCTGAAAGCACCACAACCACATTTGAATTTGCATTTGCTCATCATATCCTGCAAACCTGTTCTCCACTCGCTATAAGTTTGTTCTGACCCTTTCTTGCAACGACTGAATTGGTGCCTAGTTGCCGCCACATTCACTTTTTGGTCATAAGTTAGTTAGCGAATCTACAACCTAATAATGGGAAAGTTCACTTGGCATGGGGTTAGGGAACAATTTATGAATGAGGCGAAAGACTGCACTTCCTATCGTTGACAAGAAGTAATGTAGTTTCACAGTACCTGACACTTTGTGAGCAATGATGTGGTCTTTATACTGCTGCAACCACTAGAGCCCTTACTCTCCTTTCTCATTAAATTGTCGAAAAGGCGGTATGTCACTCGAGCTACAGCTGTTGCATGTTGCGCAGCGTTCATCGCTGAGTTTGCAAGTAGCTGTTGTACTGTGTTCAGAAGTGTTGCAATGTGCTGCGTGTGAAACTGAAACATCTGTGTTAGCTGTGTTGCATCTATCGCTTGCAGCTGAGGCGCCTGAGCAAGGGTAAGAGAGGTGGGTTACTCATTTTGAAAGAGGCAAATGCAATAAACAGACAATACAAGCAATAAAATTAAACACACAAGCAAAGAAAATTTCTACAAAGCCCACGTAAAAACAATGAATAGAAGAAAACACTGTAAGCGACACAGTTAAGACATGTAAACATACCCCTGCAAAGAAAAGACAAGGTAGAATTAAGGCACCAGCAAAACACAAAAGCCCACAACAAAAAAACTGTGGCAGCTAGGCTCTGGGTTGTCGCTATGGTATTCATCCCAGTCTTGTCGCCAATGTTTCGTTCAGCCTCGTCGTCAGTCTTGTAGTGTCTAGGAGTACTGCATACTCGGTTCAGTAGACAAACAATCAAGCAATTCGTATTAATGAGTTTTATTGCAATAAGAAAATTACAATCCTTATCTTTGTCAATTACACAGATGTGTCGCAAGCCAAGTGCGGCACATAAAACATGGAGTCCTTGCAGTGACTCTTGATCTCTAACTGACAAAAGTCTGTCCTGAGCAGCTATCGAAGTCGCTATCGTTGACGCTGTTATCCAAGTCGGTAATCTTGAAGCTGCTATTGAACTGGGCCGCCGCCAGTCGGACTCGGCGCTTATGTCCCCTTCACCTAGGGGCCGCTGCTGTCTCGTTGTCGTCCTGGAAGGGACGCCAGTCAGTGTGCAGTTGGCTGACTTCTTCTCAAAGCCTTCTCTTCTTTATCGTTCCCGACGGGTGTGCCGCCGCTGTAACATACAGAGTTCAGCAAATGTTCTGGCTGTACGATGAACTGAATTCGGTTCGGTTACCGTGCAGTAGTTAACGCATATGTGCCACGATATTTGGTTCAAAAATGGTTCAAATGGCTCTGAGCACTATGGGACTCAACTGCTGAGGTTATTAGTCCCCTAGAACTTAGAACTAGTTAAACCTAACTAACCTAAGGACATCACAAACATCCATGCCCGAGGCAGGATTCGAACCTGCGACCGTAGCGGTCTTGCGGTTCCAGACTGCAGCGCCTTTAACCGCACGGCCACTTCGGCCGGCTCACGATATTTGGATTTATACTTCCTTAATTATGCATGTTATATCTTTTATTTTAAAGACATGACAGGAATAAATAATATCTTAAATTTTCTGTTACTTTCAAAGTTTCTTTTATTTCAAAGTATATGTGCACTCGGTACTTCTAACACCAATATCTAAGTAAGAGACAGTTTAGTTTCAGTTAGTATCTCTGAGGGAAGTGTCTTATTTTATGGAATTAAAATCGTTGTTTGGTTTTAAAATTCTCTGTACTACTATAGAAACGGCAATTATAAACTTCTCATCTGTAATAAGTAAGTGTTAAAAACATTATTTTCTTTGTATCCTGCAACTTACTGAAACAGTGTAATCGGAGAGGAGATAGAAACGGTAAGATGCTGTGTAAATAATCATGTAACATCTACACCACAAAATAAAGTTATTAAAAATGCGATAATGTACTTTATTCTTTAATACCTCTTTCAAAATTGTGACAACTAGAACACACATACAATTAAAAACATAACAAAATTTTGAAATTTCAAACTTTACACTTTACCATTGTTGATTTTAATCTCTCCAGTCGTTCTGTTTCCACGAGTATTGGGCAAGGCCATATGAACTAAAACAAAGGGGAGAACATATTCATTAGAGAAAACACCTGCTAATAAATCTAACACAAAAGGATGTTTAGTCATTTGCTCAAAGCAGACAGTTGGTCACAATTACAAAACAGACTGAAGGACCGTGGTCTGTTCGGACGGAGAGAATTACGAGTATGTTTTGAAATAAAATTTCCACCATTTGTCTGTTTGATGGTAATTTGTGTCCAATTATTTGCTTCCTATTAAAAATACGTGTGCGTTGGCACTGCATAATTGATGTAACATCTGAGACAGCGATTAGAAAATACTTGCTACACAGTCGGTGACAAACGAACAGCCGGCAGGAATGGCCGAGCGGTTCTAAGCGCTACAGTCTGGAACCACGTGGCCGCTATGATCCCAGGTTCGAATTCTGCCTCGGGCATGGATGTGTGTGATGTCCATAGGTTACTTAGGTTTAAGCAGTTCTAAGTTCTAGGGGACTGATGACCTCAGAAGTTAATTCCCATAGTGCTAAGAGCCATTTGAACCATTTTTGAACAAACGAACAACTTACTACATTGCGCTGCACGTGCCCTCATTAATAAGGTGATGTGACGCCAGCATGTCAACTGCGAACTATGTGAAAGATCCTGATGTTGCTCATACGAAATCGCGCTCAAGTCGGCACGGGTCACAGTGCATCGATCTCAACAAAAGTTTCTACAGACATGTTTTGGAGCATTCCAAATAATTTTGGAAGGTTAATGCTAAAAAAATAATGAAGTTGGTAAATAAGGGACACCGTAAAGTTCACTTTCGTGTCTCGGCACGACAGGGAGGGATAACGAAGAAGTACTTGTGGTAGGCGACATGTGAGACACTCGCCCTAACACTAAGTGGAGACAACGCAGCATCGGCAGAGGCGAGCCGTAAGAAGGAGTGGTCCGGCGCAGCTTCCCGTCCTCCGGGTCCCTCTACGCCGCCGCTGCGACGTGCTCCACAAAGACCCGCCCTCGCCCGTCCCTCGATACGGCAGACGTCCGCAGTCCGCTCGGGCCGAGCCTTCCACGTCGACCGCGGCGCACAAAGGACGGCGCGCGCACAGGAAAATTATTTCGGAGACATTTCATGTGAAGCCACTCTCGAGATTTCGTTGAGAGGATATAGACTGCTGAGGAAAGCGGTCGCTCATTGGAGTGGAGCACGCTAGATGGCGGTGTTGGGAGGAGAGCGGGCGAGCGCTGTTGAAATCTGGAACGGGCGCAGCCTCCCAGAAGAAAGGCGCTCCCGATTGTGGCGCATCATAGCTGATGCGTTTCGCTCTGCAGCCGGTCTGCCGTCTCTGTTGCCTTTTTAATCAAAATTGCTGCGCCTGGCACCGAGCAAACATTGTGCGGGATCTGACAGGCCGAGATTTTTTCCTTGACACAAAGTTTACCGCGAAGACATTTTATCTCTGATTACTCCCAGATTTCTCTAATGTCGATGAACTCCTGTCGCTTAATGGAATTAGGATTTATCACAAGGAAGTTTTACTGCAATATTCTTAACCACCTAACGATTAATATAAAGTCATCAGTCATGATGAACATTGGAGGAGAGGAAATTATTACACCGCAGTAAGTGTTTTATACTTTCTTGACGTAGTCTTAAATATGTACTAAGATATAGGTACCTCATATGAAAGCGTTTGTACTAATTTCATAGCACCGTAAAGGGTTTTGAATGACAACATTTGCACAACTGACTGTATCTGATTTAATTCTGCTATTGTAAATCCAATCCTAAATCTGTTCTTCGGTGGCCAGTTGCTAAGCATCAGCATTTACAGCGAACTGTCATATATCGTGAACATGTATAAATATTTAGGATACTGTATAATAAAATATGGATCAGTATGAATACAAACCTTTCTTCAGTTGTTCCAAAGACTGTACTACTAGTTCTCCACGTACTTTTCCTAATTTATTTAATGTTTTTAGGTACTGTGCTACTCCCCGACTCTTCTTTAAGCTTCCTGTCATTGTTTTTCTGCTCCCTACATTCATCTACATCTTTAATATTTCTCTCTTCCATACATATTACTGAATTAAAGTCCCGTGAGAAGTCTCTCTTTGTATGTGAAGCCTAATCTCAGAGTCAATCGCAGTGATTTTGATATAGTTCTAAACAACACATAGACTGGCTCATGAAGAAGGTTTGTGTGCATAATTTATAAATGTTTCGTTGAAACTGGATGAACTGTGATCAATTGAAGTCCTCACTAGCATTTATCTGTCTCTGTCTGAACCCTAATGTCAAGAACTATGGGGGGGATTTTGATATAGTTTACAACAACGGACAGAGTGATTTAGGAGCGTGGTTTCTGTTTATAATTCATTGCTACGTTGATAAGCCGTCCGTCCGCAGACACTAATAGCTGTTCGATGACATGACTGGTCAGTGGTCTTTGCCTAATTCTCGTAGCAACAAAATTTCCCATGCCCGCCGTTTGCTTGTTTCTTTCTAATTCTGCCTGAAGTGCACAAAGCTTCGCCTGCTGGTCCTCCTTGTTTCAGTCTCTCTGAGATAATCTACACTCCCACAGAACAGCATCACTGCTCTCGCCATTTTCCTGCCCCTGCAACATTACGATATCCTTTAGTCACGGCGGTACATTTTTATGAGAAAGAGACTGTCACTTATACAGAGAAAATATTAGGTATTAAATACGATGAAACTCCATTGAGTTACTTCAGTCAAGCTAGATGAAAATTTGCAGTGAGAAACTTGGTCACGAAAAGAAAACAGTAAGACGGATAAACGAAATGTCTTCAAACTCTGAGAAATTATTGCAACATTTTGGGCGTACAGGAGCGTAAGCTAAGAATAACGTCATAATGTACACGGTAGTGTGTAACAAAAGACCTAGGCAAAGGACTTCAGGGAAATCTTTAATCCAAGAAAATCACAAAAGTGCACAATTTTCTGAAAGAGTTCGCATTAGCTCTCAATGCGATTAAGAAACCTATTCTGCCGGTTTCTGGACTACATCAGTCGTTCTATTAACGCAGCAAAGTAGATGAATATTCCAGGAAAGTATACACTGAACACAGTAGGTTCCACATAACAGCCGTGACGACGCAGGAGTATCTCCAGAACGCATAGGAAGACTTTACTCAAACAGTTATTGAGCACTCATGATATGTAACGGTCTCTACATTTTATCATAACACAAGAAGAGTCAAAGAAACTGGTACAGCTGCCTAATATCGTGTAGGGCCACAGCGAGCACGCGGAGGTCGCATGGACTCGACTAATGTCTGAAGTAGTGCTGGAGAGAACTGACATCATAAATCCTGCAGGGCTGTCGCTGAATCCGGAAGAGTACGACGGGGTGGAGGTCTCTTCTGAACAGCACGTTGCAATGCATCCCACATATGCTCAATAATGAACATGTCTGGTGAGTCTGGTGGCGAGCGGAAGTGTTTAAACTCAGAAGAGTGTTGATAGAGGCACTCTGTAGTAATTCTGGATGTCTGGAGTGTCGCAGTGAACTTCTGGAATTGCCCAAGTACGTCGGAGTGTACAATGGACATGAATGGATGCAGGTGATCGGACAGGATGCTTACGTATGTGTCACCTGTCAGAATCGTATCGACGCGTTTCATGGGTCCCATAACACTCCAACTGCATGCGCCCCACACCATTAAAGAGCCTCCACCAGCTTGAACAGTCCCCTACTGACATGCAGGGTTGATGGATTCATGTCTCCATGCACGCACTCGACCGGCCAGGCAACATGTTTCATTAACAGTCCACCGTCGGTGTAGACGGGCCCAGGCGATGCGTAAAGCTTTCTGTTGTGCAGTCATCAAGGATACACGAGTGAACATTGAGCTCCGAAAGCCCATATATATGATTGTTCGTTGAATGGTTCGTACACTGACTTTTTGATGGCCCAATACTGAAATCTGCAGCAATCTGCGGAAGGGTTGCATTTGCGTCACGTTCAACGATTCTCTTCACTCGTCGATGGTCCCGTTCTTGCAGGATCTTTTTCCGGCTGCAGGATGTCGGAGATTTGATGTTTTACCGGATTCCTGATAGTCATGGAACACTCTTGAAATGGTCGTACGGAAAAATCCCCACTCCACCGCTATCTCAGAGATGCTGTGTTCCATAGCTCATGCGCCGACTATAACACCACGTTCAAAGTCACTTAAATCTTGATAAACTGTAGTTGAAGAAGCAATAATCGATCTAACAAATGAGCCACACTTTTGTTGTCTTATATAGGTGTTGCCAACCGCAGCGCCGTATACTGCCTGTTTACTTATTTCTGTATCTGAATACGCATGCCTATACCAATTTCTTTGGCGCTTCCATGTCTAACTGAACAGCCAATACTCGTGATAATGACGCTTGTGTATAAACTGTATATGACGAGGTGGAAAGGGCCGGCCACTGTGGCTGAGCGGTTCTAGGCGCTTCCGTCCGGAACCGCGCTGCTGCTACGGTCACAGGTTCGAATACTAACTCGGGCATTGATGTGTGTAATGTCCTTAGGGTAGTTAGGTTTAAGTAGTTTTAAGACTAGGGAACTGATGACCTCAGATGTTAAGTCCCATAGTGCTTGGAGCTATTTGATTTTTTGGAGAGGAAAAGGGAGGAAAGGGAAAAATGTAGGTGGGAAACCAGTGACTCCCAACCGCAGAGCACATTATGGGCATGAAATGAGGAAAGCTGAAAATATGTGCCGCACCGGAACGTGACCCCGAATTTACCGTTTCTCATGAGCGGTTGCCTTACCCGATTCGGCCATCGGGACACGGTTCTGATCAACCTCAATTTTTAACTTATTACCCGCTACAATACAGCGTCCCTCGTCCGTCAAGCCCCCACTCGCAGATTATTGTTTCCCGTAGGAGTTTGCACTATATTATTGCATCTCCACTCAATCAGAAGTCATCAAGAAAATATATCAAAGAAATGTGTGTATATACGTGTAGTGTCGTTTCTGTCGAATATCTCCTACATTTCTGCGATGGCGTGACGGCTCCACGACATTTGCTTCAGTGTGGATGCATTAAAACTGCCCGAACTGCTGCGGCATTAGTGGACGAGGGGGCGTTGCATTTTAGAGTGCGATAAGTTGGAAATTTGGGTCGACCAGAAAATGTGTCCAAGAGGCCGAAACGGTTAAGGCAAGCGTTCATTGTTGTTGTTGTTGTGGTCTTCAGTCCTGAGACTGGTTTGATGCAGCTCTCCGTGCTACTCTATCCTGTGCAAGCTTCTTCATCTCCCAGTACTTACTGCAACCTACATCCTTCTGAATCTGTTTAGTGTATTCATCTCTTGGTCTCCCTCTACGATTTGTACCCTCCACGCTGCCTCCTATGCTAAATTTGTGATCCCTTGATGCCTCAAAACATGTCCTACCAACCGATCCCTTCTTCTAGTCAAGTTGTGCCACAAACTTCTCTTCTCCCCAATCCTATTCAATACCTCCTCATTAGTTACGTGATCTACCCACCTTATCTTCAGCATTCTTCTGTAGCACCACATTTCGAAAGCTTCTATTCTCTTCTTGTCCATACTAGTTATCGTCCATGTTTCACTTCCATACATGGCTACACTCCATACAAATACTTTCAGAAACGACTTACTGACACTTAAATCTATACTCGATGTTAACAAATTTCTCTTCTTCAGAAACGATTTCCTTGCCATTGCCAGTCTACATTTTATATCCTCTCTACTTCGACCATCATCAGTTATTTTACTCCCTAAATAGCAAAACTCCTTTACTACTTTAAGTGTCTCATTTACTAATCTAATTCCCTCAGCATCACCCGATTTAACTTGACTACATTCCATTATCCTCGCTTTGCTTTTGTTGATGTTCATCTTATATCCTCCTTTCAAGACACTGTCCATTCCGTTCAACTGCTCTTCCAAGTCCTTTGCTGTCTCTGACAGAATTACAATGTCATCGGCGAACCTCAAAGTTTTTATTTCTTCTCCATGGATTTTAATACCTACTCTGAATTTTTCTTTTGTTTCCTTTACTGCTTGCTCAATATACAGATTGAATAACATCGGGGAGAGGCTACAACCCTGTCTTAATCCCTTCCCAACCACTGCTTCCCTTTCATGTCCATCGACTCTTATAACTGCCATCTGGTTTCTGTACAAGTTGTAAATAGCCTTTCGCTCCCTGTATTTTACCCCTGCCACCTTTAGAATGTGAAAGAGAGTATGCCAGTCAACATTGCCAAAACCTTTCTCTAAGTCTACAAATGCTAGAAATGTAGGTTTGCCTTTCCTTAATCTTTCTTCTAAGATAAGTCGTAAGGTTAGTATTGCCTCACGTGTTCCAACATTTCTACGGAATCCAAACTGATCTTCCCCGAGGTCCGCTTCTACCAGTTTTTCCATTCGTCTGTATTGAATTCGCGTTAGTATTTTGCAGCTGTGACTTATTAAACTGATAGTTCGGTAATTTTCACATGTGTCAACACCTGCTTTCTTTGGGATTGGAATTATTATATTCTTCTTGAAGTCCGAGATTATTTCACCTGTCTCATACATCTTGCTCACCAGATGGTAGAGTTTTGTCAGGACTGGCTCTCCCAAGGCCGTCAGCAGTTCTAATGGAATGTTGTCTACTCCCGGGGCCTTGGCCGGCCGCGGTGGTCTAGCGGTTCTGGCGCTGCAGTCCGGAACCGCGGGACTGCTACGGTCGCAGGTTCGAATCCTGCCTCGGGCATGGGTGTGTGTGATGTCCTTAGGTTAGTTAGGTTTAAGTAGTTCTAAGTTCTAGGGGACTTATGACCTAAGATGTTGAGTCCCATAGTGCTCAGAGCCATTTTTTGAACCGGGGCCTTGTTTCGACTCAGGTCTTTCAGTGCTCTGTCAAACTCTTCACGCAGTATCGTATCTCCCATTTCATCTTCATCTACATCCTCTTCCATTTCCATAATATTGTCCTCAAGTACATCGCCCTTGTATAAAACCTCTATATACTCCTTCCACCTTTCTGCCTTCCCTTCTTTGCTCAGAACTGGGTTGCCATCTGAGCTCTTGATATTCATACAAGTGGTTCTCTTCTCTCCAAAGGTCTCTTTAATTTTCCTGTAGGCAGTATCTATCTTACACCTAGTGAGACAACCCTCTGCATCCTTACATTTGTCCTCTAGCCATCCCTGCTTAGCCATTTTGCACTTCCTGTCGATCTCATTTTTGAGACGTTTGTATTCCTTTTTTTCTGCTAGAAGTGTTAAATACGGTTTCGTTTTCTGGTCCGGCACAAATTTTCAACTCCCACCGTTGCGTTTCCATAATGCGCTATGCATCTGGAAATCACTAGTTACCATCCACCCTTTACCTTTCCTTCCCATTCTTTTATTTCATGTAGAATGTATACCCGCTCCATCTGCCCATATTTATGTGTGGGCGAGAATAAAGTCTTGCATTATTTACTTTATCCGATCCACATGTTGCTCAAATAGTTATAGAAGAAAGATAATACTGTTCTCCTTTATGATGAGTTGTCTATCGTCTTAATTATGTTCAAGTTCTCGTGAGTTGTAGCAGTTACACACTTACTACAAATAATAGTTGTACACTACACTTAGTTCTTTTTATTAAAAAACGGAAGTGGCTTGGTTACTGTGATGGCCTTTTCTTTAATAGGTTGGAAAATAAACTATTTTAGTCAAACAGTAGAACTAGCAAATCAGCCGCGTAAAAATCACTGTTCATAGAACGAGTTATGGTTTTGAGGTCGACAAATTTTTTATAATTCATCTGATAAGTTCATCATAACGATGCTAGGAGTCACTTTTACGAGGGTACCCATAACCTTTCCATGACGCGGCTGGCTGTTGATCTCGCGACTCGACATATTAACGAAAGAATAGCTACCTGTGAATTTTAATCACGTGTGGTTTAAAAGGCTCTCTCAATCAGAAGATTCACAAAACTATGACTGAGTTCACACTTGTTGATTCTGGAACAGTCGTGATGCGGCTCATTATTAGCTTGATCCCACGACACTCGAATGTAGGAAGTACAGTTTGGATAATAATTTACAAATAATTTATAAATACTTTTGCCGATGAGCTTAACATAAATGTAAAAGCGGTTTTGAGAACGCAACAGTTGGAAGTTTTGTAGATAACATGCATGGAAATACCAGTGGCGCGCACGACTGCTCGAGCGCGACTTTCGAAAATCATCGCCATCCGCGCTTTCCAGGGAGGCAAGTATAGATACTGAGGTGGACAGTGGTACTGCAGTTCGCTTACAGCATCACACTTCAGTATTACAAAAAATTCGTAAAACTTACAGAGAAATGCAGAAATCTCGAGTTCCTTTCATTATTAATTTCGATTAACCTTCTGAAGTTTCAGCCCTTCGATGTAGTAAAGAAAAACGAAATTTGCTCCCTGCTTCCTCGAAGTGGCCTCACGAATTAATGTTTATCTTTAGCAATATATTTTTCTTTCGGAAGTAATAAGAAATCTCACATGAACTTCCTACCTGGAAGTCGACGGTCGTGTTCGGGAACGGAACCCAATAACTGAGGGACTCCTCCGCTTCCATTTGCGATCAAGGAAACGGACGAGACACAACGGGCGAAATAAAGGGAAGACAGCGTCTGGAGGAACAGGCAGGCAGAAGCGGCGAGGAACAGACGGCTGCGGCTGCTCCTGCACAATTCTGCGAGCTTGTTCCGGTGAGAGACTGCAAACAGCGGCAGGAGACTCGCGAAATGAAAAGAGGAACCGCCGGCGGAGGGCGCGTGCAAACAAGCCAGCAATAAGGGGCGCCCGGCCACCACCGTCTCCCCGTCCGCGCCGCCCCCGCCAACAGCACCACTAGCCAGCGCCTTCTTCGGCGTTGGGCGACGCTCGCTTTCTCCAGGGTTCCTTGAGACCATCTCACCAAGGTACCAACGTAACACGTACTCAGAGGACTGGATGACATCACGGGGACACCGGTTTAGAGGCTGGTCATTGACCGACAATGACCATCTGGAACTCACGAGCCATGTGTTAATACTGATGATTGGGGATCTGTTAGATGATGATTAGTTTGTCTCTAGGAAAGATGTATGAGCATTTGCATTTACATCTACATCTATATCTACATGATTACTGATATATTTCACAATTAAGTGCCTGGCTTAGGATTCAGAGCCCTCTTCATGCTATTCCTATACCGTTCCACGCAGGATAAACAAGCACTTGACTCTTCATGTGCGAGATCTGACGTCTGTTATATTATCCTGTCGATCATCTTTCCCCATGTAGTTGGGCGTCAACAGAATATTTTGTCAACCGGATCAGAAAACTGGTGACTGAAATATCGCGAGATCCTGCCTCAACGGAAAACGACTGTGTTTTAATTATTACCACACCAATTGACATATGATGTCCGTGGCACTGTCTCCCCTATTTCGCGATAATACATAACGAGCTGCTCTTCTTTCAGCTTTTTCTGTTGTGGCGTAACAAGGTAGCTACGCCACACTGAGAAGGAAGCCGAAAGGTACGCGTACACACACGCCGACTGGCGTCAAGTCTGGAACAGGATACGTATTGAATACTATAAAGAAAATACGTAGCTTTGGAATATACTTAACTTTTAATCAATCCTTTTGATACATCTCTCTTGACTATACAAATGAGACTCGTACGATACATGCACTGATACAATTGGCGCCTTGCTAAGTCGTAGCCATTAACTTAGCTGAAGGCTATTCTAACTGTCTCTCGGCAAATGAGAGCAAAGGCTTCGTCCGTATAGTCGCTAGAAACGTCGTCGTACAACTGGGGCGAGTTCTCGTACGTCTCTCGAGACCTGCCGTGTGGTGGCGCTCGGTCTGCGATCACACAGTGGCGACACGCGGGTCCGACATGTACTAATGGACCACGGCCGATTTAAGCTACCACCTAGCAAGTGTGGTGTCTGGCAGTGACACCACATTTTCTATGTCCTCCGTTAGTCCCTGCTGAAGTGGATTTTACACTGCACATCAATACTCCATAAGAGGGTGGACAAGCGTGATGTAAGGAGTCTGTTTAGTAGACCTGTTGCACTTTCTAAGTGTTCTGCCAATAAATCGCAGTCTTTGGTTTGCTTTACCCACAACATTATCTATGACATCGTTCCAATTTAAGTTATTCGTAATTGTAATCCCAAAGTGTTTAGTTAAAATAAATGTCGTGTGGCTAGGGCCTCCCGTCGGGTTGACTGTTCGCCGGGCCAGGTCTTTTGAGTTGACACAACTTATGCGGCTTCCTCGTCGATGGGATGAAATGATGATGATTGGGACAACACAGCACCCAGTCCCTGAGCGGAATAAATCTCCGACGCAGCCGGGAATCAATCCCGGGCCCCTAGATTTGACATTCTGTCGCGGTGACCACTCAGCTACCGGGGACGGACAGTATTTAGTTGAAATTACAGCATTTAGATCTGTCCGATTTATCATGTAACCAAAATTTAGTGGATTTCTTTTAGAACGGATGTAGATGACATCAAACTTAGCATAATTTACAATCAATCAACTGCAACTTTTCCACTATACCCACTATACAAAAATAGTGTCTAAATCATTTTGAAATTGATTTTGAGTGTCTGATGACTTTGCAAGACGGCAAATGACTGCTTCATCTGCAAGCAATCTAGGAGAGCTGCTCAGATTCTCTCCTATACCGTTTATGTAGGTCACGAACAGAAGAGGACTTATGATACTCCTTTGGAAAACGCTAGAGATTGCTTAAAACGGCACCAGAGAGGTAGCTATGACGTTCTGGTTGATGAACAAGATCGAAGGAGGATCAATATATTTTCATAGGATTTGTCGACATGGAAAAAGCACTCAACTATGAAAACTGGTGGAAAACACTCGAAATTTAGAGAGAAATAGGGGTAAGCCAAAGGGAAAGACGAGTAATATAGGATACGTACAACAACCACGAAGGAACGGTAAGACTGAAAGACCAAGAACGAAGTGCTCGGATTAAAAAGACTGTAGAACAGGGATGCAATCTTTCGCCCCTATTGTTCTATCAGTATGTCGAAGAAGCAGTGACGGAAATAAAAGAAAGGTACAATAGCAAGATTAAAATTAAGGCGGAAGGAGACAAGACTCGTAGATGACATTGTGGTCCTCGGTCAAGGTGAAGAATTAAAGGATCTGTTGAATGGAATGTACAGTCTTGTGAGTACAGAATATGGATTTCGAGCTAATGGAATAAAGACTAAAGTAATGAGAAGTAGCAGAAATGGCGACCGCGAGAAACTTGACGTCACAAAAGCTGATTAGTAACTACATGAACTTAAGGAATTCTGCTACCTAGGCCTCAAAATAACTCATGACGAACTCGACATAAAAAATACACTAGCACTAGCAAAAAGGGCATTCTTGCCCAAATGAAATCTACCTGTATCTAACACAGGGATTCGGTTGAGAAATAAATTTCTGAGGGTTTGGAGAACAGTATTGTGTGGTAGTGAAACATGGATTGTAGGAAAATGGGGAATAGAAGGGAATCGAAGAGTTCGAGACGTGGTCCTACAGAATATTGTTGAAAATAAGATGGACTAATAAAGTAAGGAATAATGAGGTCGCCGCATAATCGGCAAGGACGAGAATATATGGAAACTACTGACAAGACGAAGGGACAGGATGATAGGCGATCCCTTAAGATATCAGGGAATAACTTCCATGGTACTAGAGGGAGCTATAGAGGGTAAGAACTGCAGAGGAAGGCAGAGACTGGAATACATGCACCAAATAATTGAGGTCGTAGGTTTCTAAGAGCTACTCTGAGATATGTATGTGTGTGTGTGTGTGTGAACTAACAGGGCATACTGAAACCTTTTAAAGGAGGACAGCACGAATTATCGCATATTTGTTTGATTTAAGAGAGAACCGCGTGCACTGAGGCTTTTAGACACTCATGTACCACATTTCGTACGCTATTGGAACGGAATGGAAGGTAACCTGATGAACCCTAACATCTACATCTATATCCGTTTTCTGCAAACCGCTGAGAAGTGCATGACACAAGAAACTGGTATATTCTACCAATTAGAGGAGTTCATTTCGTTCCAATCACGTACTGAGCCTGTGGAGAATAACTGTGTAAATGCCCTTGTGCGTTCTGTAACTAGCCTAGCCGTCTCCCTCATGGGACAGATACTTAAGGGGTTGTAATATATTTCTAGATTCATTATGTGAAGCTTGTTCTTCAAACTTTGTAAGTGGGCTTTCTCAGGAGTGTTTGCGTCTGTCTTTACAGTTCAGCCTGCTGCGGTGGCCTAGTGGTTCTAGGCGGTTCAGTGCGGAACCAATCGACTGCTACTGTCGCAGGTTCGAATCCTGCCTCACGCATGGATGTGTGTGATGTCATTAGGTTAGCTAGGTTGAAGTAGTTCTAAGTTATAGGGGGACTGATGACCTCAGATGTTAAGTTCCATAATGCTCAGAGCCAATTGAACCATTTTTACAGTTCAGTTTCTGCAGCATCTCTGTGAGGTTCTCGCATAGGTCAAACAAATCTGTGATCATGCGTACTGGTCTTCCCTGTTGAACGTCAATATTCCTTGTTTGTCCTACATGGACATCATCAGCGGACATGGACCTAACCAGCGGAATATGTAAGGTAACTATTAATTTTGGCTGTAATGTTATTAACATACGACATGAACATTAAGTATCGCAACACACGTCTTGGGGAACGCCTCAAACGACTTCTACATCTGTCGGTGACGCTGTCAAAGATATCACGCTGCGTCCTCCCTCCCAGTAGGTCTTCGTACTTTTGATTATGAGTGTAGTTGTGTTTCTCGGTCATCTGGTAACCGAGAAAAAACGCATCGAGAAACAACGCACGTACATCATTTCCTTTATCCACTGGTTTCAGAACGTCACTTGAGAAAAGTGCGACTTGGGTTTCACATTATAGATGTTTTCTGAATGGAAAAGTTGATTCTTTTCGAGATATCTCAATACGTTTGAACCAGAAATATGATCTAAGATTCCGCCGCAACTGGATGGCATAGGGAATGGACGACAGTTTTGTCGATCACTTCTGCTGTCTTTCTAGTAAACGCGTGCAAAAGGTGCTTTGTTGCTACTACTGTACACGGTATTTTATTCGAGGAATCTACGGTAGGTTATTGGCTACCTCAGCCCACTGACAGGTGGGCTAACGTACGATGTGATACCATGCTAAGCAACGTCAGGCATGAATCGTACAGTGATATATAATTTATGGAGTGCCTTACTTTGAAGCCTATCTGTAAGTTACTTTAAAATGTAAAAAGCTTTCACATATACAATGTGGTCCATTGATAGTGACCGGGCCAAATATCTCACGAAATAAGCATCAAACGAAAAAACTACAAAGAACGAAAGTCGTCTAGCTTGAAGAGGGAAACCAGATGGCGCTATGGTTGCCCCGCTAGATGGCGCTGCCATAGGTCAAACGGATATCAAATGCGTTTTTTTAAATAGGAACCCCATTTTTATTGCATATTCGTGTAGTACGTAAAAAAAATATGAATGTTTTAGTTGGACCACTTTTTTCGCTTTGTGATAGATGGCACTGTAATAGTCACAAACGTATAAGTACGTGGTACCACGTAACATTCCGCCATTGCGGAGGGTGTATGCTTCGTGATACATTACCCGTGTTAAAATGGACCGTTTACCAATTGCGGAAAAGGTCGATATCGTGTTGATGTATGGCTATTGTGATAAAAATGCCCAGTGGGCGTGTGCTATGTATGCTGCTCGGTATCCTGGAAGACATCAACCAAGTGTTCGGAACGTTCGCCGGATAGTTACGTTATTTAAGGAAACAGGATGTGTTCAGCCACATGTGAAACGTCAACCACGACCTGCAACAAATGATGATGCCGAAGTAGGTGTTTTAGCTGCTGTCGCGGCTAATCCACATATCAGTAGCAGACAAACTGCGCGGGAATCGGGAATCTCAAAAACGTCGGTGTTGAGAGTGCTACATCAACGTCGATTGCACTCTTACCATATTTCTATGCACCAGGAATTGCATGGCGACGACTTTGAACGTCGTGCACAGTTCTGCCACTGGGCACAAGAGAAGTTACGAGACGATGACAGATTTTTGCACGCGTTGTACCTAGTGACGAAGCGTCGTTCACCAGCAGCGGTAACGTAAACCGGCATAATATGCAATGTTGGGCAACGGAAAATTCACGCTGGCTGCGACAAGTGGAACATCAGTGACCTTGGCGGGTTAATGTATGGTGCGGCATTATGGGAGGAAGAATAATTGGCCCCCATTTTATCGATGGCAATCTAAATGGTGCAATGTATGCTCAGTCCCTACGTAATGATCTGCCGATGTTACTACAAGATGTTTCACTGTATGACAGAATGGCGATGTACATCCAACATGATGAATGTCCGGCACATAGCTCGCGTGCGGTTGAAGCTGTATTGAATAGCATATTTCATGACAGGTGGATTGGTCGTCGAAGCATCATACCATGGCCCGCACGTTCACCAGACCTGACGTCCCCGGATATCTTTCTGTGGGTAAAGTTGAAGGATATTGGCTATCGTGATCCACCGAGAACGCCTGACAACATGCGTCAGCGCATTGTCAATGCATGAGCGGGCGAACTACTCGGTGTTGAGAGGAATGTCGTTACACGTATTGCGAAATGCATTGAGGTTGACGGACATCATTTTGAGATTTATTGATTTAATGTGGTATTTACAGGTAATCACGCTTTAACAGCATGCGTTCTCCGAAATGATAAGTTCACAAAGGTACATGTATCACATTGGAATAACCGAAATAAAATGTTCAAACACACCTACGTTCTGTATTTTAATTTAAAAAACTTACTTCTTACCAACTGTTCGTTTAAAATTGTGAGCCATATGTTTGTGACTATTACAGCGCCATCTATCACAAAGCGAAAAAAGTGATCCAACCAAAACATTCACATTTCTTTACGTACTAAACGAATATGTAATAAAAATGGGGGTTCTTATTTTTTTTAAAAAAGTAGTTGATATCCGTTTGACCTATGGCAGCGCCATCTAGCGGGCCAACCATAGCGCCATCTGGTTTCCCCCTTCAAGTTAGACAACTTTCGTTCTTTGTAGTTTTTTCGTTTGACGCTTATTTCGTGAGATATTTGGGCCGGTCACGATCAATGGACCAACCTGTATTTCTAAAGCGGGAATAACTTATGGAAGGACATCAACAAAAGTCAGACACACAGAAACTCCTTGGCAGAATAAAAGAATTACAGGATCTGTTGAGGGGAATAACGCATGGACAGAATGGTTCAAAACAGCACGGAAAATAACAGAGTCAAATAGAAACTACTAAGGCGAGCATCAAGGAAAAAGCGGTCTTGCCAAAAATTCACGAAAGAAGTAGAAGAGAATTTTTAAGCATGAAAAGAAGATATTATACTGCATATAAGGTAAGAGAAAGGAGCAGAAAGGAAATGCTTCAAAAGGGCATCAAAGAAGAAAGTCCGTGTAGGAGGAAGAAAAAGTTTTGAAAGAATGCGAAGAATACTTCCAAACACTTGATAAGGGTCAGAAGTAAACAAATACACGTGTGATATGAAAGGAATATCACTATGACAGAAAAAATAGAAAGATAAGAGTTGGTTTTGAGACAGTTATACTTTGCGTATATGCAATAGATTTGACGAACTGTCAGAATTGAGTGGAGAGGTGCCTCTTGTAGCTGGAGGAGTAGGAAACATGCAGCAGTCTTCAGCAGTTAGGAGGCCTAGGTCAGTTGCAAAGTATAACGGAAAGAAGAACATTCTGCTGCTAGGTAGTTTTCACGGTAGAGGTGTGGGTCAGCAGTTGCAGGAAGTGTTGGGGAGTGAGTACCAGGTAACCAGCATTGTTATTCCTAGTGCAGGATTGGCTCAGGTGACTGAAAGCATAGAGGAGTTAAGTAGGAATTGTACAAAGGAGGATCAGTAGTGATAATTGGTGGAGCAGGGAACAGTCTTGATGGGGACGGGAAATATGATGTTGGTGGTGACCTGGTAAAGATAGCTACTCAAACTGGTGGCACTAACGTGCATTTCACGCAACTGCTTCAGCATCATGATCGTCCCCATCTTAATACGGATGTTAGGCGCGTTAACATGGGGCTAAGGAAGACGCTGATAGCAGAGGGCATGGCTCAGATTGTTGCCAGTTGAGTCTATCAGTAGATCGGGTTTCACTAGGCATGGCTTGTACCTCAATAGGAATTGGCAGGGGAGGCTGGCAAAGTTTATAGGTGACAGTGTAGTGGGTGGTGGTGGGATCGTTCATGGAAAACCTCCCGTAGTAGTTGGTGTTAGAGCTGCACCTTATTTAGATTGAAGTCAGCTGATAGGAATACCTGCTTAAAGGAAGTCCCTGTATCTAAGGATTCACCTTCAGTGGACGTCGTGTTTTCAAGTAAAGAAGGAATTTGTATATTTCAACAAAATATAAGAGGTATTAGAGATAAAGTTTGTGAACTACTTATAGATTTTGACTCCGAAATTATTGGTGTATCAGAGCACCACTTAAATAATTTGACAATTCAGAGGCTTACTGTACCACGATACAGATAATCTAGCGGTTTTTCAAGGAGTTCTTAGCAGGGTGGGGGTGTGGCCAAGTACATAAAAAACAGTATTCCATTTGAATACATAGGCGTATCACGGCACTGCACTTAACAGATATTTGAATGTTGTGCAGGAACAGTTGAATTTAGTTAAACTGAACTTCTAATGGTTGTTGTTTATAGGTTCCCTAACTCTGACTTCAGGGCATTTCTTAACAGAAATTAGTTATATGTGATGACTTCAATAGAAATTTTGTGTGCGATGGTGCAAGAAAATGGATGTTGGTAGACTCCTAAATTCATATTATCTGATGCAGACTGCGTTTTTTCCAACTATAGTGCAGGGGAACAGTAGCACAGCCATAGCCATTATTTTTATTCATTCTTAATTAGTAGATGGGCATTCTATTAGTAATACGGTGAGTGGACTTTCAGACAATGATGCACAAATTTTAGCACTAAAAGGCTTTTGTACTCAACCAACTGTCACATATAATTACAAACCATGTAGTAAATTTAATCCAACAGCAATAGAGAGTTGTTTAGCCCTTGTCAAAGAAACAAGAGTGGAAGGATGTTTATTGTGGCTCAAATGGCTCTGAGCACTATGCGACTTAACTTCTGAGGTCATCAGTCGCCTGGAACTTAGAACTAATTAAACCTATCTAACCTAAGGACATCACACACATCCATGCCCGAGGCAGGATTCGAACCTGCGACCGTAGCGGTCGCTCGGCTCCAGACTGTAGCGCCTAGAGCCGCACGGCCACTCCGGCCGGCGATATTTATAGCGCCGATAACATACATGACAAATATAATGCGTTCCTTAACACTTGCCTCATGGTCTTTGAGAGTTGTTTTTCATTAGAACGCTCTAAACGGGGTACTAGCAGTAAAAGGCAGCCCAGGAGGCTGACTAGTGGGATAAGGATATGATGTAGATCACAACGGGAATTACATCAAAATGTTGAAAGTAGTCACAATCAAGCTACAGTAGGCAATTGCAAACAGTACTGTAAGGTGCTTAAAAATGTTATTAGGAAGGCAAAGAGTATGTGCTGTGCAAATAAAATAGCCATACTGTACAGTCTGACCTGCGCCAGTGTAATAAACGCTATTGTGCTACGTACTTCTTTTTATGGAGCTGGAGAGGCACAGTATCTGTCCATGCATCCGCCTGGTCGGTGAGTGACGATAATCCCGTAAACATTGTAATGACGAAAATTTACTAACAAGTGACCTCACCTACAAGTAACCACCGATTTCCTCCAAATCTGAAGTGTACGTAGGGATCGTCCAGGAA
The DNA here is from genome assembly GCF_023898315.1 of Schistocerca nitens. Lineage (NCBI taxonomy): Eukaryota > Metazoa > Arthropoda > Insecta > Orthoptera > Acrididae > Schistocerca > Schistocerca nitens. The sequence goes on along the minus strand of NC_064621.1, from coordinate 296,087,281 downwards.
CTAACGAAAGTGGGAGCTCCAAATGGTCAATCGTTCAAAAAGAAATAGCATTTTTGGCGCGGGTCGGACGCGGCATGAGCCAGTTATGTTACCACAGATTCTAGGCCAACGTTGGCGCAGCGGAAAGGGTACAGTGCGGTATCTGAGTCAGGTTGAGTACTTAAGCAGATGTATTTTTCTTCAATTTTAACGATACTTACACTGTAAACAAATAAAAATTCTCGAAGGTTATAAAAGTCATGGGATACCTCCTAATACTTTGTCGGACTCCTTTTTCCCGAAGTAATGCAGCAACTCGACGTGACATGAACTCAACAAGTCGTTGGAAGTCCTCTGCAGAACTACTGAGCCATGCCGCGTCTATGATGTTGTTGTTGTTGTGGTCTTCAGTCCTGAGACTGGTTTGATGCAGCTCTCTATGCTACTCTATCGTGTGCAAGCTTCTTCGTCTCCCAGTACCTACTGCAGCCTAAATTCTTCTGAATCTGCGTTGTGTATTCATCTCTTGGTCTCCCTTTACGATTTTTTACCCTCCACACTACCCTACAATACTAAATTCGTGATCCCTCGATGTCTCAGAACATGTCCTACCAACCGATCCCTTCTTCTAGTCAAGTTGTGCCACAAGCTACTCTTCTCCCCAATTCTATTCAATACCTCCGCATTAGTTACGTGATCTACTCATCTAATCTTCAGCATTCTTCTGTAGCACCACATTTCGAAAGCTTCGATTCTCTTCTTGTCTAAACTATTTATCGTCCACGTTTCAAAAAAATGGTTCAAATGTCTCTGAGCACTATGGGACTCAACTGCTGTGGTCATTAGTCCCCTAGAACTTAGAACTACTTATACCTAACTAACCTAAGGACATCACACACACCCATGCCCGAGGCAGGATTCGAACCTGCGACCGTAGCAGCAGCGCGGCTCCGGACTGGAGCGCCTAGAACCGCACTGCCACCGCGACCGGCGTCCACGTTTCACTTCCATACATGGCTACACTCCATACAAATACTTTCAGAAATGACTTCCTGACACTTAAATCTATACTCGATGTTAAAAAATTTCTTTTCTTCAGAAACGCTTTCCTTGCCATTGCCAGTCTTCATTTTATATCCTCAATACTTTGACCATCATCAGTTATTTTGCTCCCCAAATAGCAAAACTCGTTTACTACTTTAAGTGTCTCATTTCCCAATCTAATTCCCTCAGCATCACCCGACTTAATTCCACTACATTCCATTATCCTCGTTTTGCTTTTGTTGATGTTCATCTTATACCCTCCTTTCAAGACACTGTCCATTCCGTTCAACTGATCTTCCAAGTCCTTTGCTGTCTCTGACAGAATTACAGTGTCAGCTGCGTCTATAGCTGTCCATAAGTGCGAAAATGTTGCCGAGAAGGTTTTTTGCACGAACTGACCTCTCGATTATGTCACATACATGTTTGGTGGACATTCATGTCGGGCGATCTAGGTGCCCATGTATTCGCTCCATTTGTCCAGAATGTACTTCAAACCAATCGCGAATCAACGTGCTCTGGTGACTTTGCGCAATATCATCCATCATAATTCCTTCGTTGCTTGCAATCATGAATTTCATGAATGCCTGCAAATGTTTTCCAGATAGCGAAACATAAGTATTTCCATTCAATTTTTGGTTCAAATGAACCAGAGGACGCAGTGCATTCTATGTAAGCACATCCCATACCATCACCGAGCCACCTCTAGCTTGCACAGTGCGTTGTTGACAACTTCGGTCCACGGCTCCATGGGGTCTGCGCCACACGTTAACCCTACCGTCAGCTCTTACCAACTGAAATCGAGCCTCAACTGAGAACGCCACGATTTTCCAGTCGTCTAGCGTCCAACCGATATGATCACGAGCCCAGAAGATGTGCTGCGGGAGATATAGCGCTGTTAGCAAAGCCACTCGCATCGATCGCCTGCTGTCATAGCCCATTAACACCTGATTTCGCTGCGTTCTGCTAACGAATAAGTTCTTCGTACGTCTGACAATGATTGCAGCGGTTATTTCACGCAGTATTGGCTGTCTGTTAGCACTGACAACTCTACGCAAAGGCCGCTGTTCCCGGTTGTTAAGTGAACGCCGTCGGCCACTGTGTTGTTCGCGGTAAGAGGTGTACCTGAGATTTGGTATTCTCGGCACACTCCCTACACTGTGGGTCTCAGAGTATTGAATTCCCTAACGATTCCTGATACATTATTTCCCATACACCTAGCTCTTAACTATCGTTCCACATTCCAAATTCGTTAATCCCTTCCACATGTATCACATGAGTACAAATGACAGCTCCGACAACACAGTTCTCTTTTATACTTCGTGTACGCGGTCCTGCTGCCATCTGTGTATGTGCATATAGCTGTCCCATGACTTGTCACCTCTGTATAATGTTCAATATATTGTAGTTATTAATATTTCCGCTAAATGTATAAAAAGGAAATGCAACAAAAATTGGATTTGCAAATAAATTTCCAGTAAGGGATTGCGAGGCGAACACGAGAACTTCGTATATAAAACTTTACATTTCCATTATTAAAGCTGATGATCAGTCATGCTAGTGTGATATTCATCGTATAAACAGGGGAAGCAATAATTTTCCCATCATACTGCCCACATTACATCGTCGCATTTTTACACGTACATGGTTGTTTCGAAGTTTCGGTAGAAAAAGAAACTTGGTTTATATTCATAAAAGTAACGCAGTCGTTCAACTAATATTGGAGAAGATAGCTGATGAACTAGCAATGCTTCGTTTTGAAAGATCTCGTTGTATAAACTGCAAGGTTCGCAGAAGAGCTTCTGTAAAGTTTGGAAGGAAGGAGACGAGGTACTGGCAGAAGTAAAGCTGTGAGGACCGGGCGTGAGTCGTGCTTCGGTAGCTCAGATGGTAGAGCACTTGCCCGCGAAAGGCAGAGGTCCCGAGTTCGAGTCTCGGTCGGGCACACAGTTTTAATCTGCCCAGGAAGTTTAATATCAGCGCACACTCCGCTGCAGAGTGAAAATCTCATTATGGAAACATCGCCCAGTTAGTGACTAAGCCATGTCTCCGCAGTATCCTTTCTTTCAGGAGTGCTAGTTCTTCAAGGTTCGCAGAAGAGCTTCTGTAAAGTTTGGAAGGTAGGAGACGAGGTACTGGCAGAAGTAAAGCTGTGAGGAGCGGTCGTGAATCGTGCTTCGGTAGCTCAGATGATAGAGCACTTGCCCGCGAAAGGTAAAGGTCCGGAGTTCGAGTCTCGGTCGGGCACACAGTTTTAATATGCCAGGAAGTTTCATATCAGCGCACACTCCGCTGTAGAGTGAAAATCTCGTTCTGGAACTGCGGATTTGTTTGTCCTTACCTTGAGTCAGTAAACAGAATAAAATTGTTCTCCTGCTCTTTTGGCTCCATCACATCAACCACAAAAATTTTATACATGACTGTTGTAAGTTCGAATACTTTGATCAAGTAATTTCAACATTCCTATTTTTTGCTGCAAACTTTCCAACTTTTCTTTTATTAAAATCTCGGTCCAAAATGTTCCTTTACCTTTTCACGATTTTTATGACTATATTAACAAATAAAACACATTGAGCATTATTTCGGTTTATTTCAGTGAAAGTAATACAAAGATTGAAAATTAAAAAAAAAGATTTTCTGCATGGGGACGCGAACCCACGTACCATGTTTTATCGTTCTTGTAAAATCTCCTCAGGCTTCCAGGCGTTTCAGGTGCCTGAAATCCCACGAGCTTTCGACCGAGCTCTTCTCGGCCGTTGTCAGGTGGTAAATGAGTCATAAATCACTTTATAATGGCCGAGTGGAGCTCGGTCGAAGGCTCATGGGATTTCAGCCATCTGAAGCGGCTGGCAGCCCGAGGAGATTTTATTAATTCATATCGCCGTGAGACCGTGCATTCATACATCGCTCTGTACTCTTTCCGTTGCGCCAACCACCAGGTGTAACCTACGTGGACACGAATGGCTCATACCTCTCCCGAACCACACCAAAAATCCAGTTCACTCCAAACTCTTATTACCCTTTTGGAGCTAACACTTCTGTCACTAAATCAGGAGGAAATCGGAGATAACAAGTAGGCGCAGTCGTCTTGTAGCTAATCACTGGTTTTTCCATTAACAGGACGTGCATAGGGATCTCACTTTTTGTGACGTTTGCAGAGATAGCATCCGCAAATGTGCAATGTGATCAATAAATAAGGTATGAAGCACGAGTAAGAACGACTTCATGACAAAGTATTTCGTAGTGTTATATATAATACAATGCACTTACGAACCTCGCGGTTCCATCATCAGGTGAAAATCATTTTAATCCGTTATTTACGTCCGATCTTGAGCGACGCGATGCGAAATGTGCAGTACTGTTGTAGGAACGTGGTAATTTTTAGAATTTGGGTATCAGCCAACAGACAATAAGATGAGAGGCAGTGAAAAACTTAACGCACTTTTGAGATGAACGCTTTTTACCCTGCATGTCTGCAGTGTAGATTTATCCTCGCCATAACTGCACATCACGTCACTTGGGACGAGCACTTGTTTGCATACTTCACAGACACCGAATAATATGAAACGAGCAAAGATGGAGTCTGTTATTTTGTGTCGGACAGAGCTGTAAAAAAAATTTACGTATGTAAGATACTAAACTTAAAGTAAGTCTTTGACATCACTAAAACCACTATGGCTACCGAAATATACTCGCATTTTCTCTAACATATCTTGGCTCATACACCTGGATTCATTGTGTAATACTACCAATTTGTTCTCTTTTTTATTAGTAATATGTACAGTTTCAAATAGATGTTATATTTTTTTGGAAAAAAGAAACATCTGCGAAGCGAGTCAGAGTACTTGGATAGCTCAACCGGTATAGCTCTTCTCCGTGAAAGACAAACGGCCTAGGTTCGAGTCCCGGTCCAGAACAAAGTTTTAATCTGCCAGGAAGTTTTGGCGTAAATTAAGTAGTCTTGAGAAATCATACCCTACATTTCCAACCTTATGTCGTAACATAATGAACCCAAGGTGTCCAATATGCTGTCATATAGTTCATCTTGAAAGACTACTACACTTAAATTATCGTTACTTTAGGTTTGTTGTATGTAAAGTCATATTAGCATACACTTGGCTTATACAGTACTCAATATACCTAGCAATTCACAGTGATAAAAGTGATTAAAACCGGCTAAAACTATACAATGTAGAATAAAGTTTTATGACTTTTTTTACATACGTTATAGGCTTAATATACGACTCCCTTTTGTGAAACAGACAATATCCAAATGATAATCCATTTAACGTCATTTGTTCGGAAGCGTATGTGGATTCACCGACATGAGCACATTTGACGTTCTGGATTAGTTTTCGGCAATGGAGATACATGTAGCATATTTTTCACATAACCTTATAAAAGTAATCTGTGGGTGTCAGGCCCGAAGATCTAGGTGGCCAAGAGGAGTCCAGTAATACCAATCTAACGATTGCTGGTAGATGAAATTCCTGGAATCCGTATCAAGCTGTGGAAATAATCATTGCTCAAACATGCCCATTTCAAGGTTTGTGCAGATAGCTCAGGAATGAAGATGGATCGTAAAATTTTTGTACTGACTTTGTGCAACATTGCATGGTGTGTACTTCGGAGGTGATCCTCCTGTTTCAGTTGCTGTAAAATTTGTATTGAGTATGACTACATTTTTAGATTTCTTACGAATACTCGCCGATGCGTTGTTCGTGGCATTTGTAGTTCCCTACAGGATTTGTATATCGATTTGCGTGGTACGTTCAAACGAAAGGGGAGTGCTTTCAACGTTTTTTGCTGATACATGTGGCCGAGTGGTACTTTCTTCCTTCATACAAAAATCCTGTCTTTTCAAACTGGCGATGCTCTCTGTGAATGTTTTAGGTAGGTTGTCCGAGGATGCTTGATTGTACAGCTGACGAAAGTCTCTCTGGACTTTGCCGGAAGAAAGAGAACTGTTAAAGTCTAACTCGCAGAATTCCTTCTGTATGGGTCCTCCATTTTAACTTGTGATGCGAATGTTTCACTATTTTTCACGCAAGCACCAACTTCCGAGTAATTGGGTTTGTGCAACGATGGAAAATTTCCTCTTACGTAATTCTTATCAAGTAGTTACTATGTATGAAACAGTTAGAGCCGTTTGTATTGGTTGTAATTCATTTTAATGACCCTACACCCTACACAATGGCAGAAACGTACAATGTGGAGATATGAAGATGATTCACGTGACCGAGGTAAGAATGTAACATCGTAGTATGAATGTTTATCTAACAACTGTCACAGGTTCTTGTTGGTCGTAATAGTCTATGCGGCTCACGATCATTTCTATATTGAAGCGACTAACAATCAACTCCTTTCGTAACGAGCAGCATAGTTCATAATACCTGATTTGTATAAGACCTTTGAAACAATTGAAATGAAAAACCATATGTTGTATAAGATGTAACTGTTAATAATTTACTCATGATCACAGTTTCCTAGAGTGACAAATAATAACTATCAACATAGTTCGAAAAATGTGGCGAGTGCATATTATATGGCAAAAATATTGAATTATAAGTGATCCGAAATACGATGCGCAGAAAAATTCATTACAGTGATTTTCTTCCAGAAATAATAAGTTTTATAAATAGCCTGAAGCAGGACAGCATTACAACAACATAAAGGACGCTGATGTCTCAGAAACTTACAACACAGACTTACTGTCCAGCACATATTAAAGGGGGGAAAACATAAATTTCTCAGTGACATACGTCGTTGACATAACATAGTTCAGACGACTATATAACTGTGTTATAGGAACGTTCATCATACGGTGATAGTTCTACCATAATGTACAAAATCCACTACAATGTTGATTTACTTAATTAAAATGATCATTTCATAGCATATAGGACCCCTGTTGCACCGGACCAGAATTTTTTTCATAAAAATTGTTGTATCACTGTTAAATAATTAATAATATTATTTGTAATATATGGAGTGATTGTAAGTAAACTATGATTTTAAATAAGTTTTAAGTGTGTAATACAATTTTAATAACAGTATCAAGAACTAATAATAGTTATTTTAGGTTTTACTGCTGCTGAAAATTACATACTGCCTGACAAAAAATGTGAAGAACCCAGATCACTGGCTCGGATTCAGTGTAACTTCGTAAACTTTTACACCATTGTCGACTATATAAATGACTAGAGTTCTAACTCCCTGTATCAAATAGGTCGGTTACCAGATTACATTAGTAGTGCTTTTGTTTAGTGTCGTTACCAAGCATGGTAGCAAACGAGCATGAACATCGTCAAATGCTGAATAATCAGCTGAAGGACACGGAGATGCCACGCACTCGTCTGAGATAGCATTATCAGCAGTTGACAGAGTTTTAAAAGACTGCATGGAATAGGCATACGCGTCATCTAGGTTCCAGTCGACGACGTCTGTCAACCACAATGGAGGAACACAGTATTGTGCGCCGCGCTCTCCTTCAGATCTGTGGCGGCCATCCGAGAACAGCTAATTGACTAGCTACAACGTTCTGCGGTACCCCGCACTGTTGGCTGGAGCCTTGCAGCAGCTCAAGCAGAGAATTGCCGACCCATGTACAGTCTGTAATTTGGAGACATGCAGCAGTGTTTCAGTCTTCTTCTCGTCTCATGATGTGGGGGAAGGGGGGGGGGGGCTTACGAAATGACTCTTATGACTCTTGCTCACCGCTGGTAGTTACTGCGCGGACTTTGCCTTTTACAATACAACGGTGCGCCACGGACATCCTCTGATCTCATGTGACAGTACTGTGGTGTCAGTTTTCAAGAGGACAATGCTCCTCCACACATTCCTCGTATCTGTACAGACTGTATGCATGATGTTGAAGTACTACTGTGGCCAGAAAGATCGCCACATCTGTCTCCCACAGAACGTATGGGGTCAGCACAGACCTCAGTTCTGTCCCAGTGCTACTACCTAGAATGTTAAGGATCAGTTACAACAGCTGTGGGCGAGGTTGCCTCAGCAGAACATACAACGGCACTGTCACACCCTTCCCGATCGAATCACTGAAGTTATCCATGCTAGATGTGGTAGAACATTCTACTGATAAGTGGGCACATACTGCGAAGTTCTGCGTCGACTTTGCAGTCAGTGAAGTAATATCACGTACCCTCCTCACCCATGGTATTTTACTCCATTTTCTGACCCCGGTTTAACTGCTTAACTTCTTTGTAGGTTAGCGTGATAATGATAATATTAATAATAATAACTATAACAACAATAATAATAGTTACAGTAGGAGACACTATCATGTACTTACATGCGTGCAGAACTGATATTTTGTGACACAGGAATATGATCAATGGTCTCCTTTCTGTAAGTAATAACAGAGTACATAATGTCTTGACTGACATATGGACCCACTTCCATCAGACTGGATGGCAGTACGCTACAACTTGTTATGACTCGATGAAATTACAGATTCCTCAAAGTTGCATAGAAGTTTGTATTTATTTAAATGGCGACCAACTGCGTACTTTATGTAGATGGCTTGGTAATGGACAAAAGTCCGGAACAGGTCGCCTTTAAAATAAAACCAGATTTTTGTGTAATTTTGATGGTTTCGTAATTTTTTTGGCATGTGGGCATTGAAACTATAGACGTATATGAAGTACTAAATGCCAATTAATCTATAGGGTAAGACGTAAATTAGTCAATAAAATACGCTTCATTAAAATCTTGTAGTGTGACAAGACAAGTGCAACTGCGAAAATACTTCCAAAAATGTAAATACAAATTGTATGATTAAAATAATGAAATATATCACATCCTAATAGGTTGTACAAGCAGAAGAAACCCATAACAATAATTTGCTGCCTGCAATTGTGTGAAATTTTGAGATATCATTAACCCAGGTTGTATTATAAAAACGTAAATTATAATCTTAGAAAACAGTCTTACGGTTCAATACACAGTAAAAACGCTAAACGTGTATCTACTTTTCACAGCGATATATGACGATGCAAAACATGATTCAGATGACGTACAGGGCAGTGACCAGATGTTTCAGGAATATAAACCACGTAGTGACACACAGAGTCCAATGTACAAAATTTCCTGAAGTGTTTGTTTACTTATTTAACCTGATCAGGTTAGGTTGTACAGGCAGTCTCTTATATAGGACCAGAGCTTTAAACATAAAACATTGTTTCAATTACAGTTACATAAAAATGACAATAACTGTACTATGGGTAACTATTACAAAGCAGTACTAATGAGAACAAAAAATTATTAGAAACCAGATTTCAATGAAGATAATGCAACTGGAAATCACAGTGGTAGGAACTAACAGAAATAACTACTCGTAAAATAATATCAACAATATTGACAATACAACATGATAAAATATCCTTATGCGTGTACGAAAGCGAGATTTTGTGAGGTAGTAAGTTCTGAGGGAAACCTGAATAGAGTCTACCAGCTAAGGACATTCTGAAATACGGAAGGTATCGAGAGGGGGGGGAGGAGGGTACTTAGTTACAATCGAGTATGAAGTGCGTACAGAAGAAATGCCAGTCATTGTTACCATTTTGGTAAGTAAGTTATCAACTGTAATTTGAAGCTCGCTAGTATCTGTTTGTTTGAATCTTATTACTGTATTTTTACGTACATTACCTATTATATTTTTAATTATATACATAAATGTTTTTGTGATCTCAAATGCTTGGAGTCTGCTCTTAGGATAATACAGCAGTGGCACCTGGAGAATGCACAGGAAGTACGGGTACGAAAGCACCTGATGACTCCAAATGTGTTATTTTATCAGCAGAATGATATCACTACTGATGATGCCGTAAACAAATTAGGTCAGCAACATCCCTGAGGCCAATAAATCGTCGGGGAAGACGGACATCGCTCTTACGTGACAGGGATTTTTAATGATTGTTTTCTCATTTTTGCAGTCTTTCTGACGGCAAAATATTTAGTTCTTGCACTTTCGCTCCGATGAATTATCTATTTCTGCCAATTATTAAATCTTGCTCAAGTTTTCTGCAACAGCTGCTGTCCATAGTTTTGTTACGTGCCGTCATCTAATCTTGGAGGAACAATGGCCGCTATGGCTGCTATGACTTTGAGGTCAGCAGGCCATGCTGAATGGTGCTAAGCATAACGTACGAGTCTCCTACTACCGACTTTACAATTTTTATGGCGTCATAATAACGACAGTGGAGTAAATATATTATTACAGGGTTCTTTGATCAAACCTAAAACCTCTGAGCATACTTGACACCCTCTTCAGGAGCTACGTTTACATTTTATTTAATATCGAATCACTGAGTAGTACTGCGGTATACAACACTGCAGGTTATTAAAATAACAGCTGTAACTTTCAAGTTTATAAATAATGAATCTTTGTTATGTAGGAGACTTAGTTAAATGGTTCCATCTCGTCGACATTTAAACAAACTACCTTTGTTCATTACCGACATATTAATCATACAGCTCTACACAAATTTCCTTTCGCAGTCAGTGTTGGCTGCTTTAGTAAACCATTGCCAGCAAGTAGCTTGGTTCGCCAGGCGATGTTGACTCGCTACAAGGCATGTGTTACATACACACATGTGCATGCAAATTTCTCGTGGGGTGTCAACACAGAATGGCATAACCGCCTAACTACCCTTGTACCTACTGTATGGTATTCTGCTGCCGGACAGCCACTGCAGCTGGACATGGCAGCCGGCATAAAGTGCTCCACAGCTAGAGGATTGATAAGGTAACAAGGCACATACTTTTCCTGATACACATTTAATAATGAGAGGATGTTGTTAGTTGAAATTTCAGACGTTTCGTGGAAGATTAAAGCTCCAGACAGGACACAAAAACCTGTGAACAGTTGAGTCAAATAACCATACAGAGCGGGGCGAAAACTGCGGTATACTAGGTGGGTGGGTAGCAACAGTGGCGACGTTCCTCATAAGTAAAAATTAGGCAATGTACACATTCTGACTCTCCAGAAAAATACATTTATGTATCTTTCTTCGTTTGTTGCAATTAATACGGTTGTCAACCATAAAAAATCATTTTATTGTAAAGGTGGTTTCTGCGATGAAGTTGCAAACTTTGAGGACGATAGAAAAGGGGTAAATGTATCAATCTGAGGTAAGGGATCCTGGTTTGAAAACGACGAGTCGAAAGTTATGAGCAAAAATTTTTCTGATAGTTCTGACGATGGCCCTTTTCTACAGCAAACACCTAGCTTTCCACATTTTGGATGGAGGTAGTATGGACCAAAACAAGAGAAAAAGTCCTGTAAACAAGGGCTCTGAATTGGATACCATAAGAGCTCTGAACACTTGTTCATCTTCGCTACTCTGAAATACATTTCTTCTACTGAAGATATAGAATGATAATAACGTTTGATTAATTAAAAAAGCTTTAAGGGTTTTCACTTAAAAACAAGAGTATTTCATTTAAAGCACGTCCTCGTAATTTTACAAATCCACAAAAAACTCTGAACGTCAGACTGCATACAGGTGTGTCGGAAATGGTTGTCATCTGTTTAGCGTTTTACAGGCACGGTCGTTATCCCGGCGTCGTTTACAACTTTCGCTTTGAATGAGTGTCTTTGCACCACCGTGTAAGGTTCCCACGCAATTATGATGTTGCTTGCAATCGTGTTTACAGGTGTTCATTTTCATTTTCCATTGGTATAGCTTTTTAACGGTTGTCATGTTTTACGAGATACTAATGTTTACTCCTCTAAACAATTCTTTTAATATTTTCTTTAAAAAAAATGAATCTCGGTCATGCAGACACGCCGTAAGAAAACGGGACTTTTACCTAACAAAAGTGTATTAGGACCACGATATAGCCTTTTACAGAGAAACTACGATTACATGTATAGCCTATTTTCTACAAATAACTTCATGAAAAAGTCGGTGGCGTTCACGGTTGACTTACAATTTATCTTAACACTGACTTTTCACTCAGACATAATAGTGTGGTGGAAATTAGACTCTCATGGTGGCGTAGGCTGGTGACTCCATTACAAAACATAGTAGCAACTCGTAAATTATGCGCAGTGGAATGCAATACTGATATAGCCATCTGCTCACTGCTCACTGAATCGCATGATGTATCAGACAGGCGATAATCGCTGCGTCACTTGATAGCAATCAACTTCTCTTCCACTCGCTAGCAGAGATGGCGGAATTGTCATTCATCAGTTTTCGACAAATCATCTGAATTATGTCGATACTGATAGTACATCATATGTAAATATGGATATACTAGGAAAATAGTATCTTTGATTAATCGAAATGAGTGATTCTTATTCTAAGGAAGTTTTTAGTTTTGAAACAGAGGGCTGATACTATTTTGTTAAAAGCTGCCACAAGACGTTTACATTTATTACTGTTGCATTACTAAATCTATTTATAACAAATCTGGCTGACAGTATCCACATGTTCCGCTAAATGTACCTACAATATTATATAATGGTACCACACATAGAGGAGATATGACTTCTTCAAAACTGAGATACATAAAAACAAGTCACATAATACATGACGTTTAAATTTATTATGTCTTTGCTGCTAACTATATTCGCAACATATTTCACGGATAGTATCTACATATGCTGCACAAACGTGATCAAATATTTTTTGTTGCATACTGAACTCCTTTTCGAGCCACTGAAACTTCTAACAGTGGGCAATAAAGGTCATTTATCCATCTAGTGCTGTAGTTATGGATATCACTGCTCCTCTCAAATTGTGATGGATTGTTTATCACGAAGTTCATTAACGAATATATGTACTGTGACGGCACACTTAAAATATATAGATCCATGAAAAGGTCCTTACATAACGCCCGAGGATGAACACGACATGTTATTCTTACTGCTCGCTTTTATGCGATCAGTGCCTTCTTTTTATGTGATGAGTTACCCCAGAAATTTTTTTCCATAAGGCATTGTTAAACGCAAATACGCAAAGTGTATCAGGAAGTTGATAGTTGGTTTCCAGGATTAGCAATTATACTAACAAAACAAAGTAGTTGCATTTAATTGTTTGAGAAGCTCAGTAATATTCTGATTCAAGTTCAAGTTTTCATCAATACGTACACCCAAAAATTTGTAGCATACTAACCTATTTACTGACTCCCGCTCAGGTGCTACGTGAATTACTGGTATCACTATTTGTTTAATAGAACTTGTAGGGAAGCAGCCTACTCACGCCGTAGTAAATTCACAGCAGTCTTTCCATTGTGTGCCAGCCAGTCCGCTGTAACTAGAATGGCGAAAGACAGCATAAATAACATTCTAAATAATAGGAACATTTTAAACAACAATAATTCCACCTGCCGCCGCACATAGGCCGGCATCGGCATAGGCAGGCATCGGCCGGGAAATTAAGTGTTTCTTCTACAAACATTTCTAACAACAATAATTTCACCGCCGCCCCACATATGGTGCATCGGCCGGGAAACAGAAATCGAACTGAGTAAAAGTGAAAGTGATTTTTAAATATTCAGATACGCGAGTGAAATGCGACACGCAGCTGAGTAATAGAACAGTGAAAGTGTTAAGTGTGTATGTGGACGAAGAAATTGGATTAACGACGCATCGGGATTAACGGAGCTGGCACTGAGTCTAGCGGCGCTACCGGCATCACGAGAATCCAGTCGTCTGCCGGAGCAGCCGGAGCCGTGCCTGCAGTTGCGGGCCACGCAAACCCACAACAGCCGTCGGAGTGCCGTCTGCAGTTGAACGTGCCACATCACATCAGTAATCCTGGTACGCCGCGCCGGCAACGCCGTACGTCGTGCAGAAGGAACTAAGTTAAGTGAAAAGCTGTTAAAAATTTTACTAACCTGCACTAAAAGACTGTCGGCGATGGAACCGCCAAAAGAAACTGAAATTAAACTTAAATCAGAACCTATGTCTGTTGAGGGAACTGTAAATCCAGACAATGGTTCAAGTGTAAATATGCATGAAAGTAGTAATATTAAAGTGAAATATGAAGTATTGTCTCCTGACAATAGTGTGAAAAGGGGCAATGATTCAATAATAGAGACCCCTGTAGTAAACCAGAAATCAAAAATTGTTAATTTATTGGATGATAGTTTATCTGATGAATTAAAACCAAAACAGCCATCAGAGGTGGTAGAGTTTAAAAAGGATAAGTTAGATATAACTAATCAATCAGAAGTTTCATTTAGTTTTGATGATTCTGGTGTTGGAGCTAGTTTTTCATCACCTGAGTGTGATAAAAAGCCAGCTAGTGAGCAACCCAAAGATGCTGGGGCTATTGATTTGAATGTTATATTACAAGCAATAGCTGCCAGTAATGCTCAAATGACAGCTGAATTAAAGTCTGAAATAAGTGAACAGGTCAAAAGCAGTCATGCTGAATTAAAATCTGATATAATTGAGGTAAATAACAGGATTGTGGCCAGCCAAACTAATTTTAATAAACGATTGGAGGTAATGGACGATACCTTCAAGGCTGGTTGCAATAAGTTGAAAGAGGATCTAGACAGTTTGAATTATAAAATTGATTACAATCATGAGGATATTAAGAAAAAGGTTGCTCAACAATTTTCTGAAATGTATAAAACAGTAAAATACGAAGTTGCTGAGGTTCGCAAAGACTTCCAAATGGAAGATGTGAAGCTGGAGCACAAGTTAACGGAAAAGATCGAGGCGGCGTCTGAACTGTGCTCAGACAGGTTTAAAGATATTAATATAAAAGTAAACATATGTCAAGCAGAAGTAGACGCAATCAAAACTGATACTACTCATATTGTGCAAAGAGTAGATAATGTTGAAATGAGAGTAGATAATATCAGTACTAACATTGCTAACATTGAAAGTAAAGTAGCTTCAGTGACTTCCTGTAATGGTAGTATACAACAAGTTGTAGCTGCAAACGCCGCTTTTATCGGGTGTCGGCAGTTCTTGCGGTTCGATCCAGATAAAAATATCCACCCGCTAGATTTCTGGAACGATTTTGAAGATGTGATTCCACCAACTTGGTCTGAACGAGAGAAAATCTCATTTATTAGAAGCCATTTAGCAGGTGACGCCATGCGTCGGTCAGCTGATGTTATGTTGAAGTGTAAAACATTAGCGGAGTTTGAAATAGGTTTCATTAATAAGTATTGGTCTAGCAATAAGCAGAATGAAGTGTTGAGAGAATTTTGGAGTGGAAAACGCTTCAATGCAGGCAAGGAATCTATTAAAGAATTTGCTAGGTCATGGATTTCACGTTTGTCACATTTGGCGGAAAAGCTAAAACCGGAAATGATTATACTAGGTCTTGAAGCCAAACTGCCATGGTATTGGCAAACTAGAATTATATCTGCCCCTAGAGACAATCTGGATCGTTCCATTGAATATTTGGAACGTGTAGAACGTGTTGCTGCCAATGAGGAGCAAGCACGTAATAACAGAAATGCTAATAACAATAGTAGTAATTTTAAGGACGAGCAGAATGGCAATGTAAACATCAGAACAGTAGGTGTTCGCCATCCTAAGAGAGGTAGGAATTGGAGAAATAATTATCAGAACCAACAATGGCATCCAAATGATAGTAATTTTGTTCCGAACAAAATTATGCAGGTAAACAACAGTGCCCAAACCAATGCTGTGCCAGTTAATTATCATGGAACTAAAGCAAACAGTAATAGGCGGAGGCAGGAAAACTAGTTCCCGTCTATGAGGACACTGGCGCTCACCAGGCGGTTACTTTTCCTAAGCCAGTAGTTACGGGAATTGGTATGACAGATCAGAATACTCAGACTGAACATGTGGATGAAGAGTCGGTAGCATCTAAGAATACAGCAGAAATATTAGATCACTCTCAGTATTTGATAGATACCGTGTTAGAGACGCTTTCTACGTGGGAAGAGAAAGAGAAGGCGCAGCAGTGTAACAGTAGGGAAGAGCTACAAAATACTGAATTGTCAGGTGAAGAAGCAGAAGAATTTCATGCTTATATTTACGATGAGGATGATGTGCTCTTATCTAAAGTGCCTGTGCAGGATGTTGATAATGTACTAATAGATTTAGGACAGGAGATAAGTGAGAATGTAGAGGGTAGCCTGTTGGGGGTCGATGAACCCAGTAGCTGTGACCATTGTCACTTGAGAAGGAACCCGACAATAATAATGAAAATGGTTTAGCTTTAACTAGTGTTATGCCCGGTCTGGAGGCGCAGAATCGCTCAGACTACAGTAATTTGGGTCATGTTCAGCAAACTAAATGTAATGAAGTCGTGCGGTGTTTCGATTTGAAATTAATAGACCGACTGGAAAAGGCAGCTGAAAATGTAATTCAGGAAACCCCTACACACTTTGACCTAAATGTAATGAAGACAGATGTCGATCACTTTAGTTGGAGACAAATCCAAAAGGAACTATCGGATGAGTTTGAGGAACCACCTGTACAACCTAGAATAAGCCACCCTATAATAATAGTGAATATGTTGGGTATCAATTTACGTTGTCTCTTAGACAGTGGAAGTGAGGTGAGTGCGATATCTCAGTCCTTCTTTGATGCATTACCTGGTAAAGACAAGCGTACAGTAATGAGGGTATCAGGACTAAGAATAATTGGTGCTACTGGCAAGGTGTCAAAAACAGTAAAGCAAGAAGCTTTGCTGCCCTTTAACATTAATGGTAATTTAATTGATCATACATGTTTAATTGTAAACAATCTCAGTATTGAGGTTTTAATTGGCATAGATTTCTTGTCGAAATATCAGAGTGTTGTTGACTTTGAAAGAAGCCAGTTAAAAATGGTCTTGCCAATAACCGGAGTAATTACAGTACCTTTTAGTGATAAACATGTAGTAGCTAATGATGACACTTGGGAGCTGCCTATACGAGTTCTGAAAAATAGGAGGTATTGGGACGAAGGTATTAATCTTAGTAAAAATAAGCTGAACACAGAAGAAGAAGAAGCAATTCTTTTGGACAAAATAGAAGCTAAATTGCAATAAATCGATAAAATTTCAGCGAATCAGAAGGAAGAACTGAGACAGGTTCTAAAAAGGCATCATAAAGTATTTTCAGATCGACGTGGCGTGGTCAAAGGTTATGAATGAATGCTGTAGGGAGGAGGTTGTTCTGTAAGCTCTACACAGTGTGGCAGCTGTGCAGTCCCAGCTGTGTGAGATCTTCTTTCCTTTTCAGGTCTCACTCACTCTTCATCTTTCCTATCCACCTAAAATTTCGACCTCTTCTTTCCAACACCAAATTTTCCGGCATGGTTATCAAGTCAGCATTAAGCTAATGAATGCTGTAGGGAGGAGGTTGTTCTGTAACCTCTACACAGTGTGACAGCTGTGCAGTCCCAGCTGTGTGAGATCTTCTTTCCATTTCAGGTCTCACTCATTCTTCCTCTTTCATGTTCACAAAAATTTCCAATATGAAAATTTTCCGTCATGGCTAACAAGCCATAAGTTCTGTAACCATTCTATCCACCGATTAGTGAAGAAAAATACCTAATGTGACAAACCTAATAGTGACAAACAATAGAGAAGTATGACGTAATTAAGATATAAATGTATTTGAGTAACAATTATGTATAGAACCCTGGTAATATAGTAAGTACAAAGTGTTGTTTTATTGGAAATGGTCCCACAATAATATTTAAAAAGATATATGAATTCGTGTACAAGCAGGATCTGAAGTGGCAGTGAAACCTATTGTATGCTGTAGAGCTAACTAATTAATAGTAAGAGAGATTGCTTAGTGTTATGAAAAATATGCAGATAAGTTGTAAGAATAAACTCACCTTGTGTAGCAAGGAATAGCAGTGTAATAGAATTGAGCAGTGTTTGTGGTTGAGACGTGAAGGACACGTCCCTGAAGTATTTATAAGGTTGGAGCTGGCCATTATTTAGTGGTAGTGTGTGACAGGACACACCTACACGTATTGAGGTTATGACTTGGAGGCGTGAATGCGACCATAGGTACCCTTATGTTAGATGAGACAGAGCAGCTCATGGTGTCCTATAGGTTTAAGGAATTTAGCATTACGCTAGTCCATGATTACTTAACATGTACACACATGTACAAAGAAGCTGAAAAAAAACAACTACTAATCAAATATACTCATACTATCTCTGAGAATAAGGTAATCGAAGATGAGTCAGCTAAGTGAATAAAATACAAATGTATCAAGAATGTACCGAGCATTGGTTCAGTGTTCCGGCCCAGAAATAATATATTGAAATTAAATAGGATTCATGACTGTATGCCTTGAGCATAAAATTTTCTCTTAGTACGTGACTAACGGCGTTTTGAGCCATTTGTTTACCGATTTTATGACAGTCAAGTAACCATGAGAGTAAAATTAAAAAGATTCTGTTAACTTTGTTCCAGCAAAATATTGAAGGATAAAATGTATATATCCCCATTTCATTGTGACCCACCCTTAGATGTTAAGTGAACAGAGTCTGAGGCACTCTTTTTGTTTGTTCTACAGGACAAACCAGATAATGGCAGCCTGGTAGCTGCGTGAAAGCGTGGAGTGACTTGGACACAACTCACAGTGACCCCTCCCCTTTCCCAATGTAATTTAGAGTGAACGTGAAGGACGCACACCATAGCAACTTCCCCTCCTCTACCCTTGTGAATGGAAGTGTAGGACGCCAGCCAAAGCGGCTACAACCACGTGTGTAAAAATTATTTGTGAAATTTTCTTTCAGGTTTAGAAAAGACTGCTAAGACATAATCATCTGTTTAAGTATCTTGAAAAACTGTTAATTTATTTGAATTTGTGTATGTAAAAATGTATTTAATGGATTTAAGATTTTCATAATTTTACATATTTTATGTGTTTGTTTGTCTAAGGCAATATGTATGCCAAAGTGTTTCATTGATTTTGCTTAAATTTTGAGGGATAATATTGCTTGAGAGGCAGTGAACATGCCCGCAATTTAAATAATTAATGTAGGTAGTCAGTTTTCTTTTAATGTTTCTATATGTTTACATTTCAATTTTAATTTTTCATAGGGAGTTAAGCTGTACTCTTGCTTCCCTTTTGCTATTAAATTTTTTTTCATTCATTAACATTCAAAAACAAAAAATTTAAGTAGAGGGTGATGTAGGGAAGCAGCCTACTCACGCCGTAGTAAATTCACAGCAGTCTTTCCATTGCGTGCCAGCCAGTCCGCTGTAACTAGCTCTGACGTCATAAATGTTGCGCAATACTTTAAAAATCAAGTAAATAATCTAAAATGTTTCTAGCATGTCAGGAGTAATACTAAATTAATATGTGTTGAATATCAGTTCGATAACTTTAACCATTTTCGAAATTTGGACATTTTTCTGTAAAAATCATTGGCGCAACAGAAAAGAGCTAGAAAGTTAAAAATTTATAATTAGATTCATGTTTCATAATTATTTAATAAAAACAGTACTTTGGATTTCACAAATTAAAATTTTAGTGGAAATTCACGATTTTCTGGTTTTCGTCTTAAAACTTAAGGAAGCAAGATAGATTAAGTAGGCTAATAAATAAGGCTGGGCTGTTTATATTTAAGTAGAATGGAGATCCGCTATCACCATAAGGATGTGAGAAGTTTCATTTGAATACCTATAAAACTATAGCGATAGCGTATCTCCAAAGAGCAAGTTCATAGCTCGTCTACTGCGTGTAGTGTAATTAAATTAATTCTCTCGCCCAAAATATTTTACTTAGCCACGTCAGACTTTTATTATGATTACTTACCTGTGTGCTGATTGCACATTTAAATTGAGAGCTTCATCTGCCATCAGCAAAGGAAGCAATGATTTATTTGATAACTTAAAGTGGTGCATTACTAGCCCAGCGGTTAGTCGGGAGAGCCGATTTGATCAGGCGTTCCCTTAGCCGTCCGCACCGCGGCTTTATATATAAAAACGCTGCATGAGAGAAAAGTCCCAGTTTTCTCCAGATGCTGATTAGCGCACCACCTGTGCCGGGAGTCACGTCACGTCGGTATCATTGCTATAAACAGCCTCGGATGCCGTAATAAGTTACTCGGGATATGTGTAACCATGAAATCGTTTTCGAGTGAAGTGTTAATTCTGGGATGACTTTAATGATCTATCTTCAGTTTGCGTATGTCGTATTTTCATGTGCCGCCGCGGGACAGACATTCTACCATTATTTAGCGTGGCGTTTGATGAACATTATCATCAAATTATGGCGAGCATTCACTTAAATATTTAATTTGAACAGTTATAGTTGCATCAGCGCATTAGACTCTGAACTGGTCTGGTAGTTGGATTGTGTGGATCCTTTTTGGTCTGTGACTTTCAGAATATAGTGAACATTTTAGAGAGAATGGTTTTTGATTATGAATCCCAGACAATCTCCTAATTCCACAGAGATATAAGCTGTAGCTATAAATGTATTTCTCAGATGAAGTGGGCACTAGGAATTCTAATTACAGGCTTCACGTTTGGCTAATCACTTTCTGGTTGCCAATATTGTAGTTAGAGAGCCAGTGTTGAGAACGGCAAACAACAGCATTAAATAAATAATAGGAACATCAATAACAAATAATTCCACCCGCCGCCCCACAGTGGTCATTTCTCGAAACATTGATGGGAGGAAGTAGTATAATGTCACATACTTCTCGGAACGAACAGCCTCAGACTTTCAACAGTAATCTTCTCGTGATATGTAGCATCTTTTTCGTTGTGTATGTCACTGGTGTTTCTGGACACTTCTGTAATGCTCTCACGCCGACTAAAGGTTCCCACAACGAAAAATGTCGACTCCTGTCTGTCTCTGCTATTATTATAATTTGGTGAGGGCTCCAGACTGAATACCAAGACTCAACGATCTGTTTCGTAAGTCGGTTATTTCGAGGATGAATTGCATTTCGTCGCTCTGGACGGGTACACTCACGTATATTACTATTGTTGCTGTTTCCAGTGATACATCGAGAATAGTATTTTCGAACAGCGATCGAACTCTTCACCTGTTTGTGGGCAAGAAGTTACAGACGTTACATTTATTTACTTTTAGTGCCTAATGCCAGTACCTGCACCAGTTACCGATCCTCTGCAGGTCTTCATGCATTCCGCCACAGTAATCTATCGTAATCTGTGTATAGACCTAGTCACTTTATTTGGAAGTAGTGCACTTATAAAAAAAAAGTCCTCTGATATCTGTTTCCTACACAGAAAATGTGGAAAACAGTGATTTCTTATGTTACCCAGTAAATGTACGTAGAAGACAGAAAGATGAAAATAATACATCCTTATCGTTTGTACATCAACGTAACACGAGGGCCCGATCGGTCACAAAATGCAAACCACAGTGAGATGAAGCTTTGCACAGATGTATTGAGCAATGCCTGCAGGAAGCCCGTTGTGTTGGACAATGTCTGTAGTATGACCGTCGATTGCGCCACGTTGCTGTTTGCAGTTCCGCGCGCAAAGTGAGCGTGTAAAGTCTACTAGACAATAGCGTCTCCCGCAAAGAATAAGGGCCTCCTGAGAGGTTTTCACTGATTTCATGCAGTAGCATATACCGATACATTTCCTCCTTTTGACAGTTCTCGGCCGCACACTGCTTGGGGAATGAAGGCGCTCCTGCAGCGTTTTCGACGGGAAGTGTCCGATCAACCTCTGTGGAGCCCGCTCTTGCCTCAATCAGAGTTTCATCTCTGCTCACGAGAACCACATTCTGGCACCGACAAGGGGCTGCAGACCAGCGCAGCAGCTTATTTCTATGGTGAGGCTTCTGGGAAGTCGGTACAACGGTGCGACAAACTACATATTTCCGACATCTTGTTGGTGGAAAAGCAACCAATGCAGTACTGAAAAAGTATAGGTCCGTGTCTACAGTCTCAGCCTATTTATGTAGTCCACTGTCAACCGGTTCAGGTGCAAAGTACCATCCTCAGGCTATTGTCACGCTTGCTTCCCAGTGCGCAAAATAAACAAATTGCGACTGTAGACACAAACATATAGATTTTCGGTGCGATTAATGTCTAACTTGGAGCGGCCACTATGTTGAGAAGTAGCTGGAAGATGTTGCTGTTACAAGTAAAACATTTTCCATATTCACTGTGGTTTTCATTTCGCAATCGATTGAACCTTAATAAACAAGCAGGCCCCTTAATATCCAAATCTAAATGCCAATACTTCTTTAGCCCGCGCGACCGCAACGGTCGAAGGATCGAGTCCTGCTTCGGGCATGGATGTTTGAGGTGTCTTTAGTTTAGTTAGGTTTAAGAAGTTCTAAGTTCTAGGGGACTGACGACCTCAGATGTTAAGTCCCATAGTGCTCAGAGTCATTCCAACCATTTGAACGTCTTTAGAAGTTATTGCTATTTCCTGTATATCGATTTATCGTGAACATCTGAAATAGCGGCTCCTCCGCCGTCCAACCGTACGCAGGAACGAGCAAGTTCTGTAGAGATAAAGTTCATTCCAGAAAAGATTCTTCCCACGAGGACAGTAAATCAGAGAATCAAATGTCGATCTGCACTTGAGTGGAAACATTTCATAAAGGAGTGTATATCTGTAGAAAAATACAGCTGTTCTAGTGTGACCTTGCGGTTTTTTACTGTTATTGCAACAACATCATCCGTCCAGACTTCGCAACACTTTAGAAGCGGTCAGGCGAGCTACCTATGGAATACTGGTGCCAGAACGACGTATCTTTCTGACAGGAAAACCTTTATCTCTATTAATAATGTCATCGGATAATCTTATTGCGATGGATTCCTTAAATACACAATCCCAGTAACGGGATGCCAGAGCAATAATTGCGACTGTTTAAAAGACATATTATGCCCTTCATTGAGACAATCTTCAGTGACGGCATATTTTTCAGGCTGGGGCAAAAGTATACGATGCTGAAGTTCCAAACATCGTTTGCATCTTAATTTGCGACTCATTGCTTTTCTTAGTGTCTACCGCCGGCGGCGCTGCTTTTCTTCGCTTCGCGGAGGGCAACCCTTTCGTTTCCTCCCTCACGCACAGTGGTCTGTTCCCAGGGTATAAAGGAGCAGCTGTATCTGATGTCACCTCAGTTTCGGCGTGATTGTGCACCTGCAATCTCACCTAAAGATGGTGTCAGTTGGACCGTCGAAGTATCGTGGGGTCAGGTCGATGAAATCCGGCCGCATACCCGTGAATAGTATGAACAAGCATTACGCCTGAAAAACCTACGTAATCACATATTTCAGACTGTTTATACACATTTCGTCGCTATCTATAGCGAATTTCGCCCTTCACTTTCATTTCCACGTGGCCCAATGTTAATGACGTCATGTGTCCGGGACTACCTGTCGTACAATGATATACACTACTGGCCATTAAAATTTCTACACCAAGAGGAAACGCAGATGATAAACGGGTTTTCATTGGACAAATATATTATTCTAGAAGTGACATGTGATTAAATTTTCACGCAATTTGGGTGCATAGATCCTGAGAAATCAGTACCCAGAACAAACAGCTCTGGCCGTAATAACGACCTTGATACGCCTGGGCATTGAGTCAAACAGAGCTTGGATGGCGTTTACAGATACAGGTGTCCATGCAGCTTCAACACGATACCACAGTTCATCAAAAGTAGTGACTGGCGTATTGTGACGAGCCAGTTGCTCGGCCACCATTGACCTGGCCAGGGCAGCACTCGAACATTTTCTGTATCCAGAAATGTCCGTACAGGACCTGCAACATGCGGTCGTGCATTATCCTGCTGAAATGTAGGGCTTCGCAGGGATCGAATGAAGGGCAGAGCCACAGGTCGTAACACATCTGAAATGTAACGTCCACTGTTCAAAGTGCCGTAAATGCGAACAAGAGGTGACCGTGACCTGTAACCAATGGCACCCCATACCATCACGCCGGGTGATACGCCAGTATGGCTATGACGGCGATTCGATAAACCGCAATCGCGATAGGCTACAACCCGACCTTCATAAAAGTCGGAAACGTGATGGTACGGATTTCTCCTCCTTACACGAGGCATCACAACAACGTGTCATAAGTCAACGCCGGTCAACTGCTGTTTGTGTATGAGAAATGTCCCGCGCTATATCTGGCTACTGTCTGGAAAATGTGTTGTGGTAAAGAAGTAATTCATTTAAGCATAATGCATGATGCGACAGTTTTTCATGCACCTCATTGTTTGGAGTCCTGAACTGTGTTTCGTACAGTGGCATATTTTTGTTGGTACATTCTGCGACGTATGAGCATACTGTCAGTAAAATACGTTGCGAATGGAGTTGGTAGCAAAGAAGTAATATATTGAAACGTCACACTTGATGAGGCCATTTTTCACGCGTTCAGTGTTTACGACGTCATCACTCCTGAACTTCGTACCGTACACTCAGTGGTATACGCGAATAGTGTCTGAAATATATGTTGCGAATGCAGTTGGTAGCAAAGAGGTGATGAATTAAAACATCTTGCTTCATGAGGCAGTTCTCCTGCTTGAACACGATAATGTAGTGAAAGGTAAATATTTTTCCTTTCATGATTTAGTGGGGGTTGCCAGCTAGAAAAAGTTTTATAAGGGTGTGATATAATGTGCAGGTCAGAAAGTACTCTCATTCTCAAATACTAAACAAATTTCTCAAATGCTGAATAATGTATTTGCATTCGCACGTCGTGGGCTGCACTTACTTTTCATCTCCACTTCATCACTTTAGCAGGTGGATATATATAAGGTATCTGGTGTGTCAATTCAGGGTGTATGCTATTTACATTCCAGATCTCATCCAAATCTGTCCAGCCGTCTCATTGTGAAGAAGTAAGACACACACACATACACTCACAAACTTCCGCATTTGTAATATGTATAAGATTGTGTGAAAATCTGATACATATTCTTTTCGGTTAGGAGCTTCTGAGCCGTTATCCAGCTTCGACCTAGAAGGAAAGAGGCACCTGGGTTACATATGCGAGGGAAGTGGAGGTGCAGAACAATGAGCAAAAATATTAGTACAAACGTTGAAGAAAACATGAAGATTTTGTTATACCAGTCAGTCATTGATTTCTGTTCGTTTCGCTATTCACTTTTTATTTCATTTGTGCCTGATCAGGATGATTGGAGTTAATCTTGATTGATTTCATTGAAAAGGATGTCAGTAACATACTGCTACGAGGCACAGTAATTTTATTGTTTTCGCATAATGTGCGTGGGTTTCTAGTTCAAAGGGTGATCTTTTAACTGTCATAGAGAAATGTGTGACAAAGTGAGTTCTTGTTTTCAATCAATAACTGAATGTGAATCTTCATATAATCTTACTGTAAATACTGCACGAAGCTAGGATGTGTGTTTTTTTCTCACTTCCATATATACTGTCTTCAAAGCATTACAAAAATGAACAGAATCACTAAAATTCTCTGAGGACAACGCTGAAAAAGTTGATTAGACTAGGGAACTTACCGATTACAGGAAAATTCTATCAGTTTTCAAACATACCAGCCCCAGTATCACGCAGTAAGGGAATGCAACTGAAGAAATTAACCTTTAGCGAACGTGAATATTTTTATGCGTAGCTACAACGTACTAAATGGTTCAAATGGCTCTGAGCACTATGGGACTTAACATCTCAGGGCGTTAGTCCCCTAGAACTTAGAACTACTTCAACCTAACTAACCTAAGGACAGCACACACATCCATGCCCAAGGCAGGATTCGAAGCTGCGACCGTAGCAGTCACGCGGTTCCGAACTGAAGCTCCTAGAACCGCTCGGCCACTACAACGTACTACTTCCATGAATTTAAACTGCGTGCTTGTAAATTAGCACTCAGGCGTATCACGTATCTTCTGTAACAGTGAAACTACCTGATCTGTGATCCAATTAATGGATAAATATCAGGCTGTTAATTACTGTTTGACACGCAATCGAATTTGTGCAAACAACGAATGAAACCGGGAAATGGAACTAGTCTGATGCTATTACACAGAAATTTAACGCTTAAGTGGGCTTTATCTACACACCAATATCACCAGAACTTTTGACTTACAAATGTGTGTTATACAGATCCTGAATAGTGATTCCCCTATGCCATCCAAGTTGGGTTAAAAAATTAAAGACGTACGGCGAAGGATTTCATAGGCGTGTTGCTAGATATGTTACTGGTAGGTTCGATCAACATGTTAATGTTACAGAAATGCTTAATAAACTCAAATGGGAACCCTGAATTGAAGTAGACACTTTTTCTCGCGGAACACTATTGAAAACAGGCATTTACGACAGACTGCACTACTATCGTACTGCCACAAGCAAACATTTCGTTCAAGGGCCACGAAGATAAAATGTAGGACATTACGAGGGCTATGGAAGCATATAGATAGACATTTTTGCCTCACTACATTGGCCGTTTGTGAGTGGAGCAGAAACAGAATGACAAGCAATGGCACGAGATACTCAACACCATGCACTGTATGAAGGCTTGAGGAGTATGTATGTAGGTGTAGAGCTACGTTTCGTTGAATCTATGTTCTTCTTTAAAAATGCTCATTTCTCTTCACATATCATCACTGTTTAATGTATACAGTCTTGCATAGCCTTTTATCGACATTATTCCTGATCCCTGTATCTAAGATGCTTAGTGCTCTTCGCTCATGTCTCTAAGCCGCACAGTAAAACTGTAATAGACTTAACTTTGGAAAAATTTCATTCGTGCTTCTTCCTCCTCGTTACCCTGCTTTTTCGGATTGTTCCATAGATAAGCCGCTATGTATTTAGTTTCTGTACGACAAGAAGGTCAGTCTTAAATTATGTCACAGCCAAGGTATTACAAGTGAGACCTGCTTAACAGATCTGCTGTCTAACGTTATTTCAAATCACCCTGAGTATTTTGCCTCTAAAAGCCGTAGTATTTGGCTTTTGTGCATTAAATTTGATGTTCTAACCTTTGTGTTATCGTCAAAATATCTGCTCAGTGTCTAACACGAAATCGCCATGGAAACGCCTAATCTTTTGTTATCATCTACAGTTTGTTAAATGTTGTTGTTGTTGTGGTCTTCAGTCCTGAGACTGATTTGATGCAGCTCTCCATGCTACTCTATCCTGTGCAAGCTTCTTCATCTGCCAGTACCTGCTGCAGCCTGCATCCTTCTGAATCTGCTTAGTGTATTCATCTCTTGGTCTCCCTCTACGACTTTTACCCTCAACGCTGCCCTCCAATGCTAAATTTGTGATCCCTTGATGCCTCAGAACATGTCCTACCAACCGGTCCCTTCTTCTTGTCAAGTTGTGCCACAGACTCCTCTTCTCCTCAATTCTGTTCAATACCTCCTCATTAGTTATGTGATCTACCCATCTAATCTTCAATATTGTTCTGTTCCTGACACTTAAATCAATACTCGATATTAACAATTTTCTCTTCTTCAGAAACGCTTCCCTTGCCATTGCCAGTGTACATTTTATATCCTCTCTGCTTCGACCATCAACAGTTATTTTGCTCCCCGAATAGCAAAACTCTTTCACTACTTTAAGTGTCTCGTTTCCTAATCTAATTCCCTCAGCATCACCCGATTCAATTCGACTACATTCCATTATCCTCGTTTCGCTTTTGTTGATGTTCGTCTTATACCCTCCTTTCAAGACACTGTCCATTCCGTTCAACTGCCCTTCCAAGTCCTTTGCTGTCTCTGAGAGAATTACAGTGTCATCGCCGAACCTCAAAGTATTTATTTCTTCTCCATGGATTTTGATACCTACTCCGATCTTTTCTTTTGTTTCCTTTACTGCTTGCTCAATATACAGATTGAATAACATCGGGGAGAGGCTACAACCCTGTCTCACTCCCTTCCCAACCACTGCTTCCCTATCATGTCCCTCGACTCTTATAACTGCCATCTGGTTTCTGTACAAATTGTAAATAGCCTTTCGCTCCCTGTATTTTACCCCTGCCACCTTCAGAATTTGAAAGAGAGTATTCCAGTCAACATTGTCAAAAGCTTTCTCTAAGTCTACAAATGCTAGAAACGTTGGTTTGCCTTTCCTTAATCTTTCTTCTGAGATAAGTCGTAGGGTCAGTATTGCCTCACTTGTTCCAACATTTCTACGGAATCGAAACTGATCTTCCCCGAGGTCCGCTTCTACCAGTTTTCCCATTCGTCTGTAAATAATTCGCGTTAGTATTTTGCAGCTGTGACTTATTAATCAGCAAACAACATTGTATCTAAGTGTAATCTTTAATCCGTTTAAATTCTTGGCTTGTACCGTGCTCCATTGTCTAACAGCAACATCACTTCGAACTTCATTTAAGATGAAAGCTGATAACGGCAATGGCAGCATGTGTTTAATGTATAGACAGAAATGCGCTCATCAAGTTGTCATCAAGTGACAGAGCAAACATGAGCTGTAAAAGCAAAATCCAATGGAAACATTTCCGTGATTCAACATTTAACACTCTGGTTTCCACACGATGGGCACGAGTCCATCACCAAACAACGTTATGCCCCGCAAATCGTTGTTGACAGCAGGAAGGAAGAATGCTAAGCTGTTGTTTATTGACGGACTGCCTCGTCCGCGAACGGTGGCGCTCGGCGATACGGCAAAGCCGGCACAATAGTTGTAATGTTTATCACACTTCACGGGTCACCGATATGTGAATAAGTCTCTCACGGGCTCTTGTTTGACAAGCTGATAGATTTTCTGTTTAGCGGGACTGTTTGCCCTCACAGCCCGCAATTTGCGTTCGCAGGTCACGCCGCACGCGCCTGTGTGTGTGTGTGTGTGTGAGTGTGTGTGTGTTTGTGTATGTGCGTGTGTGAAAGAGATTCACCGACCACCCATGTTAGTGGAATGTTGGCGGCTGTTGATTTTACTCCGGACGTGTCCCATTGTATAGAGTGAATTAATTTGTTTATCAAAACATCTGAACGTATTTGAGGATCTGCTCGACGAATGAAACAATATAATCGGCGAACGCAATTTCAGAGAGCGATTGTAAATCCATTTGGCGAGAAAAAGGCCATAGAGTATATTATGCTAGCGAAATTGTTTTCAGTGTATAATGGGTGCCGGGCGGGCGCTCTCAAATGAGATTCAGTGCGCCCGTTGGCGAGGAAGGCGTCGTCATGGATAGGGCGTATTCTATCGATTGCTGTGTAGCCTTCATATACGTGTATTGTCCATCTCTCATTGTGAGAGCAGCTCTATCATAACAAGGTGATTAGACGCATCAGTAATTTGCTTTTATACGTTTGTAAAGGGCACATATAAATCAATGAATATCATACGCGTATTAGTTAATGAAATAGCTACGCACTGATTGTTTCCTTTTCTGATTTTTCGAAGTGGAAGGTATCACTACGTGAATCTGCAAACCAACATTATCAAACGGGAGGCACAGAATTTGGCATATTATCACTTATAGAGTTCACTTGACACATTCCAAATACGTACAACGAACAATAAATCACTTCGTATTTTATCTAACTCCTTGCCTGGTTCATAAGAAGCTCACTGGGTTTGATTCTGAGTTCACTTACCAACCTGTAGGGAACAGCATTCTGTGAAGTCTTAATCATTATGATGGTCGTATTTATTGCGAAGAATTGAGGTCAGTGGCCACTCGCAGTCAACTTATAGGCAAAAGAAAGAAATACACTTGGAAAGTGTATACCACGCACGAGCCTCTGATATGAAAGTTAACTAATGTGACAAAACCGTGATACGAGGTCTCCCTGTCCACATAGGGTATAACCAACAGTAAAATTTGTCGCAAATAATCTACCACAAAAAGACATGCATAAACAATTTCACAGCTATAATATCTGCCATTTTATTAATTCGTGTGGTTCTTGTTGAAGACAGTATGATTCAGTTCTGTGCCTGCGGCACTGTGACTGATTATTTACGATAAATATTACTCTTGGTTGTACCCATGTGGTGAGGAAGATATTATATCGACGTTTTTTTCGAACCAAAAGCTATAAACTGTTTAAACAAACTGATCTTTTTATACACAAAATTTCATATTATTAGTGCATCTCTTAACATTCATTAAGAAGAATAACATAATTGCGAACATTCCACTTGAGACAGTTACTTTTTGATATATTCCATCAATAATAAATTTCACTTCACTAGAGTTGTTTGGTAGCTTACATTATGGAATTAAAAAGATTTCAGCGTAACGCGTAGTAACAGAAAGAATTTAATTAAATAGCTTTCGTCGACTTCTCAGTACCTGATGACGGTTAAAACACGCCTAAAATAGATCTCTGGCGTTACTAAGGCTAAACCACTCCCACATCATATCTCCTGGAATAAAGATGATTATGTCACTGAATGCCAAGGAATTATTATCACATTGATCAGTATTCGAAAAATCGATACAATATTAGAAAAATAAAGTACAGGATTAACATGTTTTAGACTTAGAGAAACAGTGCACATAACCAGGAGAAACCTATAAGGCCTTCTTAACTTACCAGATAAATTGGCTAGACATGTGATATGGCTTGGGTGGGCTACATGGGGGTCAGTGTTTGCGCTTCAGCTATACTGGGTCTTTCTAAGGAAAATATAGTGAGATACCAGGAGATCAGCCGGCCGGAGCGGCCGTGTGGTTCTAGGCGCTACAGTCTGGAGCCGAGCGACCGCTACGGTCGCAGGTTCGAATCCTGCCTCGGGCATGGATGCGTGTCATGTCCTTAGGTTAGTTGAGTTTAATTAGTTCTAAGTTCTAGGCGACTGATGACCTCAAAAGTTAAGTCGCATAGTGCTCAGAGCCATTTGAACCATTTGAACCAGGAGATCATTCTATTCGCGTAAGTGCAGACATAGCCCTGCGATGAGCACGCGGCTGGTGAGGGCGATTTAAAAATCTACACAAACATTTTTATTGTGTTCAATTTCCATCCAACCGCAAACAGCTATCGCAATCATATAGCCCAGGAGCATTCACAGTTAACTCTTTTCACCAATGATAGTGCATGATACTTGCTGGTGTGTAACTATATTTTTCTAAAGGTCAATTCCCATATATGTCGAAGAATTACAAGTTTTCAGTCCTTTGATATAAATACATCTCTGCCGTTGGTGCAACGTCAAACCTTGTAGCGGTTGATTCTATTTCGTTTTCCTATCGTTTCTTGATCTGCGCCCCTACTAATATTAAATAATAACATTTCCATTTCAATATCTTAGATTCAAAAGAAATCTATAGAGCAGTTAACATATCGTTACCCAGTGGTGTTCCTACTGAAAGTTTAGAATTTCTGATGATATTAATTTTGAATCACCCTTATGTGTATATCTCACTATGGGATCTTAATTCGCCTTAAATAAAATTGTGTATTTCGATTCGTAAAAAGCATACTTTTATTCTCGCTTCTCTATTCTTATTCGTGACAGAATAGTTACAAAGGGAGTTCACCACAAGAAGTGGCAACTGTTTCAATACCTCTTAATTAAGAACTCCAGTTATATGTTAAAGATTCACTGCAAATTTGTTAGTAAGGTAGTCGGTAAAATACTTCTGTAGCAGAGGTCAGGGAGGTAATTATTCCGGCTCAGAGTCCCAGATAGAGCGTGCTCTAGCTCCACGTATCTTGAAGGAGTTTGCGAAGTCCTCATAAGAGCGAGGGAGAGGGGAAGTGTCTTTATTTAATAATTTTATTGAGTTGGAAATCCTTTTGATCACTACATCCACTTCGACGGATAGAAAAGGAGACAGAGAGAGAGCGTGGGTATTCAGAGAAAGCGGAAGTGCGTCGGAGACGTGGAAAAATACGCTTCGTCTCCCGGATGTCTTTGAATGGGACCCGAAATAATTTTCCTGTCAGCGCGCTTTGTGTGTCTCGAATGGTTTCGGGCCAGACGCGAGGGCGAAGCAAGGACGACGGAGCCACACGACGGACTGCCTGCCCGCCGAAAGCTGCCGACGGATCATTAGTTTGCAATAGCGTGCCACCGTAGCGTTGCACCATAAAAGAAGTTTCTATGTCAGCTGTACCAAAATGTATCTCAGGTCGATGGCAGTGTTATATATGTAACATAGCGTTCGTTATTCCAAGAAATACTGGGAAGGAGTATTTTGAGTTCTTCTCTGCAAACTGCTTAATGCGATCTTTAGCTAACGTAGCAGCGTATGCTACATTTAAAATATAAGAGCCAATCTAAGAGTAAATAGCGTTTGAGCTGGCGCGTTGCAGACAACGTAGTTGTTAGCGCCAGAATAACATCAACAGCGAGGAAAAACGGTAGCTCATGGTTTATTTGTGCGATTTCAGAACATGGCACCAAATTTAGAAACCCGTCAAGTGTAAGGTTCCTAGTTTTATGAGGTTTCTGGATGCAAAAATAGCCTGCCGTATCGAAATTTGCTGACATAAAACCAATTTTTATGGGTAATGTGATGAATCAAGATTCAGTTCGAAAATGGTGCACAGTGTATAATAACGGGCAATGGAATATTCATGATCAGAACGATCAGGACGACCTTCAGTCGTGACTGAAGACTTCAAGACAGCGAGTGATGAAAAAATTCAACAGTACAGACATTTCTCTACTGACGGATTGAGCTTACACTTTCCAGAGATATGTCGACGAGTTATTTATCAGACTGTTAGTGGCGATAAAAAATTGTGTACCAAGTGGTTTCCTTGGATTTTCACAGAGCAACACAAAAAACAACGAATGAGAGCTGCAGTGACTGTTCTCACTCCGTACAACAAGGATTGGGAGATGTTTGTGACCCACATTACTAGTGGTGACGAAACATGGATTTTGCATAATGGCCTAAAAACAAGGAGCCAATCAGTGGAATGGTATCATTCAAGGTCTCCAACAAAATGAAAATAAGCCGAACAAACTATGAACACCAATAAAGTTATGGACACATATTTTTGGAATCTAAAGGTCGTCCTACTCATCATCTTAATTCTTATATGACAAACTATAAATGTACCGTTCTACAGTCGGACTCTCCACCGAATACACCGCGCCGTTCACGAGAAAGAAAAAAAGAAACAATCGGCGTTTACTGTTGACCGGTAACACTGTGCTTCTTCACAATAAAGATCTCCAGCATCCTGCTGTGTTTCCGAACGATTTGCTTTAGCGATTTTGAGGAATGATAGATCACAAAAAGAATTCTTTTTTTATTGTGTGACGTATAGTTTTAAAAGCGTTCTTAAGACTATAATAATAAGTAATTACAACTACACAAAAATTACCATTTATTATTATTATTCATGTTCTGATAGTAACTTACATAAATGATTCAAACAAGCCGCCTTACGTTTCAGTATGTGCAGCACACCGTATCAACGCCCCTCCAACTCTGAAGAGTATGTCAGTATTCTGTCAGATATGGTGGAACGCATCAGTGATTCGGGCTGTTGTATAAAGCATTCTCGAACTCCTTTACGCGTCAGTTCCGGGTGAAACCTCAGCCTTTTGGCCATTACATTGGTCTCAGAAAATACAAATCGATGTTATTCTTTTATTTATTTCTGTTTATCGAAGAAAACTGCTACTGGTGCTATTTATTTTATTTTTTGTCTTTGTATTTCAGAGAGAACACTGCCAGCATGAGGAATGCGTCAGATCGGCCGGCCACGTGGCTTTGCTGTTCTCAGACTGTGTACAGGTTGTCGAGAGGAGTAGGTCACGTACAGGAAGGTCGGATAGCGTAGCGTCGGACGGTGGAGAGTGTCGGACAAGTGCTGTGTCAGAATTCCAACGCTGTTCGCAACACCTGAGGCGCCCTGCAGAAGCATCTACGGCGGAAAGAGATCAAGCAAGCAATATTGCATCAGTCCAACGGTTCGATTCGGGTTGGAAATAAGTTCTCTGTTTCCAGTGAGGTTATCGGTTCACGAATATAGCTTTGGGGCTTTGTGCTTTGTTTAAAACTAATATCAAACTGTAATAGTGTTTTTAGATTTGTCTGATATCATTCTGTATTAGTTGGATGTGACAATGTCTACATCAAGGAATAACATTGCTACTTTCCCTCTATATCAGATAAATTAATTTCTGATTATATTCGACAGAAGAGTTAGCACAAAATCTTTAACCTTTCGGTTTCCGTTTTCTGTAACAAAGATATATGAAGAAAACAGAGCATAAAGTGTACGAAAATAACATGAAGGAACCAGCAGAAAAGCTCTGACCTCTTGAAACGACAGTCAGGGATACACAGGTGAGAAATATTCAGTTCGAAGAAGTAAATTTGGTGATACAGATTTACAGCAAAACGAAGAGATGTCCTTGAAACCGATTTTATGAAATATCACGTTATTCGGAAAAGAATTCAGTGAGAAAGTGAAAACAATTTTTTACCATCACGTTACATAGTTTAGCTTATAAAGCCTTTGATTACTGCTGAGTATCAAATTAAGTGTCCAAACATTCAGGGCAACAAGAAAGAAATCATCAGTTCAATAGGACAAAAATAAAAGCGGTTGAGGACTTTTACTATCATTTTATGAAAAGGCATGAAGACTTAACGCTAAGGAAAGCTGAGTCCACGAGTTTGCAGGGAGCAGCAGCTTTCAGCGCGGAACAATTTGGCATGTTATATGACAAACTGGGTGAGCTGATGGACAAGTCCATCCCATTAAAACTTTTGTTTCGACAAAAACGACTTTTTTGACATTACAAATTCGTGTCCGAAAGAACCATCCAACAATTTAAGGCATCAAAACATAAAGGATTGAAGAAATATTTAAAATAATTAACAAATGTATCTTCCTATGTCTTTGAGTTGTGTCACTTAAATAATCATACTACTTTCAGGAAATAGTTACGCAAAAAGCTTACGCCTCAGTCACTACCCAACCTTTTCTAACAGCTGCCAAATTGTGCGTTCTCGGCGCATGAGACGCTTCATGTCAGACACTATGCAGACCCTGATTCACGATGACCGGGCTCTGAGTCGACTAGATGGTGGTAAACAGTGGACATACAGCCCACCATATTGGAGACCTCTCGGTAAATTGTTGGATGACAATAGAAGAGCAGCCACATCCTCCAGACCCACCTCATCGCTCCCAGGTAGACAAATGTCCACTTGTGCATCACTATACAACGCAAATCACACAGCACAGTGTGAACGTGGGCGCTGGAAAACTGTCTTTGACTTTAGAAGCGTACGTGGTGAGCCCGAACTCCATCGACAACCTTTAGGAAGACTTTCAGCGATGTTTACAAATTTGGCATTATGGGTCCGAGGTTTCCTGTGGCTCGTTGCAGAGGGATTGTGTCTCTTTGCTTCCTGACCCCATTTATCTTGTGTATGTATTTCATTGAAGATGTCTGCATAGAGGTCAATGTCGACAGCGTGAGTTACTGTCGTATTTGGAGTTATATTGGTCGATTCGCTCAAGTTACTTTCTGTCCGCTGATTACCTCGGCACTGAGCGTCCGTAAGCTCCTTCAACTTCCTGGAGACAACAATAATGTTTCCAAGCTTACATTTTACATTTACATCTACAGTTACACTGAGCAAGCCGCCTTAAGGCGCGATGGAGGATTCTTTTGGGTGCCTCTGCCGCTTTCCCCATTTCTCCTGATCGAGTTGCAGAAGTTTCGCGGGATGATAGACTATTGGTAAGCTTTCGCATGAGGAAGGAGGAACCAATACAATGGTTGATTTTTCTAGGAGCATATACTCTCGGAATCATGGTACACTACTGGCCATTCAAATGGCTCTGAGCACTATGGGACTCAACTGCTGAGGTCATTAGTCCCCTAGAACTTAGAAGCAGTTAAACGTAACTAACCTAAGGACATCACAAACATCCATGCCCGAGGCAGGATTCGAACCTGCGACCGTAGCGGTCTTGCGGTTCCAGACTGCAGCGCCTTTAACCACACGGCCACTTCGGCCGGCTCTACTGGCCATTAAAACTGCTACACCACAAAGATGACGTGCTACAGACGCGAAATTTAACCGACAGGAAGAAGATGCTGTGATATGCAAATGACTAGCTTTACAGAGCATTCACACAGGGTTGGCGCCGGTGACGACACCTACAACGTGCTGACATGAGGAAAGTTTCCAACCGATTTCTCATACACATACAGCAGTTGACCGGCGTTACCTCGTGAAACGTTATTGTGATGCCTCGTGTAAGGAGGAAAAATGCATACCATCACGTTTCCGACTTTGATAAAGCTTGGATTGTAGCGTATCACGATTGCGGTTCATTGTATCGCGACATTGCTGCTCGCGTTGGTCGAGATCCAATGACTCTTAACAGAATATGGAATCGATGGGTTCAGGAGGGTAATACGGAACGCCGTGCTTGATCCCAACGGCCTCGTATCACTAGCAGTCGAGATGACAGGCATCTTATCCGCATGGCTGTAACGGATCGTCCAGCCACGTCTCGATCCCTGAGTCAACAGATGGGGACGTTTGCAAGGCAACAACCACCTGCACGAAGATTTCGACGACGTTTGCAGCAGCATGGACTACCAGCTCGGAGACCATGGCTACGGTTAGCCTTGACGCTGCATCACAGACAGGCGCACCTGTGATGGTATACTCAACGACGAACCTGGGTGCACGAATGGCAAAACGTCATTTTTTCGGATGAATCCATGTTCTGTTTACAGCATCATGATGGTCGCATCCGTGTTTGGCGACAACGCGGTGAACGGACATTGGAAGCGTGTATTCGTCATCGCCATACTGGCGTATCACCCGGCGTGATGGTATGGGGTGCCATTGGTTACACGTCTCGGTCCCCTCTTGTTCGCATTTACGGCACTTTGAACAGTGGACGTTGCATTTCAGATGTCTTACGACCCGTAGCTTACCCTTCATTCGATCCCTGCGAAACACTACATTTCAGCAGGATAATGCACGACGGGCGCATGTTGCAGGTCCTGTACGGACGTTTCTGGATACAGAAAATGTTCGACTGCTGCCCTGGCCGGCACATTCTCCAGGTTTCTCACCAATTGAAAACGTCTGGTGAATGGTGGCCGAGCAACTGGCTCGTCATAATACGCCAGTCACTACTCTTGATGAACTGTGGATCGTGTTGAAGGTGCATGGGCAACTGTACCAAGCTCTGTTTGACTCAATGCCCAAGCGTATCAGGGCCGTTATTACGGCCAGAGGTCGTTGTTCGTGGTACTGATTTCTCAGGATCTATGGACCCATATTGCGTGAAAATGTAATCACATGTCAGTTCTAGTATAATATATTTGTCCAGTGAATACCCGTTTATCATCCGCATTTCTTCTTGTTGTAGCAATTTTAATGGCCAGTAGTGTATTAAACCACATCTTGTGACAGAACTCCTCCCTTGCAAAGTCTGCGACAGGAGTCGGCTGAGCATATTCACGACGCTTTTGCGCTTACTAAATGTACCTGTAACGAAACGCGGTGCTCTTCTTTGGATCCTCGAATTTCTTCTGTCAGCCCTGTCTGCTACGGATCACAAACTGACGAACAGAATTCAAATACTGATCTAAGAAGAATTTTGTAATCTCCCTCTCCAGACATAGTAATACCTGCCAATTATCAGCGCCTTATAAAACACAAACAAGCAGTTTTACTCCAAGGTGACCAGAAGTTTATATCACCAACCAAATCAGATTTTGTGAAACACACACCCACACTCACACACTCACACACACACACACACACACACACACACACACACACACACACACACAGATATTCTAAAGCTTAATGCCTGGTCAGTCCAACCACTCTCTTCTGTCACCTGCTGTTCGTTTTAGTTCCTTGTAATTGTCATATCCTATCCTCTTCTTGATGTCTTCCAAGTACTTAGACCGCCCTCTTCATTTATTTCCCAACACTCTCCCTTCAAGAATATTAATGATGGTGTCGTGTCCGATGACATGTCCAATACACTTTATTTCTCGCTTTTCCAGGTTCTACAACAATCTTCTCTTTTCATTGACCACACTTATATGAACCAGGTTGGTTTTTCTTTCTGTCCAGCTCGTTCTTGTCGCTTTCCGCCATATCCCCATTTCAGCAGCTTCAACTCGATTTCTTTTCAATCTATCTAGAGGCCAAGTTTCACTTCCATACAGCAGTATACTGCATACAAATTTGATCAGGAATTTTCTGACCTCGACCTTCATATGTTTCCTGGTTAAAATTTTCTTATAGTCATAAGTCTCTGCCTTTTCAGTTGTAACCTTCTCTCAATATCCACTAAGCATCCATTGTCCTCTATGAATATACTATCGAGATTAATAAATTGTTTCATCTTCTCTATTCTCAAGTAATTAATTTTTGTTTTGGTTTTAATTTCTCCAAAATTTTTCTGTAGTAGCATTACATTTTTCTGTTTGCTCACTCTTAATTTCAATAGTTTATACGTGGCTGAAAGGATTTGTAAGGTTCTATTCTTCTTCTTTTCGGAGTCGGCAACTATTACGATGTCAGCAGAAAATCTAGTACAATGTTTTCCTTCACCATTTGTCTTTATTCCCGTTGTTTTTTCCTTCATAATCTTAATGCGTTCCTCCACCAACACATTATATAGATATGGGGATAGGGGACTTCCTTGTGTAACTTCCTTTATAGCCTTGGCCTCTTTTCCTACACTATTAATGTTTCTTTTTGTGGTTTGGCTCTGATACAGGTTGTTAATCATTCATCTATCCTTTCAGTTAACTGCTGTTTTCTTCACATTTTTAAAGAGTAGCTCCCGGTCCACGGCGTCAAAAGCTGTTTATAAATCAAAAACTATACACCTCCATCTTCTCTCTAGTCGCATGCGCAAGACCAAAATTGCTTCACTTGCTCCTCTTTCTTCTATAAATTCCTAACCGGTCTTTTCCTAAATTACTTATTTACTTTTATTAAAAAACTAGAAACCCGCCTCGACTGCGAAAAAAGCACCTAGTGTTTACCTAGGTTTCGGCATAGATAACTACACCTTCTTCAGAACAATAAAACCACAAGTGCCTAAGAAGACCTTTGTCAAGGTTGAAGGTTCTTATTTATTTTTCCTTGTATCCTGCTTAATGAGCATTTTGGAAGCACGTGCCGACAGGGATTGTTTGAATGAATTTAAAAATATTAAATAAATTGCTTTAGTAATAGTTGCCAAGGTTATTTCGGCTAAGCTCCAAAAGTTTCGCTGGGAGGCCGTTGCACATCCTCCATACAGTTTCGACATCTCCCCACGCGAAATCAACATTTTTGGAGCCCTGAAGAATGACGTTCATGGCCGTCGATTTGCTTCGGTCGAAGAAGTGCAGCCATGGGTACAATAATGATTCCGTAGGCAACCGCAAATACTTCTGCATGTAGGCACTGGCCGTCTTGTCTCACACTGAGATAAATGTAACAACAATTACGACGATTACCTTTGAAATAATAAACAATTTCCTCAATTTTCCCACCTGTCTTCCTTTCATTTGACTGTTTCTTGTAAAGACCAAACACTTGGAAGGTATCACACGGGATATCAGTTTTTTTTAAATAAGTCAGAGAAAAAACTGTGAAAATTATATAGGAATTATCATCCTAAGTATAGAAACAGTAACAGAGGCTTTCCTATTGTACGGACAAAGTTGAACCAGGAAACCATGTCCATGCCGTGATAATATGTTCACCATAAAAAGAGTTTTACTGAAACAGCGAGATTCAATCTAGAGACATGTAGCCTTTATTTACTTAGAAAACGTTTTTTGGCAACCCGACGTAACGCTGGGACGTAATGACTGAGGACGTAAATCCTATAAATCGTTTCGGAACTTTGAAAAGCTTATAGAGGCATACAATAATAATTATTGTAAAATCCCGTGGAAGCCCGGGAAAATAATAGGCCTCTTGTATGTTCTGCCAGTCGTAAAAGGCGACGAAAAGATCAAACCACTAATAGGGATAACACCCATTTTAATGTGATTAGTTGGTTCAGGAAAGAACTAATGAAGCCTCAGACAAGCGCTGTCATGGTCGGGGACGACGCTTGAACCCTATGCCCGTTTACAATGATAACAACACTGCTAGCCACACGGAAAATGATTTAAATCCAAACAGAGGTGTTTTGCAGGATATGCTTCCTGCAACCACTCTAGAAGGAAAGCAAAGACAGAGGATGAGATTGTCAGATGAAGTTAACCGAAACCTCATGTTCTGTTATTACCAAGCAACAAACTTAGGAACCAACACAACTGGAGACAGATCACAAGTATACACAACATTTATTACCAGATACCCAGAATTAAAATTTTTAACAGAACAACGACTAGCTGATCAGATCCGTGTAATAATAAAAAAAACAGGATACCCCAGACAGAATTAGAAAACATCAAACAACAACAAATAATGAACAAAATAATGTGCAATCAGAAGAAGAAGAAAATACAGTAATGGACTCAAACATCCCAGAGCAAATAAACAAAGAACAACACGCATCAATTAAACGATCAGAGGAAAACGAAATCTTAAGACAGCCACCAGAACAAGCACAAATACAACACGAAGTGACACACATGTTAGATATAGAAGAAAAATTTCAGTTGACATATGTAAAATACAAAGACACAAATACAGACAGTAGACCATTCTTGCATAGACCACCAAATAACCCACAAGTCGAAACAACAATAACAACTATCAACACAATCATACACAACAAAATAAATGAAAATACATCTATGGGACAGTTACAACTACTGGTTTATATAAGAGCACTCACTACACTAAATATACACACTAGGTAGAGATCAGAACCAACCAACACATAGAAGAAACCCAGAAAACCAGCATGGCAACACAGGCTACAGATCAGAATAGAAAAACTGAGAAAAGACATTGGACAGCTAACACAATTTATTAGAAATGAAATATCAGAGAAAAAACGAAAAAGGTTAGGTAAAATCTCACAAAAAGAAGCGATAGAGCAATTAGATGAAAAGAAGCAGAAATTACATGCATTGGCCAAACGACTTAAAAGATACAAAAAAAGTTAAAATAGAAGGAAACAAAACCAAACATTCAACACAAACCAAACGAAATTTTACCAGACAACAGAGAACACACACATTAATATAGACAATCCACCAAACATAACAGACATGGAACACTTCTGGAGCAAAATATGGTCAAACCCGGTACAACATAACAGACATGCATGGTGGATACAAGCAGAAACAGACACATACAAGATGATACCACAAATGACTGAAGTGATAATTTTGAAACATGAAGTCACCTGAGCAATTAATTCTATGCACAATTGGAAAGTCCCTGGAAAAGATAAAATAGCAAATTTCTGGCTAAAAGTTCACCTCAATACGTTCACATCTAACTAAATTATTTCACAGTTACATTGCACACCCATACACAGTACCTGATACACTTACACAAGGAATAACTTATCTGAAACCTAAAGATCAAGCAGACACAGTAAACCCAGCAAAATATCGCCCCGTGACATGCCTACCAACAATATACAAAATATTAACTTCAGTCATTACACAGAAATTAACGACACATACAACACAGAACAAAATTATAAATGAACAAGAATGCTGCTGCAAAGGAGTACGAGGATGTAAAGAGCAACTGCTATACAAGGGTCCCTACACTACGCATACATTGGTTACCAAAAAGCTTTTAATAGTGTACCCCACTCATGGTTTTAGTAGATCCTAAATTAATTCAGTTCCTAAACATAGTAATGAAAAATTGGAAAATCACACTTAATATCCAAACAAATTCAAATAATATCACATCACAACCAATACAGATTAAGCGGGGAATATACCAAGGAGATTCATTAAGTCCTTTTTGGTTCTGCCTTGCTCAGAACCCACTATCCAACATGCTAAATAACACAAATTATGGATATAATATTACTGGAACATACCCACACAAAATAACACATTTGCTATACATGGATTATCGAAAACTACTGGCAGCAACAAATCAACAACACAACCAATTACTAAAGATAACAGAAGTATTCAGCAATCATATAAATATGGCTTTTGGAACAGTCAAATGTAAGACAAATAGCATGTTGTTGTTGTTCTTGTTTTTGTGGTCTTCAGCCCTGAGACTGGTTTGATGCAGCTCTCCACGCTACTCTATCCTGTGCAAGCTTCTTCATCTCCCAGTACCTACTGCAACCTACATCCTTCTGAATCTGCTTAGTGTATTCATCTCTTGGTCTCCCTCTACGATTTTTACCCTCCACGCTGCCCTTCAATGCTATATTTGTGATCCCTTGATGCCTCAAAACATGTCCTACCAACCGATCCCTTCTTCTAGTCAAGTTGTGCCACAAACTTCTCTTCTCCCCAATCCTATTCAATACCTCCTCATTAGTTACGTGATCTACCCACCTTATCTTCAGCATTCTTCTGTAGCACCACATTTCGAAAGCTTCTATTCTCTTCTTGTCCAAACTGGTTATCGTCCATGTTTCACTTCCATACATGGCTACACTCCATACAAATACTTTCAGAAACGACTTCCTGACACTTAAATCTATACTCGATGTTAACAAATTTCTCTTCTTCAGAAACCATTTCCTTGCCATTGCCAGTCTACATTTTATATCCTCTCTACTTCGACCATCATCAGTTATTTTACTCCCTAAATAGCAAAACTCCTTTACTACCTTAAGTGTCTCATTTCCTAATCTAATCCCCTCAGCATCACCCGATTTAATTTGACTACATTCCATTATCCTCGTTTTGCTTTTGTTGATGTTCATCTTATATCCTCCTTTCAAGACACTGTCCATTCCGTTCAACTGCTCTTCCAAGTCCTTTGCTGTCTCTGACAGAATTACAATGTCATCGGCGAACCTCAAAGTTTTTACTTCTTCTCCATGAATTTTAATACCTGCTCCGAATTTTTCTTTTGTTTCCTTTACTGCTTGCTCAATAGACAGATTGAATAACATCGGGGAGAGCCTACAACCCTCTCTCACTCCTTTCCCAACCACTGCTTCCCTTTCATGCCCCTCGACTCTTATAGCTGCCATCTCGTTTCTGTACAAATTGTAAATAGCCTTTCGCTCCCTGTATTTTACCCTGCCACCTTCAGAATTTGAAAGAGTGTTCCAGTTAACGTTGTCAAAAGCTTTCTCTAAGTCTACAAATGCTAGAAACGTAGGTTTGCCTTTTCTTAATCTTTCTTCTAAGATAAGTCGTAAGGTTAGTATTGCCTCACGTGTTCCAAAATTTCTACGGTATCCAAACTGATCTTCCCCGAGGTCCGCTTCTACTAGTTTTTCCATTCGTCTGTAAAGAATTCGCGTTAGTATTTTGCAACTGTGACTTATTAAACTGATAGTTCGGTAATTTTCACATCTGTCAACACCTGCTTTCTTTGGTATTGGAATTGTTATATTCTTCTTGAAGTCTGTGGGTATTTCGCCTGTCTCATACATCTTGCTCACCAGATGGTAGAGTTTTGTCATGTCTGGCTCACCCAAGGCCATCAGTAGTTCTAATGGAATGTTGTCTACTCCCGGGGCCTTGTTTCGACTCAGGTCTTTCAGTGCTCTGTCAAACTCTTCACGCAGTATCTTATCTCCCATTTCATCTTCATCTACATCATCTTCCATTTCCATAATATTGTCCTCAAGTACATCGCCCTTGTATAAACCCTCTATATACTCCTTCCACCTTTCT
This sequence comes from Schistocerca nitens, assembly GCF_023898315.1. Lineage (NCBI taxonomy): Eukaryota > Metazoa > Arthropoda > Insecta > Orthoptera > Acrididae > Schistocerca > Schistocerca nitens. The sequence goes on along the minus strand of NC_064621.1, from coordinate 296,043,671 downwards.
GCCTTCCCTTCTTTGCTTAGAACTGGGTTGCCATCTGAGCTCTTGATATTCATACAAGTGGTTCTCTTCTCTCCAAAGGTCTCTTTCATTTTCCTGTAGGCAGTATCTATCTTACCCCTAGTGAGACAAGCCTCTACATCCTTACATTTGTCCTCTATCCATCCCTGCTTAGCCATTTTGCACTTCCTGTCGATCTCATTTTTGAGACGTTTGTATTCCTTTTTGCCTGCTTCATTTACTGCATTTTTATATTTTCTCCTTTCATCAATTAAATTCAATATTTCTTCTGTTACCCGAGGATTTCTATTAGCCCTCGTCTTTTTACCTACTTGATCCTCTGCTGCCTTCACTACTTCTTCCCTCAGAGTTACCCATACTTCTTCTACTGTATTTCTTTCCCCCATTCCTGTCAATTGTTCCCTTATGCTCTCCCTGAATCTCTGTACAACCTCTGGTTCTTTCAGTTTATCCAGGTCCCATCTCCTTAAATTCCCACCTTTTTGCAGTTTCTTCAGTTTCAATCTGCAGTTCATAACCAATAGATTATGGTCAGAATCCACATCTGCCCCTGGAAATGTCTTACAATTTAAAACCTGGTTCCTAAATCTCTGTCTTACCATTATATAATCTATGTGATACCTTTTAGTATCTCCAGGATTCTTCCAGGTATACAACCTTCTTTTATGATTCTTGAACCAAGTGTTAGCTATGATTAAGTTATGCTCTGTGCAAAATTCTACCAGGCGGCTTCCTCTTTCATTTCTTAGCCCCAATCCATATTCACCTACTATGTTTCCTTCTCTCCCTTTTCCTACTGACGAATTCCAGTCACCCATGACTATTCAATTTTCGTCTCCCTTCACTACCTGAATAATTTCTTTTATCTCTTCATACATTTCATCAATTTCTTCATCATCTGCAGAGCTAGTTGGCATATAAACTTGTACTACTGTAGTAGGCATTGGCTTTGTGTCTATCTTGGCCACCATAATGCGTTCACTATGCTGTTTGTAGTAGCTAAACCGCACTCCTATTTTTTTATTCATTATTAAACCTGCTCCTGCATTACCCCTATTTGATTTTGCATTTACAACCCTGTACTCACCTGACCAAAAGTCATGTTCCTGCTGCCACCGAACTTCACTAATTCCCAATATATCTAACTTTAACCTATCCATTTCCCTTTTTAAATTTTCTGACCTACCTGCCCGATTAAGGGATCTGACATTCTACGTTCCGATCCGTAGAATGCCAGTTTTCTTTCTCCTGATATCGACGTCCTCTTGAGTAGTCCCCGCCCGGAGATCCGAATGGGGGATTATTTTACCTGCGGAATATTTTACCCAAGAGGACGCCATCATCATTTAATCATACAGTAAAGCTGCATGTCCTCGCGAAAAATTACGGCTGTAGTTTCCCCTTGCTTTCAGCCGTTCGCAGTACCAGCACAGCAATGCTGTTTTGGTTAATGTTACAAGGCCAGATCAGTCAATCATCCAGACTGTTGCCCCTGCAACTACTGAAAAGGCTGCTGCCCCTCTTCAGGAACCACATGTTTGTCTGGCCTGTCAACAGATACCCCTCCGTTGTGGTTTCACCTACGGTACGGCCATCTGTATCGCTGAGGCACGCAAGCCTCCCCACCAACGGCAAGGTACATGGTTCATGGGGGAAGAAAAATAGCATAGCCAAGGGAAAACACACTAAACTAGAAGATTACATATTGGATAACCACAGCGACTGTATAGAAGCGATTGAAAAAAAAAACAGATGCCTATAAATATTTAGGTTACAGGCAAAAAATAGGAAAGATAATACAAATATTAAAGATGAACTAAAAGAAAAATATAGAGAAAGACTAACAAAAATACTGATAACAGAATTGACAGCAAGAAACAAGAAAAAGCTATAAATACTTATGCTATACAAATATTGACCTACACATTTGGAGTAGTGAAATGGAGTATTACAGACCTAGAAGAACTCAATACTCTTACACAATCACAATGCCACAAATACAGAATACATCACATACATTCAGCAACAGAAAGATTCACATTGAGCAGAAAGGAAGGAGGAAGGGGTTCATCGAGATAAAAAACCTACATTATGGACAGGTAGACAATTTAAGAAAATTCTTTATAGAACGAGCAGAAACGAGCAAAATACACAAAGCAATCACTGATATAAATACATCGGCTACACCATTGCAATTTCATAACCACTTCTACACCCCTCAAGATCATGTAACATCAACAGATACGAAGAAAGCAAATTGGAAAAAGAGAACACTACATGGCAAGCACCCCAATCATCTAACACAGCCACACATCGATCAAGACGCATCCAAAACATGGCTAAGAAAAGGCAATATATACCGTGAGATGAAAGGATTCATGATTGCAGTACAGGGTGAAACAATGAACACCAGATATTACAGCAAGCATATTATTAAAGATTCCAATACCACAACAGATAAATGCAGATTTTGCAAACAACAAATAGAAACAGTAGATCACATCACAAGCGGATGTACAATACTAGCAAATACAGAATACACGAGAAGACATGACCATGTAGCAAAAATAATACATCTACAACTTTCCATACAACATAAACTAATAGAACAACACGTTCCCACATACAAGTATGCACCACAAAATGTACTGGAGAATGATGAATAAAAATTATACTGGAACAGAAGCATTATAACAGATAAAACAACACCACATAACAAACCTGACATCACACTCACCAATAAAAAGAAGAAAATCCATACCCAATACAACAAATATACAGAAGATAACAGGAGAAAAAATTGAAAAATGCATCCAACTGGCTGAGGAAGTCAAGGACATGTGGCATCAGGATAAAGTTGACATTATATACTACCAACTACAGGAGTCATACCACACAATATCCACCAGCACATCAACGCAATACAGCTACATCCAAACGTATATATACAGCTGCAGAAATCTGTAATAATTGATACATGTTCAATTACCCGAAAGTTCCTAAATGCAATGTAACATATACTACAGTTAAAAGGAAGTCACTCTTGATCAAGGTCCGCGTCACTTTCCATTTTTAACCAGACATAACGTCTGAGAAAGGAAAGATAATAATAATAATAAAAGTTGGCAATAACAAAACAGAAGTAGTCACTACCAGTAAGAGTGTCATCAACATTATTTAATGTGAAAGACGTCTCTCTTACAATTTTTTCATGAGAGTATTATTTCTAACGATTCATTTGAATACACCTAGTCCAGAAGATTTCTTTCCTGTTATCTTCAGGTAGTTAATTAGGAGTGTTGTGGGATATTAAAATCAGTATAGTTTTCTTAGTTCTTATTGTAATTTTAGCTCTCAAAGGTCGGTGACGGCAAGTCGAAAAGGAGACACTTTATTCCTTTCAGTTGTTCAGTCAGACCAAGGCGCAGACTGTGTGATTCTCTGCCGAATTCTCTTTCGAAATTTTATTTGGTAAACTGGTGGAAGGCTAATTAACGGGCACTATTGACCCAATTGGTCAAAGCTTTTAGCTCCGGGTGGTCGGTTCTTACGATCATTGGGCAGTAGCTATCCCTACTCTTGGGGGTTGCAGAGGGGTTGCACCAGACTGGGATAGTTTATAGGGTAGATGTTCACTGTGACTTGGGATCTGACACTTTGGTGATTAACATCGGCTGCTTCCGAGCGCACTTGATGATACACATTTTGATTGCGAAACCGGTATTTCGTTATCGATTTGTAATGTAGATAATATGTGCTTATCAAGATAGTTATATAACTACACTTCACGTGTGTAAATTTTACGGGTTTTTTACTTAGTTTTCAGAAGGGCGACTTACTTCTTCGTAATCCACGCCTGTTAGGATTTCGTTATTGTGCTCTACAGATTTTCATGGGAAGAACGAATGGTCAGAGCTCAGATATGACAAATATGACGACAACTGCACGCAGTTAGTAGGAATTACTGGTGCACTTGTCTTGTAGTGTTTTCTTCCTCTGCTGCAGCGAGTGCTTGAATTTTTAATATGTTGGTAAGAATAACCATGCCCTACCTCTCTGCTTGCATGCTCCTTTGCTGACAGAATGACGTCGATAGAATTGATTAAGAAATAAAAGAGATTCCGCAAGGAAACATAACGTTAAGGAGAATATTGCCTGTCACATGATTGCTACGCTTGGATGAGAGAAAACTCGTTTTAAATAATTTCCTTTTCATGAAGTATTATTCGCTTGTCTTTTCGCCTGCATGCTACACACCGTTCCTTTCCACCTCCTGGAGTTAACGAGAATAGCTCTCCTTCCTTGAGAAATGTTATTTTAAATCATGAATGCAATTACCAGAGTAGTCGTACTGACGTCAGATTCCATTGTACATTTTCAGGTAACTCATAGGGTCAGATATCACTGTATTGTACTGTATTGTATTTTATGAAAGTGGGGACCTATAAAAGACGGAGAGGCTTCGTCCCCGCCGTATCCCTCAGTGGTTCACAACCCCACAACAGGCTACAGCAGTCCACTAACCCCCACAGCCGCCCCACACCGAACCCTGGGTTACTGTGCGGTTCAGCCCCCGGTGATGGGATATCTTACCACACTCAAGGCCTGGTTTCATTTATATACCCAGGATTGACTTAGATGGCTTAAGTACTCTTGAAGATGGAATTCAAGGTAAAATTTGCAAGCCTAGTTCAAAAGCAGTTGCAGGGTTGTCCTCGTAATTGTTAGGCCGAGTTTGCAATAATCTCATGTTTTGCTTGTCAGTTAAAGAAGCCTCCTTATCCTCTAAACAATAATTATTATTGTTATTGTCCACATCTAATAATATATCACTGCTGTAGTTATTAAATATTAATGTAACTTTGAAATAATTTGTTGATCTGGCACTCAGCCCATATTGGTTCAAAAACTGGTTCAAATGGCTCTGAGCACTATGGGACTCAACTTCTGAGGTCATTAGCCCCCTAGAACTTAGAACTAGTTAAACCTAACTAACCTAAGGACATCACACACATCCATGCCCGAGGCAGGATTCGAACCTGCAACCATAGCGGTCTCGCGGTTCCAGGCTGCAGCGCCTAGAACCGCACGGCCACTTCGGCTGGCGCCATTATTGGCACCTATATCAGTGTAATTTTCAGTGTCTATTATGTGTTATGATGATTCTGAAGTTTTAAATAGACTTAATTAATGAAATCCCATCTCGCAAGTTATTTAGTAGTTAACAGGACCCAAAGAAACTCATTTTTATTAAATAATTCTTAGTAACAATAAGCTTTACCCGCTGCTGCTGCATACTGCTGCGAATTGCTGTAAACCACGTGGAGGAAGGCAGTCATGTAAAGAGGTGACCGCAAAACTGAGGGCCAAAACCGAGACACTGACACAGCACAACATGTCATGTACTCTAATCAAGTAAATTCCGTTGGAAAAGCCCGATTCCTTATCACTTGTAAATTTTTGTTCAGATCGCAATCAAATATTGGTTGCACATCTGATACAATATACTACTGAAATTGAAAAAAAAAAAAAAAAACGTAAAATATAATGCAATGGTTAGTACCACTTGCCGTGAATGTCACAGTAGCTTGCAATGTCTGTATGTAGATCTGTATAAGTGTCTCTTTCGAAGTATGTGTTTCTTAGTGATTCAAGGAGAAATATTTTTCGAACTGTAGAAGTTCTGTGGACTATCGGATTTATATATTTTCCAACAATAGCTGACAACACATGACTGGCGCTTTTCGTTTCCGTAACACGATCAACCGCCATCATGTCCTATGAAGCGTGTTCCTTGAAAATGTTAGCGACCTCCCGCCACGCCGAACGCATACGAATCTTTGCTTAAGGATAGTGCGCAGCTTGGCAATAAATCGGGAGCGGTGACGCGATATTGCCATGCGCGTTCTTTTCTAAACTGCCGGCGGCGGCACTGGAAACTTTGGCAAAGATAGCAATAGAGGAGGGAGGAGAAAATAAGAAAAAGAAAACTAAGCACCATTTTAGTGGCGTATTTATTTCCAAGGGGCTCTCCGGAGGATGTCCACGGGGTGGGGTGAGGTGGGGGGGCCTAGGGAGAGGAAGGCGCAGTGAGGGAGGATGTCGGCTTGGAAAGACGGGCGGGAGGTTGGCAGAGGGGAGGGGCTACGTTGATAGGAAGTGGAATGTCGACGAAGGAGAAGTGCATTCTTGCGGGCAAGAGTAAATAACGGCCAGCCGTAATGAAAGAAGAAGAGTCTGCGGCGGTCTGGAGGGACCGCGGGAGTGGCTGCAGGAAGAGAAGTGGAGGGCGCCGCAAGACGGACGCCACAGCAATACGGACCGGCATTCCCCTGTCTGCTGGCGCCCTGCATGAGCCCCCGGCAGCGGCCACCAAGCCGGACCTGTCAGGGTAGGTGTGCTCTGTGGCCGAAGAGGACCGCACCTGCGCTTCTACAATGGTCTTCAATATCTAAGCGCACGAACTTAGTGGATGACTCAGTTGCTCCCACCACCGCTTTTTATTCATCCCACAATAGCTGGCCTTCATATGAAATGTGCGAGATTTTCATTTCTCTCGCTCTATACGTGCAACTATACTACTGGCCATTAATATTGCTACACCAAGAAGAAATGAAGATAATAAACGGGTATTCATTGGACACATATATTATACTAGAACTGACATGTGATTACATATTCACGCAATTTGGGTGCATAGATACTGAGAAATCAAACCCAGAACAACCACCTCTGGCCGTAATAACGGCCTCGATACGCCTGGGCATTGACTCAAACAGAGCTTGGATGACGTGTACAGGTACAGCTGCCCATGCAGCTTCAACATGATACCACAGTTCATCAAGAGTAGTGACTGGCGTATTGTGACGAGCCAGTAGCTCTGCACCATTGACCAGACGTTTTCAGTTGGTGAGAGATCTGGAGAATACGCTGGCCAGGGCAGCAGTCGAACATTTTCTCTATCCTGAAATGTCCGTACAGGACCTGCAACATGCGGTCGTGCATTATCCTGCTGAAATGTAGTGTTTCATAGGGATCGAATGAAGGGTAGAGCCACGAGTCGTAACACATCTGAAATGTAACGTCCACTGTTCTAAGTGCCGTCAATGCGAACAAGAGGTGACCGAGACGTGTAACCAGTGGCACCCCATACCATCACGCCGGGTGATACGCCAGCATGGCGATGACGAATTCACGCTTCCAATGTGCGTTCACCGCGATGTCTCCAAACACGGATACGATCATCATGATGCTGTAAACAGAGCCTGGATTCATCCGAAAAAGATGACGTGCACCCAGGTTCGTCGCTCCTGTCTGTGATACAGCGTCAAGTGTAACCGCAGCCATGATCTCCGAACTGATAGTCCATGCTGCTGCAAACGTCGTCGAACTGTTCGTGCAGATGGTTGTTGTCTTGCAAACGTCCCCATCTGTTGACTCAGGGATCTAGACGTGGCTGCACGATCCGTTACAGCCATGCGGATGACATACCTGTCATCTCGACTGCTAGTGATACGAGACCGTTGGGATCCAGCACGCCGCTCCGTTTTACCGTCCTGTACCCACCGATTCCATATTCTGCTAACAGTCATTGGATCTCGAGCAACGCGAGCAGCAATGTCGCGATACGATAAACCGCAACCGCGATAGGCTACAATCCGACGTTTATCTAAGTTCGAAACGTTGTGGTGCGTATTTCTCCTCCTTACACGAGGCATCAGAACAACTGTTCACCAGGAAACGCCGGTCAACTGCTGTTTGTGTATGAAAAATCGGTTGGGAACTTTCCTCATGTCAGCACGTTGTAGGTGTCGCCACCGGCGCCAACCCTGTGTGAATGCTCTGAAAAGCTAATCATTTGCATATCACAGCATCTTCTACCTCTCGGTTAAATTTCGCGTCTGTGGCACGTCATCATCGTGGTGTAGCAATTTTAGTGGTCAGTAGTGTATTACGCCCCGAAGAACGTGAACAGCAAATTTTTTTAGAAAATTTAATGAAGTTAAATTCTGTAAAGGTATTCGTTTCCGCTTGAGGCAACTATTCTCGAATTATTGAGTGGCACTCCCTCCTACCACTGCTCAACAATTTCGACTACACGAACTATTCCCGACATTCTATGCTTTTGGTCTCCATTGATTGTGTTATTATGCTACCTGCATAATCAGCTACTTCATTAACATTATTAATTTAAACTGCCTAATGAGGCCAATGAATGGTAAACGATTTTTGTAAATATTACGCTGAAACTAGGTACGTTGATAATCCGATCCAAACATAACCCTTAAAAACATAGTAGCTTCGCAGTCAGAAAGCTTAACGAATACAACGATATAATTGTTAATTTTATGCTGTGAAAATCCACAAAATTGTTAAGCAAAATTTACACAAACATCACATTTACAATTTGGAAGAGCTCGACGAGTCCGGTGGGATATTAAGACCAGTCAATGAAGACCAGGAAAGGTCGAATTTCGAAAATAATTCGTGCAGTCGCAAATGTTTGTAGAACAGTAGGTGGGAGTGCCATAAATTACATACCAGAAGTGGTGCCCGATGGGGGCAGAATGTGGGATGTGGCTCCGTTTGTAGGCCACTTTGGTAAGATTTACTTGAATATCGCGAAAACCATGGCGCCCAGAAAAACCTACCCTAATACATTAATTTTTACTACAAAAAGGGCCTGTTGGTTTTTTCCTGTAAGACTAATACTTTGAACACTGAGTGGGATAATATGAAATCTACCCCAGTGGCTTATGAATGCCAGCTATAGCAATGGTGGTTGTGTAAAACGACAGTGGTATGTGTAGCTCAATCACCCTATATATAGTGAAGGAGATGCATAATACTAGACATTTATGCTTTTGAAAGCCATCTAATCAGATTCTCTGGTGCCGTAAAGGTATCGTAATGGAGGATGACAAAGACAAGGCTGAAAAACTAAACGTCTTCTTCCAGATTTATTTCACTGTACTCCGTCTTCTAAATTGTCACACGGATGACAGAAAGACAGAAATCAAATTAAGTTACCATAGGGTAGGAAAGCAACTGAAATCTGATTATACAGCTTAAGGCACTGTGCGTTAACCTCCAAGACGAGATGACGTGCCATATGCGAAGCCGCGAGGCGTGTTAATAACCGTTAGCGTTGTGCAACAGCGAACTGGTGATGTGTTTTAGGCGATATTCGACGATCGTTGAGATAAATGCTTGTCTGGACGCCAATCAGCGTCTCAGAAAATATTTAACACACACAGTTACCCACAATAAAAGTGAGACGATTTTCCGACAGGCGGCTCGCACAATTTGCCTCTGTTGACAATGTGGCAGGGGGAAAGCTAACTCGTCACAGACACAAAGGTAAAATAAATGTGCGAAATAACGAAAACAGTGGACCCTCTAAAAAACTCTAGGAAATATATTAGCCGGCCGTTATGGCTGACCGGTTCTAGGCGCTTCAGTCTGGAACCGCGCGACCGCTACGGTCGCAGGTTCGAATCCTTCGTCGGGCATGTATGTGTGTGATGTCCTTAGGTTAGCTAGGTTTATGTAGTTTTAAGTCTAGGGTACTGATGATCTCAGATGTTAAGTCCCATAGTCCTTAGAGCCATTTGAACCATTTTTGTAAAATTAGACAAAATAATATGAAATACTCACATCTTCAGCAAAAACATACTGGAAACTACATACAAAAACCACTAAGGATGACAGCTCGATTTACAAAAAAAAAAAAAACGACTACTGCTGGAAAACAAAAACTACTTCAAAACTAGTCCTCCAACATCTTAAATTTTCTTTGACTTTGAGTCTTGAATCCTTAAAACAAACATCTATCAAAAACTTACTGTTGAACAATGGAGACTCTAATGTCGAGGACGTGTATCTAGGCGAAAGGGTAGTAGGTGGTACAAGGAAGTTGTATGTTGGCATCATAAGGGATCGAGAAAGGTGGGCACGTGACTCTAGAATGCATGTAGGAATAGGATGAAAGCTGATTACTGAAAATTGTGGCCTTTGAAAAAGTATAAGGGAGGCAATTGCCCAACAAGGAATATCAAATGTCTGATTAAGATGAAAATTAGATAATGACGATGTTGATGATGATACATAAATAATGGAACTTCCCTTAATTTCTCACGATTTGTGTTTAGAAACGATTCCACATTCGTAACATTCTTACCTATAGTCTAAAAAATATTTTAACTCCTTGCTTCTTGATCTTTTTCTCATTATTTCTTTCCTTCTTTCTCTGTAGTACGAGGCATTTTCTGAAAGTAAACGTCCTAGAGTTTTGTATTCTTTTTGGAGAAACTGTATTTGGAAATAAGTTACAAGTTATTATTGAGACACTTGCTGACTGTTTTTCCACATAATCGCCATCCCGTTTTGTACATGTGGTGAACCGTGGCACAAGCTTCTTTATGCCCTCCTTGAAGAACCCTCACGCCATTTCCTTACCCCACTTCAAAAACTCTTCCTACATTATCCCGTCGATTGAAAATTTAATTCATACGGCGGGTCACATCAACCCAGTCAGAAAACTGACTACTCAAAAGAAAAAATAAACAAATAAATAAAAAAATAATAAATAATTGTAAGAACCATCTGTTCACAGTGTCTATGGAGTTTAGATGATGTTTTTTGAGCGCAGCCGTTTACAGGCGCGAGACATCGTCGAGTATGTCATCGAGTATTTATTACGCCGTGAAATTTCAGAATTGGCGTCTAACATGCTCCTGAACGAGAAATTTATGGGTTGATTTACTTCGGATGGTTTGTCTGATAAAGGCACTCAGTCACACTTACGTGAACGTTAACTACAGCTTTTACATTGTCCATAACATCAAATGTGAAATGATCATGAGCGCAATGTTTGGTCATTTGGTAGCTTCCAGCCGAGAACATTTACGGTTACGTTGCTAAAACTACGTTCTTCACGCAGCGCGTTGTGCAGGATGTAAACAGTCAGCCATGTAGTCACGAACAGAGTCACCCCTTACCTTTCCCCTACGACAATGTTGTTGTTATTTAACAAGCCCTAGTGAGTGATTAAAAATTCTCTCCCTCCCCCCCCCCCCCCTCCTCCGCCTTATTGCTCTCGTACTTTCTGCAAGAAGACTGGATTTGAATGTTCATTCTGCATCGTGTGTTGTTATGGACACCATTCCAATTCTCTTAACACCTGCTCCTCAGACAATTTCACAACCCCTGATCTTCCATCTTGTGCCAACACATACAGAGGCAGAGCTGATATCCTGCTACGTACTGGGGCGAGCAGAAATTATAAATACTCCATGGAAGCAGAAACCCCACGGTTGATGGGCTACATATTATATCCATGGGACAAGAGATGCCTTGAAATGATATGCAGCAAATTCGATTTGTTCAGCTACCGAGCCGTGGAGTAGTCACAAGGCAGCTCACAACTTCGCTGCAAATTTCCCATTTATTTCTGGCGACGAAATTTGAGCTGCAAACGATTGTTAAATTTTTGCTTCTCTTTCCGTTTACTAAAGTTACATATTTCGAAAAACACATGCTGAATTTTAGTATTTGGGGATTTTGCTCTGATATTTTATCAATTTGTTTTGCAATTAATAAACGGCAAATCTCTTTCGGGTGCTAATATCAAGTACTTTTAGACCTAACAACAATCTTCAAACAGAAAAACTTGCAGACTAGAACATCTACAGAGGGTAATACTTCTAAGAAGAGGGACACGAAATTTTAAAATCTTCATTTGGCATGTTAATACCACAGTTGGCATGAGCCCCTGATGTTTCTTGTCTTTATTGTTTCGCTATTTACACTTCCACTAAACGGAGTAGCATTTAGTAAGGAGAGCCACGCGTGAAGCGTTCAAAGATTTCGGAGCTAAAATTCTGTCTGTAGGCTTAAAAGAAAATCATCAGAGGTTTTGAGCTTATGTTAAAACAGTAAAGGGATGAAAGCCATCTGTCCAAACACTGTGACCATTATGACACTCAAACGGGCGACGATACAAGAAAGCTAGAACTACTAAACGTCTTTTTCCGACTGTAAGTGATAGCAGATCAAAATACAGTCCCCACGCCCTCTAACCCTTTATATCGTTGCTCGCACGACAAAATGTCTTATATCGAAATAGGTTACAATGGAATAGAAATGCTGCTGACATCGTTCAACAAAAACAAGACCAATGGAACCGAGGGGATATTAACACGATTCTACATACAGTACGCGAAAGAATGGGGCAATGGGGGCCATAATATGACATTGGGTTTTTGTTGCTAGGTGGGGTCGCTTCAGAGATATGAAGGCGACTTTGTTTTTTTTAATGAGATGCTATAGTTTGGTACTTATTTTCTGACAGTGGCTATCGAGACTATTAGAATGATGTGTAACAGTCAGGTCTTTGAAGGTCAACGAAGGTCAAAAAGGTGGCATGAACGTCCATTTCCGGAAGGTGTTCCAAGTGATGACCATTGGTACCAATGCAGTGCTGCAATGTTCTTTTCATGGTTGAGTGGTATTCCTTATCACATCGTCTCTTACCGAGAACATGCTCTGACAATTCTCCCTGGCGTATCTTCAGGTGTAGTTGGAACATCTTTATAAACAATGTCTTTTACGAATCCCACAAGAAAAATCCAGAGGCGTCAAGTCTGGTAACAGAACCGGTCACCCCTCATCCACTCCGCGTCCAATCCAACTATTTGGGAATTACCTCTGCAACTCATTTCTAGCTATCAGCGAAAAATGTGCCGGACACACATCACATCGTGTTGATACCTTGTTTCTGAAGGATATTTCTTCCAATAAAAGACCTGAAGTTTCTTGCAGGAATCTGGTGTACTTCCTACCATTAAGATATCCTTTCATGGAATATGGGCCTATAATTCTGTCCAGAATCCCACGCCATACATTCACCGACCACTGTTTTTGGTGTGCAACTCGCCGCAGCCAACATGGATTTTCAGATGCCGAATAATGCATGTTATGCAAATTAACATTTCCATGGTTCGTGAATGTAGCCTCGTCAGTAAATAAAATCAAATTAATAAATGTGTCATCCCTCTGAATCTAATGTTGAGCCCGTCGGCAGAATTCAATGCGACGCATACAAGCCGTACCAGTTAATTCTTGGTGGAGACAGATATGGTAAGGATGATATTTATGGCGATGCAGAACACGAACGTCGCTACTCTGGCTCATGCCAGATTCCCTTGCGATTTGACGCGAACTAACACAAGGATCTCGAACCACAGAGGCCTTTGCCAAATATGTTTCCGATGCGTTAAAGCTACAGTTGTTCTCAACTTATCATACACATATTTAAATGTACGACGTGTAGCGTGAGTACGTTGGGGATATCTTTCAGTGTATAAGTCTCTAGCTCTCACTGAATTTCGTTGGCATTCTCCGTAAATAAGAAGCATATCGACTTGTTCTTCGGAGGAATACATCATTAACATTCGCTTGATTCGACGATACTAGTCTTACCGTTCCCACTGGTGTTGTATTGCGAACCCGTAGAATGTTGCTTACATGTCAATAGCACTCTAGATAGAGACGCCGTATTCGACGAATATTTCCTATTTGTACGACGTACGAGAGAGAATTGTCAGAGCATGTGCTTCGATAAGTACCGAAGTGATAAGGAATACCACTCAATCTACGATAAGAAGATTGCAGCACTGCACTGATACCACTGGTCATCACTTCGAACACCTTCCGGAAATGGACGTTCATGCCACCCTTTTGACCATCAAAGATCATACTGTTACATATCATTGGATTCGTTTCGATAGCCGCTATAAGAAGAGAAGTACAAAACTACAGCAACCCATTAAAAAAAAAGCTGAGGCGACCCCACTTAGCAACAAAAAACCAACGCCATGTCCCATGCAACATCTGTACCACAAAATTTTCAGCTAAATCATACTTTCGGAGTTATTGTAGGTGGCAGTAGTTGGTAACTCACCCTGTACTATATAAATGGTCTAGTAGATAACGTCGGAAGATCGATGAGGCTTTTCGCGGATGATGCTGTTGCATATAGAGAATTCGCGACGGTAGAATTTGTAGCGAAATGCAGGAAGGCGTGCAAAGGATCGGCATTTGGTGCAAGGAGTAGCAACTGTCCTTCAACGTAAACATATCTAATGTATTGCGAATACATTAACAGAAAGCCCTTCATTGTTTGGTCAGACGATTACAGAACCATCACTGGAAGCAATTATTCCCGTGACATATCTAGGACTAAGCACAGGTATCGATGCGAAGAGGAACGACGACACAAAATTAATTGCGAATAAAGCACCGCCGGTCTGTGATCCTTTGGAAGTATCCGCTGTAACGGTAGTACATCAGCAAAGGAGATAACTTACAGAACAGTCATTCGACCAATACGTGAATATACAACCACTTGAACATTGCCTGCCAGTAGAGTTGTAAAACCAACGTAGACTGTCATACACTGGCTTAAGGAAGACGGTAGACTACGGTAGTTTTCCCAGTGGACTTGGTCAGTTAAGATCCTACCGCGTTACCTGTACATTAAGTGTGTTGTATACCTATCGGGAATTACCTCATTTCGATAGATTTGTCTCTGCATACGATGAGAATCCTGCTAGATTTCCCTAAAAAAACGGAAGCGGCAAACCGCCTACAAAGTGAGTGTGAATATACACTGAGGTGACGGCAGTCATAGGTGCCTCCTACTATTGTGTCGGACCTCTTTCTGCCCGGCGTAGGGCGGTAGCTTGACGTGGCATGGACTCAACAGTTCGTTGGAAGTCCTCTGCGGAAATATTGAGCCATGCTACCTCTACAGCCGTCCATAATTGTGAATGCGTTACCGCTACAGGATTTTGTACACAAACTGACCTGCGATTATGTCCCATAAATGTCCGACGGTACTCATGTCGGGCGATCTGGACGGCCAAACCATTCATTCGAATTACTCAGAATAGTCTTGAAACCAGTAGCGGACGGCCCGATGACATAGTGCATTGCTATCAATTAAAATTCTATCGTTCTTTGGGAACAATAACTCCATGAATGGCTGCAAATGGTCTCCAAATAACCGAACATTACCATTTCCAGCCAATGGTAGATTAATTCCACGTAAACACAGCGCACACCATTATGGAACCGCTACAAACTTGCACGGTGCTTAGTTAACAACTTGGGTCCATAGAGTCGTGGGGTCTGCGCCAGACTCAAACCCTACCGTCGGTTCTTAGCAACTGAAATCGGGGCTCTTCTGACCATAACATGGTTTTCCAGTCGTCTAGGGTCCAATCGATATGATCACGAGCCGAGGAGAGATGCTGCCGAGGTGTTGCCGAGCTGTTAGCAAAGGCACTCGCATTGGTCGCCTGCTGTCATAGCCCATTAACGCTGAATTTCACAGCATGTCCTAATAGATACGTTCCTTGTGCGTCCCATATTGATGTTGTTGTCGTTGTGGTCTTCAGTCAAGAGACAGGTTTGATCCAACTCTCCATGCAATTCTATCCTGTGCAAGCTTCTGCATCTCCGAGTACCTACTGCAACGTACATCCTTCTGAATCAGTTTTGTGTATTCATCTCTTCTTCTCCTTCTACGATTTTTACCCTCCACGCTGCCCTCCAATATTAAATTAGTGATCCCATGATGCCACAGAATATGCCCTACCAACCGATCCCTTCATCTAGTCAAACTGTGCCACAAATTTCTCTTCTCACCAATTCTATTCAATACCTCCTCATTAGTTATGTGATCTACCCATCCAATCTTCAGTATTCTTTTGTAGTACTACATTTCGAAAGCTTCTATTCTCTTCACGTCTAAACTATTTATCGTCCACGTTTCACGTCCATACATGGCTACACTCCATACAAATACTTTCAGAAAAAGACTTCCTGACACTTAAATCTATACTCGATATTAACAAATTTCTCTTCTTCAGAAATGCTTTCCTTGCCATTGCCAGTCTACATTTTATATCCTCTCTACTTCGATCATCATCAGTTGTTTTGCTCCCCCAATAGCAAAACTCGTCTACTACTTTAAGCGGCTCGTTTCCTAATCTAATTCCCTCAGCATCACTTGATTTAACTCTACTAAACTGCATGATCCTCGTTTTGCTTTTGTCGATGTTCATCATATATCTTCCTTTCAAGACACTGTCCATTCCGTTCTGCTGCTCTTCCAGGTCCTTTGCTGTCTCTGACAGAATGACAATGTCATCGGCGAACCTCAAAATTTTTATTTCTTCTCCATGGGTTTTAATTCCTACTCCGAATTCTTCATTCGTTTCCTTTACTGCTTGTTCAATATACAGATTGAATAACATCGGGGAGAGCCTACAACCCTGTCTCACTCCCTTCCCAAACACTGTTTCCCTTTCATGCCCCTCGACACTTATAACTGCCATCAGGTTTCTGTACAAATTGTAAATAGCCTTTCGCTCCCTATATTTTACCCCTGCCACCTTCAGCACTTGAAAGAGAGTATTCTAGTCAACATCGTCAAAAGCTCCATCTAAGTCTACAAATGCTAGAAACGTTGGTTTGTCTCTCCTTAATCTATTTTCTAAGATAAGTCGTAGCGTCATTATTGCCTTACGTTGTCCAACATTTCTACGGAATCCAAATTGATCTTCCCCGAGGTCGCCTTCTACCAGTTTTTCCATTCGTCTGCAAAGAATTCGCGTTTCTATTTTGCAGCTGTGAGTTATTAAACTGATAGTTCGGTAATTTTCACATCTGTCAACACCTGCTTTCTTTGGGATTGGAATTATTATATTCTTCCTGAAGTCTGAGGGTATTTCACCTGTCTCATTCATCTTGCTCACTAGATGGTAAAGTTTTGTTGGGTCTAGACTCAGCAGCGCGGGATTAGCCAAGTGGTCTGAGGCGCTGCAGTCATGGACTGTGCGGCCGGTCCCGGCGGAGGTTCGAGTCCTCCCTCGGGCATGGGTGTGTGTGTTTGTCCTTAGGATAATTTAGGTTAACTAGTGTGTAACTGATGCCCTTAGCAGTTAAGTCCCATAAGATTTCACACACATTTGAACATTTTTTTAGGTCTGTCTCTCCCAAGGCTGTCAGTAGTTCTAATGGAATGTAGTCTACTCCCGAGGCATTATTTCGACTTAGGTCTTTCGGTGCTCTGTCAAACTCTTCACGCAGTATCGTATCTCCTATTTCCTCTTCATCTACATTCTCTTCCACTTCTATAATATTGTACTCAAGAACATCGCCCTTGTAAAGACCCTCTATATACTCCTTCCGCTTTTCTGCTTTCTCTCCTTTGCGGTTATTTGGTGTATGTTGCTAGTGGGTTAACACTGACAACTCTACACAAACGTCGCTGTTCTCGCTCAATAAGTGAATGCAAACGTGCACTGCGTTGTCTGTGGTGAGAGATAATGCCTGAAATTTGGTTTTCTCGCTACTCTCTTGACACTGCGGATATCACGATACTGAATTGCCTGATGATTATCGAAACTACCATTCGTTCAAATTCTGTTAATTCCTGTCCTGAGGCCATAATCACGCCGCAAACTTTTTTCACATCACTCACTGAGTACAAATGACAGATCCACTAACACAGCACGTTTTTATATCTTGTGTACGCGGTACTACCGCCGTCTGCATATTTGCACTTCAATATGACATTACAACATCACGTCAGTTTAAAGAGGCCCTGTATCTTACGTAAAATTTTTGCTGCACCTAGTTACCCTCCTATCTGTTACTTAAAATGAACGGTATTTACAGCAAACTCCAAACCGTCAGTGTTAAATTCAGGTTTTATTTGAAAATTGTTGATCTGTAACCTTAAGCAGAAGGATGTTTTAGCAAAAAATTAAAAAAAGTTATACAAGTTTATAATGTAGCGCTAGAAAACATTATCTTCCCCAAAACCAGATAAAACTCAGAAAAAACGCAAAAACAAAACCTTATGAAATACCGCTTTGATATTTTGGCAAGCTTACATAAAACACGTCTCTGATATTCGTAAAGAACTTTCGCTCTTACCAGTAATAACAGGAAATTCTTGCCTTTGATCATGTTGAGCATTACATTTACAAAATAACAACAACAATCATATTGATTCGTCTGTGCATGTATACAGCATTCGTATCAAAGATAATTGCTTTGGTTAGATGGAGGTGCAGAATTTACGCGATGAACTAATTTTTCTCACTAATATTATGCAATTTATATTTTGTAAGGTCGAAAATATACGATGGACTAACACTGAAAGATGTGCAAAAACAACAAATGAAAAACAAAGAAGTCGTCAGCTCCCATCTTCTCTCTAAAACGCTTATTTGTACTTCTTTCCCTACCAATTATACCAATACTACCGGTAATCCTTACTAAGTCATTAATGTATTTTACCAAAACATCCGAACGGCGGTTTTGTTAGAGCGCAAGTCTACTCGTCAGTACGGGCTCTCTACCAGGTAGGACTGATGGAGGGAATATTGCAAATCCAAATAAGAGGAATATGTTTCTTACAGGAACATTTAGAACGCACGAAAGCGTCTCAGAGACGACCAACCACCTCCAGCGCCAAACACTGCAAGTGAGGCGTTTTGCATCACGCTAACAAAGTTACGAGAGCGGACGTTCTTAGAAGAGTCAACCAATATATCACTTCCTCCTGCGTGTATCTCGCGGGAAGAACATCAAGATAAAACTGAAAATATACGAATCCACACAATCTTTCCAGCAATCGTTCTTCCCGAGAACTGTTCGCTAGTGAAACAAGAAAGGGGGACGTGGCAGAAGTGCAGAAAGTACCCTCCGCCACATACTGCAAACTGCCATATCGAAACAAGCTATTTCAAGAAGACGCATCAATAAAAAAAAAGATATTCGCAGACTTTTGACGAAATTAAGACGTATCTTTCCCAGAATGGGTAACGGGCAGAATACATGTAAGTATGTTAGCTAAAGAAACATTTTTGCGGTGGTCGTCTGAGTAGCTACACATACACTACTGGCCATTAAAATTGCTACACCACGAACAGGACGTGCTAAAGACGCGAAATTTAACCGACAGGAAGAAGATGCTGTGATATGCAAATGATTAGCTTTTCAGAGCATTCACACAGGGTTGGCGCCGGTGGCGACACCTACAACGTGCTGACATGAGGAAAGTTCCCAACCGATTTCTCATACACAAACAGCAATTGACCGGCGTTGCCTGGTGAATAGTTGTTCTGATGCCTCGTGTAAGTAGGAGAAATGCGTACCACCACGTTTCGAACTTAGATAAACGTCGGATTGTAGCCTATCGCGGTTGCGGTTTATCGTATCGCGACATTGCTGCTCGCGTTGCTCGAGATCCAATGACTGTTAACAGAACATGGAATCGGTGGGTTCAGGACGGTAAAACGGAACGCCGTGCTGGATCCCAACGGCCTCGTATCACTAGCAGTCGAGATGACAGGTATGTCATCCGCATGGCTGTAACGGATCGCGCAGCCACGTCTCGATCCCTGAGTCAACAGATGGGGACGTTTGCAAGACAACAACCATCTGCACGAACAGTTCGATGATGTTTCCAGCAGCATGGACTATCAACTCGGAGATCATGCATGCGGTTACACTTGACGCTGCAGCAGAGACAGGAGCCCCTGCGATGGTGTACTCAGCGACGAACCTGAGTGCACGATTGACAAAACGTAATTTTTTCGAATGAATCCAGGTTATGTTTACAGCATCATTATGGTCGCATCCGTGTTTGGCGACATCGCGGTGAACTCACATTGGAAGCGTGTATTCGTCATCGTTATACTGGCGATGATGGTATGGGGTACGATTGGTTACACGTCTCAGTCACCTCTTGTTCGCACTGACGGCACTTTGAACAGTTGACATTACATTTCAGATGTCTTACGACCCGTGGCTCTACCATTCATTCGATCCCTGCGAAACCCTACGTTTCAGCAGGATAATGCACGACCGCATGTTGCAGGTCCTGTACGGACTTTTCAGGATACAGAAAATGTTCGACTGCTGCCCTGGCCAGCACATTCTCCAGATCTCTCGCCAACTGATAACGGCTGGTCAATGGTGCAGAGCTACTGGCTCGTCACAATACGCCAGTCACTACTCTTGATGAACTGTGGTATCGTGTTGAAGCTGCATGGGCAGCTGTACCTGTACACGCCATCCAAGCTCTGTTTGACTCAATGCCCAGGGGTATCAAGGCCGTTATTACGTCCACAGGTAGTTGTTCTGGGTACTGATTTGTCAGGATCTGTGCACCCAAATTGCGTGAAAATGTGATCACATGTCAGTTCCAGTATAATATATTTGTCCAATGAATACCCGTTTACCATCTGCATTTCTTCTTGGTGTTGCAGTTTTAATGGCCAGTAGTGTATGAGGAGCATTCGGTAAGTAAGCTGAAAAAATGCGGAATTTGTTGAGGGACATCGTAGAATATTCCCACTTAAGCCCCAATACATTCATGAAGGTCGAATAGGTGGCGGCACTATACGTAACCTTCAAAATGGTATCTGTAACGGAAGTGCGCTCGAAGCAGACAGCTGTCACTGAGTTTCTTTTGGCGGAAATAAGAGCTTCGCAGATACCGATAGGTGCTTGTCAAATAACTGCGAAAACGTGGCAGTGAACAAAAGCACGGTGAGTCGTTGACGGGCCGCATCACAACCAGATCGCGCAAACGAGTCCGATGTCTTGCATGCCGGCAGACCGCACTTCGCTGTGATTTTGGCAATGTTAGAATGTGCAGACATCCTCATTCGACGTGATCAACAGATCACAGTCAAACACCTCGATGATCAACTGGGCACCTCTGGTGGTAGTGCTGACACAGTCGTTCACCAGTTGGGGAAATCAAAGGTTTGTTACTGCTTAACAGAAGACCATAAACGGCAGCCCCGGACCATATGTGCGGAATTTCTTGAGCTGTACGAGGCTGATCGTGGCAATTTTTGTCGTACATCGTCACAGGCGATGAAAGATTACTTCGTCGCTTCGAACAGGATTCAAAGCGGCAATCCATGGAGTGACGCCACATCAGCTCTCCTCCGAAGCAGAAGTTCAAAGCCGCACCTTCGGCGGGTAAAGTGATGGTGATGGTTTTCTGGGACACTGAAGCGGTTACTGATGCACCAAGATGTCATCTTCGCCATCGAACAGAGGAGTGATACTATGTGAGTATACAGGCCATTGGAGTGAGGTGGCGTAACGCTTTTGCATTGAACAGAGATTATGTTGAAGAACAGGCTTTCGTAGCCAAAAGAATGGAGAATGATCGAGTGTATTGGAATCCTGAATAAAACCAACTTGCTTTCGGAAAATAGGGTTGCATTATACTATATAATGACCGACTGTAGTATGTTAATACGAGTCTCTAGGTGCTAATATTTAGTGAATATAAGTGATTTTGACTTCGGTTTTCGGCATCGAATATGACGTTACCTGAGTTTATTCACTTTATCATATATAGTACTTGAAAGACTCGTTGTGCATGATTGAACCATTACAGCGATTCCTAAGGAGAAAACGAGTGTCACTGGTACCATACTGCACTAAATAAGAAATGAGTCAGCGTTAATAACTGAGGGTGGCAGTAAATGCGGTAATAGCGGTGTCCTAAACAACCGCAGTCGGTACGTAGTGCGCCGCTCTCGTCATTGCCGCGGAGAAAAAGGTTTTAATCTGCGGCCCACAGCTTCTCCTGGAGTGGGGTCGACAGACGCCGCCAGAAGGCGCTCTCACGCCACCAGAGAAAGCCGAAATGGCGTCACCTCACTGCCTGAAATTTCGACTGGCCTGCGGGCCTCTCTCGACAGCCAAACAGACAACTCCGACTCTAAGTGCCGTCGGTTTATCTTCAGATTCTCTTCAGCCAAATCTCTGACCGCGCTGAGCATACGGCGATTGCTCAGTGAGATCTTACGATCGTAGCACGAAGTCAATGAAACCTTCAACAACGTAACACATAGCTAGTGCTACTACGACGACTTCAGTTGGTTGAAATGGCTCTGAACACTATGAGACTTAACATCTTAGGTCATCAGTCCCCTAGAACTTAGAACTACTTAAACCCAGCTAACCTAAGGACATCACACACATCCATGCCCGATGCAGGATTCGAACGTGCGACCGTAGCGGTCGCGCGATTCCAGATCGAAGCGCCTATAACCACTCGGCCACTGCGGCTGGCCACGGCTACAGTATTAGTGTAACAGAGAGGGAGAGAGAGAGACGACAGACAGACAAGAGTTCAGAAAGGTATGTATGCTTCATATTAAATACATCCGTACATGTTATAAGAGTGCATGTATGTTCAACATCTCCTAAGCCTTTAGGATGCGATCAATGTACTTTGACTATATTAGCCTGTTGGAATCATCCTTCGTACACATGTCACTTACTGTGTCTAAAGAATCACTTTGGGGATAAGGTTCACCTATCTCTCAACGGGTTAGGTGGGGGGGGGGGGGGGGGGCGGGGGGTGGAAATAAAACGTAGCTTACGACGCGCAAATTACCAGAATATATACATAATGAATTTGAGAATGAGAGCACTTCGTAACTGGTAACCTAATTTACACATAATTTCCAATGTTTACGGGGCTTTTTCTCAGTTACACTCCCCACAAAATGATGAAAGGAAAAATGTTTTTCGCTGTATACATTTTCGCAGTTCAGGCAGTAAAACTGATACATCAGGCTTGGCCTTTTAATGTATTACTTCTATATTGCTAACTCTATTAGCAACACATCTTGCAGACAGTATCCACACGTGCCACTGCAAGCACCGGCAAAACAATATCATATTACCACACACAGTACAAGAAGTATGAAATTCAAAACACTGACCTGTGTGAAAACGAAACTGCAGGGTGAAATTAGTTACATATACAAATGAAATATACCTACAAATATGTGAAAAATGTGTTAAACAATAAAGGAAATACTTATGACACGTGAGCACGCGGACGAAGACACGTGTAAAAAGCTATTCCTAACTCCCTGGGTCGATTTCTACCAAAAATTGGTACACTTATTAGCTACCATCTGGAGAGAAATACTGTTACAGTAAAAACAAGCTAGCTCCTATTGGGGTGGGGGTGATAATGTACAGAGAGTGAATGGGGAGGAGGAGATGGAAACGCAGAGAGTGGAATGAAGAGATGGAGATAGAGAGTGCGAGGAGGACGTGGGCAGACAGAGGGGGAGGCGGGCGGAAATGGACACAAATGGAAGAGAGAGAGGTGGGACAAAGGAGGAGATAGGCAGAGAAAATTAAAAGAAGATATGGACAGGGAGAGGGGGAGGTGGAGATGGAATGAGAGAGGGGGCAGAAGGATGTGGCCAAAGAGAGGGCGAAGGAGGAGATGAACAGAGAGTGTGGGAGGAAGAGATAGAGACATGATGTACTTAGAAGAGGTGAGGAGGAGATAGAGGGGGAGAAGGAGAGGGACACAGGAGGATGGAGAAAATGGACAGCTGGGGGGAGGAAGTAGATAAACAGAGAAAGGAAAGAGGAAGAGATGGACAGAGATGTGGGAAAGATGGAAAGGAGGACATGGACAATGGACAGCGACATGGGAAAAAGTGGAGATGGACAGAGAGGTGAAAAGAAGAGATGGACAGATGGAGGGTTAGGAGGAGATGGACATAGAGAAAGATGGACTTCAAGTGGGTGAGTAGGAAATAGAGGGGTGCAGAAGATGGAGTGGGGAGAAAATGGAAAGATGCAGAAAGAGTAGATGGACAGGGAGGCAAGGAACAGATCAACAGAGCAATAACAGACGTACTGAGAGAGGGGGGAGGAGCAAATGGACAGTTAGAAGGGCAGGAGGAAATAGAGAGTGGGAAATGAAGAAGACAGACAAATAGAGGGGAAAGGCGGAGATCTACACTTAGCGGAGGAAGGAATAGGTTAACTGATAGAAGACTCGAATAAGGACATACTCAGGTAGTGTCTGTTAAATTCTTCTTTTATGTGGCCATAGTGTCCGTAGTTGCTTTATAATTCTTCAGGGCATTTTTGGTATGTCGTTGCAACAACAAAAATGCGTGATTTTTTCACCAGACGCGTTTCACTTTATTGAGGTATCATCAATGGTGGTGATTCTTCGGCTAATTTCTCGCTTACATCGGGAAATGCGGTCTGCTAGCACATCGATGTTTTCTGTTTTTGACACTGATAATTTTTCGTCTAATTATTAAATGTCTACGGCAATATGCATTTCTGAAACCACACTTTTATGCACATTACTGCATTCTGTTTCTTTTTGTACAAAAAAGAAAAAAAATGCATTTCTCACACCACTCTTTAATGCACACCACTCTATTCTGTATCTTTTTGTACAAAAAAGAAACAGAGTACAATGGTACGTACACCACTGTATTCTGTATCCTTTTGTGCATAAAGAAACAATACAATGATGTGCATAAAAGTGTGGTGTAAGAAATGCATAGTGCCGCAGAACATCTAAAAAAATGGTTCAAATGGCTCTGAGCACTATGCGACTTAACCTCTGAGGTCATTAGTCGCCTAGAACTTAGAACTAATTAAACCTAACTAACCTAAAGACATCACACACATCCATGCCCGAGGCAGGATTCGAACATGCGACCGTAGCGGTCACGCGGTTCCAGACTGAAGCGCCTTTAACCGCACGGCCACACCGGCCGGCAACATCTAAAAATTAGACCAAAAAGTATCAGTGTCAAAAACGGAAAAACATCGATGTGGTATCAGACCGTATTTCCCGATGTAAGCTAGAAATTAGCCGAAAAATCACCAGCACTGATGATGCTTTACGTCGGACCTCGTCACCACCTCTTGTCGTGACACTACCGCCAATCCCCAAATTTCGTGCCTCACTCTCGGACCAGCGAACCCCGTATGTATCTCGGAAAACAAAGACCTTCTAAGGACACAACAAACAGATACCAACTCTTCCTCATAGACAATGGCAATGGGGCCGCAAGAGGGATAGTCGAACTACATCTGAGCCAGTAAACGCCCAACAGAACAGCCTACTAATTCAAAGGCACTACTACTCACCTGTGACAAAACTACAGATCCATCAATAAGTTTCCCCCAAATGAGAAGAGCAGGTTTGCCATCGTTCACATCTTAGGCCCAAGGATAAAATTAACGTCTTTTAATACTGGTCCACAGCAGCTATAAGTTCTTTAAATGGTACCATTTTTACCGAAGAGTTTTGTGTAATAAAACATACAGTAACCATTAACAGTTATAGCACTAGTATGGTAGATAAAATCCTTGCTACAAATTTACAGAACAGGAGGGGCAAATAACATTGACTCTTGAAATGGGGCCATACAAAACGAGGCACGTTGTGTTGCCTTCTTACAGCTAGGTATCAGAGAAAACAGCCCATAATTTTTGTACATCTAACGTACCACCATAGGCCGGTTTTCACAAGGACAACACTGTGGAGAAAATTGTCAGCCATCAACGTAACTAAAGCCACACCACCAACAAAATGAAATCACTTACACAGTTGAGGATTTGCGGAAACCAATATGGTGAATGTGAGAATATCTATGTGAGGCCAATGGATAAGTATCTCCACCAGATTCGAAGAGCACGCCCGCACACACACATACACACACACACACACCGCTTCCAGACACACACACACACACACACACACACACACACACACACACACACGCACACACAAGTGAAAGTGTAAATTCTTGTTTAATGTGCGTTGTGGAGGCTATTGAGGTTAACAGCTCCTTCCAAGAGCAACTGAAAAGTATGTCCAATGAACAAACTGACTTTAGAAAGAAGACACTGAAACCTGCTTCTATGCTGTAACATTTCATCACGTTTCATATGTATGTAAATATTAGAAGGCTGCATATTTTGTTTTATGCACAGTATTACTCCTATTATATTACCATGGTGCATTGTATTCTATATTTGTAGATACTTCACGATAGCACATAGGACGAAATTGCAGTAGAACAGTGAAATAACTACAGCCAAAAGCAGAAATGACGTAACTTACGTTACTCAGTAGAAAGGAGGCACTGATAATGGCTTGCATTCGTACCTCACCTTCATTGTGCAGAGGTATAACTGCTGATTATTCGCTTTGTACTTGAGATATCTCAGGGTACTTACAAGTTATTTCCTTTATGAAAGCATGTAACGGCACGTGAGATTTTATCGATGTCGGAGATGTCTTACTGCTGCAGCATGTTCGGTGGACTTCGTTAATTACGTTGCGGCGTGCGTATCTAAGCAATTAATTAGCGTAATGCATAACCGGTATAAGGGGAGCCGGACAGGCTGAGGGTAGGGGGAGGGGTAGGGTGAGCTGTGCTGGGAGCACGCAATTATGCCTCGGACGGAGGGCGAATGTCGCTGACCTTGCAATCTGGAGACAACGGCTGATTAATTGTTTGCACCGACCGCCGCCTGTGGGCCGCAGCGCTGCGCGCCGAGGCGCGGTACGGCGCCGCAACAGCCGAGAGCTCCGCGGGGTGCATACATTACTGGCGCCAACAAAGCGTGCCAGAGCGCAAGCAGAGAGGAGCGAAACTGTTGTGCTACTGTCTCCGTTCTTACACAGCGCTTCAACGCAATTGTATTCATGTTGTTGTGGTCTTCAGTCCAAAGACTGGTTCGATGCAGTTCTCCATGGTACCCTCTCTTGTGCAAGTTTCTATATCGCCAAATAACTACTGCAATCTACATCCATCCTCCTGAATCTGCTTGCTGTATTCATCCCTTGGTGTAACTCTACAGTTTTCACCTCCTACACTTCCTCCAACACCAAATTGGTGAGCGCTTGATGTCTCAGAGTAAGTCATATCACCCGATCCCTTCTTTGAGTGAAATTGTGGCACAAATACCTTATCTCCCCAATTCTGTTCAATACCTCTCCATTAATTACGTGATCTACTCATCAAACCTTCAGTATTCTTCTGCAGCACCACATTTCTATACTCTTCTTGTCTAAACTGCGTACATCATTCTTTCACTTCCATACCTGGCTACACTTCAAATACTTCCAGAAATAAATTCCCACGACTTATATGTAAAGTCTATGTTAACAAATTTCTCTTCTTGAGAAAAGCTTTTCCTGCCATTGCCAGTCTACATTTTACATCCTCTCTACGTAGGCCATCATCAGTTATTTTGCTGCCCAAGTAACAAAACTCATTTACTACTTTAAGTGTCTCATTTCCTAATCTAATTCCCTTAGCATCAGCTGATTTCATTCGACTGTGTCCCATCCTCTTCGTTTTGCTTTGGTTGATGTTCATCTTATATCATCCTTCCAAGACACTGACCATTGCATTCAACTGCTTTTCTGAGTCCTTTGCTATCTCTGACAGAATTACAGTGTCATCGGCAAATCTCCAAATTTTTATGTATCCATTAACGTCAGGGATACCCTACAATCCCGTCTCACTCCCTTCTCAACCACTGCTTACCTTCGCTTTGGCAACTGAATAGAGTAGATCGCTAGACTAAATGGTTTATGCACCAAATCCTCAGGTTTTCACTTGTAGCAATTTGTTATTTCTGCAGTTTAATTAAAAATATCATTGTAGGTGACTGAAGTGTCTCTGATGTTGGCTTCCTGTTCAACACTAATGTAACTTGACACAGTAACATTTTCACTGAAGGCAATTTTTAACTCATTGACACACTTAGCAACTATCTGTAACTGTACCTGAGGACATAATTGGCTGTGGTTTCCCTCTGAAGTTAATGGGTCTGCCTCTTTGGGTTGACCAGCCACACATAAGACAAATTTTCCTGTAGAGAAGTTTACCAATGAGAGCTTTCCTCCTGGAAATCAACGCCTAATACCCTGCCAACAACGAGGAAGATTTGTTTCACAACCTGTTCCTCAAGTCTTACTTCTTGTAATTTGTATTAGTGGGAGTGGCAGGGTTGAGTTGAACTGGGAATGAGCATATGCTAGCAGCAATTTATTTAAGAATCACATAAAACATACAATAACTCCACTAAAAGTTAGTTTAATTTAAAATATAACACTTGGGTATCGAAAATACAAACCGAGCTTTGTTAATAAGATAACACTTCCTCAGTGATGCTGAGTCCAAGAGACACTATTAAATTATGAAAGCCCATCGTTATCGAGCAAAATTCAAAAAATAAAAGCGATAAAAAACAAAAATATTAAAAGTAGCTATAAAATTTACTTCATTACACTCCACATAAATAAACAGATAACCAGATTAAATCACAGAATACAAAACACCTAGTACACACAGACTTCTGGTTTAGTTAGTAAAGGCCATTACCCTGCTGTATTAAAAATATTCCAGAAAATATACTTACCACAATGCCTGACATGTGATGAACAGTATATTACCCAGATGCATGCGCATCAGCACACAAACACGATGTGATTCATTGAGTACATTTATGTAAACTGGCAGTATAACTTAAGCAGCAATCAATTGGGCGTTGGCGTGCAAAGGCGTAATTTCGGAAACTCGAATAACGTCCTGGCGGTTGCACTATTGAAAAATTGCTTGCGCATTCGAAGAGCATTCCCAGTATCGCACGAAAGCATGTCTAGGCGTAGGCAGCCATCAGCCTTTATGTGTCCTTGGGCGTATGAATACATAGCATTGAGGGTAACAAAACTGAACACTCTCCGGATAAGGAGTGTATATCAATTAATATATTAATAGATTGGCAATTTGCCTTTAACAGAGAGGCTCCCACTTGAATCCGCCAGTGGACTGCCATTAGCTGCTTCTGATTCCAGACTTGTAGAGAAGCAGACAACTGAAGCTCTCGTACAGCAGTGCGCAGAATACCACAACTCTTCTTCTGCTTTTACAGTGTTTTACAAAATCGGAATCACTCTATATATGATTTGGACATTAAAATAAGTGCAAACTGGCAACTGCACTGGGAGAACATGGACAATCTTGCTAATAACATAAATACCAAAGTACTACTTAGCTAGAAGAATTTATTTCCATTATTGACTAAAGTCTATATGTAAACACTTATTTTGTTATCAAGTCGATAATTTGACAGCTAAAAAGAAATAAGTTATTTTAATTCCCGCATAACACTGTTGTTAAAAGTCTTCACTTCTGCTTGGGCGTACGCCACCAGAAATGCTCCACACTCATGTGGACTCTCTGTGTTAAACGTTGTTCTTGTTGTGGTCTTCAGTCCTGAGACTGATTTGATGTAGCTCTCCATGCTACTCTATCCTGTGCAAGATTCTTCATCACCCAGTACTTACTGCAACCTACATGCTTCTGAATCTGTTTAGTGTATCCATCTCATGCTCTCCCTCTACGATTTTTACCCTCCACGATGCCCTACAATGCTAAATTTGTGATCCCTTGATGCCTCAGAACATGTCCTACAAACCGGTCCCTTCTTCAAGTTGTGACACAAACTCCTCTTCTCCCCAATTCTGTTCAATACTTCCTCTTTAGCTATGTGATCTACCCATCTAATCTTCAGCATTCTTCTGTAGCATCATATTTAGAAAGCTTCTTTTCTCTTCTGGTCCAAACTATTTATCGTCCATGTTTCACTTCCATACATGGCTACACTCCATACAAATACTTTCAGAAACGACTTCCTGACACTTAAATCTATACTCGATGTTAACAAATTTCTCTTCTTCAGAAACGGTTTCCTTGCCATTGCCGGTCTATATTTTATATCCTCTCTACTTCAACCATCATCAGTTATTTTGCTCCCCAAATAGCAAAACTCCTTTACTACTTTAAGTGTCTCATTTCCTAATCTAATTGCCTCAGCATCACCCGACTTAATTCGACTACATTCCATTATCCTCGTTTTGCTTTTGTTGATGTTCATCTTATATCCTCCTTTCAAGACACTGTCCATCCCTTTCAACTGCTCTTCCAATTCCTTTGCTGTTTCTTTTGTTTCCATTACTGCTTGCTCAATATACAGATTGAATAACATAGGGGAGAGGCTACAACCCTGTCTCACCCCAACCACTGCTTCCCTTTAATGGCCCTCGACTCTTATAACTGCCATCTGCTTTCGGTACAGATTGCAAATAGCCTTTCGCTTCCCTTTATTTTATCCCTGCCACCTTTAGAATTTGAAAGAGAGTAATCCAGTCAACACTGTCAAATGCTTTCTCTAAGTCTGCAAATGCTAGAAACGTAGGTTTGCCTTTCCTTAATCTGTCTTCTAAGATACGGTTAGTATTGCCTCAGGTGTTCCAACATTTCTATGGAATCCAAACTGAATTTCCCCGAGGTCGGCTTCTACCAGTTTTTTTCATTCGTCTGTAAAGAATTTGCGTTAGTATTTTGCAGCTGTGACTTATTAAACTGATAGTTCGGTAATTTTCACATCTGTCAACGCGTGCTTTCTTTGGGATTGGAATTATTATATTCTTCTTGAAGTCTGAGGGTATTTCGCCTGTCTCATACATCTTGCTCACCAGATGGTAGAGTTTTGTCAGGAGTGGCTCTGCCAAGGCCGTCAGTAGTTCTAGTGGAATGTTGTCTGCTCCCGGGGCCTTGTTTCGACTCAGGTCTTTCAGTGCTCTGTCAAACTCTTCACACAGTATCGTATCTCCCATTTCATCTTCGTCTACATTCTCTTCCATTTCCATAATATTGTCCTCAAGTACATCGCCCTTGTATAGCCCATTTTTACAAACGAATTACCACTAAACTTTATTATTTCATCAATTTTAAAACCTGCAAAAAGTTGCTGTATTGGTAGGTGTACAACACTGATTCTGACACATTAATATGAAATGTTGCTATCCTTTTTAAGCAGATCCAGATATGAATGGAGCTCTACAGACTGTTTTTTTTGTGTTTATCTCAAAGAAGAAAATGGTATGATGACGACACTTTCGACCAGTATTCGTTTAGATGGCTACTTACCATCGGTATTTACAGACCTGCCAGGGTAGCCGAGAGTGTTAATGCACTGCTACCTGGACCCCGGTAGGCGCGCCGGCCCCAGCTCGAATCTGCCCGCCGGATTAACGAGGGTGGCCGGTATGCTGGCCGGCCTGGATGTGGTTTTTAGGCGGCTTCTCACATCCCGCTGG
This sequence comes from Schistocerca nitens, assembly GCF_023898315.1. NCBI lineage: Eukaryota > Metazoa > Arthropoda > Insecta > Orthoptera > Acrididae > Schistocerca > Schistocerca nitens. Next base: position 296,012,578 of record NC_064621.1, on the reverse strand, counting down.
TTGAATACCAGGCTGTTCCCCATGTTACGCCTCAGTTACACGACTTGCAGACGTTTGTAAACATTAGCACTCTTCCGTGGCTTACACAAGACGCAGACAGTTGGGTTACACTAATTCCATCCCGGGGACTTCAGATTGGAGGCTGGAAGGGCATCCAGCCACCCTCTGTAACTAACACTGTCAAATCAGTAGTAACACAGCCGACCGCGCGTGACGCGGTACAAAGAGCCCAAGAAAGAGAAAAAGAAACCATCGGTATACACAGTAAATGTCAACATCTAATATTCTCCAGCTGCAGCCGTATTTCTCCATACCCAAAGCAGTATGTAAATCTTGCTTGCGTTTTTGCAATAGCTTCTTATTTTTTCAGTTGCAGTTTATATTCTTCCTTTGTGGCAGCTGTCGTCGCCATACAGCCGCACGGAGTGGCCGCACAGTTAGAAGCGCCATGCACTGATTGTGCGGCCCCTCCCGCTGGAGAATCGAGTCCACCATAAGGCATGTGTGTGTGTGCGTGTGTTTGAGTGTGTGTGTGTGTGTTGTTCTTAGCATAAGTTAGTTTACATTGTGTGTAAGACTAGGGACCGATGACTTCAGCAGTTTGGTCCCTTATGGTCTGACACACATTTCAACATCTTAGCCATATACTCTAGTCTTTAATTTCTTGGCTTCGATGTCTGCCATTTCCAATTTTATTTTTCCTGTACGTAACATAATAACTGTGCTTGGAGGCCTGATACCCCCGTAGACCTACTGCAGAACACTGTTAACACCACACAGCAGCTGGTTTGCTAGTTTTTCGTTGATTGACACTACATGGAAGTGATTGGCATCGAATACAGTTGAGCACGTTCGAATTCAGTATGGCACAATTACTACGAAAATTACTGTGACAGGCTGAGGTTGGATGCTAAGCTGCAGCAAATACGTATCAGTTGTGTTGTCTTGTGTGGAAGGCCATTCTGTTGCGGAGATGGCAGTCCAGACCAGTATTTCCAAATGCATACGTCCAAACAACTATGACTGGAACGTTAGCTGATTCTTCGCATATGTCACAGATTCTTCACGTTTTATGTGTATTGTGGTGCATTACCATCACAACAGGATACTGAAAAAACTATTCTGCACTTCATGAAACGTAGTTGAATAGACAGTATGCATGCAACATCTCTCTGCATGGAGCTGTGATACCTCGTACTTTGATTTCAGTGAGAGAATATTGACAGTTTTATGGTTTCTCAGACATATGGCTAAAAGACGTCCACTGTTTATTGACTACTAATTCTGTATAGCGTACCATAGGAAACGCATGCTAGCCAAGCCAACAGGTTGCGTAAACACAAAGGGCTCCTGTACAATGCCTTCGAATGTTGTGAACTCATTATATTGGATCTGTTGTCCAGGAGGCAGGATATCAAAGGCTTTCTGACTCGAGCAATAGATGTATAGATAGCTTATGCGATTTGCACACTGTGTCAAGACACGTTCCGGCCAAGCATGGTATCTAACACACATAGTAAAGGCTAGTAACATTTCTGTGTGTGTTTGGGCGCTGCTAGCAAGTTCAGACTGGTGGCGATAGAGCACTTCCCGAAATGCACGTGATATAGAACTAACCAGCTGCATTACATCCTGGTGCTATCCAGTCTCTCTATATTTATACACTCAAGTGCAAAATAAACTGGTGTAGGCATGCGTATTCAAATACACTGATAGGTGAACAGGAGGAATACGTCACCGCATTCGACAACGCCTATATAAGACAAGTGTCTCGCGCAGTTGTTAGATCGGTTACTTCTGCTACAATGGCAGCGATGAAGGGGTTTTCCCGTACGATCATTTCACGAGTGTACCGTGAATATCAGGAATCAGTTAAAACATCAAATATCCTACCGCTGTGATCGGAAAAAGATCCTGCAAAGAACGGGAGCATCGATGATTGAAGAGAATCGATCAACGTGACAGAAGTGCAACCCTTAAGCAAATTGCTGCAATTGTCAGAGCTTGGGCACCAACAAATGTTAGCGTGCGAACCATTAAAGGAACGTCATCGATATGGCTTTCTGAGCCGAAGACCCACTCGTCTACCCTTGAAGACTGCACGACACAAAGCTTTACGCCTCGCCTGGGTCCGTCAAAACCGCCATTGTACTGTTGATGACTGGAAACATGCTGCCTGGTCTCGTTTCAAACCGGATGGACGAGCCGGCCGCGGTGGTCTCGCGGTTCTAGGCGCGCGGTCCGGAACCGTGCGACTGCTACGATCGCAGGTTCGAATCCTGCCTCGGGCATGTAAGTGTGTGATGTCCTTAGGTTAGTTAGGTTTAAGTAGTTCTAAGTTCTAGGGGACTGACGACCACAGCAGTTGAGTCCCATAGTGCTCAGAGCCATTTGAGCCGGATGGACGTGTACGGGTATGGAGACATCCTCATGAATCCATGGACCCTGGATGTCAACAAGAGACTGTTCAAACCGGTAGAGGCTCTGTAATGATGTAGGCCATGCGTAGTTGGAATGATATGGGACCCATGATACGTCTAGATACGACACTGACAGGTGACACGCACTTAAGGATCCTGTCTGCTCACGTGCATCCATTCATGTCCTTTGTGCATTCCATTCCGACAGACTTGGGCAATTCTAGTAGGACAATGCGAAACGCCACACTTCCAGAACTACTGCACAGTGGCTCCAGGAACACTCTTCTGAGTTTAAACACTTCCGCTGACCATCAAACCACCCAGAAATGAACATTATTGAGCATACCTGGGATACGTGTAACGTGCTGTTCAGAAGAGATCTCCACCCCACGACTTACAAGCAGCTCTGCAGGATTCATGGTGTCAGTTCCCTACAGCACTACTTCAGACATTAGTCGAGCCCCTGCCACGTTGTGTTTCTGCACTCCTGCAAGCTCACAGAGGCCCTACACGATATCAGGCAATTTCTTTGGCTCTTCAATGTAGATATACATTAAGATGTTTTGCTCACACTTACAGATATGCGGGATATGCATTATACGGTATTACCGCCCCCGCCCCCCTCCCCACCAAACCATATAACAAATATTTATCGCACAGTTGCTTTATGACATTTGTAGCGGGCATATTGCTGCAGTATTTCTATAGCAGATGTGCAACTAGTAAATAAGACTGCATATGCAAATTAAAATCATTCCACATTCAAACAGCACATGGGAAAATGTCTACAGTGGCAGACGGCAGTTTAGGAGGGCGAGGTGATCATGACGCTGACAATGTGCGTCCTACAATGTTGGTGGGGGTCTCACGTGACATAGTGAGTCACATTGTAGATAGTGTAACATTTTTGCCGTAATATTGCTTTAATGAGCGATGTTCTAAGAAAAGTTGAGTGGTCATGATTTGTAGTACTTAGAGACAATTCATCGATTCTTGGTGAGAAGTAAATGTTTGTCTTTCTTTCTTGAGCAAATTATAATGGTGGGCCTGCCCCTAATCTTGTTGAAGGCTGCCACGGAATTACATAAAAGGAGGTGTGTTATCTTAACGTGAGGCAGCAAATTCTAACAATGTTTTACTATTGCGTTTTGGCCTTTCCATCGCATTTTATGGCTGGTCACACTTGACAAATGCGACACGTGCACGTGGTAACGTCATTTTCTGTGAAGCAATGGTTTAGCAGAACAATATCTTTTTCGTATGTGTGGAGGAAATACCTTAGATGTAATTCGAGGCTTAACATAAAAATGCAGGTCTCACATAAGCTGCAAGACCTAATACCTCGTCCTACAAAATAGTGTCTCAATTTTCTCGTTACGTAATTGAAGCTAAAGACATGTGGATAATATCTTCCGTTTGATACACTGTTGTTTCCCTTAAGGCCTACGAAGTAACATTGATTCACCGTACTGTAGTAAAAGAATATGTTTCTTCTACTGCTTCCACATAGCACCGGCATAGTTGCACTGGCGCTGGTTTACACACAGCAACGGAGAGAATGTCCGTCTTGACAAGGTGGAGCTTGCACATGATCTAGTTAATACTTTCACCATTCATCTGCTACCTAGAAATGCATGTGCGCAGGAAAAGCAAGAATGTAACATGCACCGTATGTTTTGCTATATGCGAAGTGTTTACAAACATATGAGTGTCAAAGACGCTATGATATATCGTAACATTATAAAGATGACCTTGTCTGGGAAAAGGTCACATATACACTTATGTAACTGAAGCGCCTTTTACTCCAATACAGAGAGACATTGATTTTGTGAATATTAGAGCGAATACTGCTACACTAAGTATAAAAATCATTTTTAATTATATAAGATGTTCCAAAAAGGTAAGGCCAAACTTTCAGGAAACATTCCTCACACACAAATAAAGAAAAGATGTTATATGGACATGTGCCCGGAAACGCTTAATTTCCATGTTAGAGCTCATTTTAGTTTCGTCAGTATGTACTGTACTTCCTCGATTCACCGCCAATTGGCCCAATTGAAGGAAGGTAATGTTGACTTCGGTGCTTGTGTTGACATGCGACTCATTACTCTACAGTACTAGCATCAAGCACATCAGTACGTAGTATCAACAGGTTAGTGTTCATCACGAACGTGGTTTTGCAGTCAGTGCAATGTTTTCAAATGCGGAGTTGGCAGATGCTCATTTGATGTATGGATTAGCACGGGGCAATAGCCGTGGCGCGGTGCGTTTCTATCGAGACAGATTTCCAGAACGAAGGTATCCCGACAGGAAGACGTTCGAAGCAATTGATCGGCGTCTTCGGGAGCACGGAACATTCCAGCCTATGACTCGCGACAGGAGAAGACCTAGAACGACGATGACACCTGCAATGGACGAGGCAATTCTTCGTGCAGTTGACGATAACCCTAATGTCAGCGTCATAGAAGTTACTGCTGTACAAGGTAACGTTGACCACTTCACTGTATGGAGAGTGCTACGGCAGAACCAGTTGTTTCCGTACCATGTACAGCGTGTGCATGCACTATCAGCAGCTGATTGGCCTCCACGGGTACACTTCTGCGAATGGTTCATCCAACAATGTGTCAATCCTCATTTCAGTGCAAATGTTCTCTTTACGGATGAGGCTTCATTCCAACGTGATCAAATTGTAAATTTTCACAATCAACATGTGTGGGCTGACGAGAAACCGCACGCAATTGTGCAATCACGTCATCAACACAGATTTTCTGTGAACGTTTGGGCAGGCATTGTTGGTGATGTCTTGATTGGGCCCCATGTTCTTCCACCTACGCTCAATGGAGCACGTTATCATGATTTCATACGGGATACTCTACCTGTGCTGCTAGAACATGTGCCTTTACAAGTACGACACAACATATGGTTCTTGCACGATACAGCTCCTGCACATTTCAGTCGAAGTGTTCGCACGCTTCTCAACAACAGATTCAGTGACCGATGGATTGGTAGAGGCGGACCAATTCCATGGCCTCCACGCTCTCATGACCTCAACCATCTTGACTTTCATTTATGGGGGCATTTGAAAGCTCTTGTCTACGCAACCCCGATACCAAATGTAGAGACTCTTCGTGCTCGTATTGTGGACGGCTGTGATACAATACGCCATTCTCCAGGGCTGCATCAGTGCATCAGGGATTCCATGCGACGGAGGGTGGATGCATGTATCCTCGCTAACAGAGGACTTTTTGAAAGTTTCCTGGAACAATGTGTTTGAAGTCACGCTGGTACGTTCTGTTGCTGTGTGTTTCCATTCCATGATTAATGTGATCTGAAGAGAAGTAATAAAATGAGCTCTAACATGGAAAGTAAGCGTTTCCGGACACATGTCCACATAACATATTTTCTTCCTTTGTGTCTGAGGAATGTTTCCTGAAAGTTTGGCCGTACCTTTTTGTAACACCCTATACAGGGTGAGTCACCTAACGTTACCGCTGGATATATTTCGTAAACCACATCAAATACTGACGAACCGATTCCACAGAGCGAACGTGAGGAGAGGGGCTAGTGTAATTGTTTAATACAAACCATACAAAAATGCACGGAAGTACTCTTTTTAACACATAACAAACACGGGCCACGGTCGGCGAGCAGCATCTGCAGGGACATGTTTACGATGACGACCGTGTTTACGAGTGTGGCTGTAGTGCACTGTTGTGGTTTGGTCTAGCTGTCGCAGTGTCCGCATGTAGCGCCTTCTGCTATTGTTATTCTGCATTCGTCTCCGCACGCAGACGAACTGTAGTACACCGTGTTACCAGACGTCTGTGATAGTGTAGTGTTGTAGGAACTGTGACCATGGTGTATTCGAACTCTGACAAGGCGGAGATGATACTCATCTATGGTGAGTGTCGACGAAATGCAGCTGAAGCCTGCAGGGTGTAAGCAGAACGGTACCCGGACAGAGAGCATCCAACGCGCCGCACATTGCAAAACATCTACCGCCAACTGTATGCAACAGGTATGGTCGTAGCCCGCAAACGGGTCCGTAACAGGCCCGTCACAGGAGAAGCGGGTGTAGTTGGTGTGTTAGCTGCTGTTGCCATGAACCCACACATGAGTACACGGGACATTGCGAGAGCCGGTGGACTGAGTCAAAGTAGTGTAATGCGCGTACTGCATCGTCACCGCTTTCACCCGTTTCATGTGTCGCTACATCAGCAATTACATGGTGATGACTTTAATCATCGAGTGCAATTCTGTCAATGGGCATTAACAGAGAATGCCTTGCAGTTCTACCTGTTTACTGATGAAGCGCGTTTCACAAACCACGGGGCAGTGAATCTACGGAACATGCATTACTGGTCCGTGGACAATCCTCGCTGGCTCAGACAGGTAGAGCGACAGCGACCGTGGACTGTAAATGTATGGTGCGGAATCATTGGCGACCGCCTCATTGGTCCTCACTTCATTGCAGGAGCCCAAATAGCTGCAACATATATCGCGTTTCTACAGAATGATCTGCCAACGTTGCTCGAAAATGTCCCACTGGAAACGCGTCGACGTATGTGGTATCAGCATGATGGTGCACCTGCACATTCCGCAATTAACATTAGGCTGACCCTCGACAGGATGTTCGACGGGCGTTTCATAGGACATGGAGGACGCATAAATTGGCCAGCCCGTTCTCCCGATCTTACACCTCTGGACTTCTTTCTGTGGGGTACGTTAAAGGAGAATGTGTTCTGTGATGTGCCTACAACCCCAGAGGATATGAAACAACGTATTGTAGCAGCCTGCGGCGACATTACACCAGATGTACTGCGGCGTGTACGACATTCATTACGCCAGAGATTGCAATTGTGTGCAGCAAATGATGGCCACCACATTGAACATCTATTGGCCTAACATGTCGGGACACACTCTATTCCACTCCGTAATTGAAAACGGAAACCACGTGTGTACGTGTACCTCACCCCTCATGGTAATGTACATGTGCGTCAGTGAAAAAGACCAATAAAAAGGTGGTAGAATGTGGACGTAATTTTCTTTTTCAGTCTCTTCTGTACCTAAGGTCCATCACCGTTCCCTTTGGATCCCCACGTAATTCGGTACTCTCCGATACACACGATCGAACAGCGGAGGAGTGGTACTCAAGCGTCAACTTTAGGTTACAATATCTCCGGATGTAATTAACATTTTACAATGCAACAAACGGCACTGATTACGTATTTGTTTATATGTTCAGATGTGCTAAACCTAACGGGGTTCCTTTAAAAAAAACGTAGGTTTGTGTTAAAAAACATACTTCCGTGCATTTTTTTATGGTTTGTATTAACCAATTACACTAGCCCCTCTCCTCACGTTCGGTCTGTGGAATCGATTCGTCAGTATTTGATGTGGTTTACGAAATATATCCAGCGGTAATGTTAGGCGACTCACCCTGTATATATATATATATATATATATATATATATATATACATATATATATATATATATATATATCCAGAAGATTAATCTGGAACCAGTATGAAAGGCAGGAAGCAAAGATACAAGTGAATGGTGTGAAGAAGAAAGCAAAAATAAGGAGAGGAGAAAGGCAAGGATGCCCGTTATCACCATATCTGTACAACTTATTTATTGAAAAAGCCATTGAAAAATTGAAAAGGATAACCAAAGGAATTAAAATTAACGGGGAACGAAGACACTGTATCCGTTTTGCAAATGATACAGTAGTACTTGCTGACTCAATAAAGGAAATGGAGTTTATGTTGCTAAAATTTGCCTAAATCCTAAGAGAATTTAATTTAAAAATAAATAAGAATAAACAAAAACTATGGCAGAAGGGGAGACAAAAGAAAATGTTAAAGATAATATTAAATTAGAAGATGATGGTCTATAGCAGGTTGAGAACTTCTGTTATTTGGGGCACACAATCACTTATGACAATAAATGTATCACAGATATAAAGAGAAGAATAGCCTTGGCAAAGCAAGCTTTCCTAAATAAAAGGAATTTACTGAAAGACAATAATGTAAGCCTAGAAAGTAGGAAAAAGTTTGCCAAAACTTTTGTCTGGAATGTCTTAACATACAGATGTGAAGCGTGGACTCTGGTAAACGCAGAGAAATAAAGACTGGAAGCAAAGGAAATGTGGATATGGAGAAGAATGACGAAAACATGCTGGGTAGGTAGAAAAAGTGATGAACAGGTCTTAAGAGAAGTTAATGTGAACAGAACACTGCTAAATTATATACGAAGAAAAAAATCAAAAATGATAGGGCACACAATGAGACACAACCAGTTCTTAAAGAATTTATTTGGAGGAAAAGTTTTAGAGAAAAAAACAAGAGGCAGGCCAAGAGCAACATATTTCAATTATGTCAAAGAAGAGATGGCAATAAAATCGTATGAAGATCTGAAGAGGATGACAATGGCATCCTCTTCAGTTCTTCATACGATTTTATTGCCATCTCTTCTTTGACATAATTAAAATATGTTGCTCTTGGCCTGCCTCTTGTTTTTTTCTCTAAAACTTTTCCTCCAAATAAATTCTTTAAGAACTGGTTGTGTCTCATATATATATATGGCTAAGCCCCCACATGAACCATGGACCTTGCCGTTGGTGGGGAGGCTTGTGTGCCTCAGCGATACAGATAGCCGTACCGTAGGTACAACCACAACGGAGGGGTATCTGTTGAGAGGCCAGACAAACATGTGGTTCCTGAAGAGGGGCAGCAGCCTTTTCAGTAGTTGCAAAGGCAACAGTCTGGATGATTGACTGATCTGGCCTTGTAACAATAACCAAACCGGCCTTGCTGTGCTGGTACTGCTAACGGCTGAAAGCAAGGAGAAACTACGGCCGTAATTTTTCCCGAGGGCATGCAGCTTTACTGTATGATTAAATGATGATGGCGTCCTCTTGGGTAAAATATTCCGGAGGTAAAATAGTCCCCGATTCGGATCTCCGGGCGGGGACTACTCAAGAGGATGTCGTTATCAGGAGAAAGAAAACTGGCGTTCTACGGATCGGAGCGTGGAATGTCAGGTGCCTTAATCGGGCAGGTAGGTTAGAAAATTTGAAAAGGGAAATGGATAGGTTAAAGTTAGATATAGTGGGAATTAGTGAAGTTCGGTGGTAGGAGGAACAAGACTTCTGGTCAGGTGACTACAGGGTTATAAACACAAAGTCAAATAGGGGTAATGCAGGAGTAGGTTTAATAATGAATAGGAAAATAGGAATGCGGGTAAGCTACTACAAACAGCTTAGTGAACGCATTATTGTGGCCAAGATAGATACGAAGCCCACACCTACTACAGTAGTACAAGTTTATATGCCAACTAGCTCTGCAGATGACGAAGAAATTGAAGAAATGTATGATGAAATAAAAGAAATTATTCAGATAGTGAAGGGAGACGAAAATTTAATAGTCATGGGTGACTGGAATTCGAGTGTAGGAAAAGGGAGAGAAGGAAACGTAGTAGGTGAATATGGATTGGGGCTAAGAAATGAAAGAGGAAGCCGCCTGGTAGAATTTTGCACAGAGCATAACTTAATCATAGCTAACACATGGTTTAAGAATCATGATAAAAAGTTGTATACATGGAAGAACCCTGGAGATACTAAAAGGTATAAGATAGATTATATAATGGTAAGACACAGATTTAGGAACCAGGTTTTAAATTGTAAGACATTTCCAGGGGCAGATGTGGACTCTGACCACAATCTATTGGTTATGACCTGTAGATTAAAACTGAAGACACTGCGAAAAGGTGGGAATTTAAGGAGATGGGACCTGGATAAACTGAAAGAACCAGAGGCTGTACGGAGTTTCAGGGAGAGCATAAGGGAACAATTGACAGGAATGGGGGAAAGAAATACAGTAGAAAAAGAATGGGTAGCTTTGAGGGATGAAGTAGTGAAGGCAGCAGAGGATCAAGTAGGTAAAAAGACGAGGGCTAGTAGAAATCCTTGGGTAAAAGAAGAAATATTGAATTTAATTGATGAAAGGAGAAAATATAAAAATGCAGTAAATGAAGCAGGCAAAAAGGAATACAAACGTCTCAAAAATGAGATCGACAGGAAGTGCAAAATGGCTAAGCAGGGATGGCAAGAGGACAAATGTAAGGCTGTAGAGGCTTATCTTACTAGGGGTAAGATAGATACTGCCTACAGGAAAATTAAAGAGACCTTTGGAGATAAGAGAACCACTTGTATGAACATCAAGAGCCAAAATGGAAACCCAGTTCTAAGCAAATATGGGAAAGCAGAAAGGTGGAAGGAGTATATAGAGGGTCTATACAAGGGCGATGTACTTGAGGACAATATTATGGAAATGGAGGAGGATGTAGATGAAGATGAAATGGGAGATACGATACTGCGTGAAGACTTTGACAGAGCACTGAAAGACCTGAGTCGAAACAAGGCCCCCGGAGTAGACAATATTCCATTAGAACTACTGGCGGCCTTGGGAGAGCCAGTCCTGACAAAACTCTACCATCTGGTGGGCAAGATGTATGAAACAGACGAAATACCCTCAGACTTCAAGAAGAATATAATAATTCCAATCCCAAAGAAAGCAGGTGTTGACAGATGTGAGAATTACCGAACAATCAGTTTAATAAGCCACAGCTGCAAAATTCTAACACGAATTCTTTACAGACGAATGGAAAAACTAGTAGAAGCCGACCTCGGGGAAGATCAGTTTGGATTCCGTAGAAATGTTGGAACACGTGAGGCAATACTGACCTTACGACATATCTTAGAAGAAAGATTAAGGAAAGGCAAACCTACGTTTCTAGCATTTGTAGACTTAGAGAAAGCTTTTGACAATGTTGACTGGAATACTCTCTTTCAAATTCTAAAGGTGGCAGGGGTAAAATACGGGGAGCGAAAGGCTATTTACAATTTGTACAGAAACCAGATGGCAGTTATATAAGGCGAGGTACATGAAAGGGAAGCAGTGGTTGGTAAGGGAGTAAGACAGGGTTGTAGCCTCTCCCCGATATAATTCAATCTGTATATTGAGCAAGCAGTAAAGGAAACAAAAGAAAAATTCGGAGTAGGTATGAAAATCCATGGAGAAGAAATAAAAACTTTGAGGTTCGCCGATGACATTGTAATTCTGTCAGAGACAGCAAAGGACTTGGAAGAGCAGTTGAACGGAATGGATGGTGTCTTGAAGGGAGGATATAAGATGAACATCAACAAAAGCAAAACGAGGATAATGGAATGTAGTCGAATTAAGTCGGGTGATGTTGAGGGTATTAGATTAGGAAATGAGACACTTAAAGTAGTAAAGGAGTTTTGCTATTTGGTGAACAAAATAACAGATGATGGTCGAAGTAGAGAGGATATAAAATGTAGACTGGCAATGGCAAGGAAAGCGTTTCTGAAGAAGAGAAATTTGTTAGCATCGAGTATAGATTTAAGTGTCAGGAAGTCATTTCTGAAAGTATTTGTATGGAGTTTAGCCATGTATGGAAGTGAAACATGGACGGTAAATAGTTTGGACAAGAAGAGAATAGAAGCTTTCGAAATGTGGTGCTACAGAAGAATGCTGAAGATTAGATGGGTAGATCACATAACTAATGAGGAGGTACTGAATAGGATTGGGGAGAAGAGGAGTTTGTGGCACAACTTGACCAGAAGAAGGGATCGGTTGGTAGGACATGTTCTGAGGCATCAAGAGATCACCAATTTAGTATTGGAGGGCAGCGTGGAGGGTAAAAATCGTAGGGGGAGACCAAGAGATGAATACATTAAGCAGATTGAGAAGGATGTAGGTTGCAGTAGGTAGTGGGAGATGAAGAAGCTTGCACAGGATAGAGTAGCATGAAGAGCTGCATCAAACCAGTCTCAGGACTGAAGACCACAACAACAAACAACATATGGCTAAGACATTACATTATTTATTTACATCCAGCATCATGAGAACTGTAGTAATGTATAAATTTGCTACTTGTCTGCATATAGCTGTAGGAATACTATTTGCTTCGGAGGGCGGAAAATAATTTTTGGAAATTTTTCAGGAAAGAGATGCTAGCCAACTGAGTTTGTTCATTAATGATATAGTGTTGGGTGCTGTGTTGGTGTGTGTGTGTGTGTCTTTCTATTTCTTACAATATATTCATAGTGCCTCCCTTTTCCCTTATATGTAAAATTTTTAAATTGTTCGTAATGTTTCTCACTGAATGGTTTTCTTCAGCAATATGGACTGAAAATGCAGATTTGTTCAAGTTACCAAGCCTTAGAGCATCAGTGTGTTCCTCGCTTTTCCCTTATATGTAAAATTTTTAAATTGTTCGTAATGTTTCTCACTGAATGGTTTTCTTCAGCAATATGGGCTGAAAATGCAGATTTGTTCAAGTTACCAAGCCTTAGAGCGTCAGTGTGTTCTTTGTATCTAATTTCAAAACTTCTACCTGTCTGTCCAATGTAGAATTTTGGGCATGCACCACATTTGAGCTTGTATACTCCTCCCTTAATGTAGGGGCTGTTGGAGGTGTCTACATCTGGATTACTTTTTTTAATTGTTATTTGTGGTAAAGCTGATTGTGACATTTTTCTTTTTAAATAAGTTTGCTATTTGGTATGACAGTGGGCCTATGTATGGGAGAACAGGATATTTAGGTTTGGCTTCTGTGGCACACTGATTTGGTTTGGTGTGCATTGAAACCTGGTAGTTAAGGGGAGGCAGGATTTGGTTACGATTGTGGATGGGGCCGTAATCACTTAGTATTGGTTGCCTTTTAGAGTTACACATAATTTGTTTGAAACCAGTAGTTCCTGACACAACAATAAATAAAAATACCACACATTATTAATGAAGGAATAAACAACTGTATAAATAATAGTGTTTTCAGTGAGTTACGGTTTAGCAAATCACCATTAAATACAGTTTCAGCAGATTGTTTTAAAAGGAAGCCATTGTGATGTGGGCAGAAGGCCTTACACGCCAGTAATGGCAATAAATTAAGAATTGTTTAGAACTCGCTGCAACTTACAAATTACAGGTACTGAAATATTAAAGGCAAGTCGCCACAAACACAGCAGAAGGCATCAGACGCCAGGAATGGCAGTTAATAAGGTTTTAAAGGCTTACTGCGTCAATTCAAATACCTAATCAGAATTTTAAGAAAAGCGACCACAATCACGGCTTAAGGCCTTACACGCCAAGAATGGCAATAAATTAATAATTGTTTAAGCACTCGCTACAATTTACAACTTACAGTTATTGAAATATTAAAGGTAAGTTGCCACAAACGCAGTAGAAGGCATCTGACGCCAGAAATGGCAGTAAATAAGGTTTTAAGGCTTGCTGCTAAAATAGAAATACCAAATTAGACTTTTACGGCAAATGACCACAGGCAAGAAAATTCACCGCTGGTTGAACTTAACAAATTGTAACAAGATGAACGCAGTAAATAGTAATAAGAATTCAAGGAGAGCTAATCAGATCCGTCTTCCCCATGCACTCCACACTCTGCTTTTCGCCTAGGTGACACTAAGAGCAGCAACAAGAACCCAAGTCACTGGAGAACCGCGAGATATCACAATGGTGGAGGTTTCTCTACTTGGACTGCAATGCTCTCATCTTAAAGCTTGCAGGATACGGTTTACGACGAGGTCGTGAACCCTGGTGACCACAGCCCACAGCAGTCCATGTGTGCCGCCAGTGCTCCCAGCATGTTCCAGCACTGTGCGGACGTGGCTCTTCCTGAGTCCCCAACCGAACTGGCCCACTCACACGACCCAGAAAAACAACGACGTCACCCCAAAGATAGGGCAACAGTTACTACATATCGATAACCGCCGCTGCTGCCACTAGGGGACGGGCAACGCTTGCGAAACCGAGTGCCGCCAGACAACACAAGAAGAAGACAAACAACCGCAACCAGGCCACCTAAACGATACCGTCTAGCCTCCAACAGAGGGCAGAAACCTACAAACAGCACCTGCACAAGACGCATCACGGTTCATGCATGTTATGTAGATCTGTAGTTTTTGTTTTGCATTTTGTTGCGGCGTTTTTCTAATATTATGGGTGTACGTCCATTACTATGAGAAACTGTTATAATTATATAGATTTCATTTTATTGGTCTGTGTCACTCATTGGTAATTTTTTAATTCGATGTACCATGGCTCTGAAATATGCCCTTTTTTGTTAGGGGATGGGAGTGGCAATATGAGTTGCTAATACTGACATTTGGGATGTTAAGTTTCCTGTAAATAATAAACTGATGTTTATGGTTACTATCATAAATCTTCAGGTCAAGAAAGTTAATCCTTTTATTAGTTTCATATTGCATTGTGAATTTAATATTTTTGTGCATTTTGCTTAGATCTGCTGCTAATGTATCAATTTCATTGTTTGTACCATCAAAAAGCAAGATTGTATCACCAACATATCTTCTGTAAGAGATTATTTTGTTTGAGATATGCTGGTTGGTTGGGAAGAATTTTTGTTCTATTCACTTGCTGTAAATATCAGCCAATATCCCAGCTAAGCTACTCCCCATTGCCAAACCAGCATGTTGCTGGTACAGCTTGTTGTTGAAGCTAAAGTAATTATGCTCTACAATAAGTGTCAGTATTTCTATGAGTTCATAGATCTCTGCAACACTAATTTTCTTATATTTAAGCAGATTATTTCTTATGATGTTAATAGTGTCCTTGAAAGGGATATTCATGTATAGGTTGACTATGTCTAGTGATGCTAATTTAGCTGTCGCTCAGATGTGGATGTCTTTAATATAGCTTATGAGTTGATGTGTGTTATGTATGGTGTAGTTATTTTGAAATGTATAGTATTTGGAAATGAGATCTTTTAGTTTACAGCTTATGAAGTATGCAGGACTGTTTCTTGAGTTAACAGTTTTTCTTTATGAACCTTTGGCTGTGCACGCACTTTTGATGCTGAGGGATAGAGTTATGTACTTCATATTGTTCAGTAAGAAGTTACAGTTACGTAGCAGCTTACAGAGTGTAGTTTGGAATTTTATTGTAGAATCTGCCTTTATTTTAGTACCATTGTTGCTATGGAAAAACTGTAAGGATTTCTCTATGTATTCTCTTTCATGCATTATGATTATAGAATTTCCTTTGTTGGCCTTTACTATGAGTGCTTTACTTTCAGATAGTTTGATGTTAATATTTTTCCAATCTTTAAGTTCAGTGTTTTGGCGGGTATTATTTGTTTATAGTTGTTTCATCATCAGATTATTTGCCTTGTACAGGAGTGCATTTTTCTCACAAGTGTCTAGTTTTTCTGTGTCACATGTAAGTTTTGTGCAGGCCATGAGATTTTTAACACTGTGATTATTGAGATTTGCTGCAAGATAATGTTTCAGACCTTTATTTAATAAAGTAAGTTCACTGTTTCAGAATTGGATGTCAGTTGCATTAATTACTCTGTCAAAAAACTGTTTTGGCTTAATTGTTTGTTTTTATCCCACTCAGAATCGTTCATAGATTTTAAGGCTTCTATTTTCTTTTTGTGTTTGGGTAAGATAATCTTTTGTTCTTTATCTTCTTTATCATCTCTGTGCTGTAGGACAAGTGGGAATTGTAAGGGTGAGAGTTTGTGTCCTAGCTGCAGATACAAGTTGTACATGACATTGGTTAAGTTTTATTTTTCCTTGTATTGCACTTTTATCTCTGTTTTTAGCCAGATATTCTCACATTTTTGCTTAGCTAAACTGGCAGCTCTAGTGTTGCAGTTAACTTTCACTCTGACATATTTGGGAACTATTTTAAGTGAAAATATAGTATCAGATGCTCAGTCTTGATTACCTGTAGGCTTACAGCAGTTCTCATACTTTGTGGAACAAGCCTCAGAACATAGACTAATATTAATGAAAAATAGTATATACAGTCAATATTTTTTGACAATGTGTGGGAATATTTCAGCTTTATCAAATGCTAACCATCAATGGAAGAATGTTAAATTAATTATTTCACAAAATCCCTCTGGGAAATTAACCCAACACTACAATAAACAGCACAACATACTGCCCTACAGGCGAAATATGCTCTCCAATACTTGGTGTGTTTGTATTCCCACTGTATGTCAGGGTGCTCATGTTCAGCATTCACATCACACATGGGGATATTATGGTGTGTCAGTACGTTTCAGAAAGATAAATCTTTACTGTTACTTTCCCAATATGTGGAGGCATGTGCAACAGCTATTAGAAACTTATATGCTATGTTAGAAAACAAAGCCATCAAACAAATGTTGTCACAAAGAACTGCACCTTATACTATTTGCCAAACTACAGCAAATGGTATCTATTAATATGACAGGACTTTTGCCTTCAGCGTGGGGTGGAGTGAAATGTCCAATAGTTTTCTATGACATCTTTTCAATCTATATTAAATTATACAACGAATAGTCAATGAAACTGGTGCACCTGCCTAATTATTGGAGGGCTTCTGCGAGCACACAGAAGTGTTACACCACGATGTGGCATGCACTCAACTAATGTGTGAAGTAGTACTGGAGGGAAAGGACACCATGAATTGTGCAGGGCTTTTCATAAATCCGTAAGAGTACGAGGGGATGGAGATCTCTTCTGAACAGCATGTTGCAAGGCATCCCAGATATGATCAATAACGTTCATGTCTGGGGAGTTTGGTGGCCAGTGGTGGTGGTTAAACTCGGAGAAATGTCCCTGGAGCCACTCTGTAGCATTTTTGGACTTGTTGGATGTCGCATTGTTCTGCTGGAGTTCCCCAAGTCCGTCGGAATGCACAATGAACATGAATGGATGCAGGTGATCAGGCAGGATGCTTACGTACGTGTCACCTGTCAGAGTTGTATCTAGAGGTATAAGGGGTCCAATATCACTCTATCTGTGCATGCCCCACACCATTACAGAGCCTCTACCAGCTCGAACAGTCTCCTGCTGACATGCAGGGTCCATAGATTCATGGGTTGTCGCCATACCCGTACACACGCATCTGCTCGATACAATTTGAAACGAGACTGCATGCCTGTATCTGTGTCTTTGGTGCTTCAGTGTATGGACAACACGTACTACATAAAAACCTGGTTATAAAAAGATTTGTAAGTGACTATACACAAAGTATTGGCAAGCCTGCTTCCTTGCTTTCTGGCAATGCATCAGATGTCATGAGTAGAAAATGGGGACCATTTTTACAGGAACACCAGATAAAGAAAATTTTAATAACGAAATTTCATCCAGTACATAATCCAGTAGCGAAAATATCTTGGCAGTTAATAGATTCGTGTGCACTTTTGGAGCTAACCAATCAACACATTGCATAGAATATCTTTGGCTATTAGAGTAAAGAGTAAACATTTTGTCACTTTATTCTACACAGCGTACAGTGGCTGAACTTGTATGTATGGTAGAGGAAAGAATCCAAGGCATAATTCCTCTTCCATGAATTCCCATAGAAGAATGTTATTGGGAAGATAAAGTAAGGAAAACTGCAGTCATGCTTACTGATTAAACACACATGAGGAAAACTTTTTATGATAATAAGTTAAGTAAAGTATGAAGGTATCGGCTAGGAGACTGAATACTTTCATATCTCACCCAATATCTTCTCTTCTTAAAAGCAAGAACCGTAAATGGCAGCTACTCTACATAGGTTCATAGAATATAATTAGAATTCCACATGAAGGAAGCTGTTTCTTAGTATATCAGAGAACCAACAAAAAAAAATGGCTTGTATTTACTTCCTAATCTTAGAATTATCTACACTGACGATTAATCATATTCATCTTTTACTGAAGTTTCTTAATATATGAGTAATTAGTTGCATAACAGTAAGAAACATGTTATAGCAGAAGAAAGTCTTCGAACCATACACTGAATACTGGTCACTTCACTGGCTGTGTCTCACAATGTCTCACTGTAATATGTATATATCAATAATAGCTAGTAGAGACACAAAGTGAAGAGACATTTTATAGTATTGATGGGTGTCTTGAGTAGACTATAAACTATGGCAGTGAAGGCTATAGGTTGTAGTTCTCTAGAAGGGAAAATGTACAGAGTTATAAACTGAAAAAGGAATATAACCTACACTATGACGGTTTACATGCAAGTGAAAAAAGTGTGACATGTCTGCTAATATCCTGTTCTACCTCCTTTCGCCTGTGTAGTGCAGCAACTCAGTGTGGCAAAGACTCAACCAGTCCTTTGAAGTCCCCTGCAGAAATATTGTGTCACGCTGCCTCTATAGCCATCCATAATTTCGAAAATGTTTCTGGTGCCAGATTTTGTGCATCAACTGATATCTCGACTATGTCCTATGAATGATTGACTGGTTTCATGTTGGGCAATCTGTGGGGGCACATTATTCACTTGAATTGCCAACAACGTTCTTCAAACCAATCGTGAAACGTTATGGCCTGGTGGCATGGTGCACTGTTATCTACAAAAACTACATCTTTGTTTGGGAACATAAAGTCAATGAACGGTTGTTCATGCTATGTAAACACAACCCACTCCATTATTGAGCCACCACCAGCATGCACATTGCCTTGGTGAAGTCTTGAATTCATGGCTTCATGGAGCCTGTGCCACACTCGAACCCTAGCATCAGCTATTACCACTTAAAATCGGGACTTATGTAACCAGGCCAGTCGTCCAGGGTACAACCGATATGGTCACGAGCCCAGGAGACGGGCTGCAGGCGATATCGTGTTGTTAGCGAAGGCAGTCGCATTGGTCGTCTGCTGCCATAGTCTACTAACGCCAGATTTCACCGCATTATCCCGACCGATGCGTTCGTCGTACGTCCCACATTGATTTATGCAGCTATTTCACGCAGTGTGGCTTGTCTTTTAGCACTGACAACTCTACACAAATATTGCTGCTCTTGGTCGTTAAGTGAAGGCCGTCGGCAACAGTGTTGCCTGTGGTGAGAAGTAATACCTGAAATTTTGCATTCACGGTACACTCTTGACAATGTGAATCTTAGAATCATGAATTCCCTAACGATCTCTGAAATAGAATGCCCCATGCATCTAACTACAACTACCTGTCCACCTTCAAAGTCGGTTGATTCCAGTCGTGCGGTCATAATCACGTCCTAAATCTTTGACATTAATCATCTGAGTACAAATGACAGTTCCACCAATGCACTGCTCTTTTATACGTTGCGTACATGATACTGCATCTGTATATGTGGCTTTCGCTGTCCCATGACTTTTTTCACCTCAGTGTGGTAGAATTTCAGTGATGATACCTTGCTTAAAGTTATTGTATGTGTGTTCTCAAAAAAAGGATACATTTATGTATCAAGCTGAATCCTTCAGTGCGTAAATAATTCATGCTATCTCTTTTCGTAGTACAAGTGTTTATGTTGTCTTCACAAGTGATTCTAAAAATAAATGAAATCAGAGCTGGACTATGAAGGAGATATTTTCACTGCTAACGGTTTCTAATGAACTTGTTACGAAGAAATATGGCCGAAGTTCTTCAATATACAAGGTGTTCAGTATACAATGCAGCACTTTTTTTCTGAAAAGAGGTTGACTATTCAGGAATCCAAACCACCACTTTATTCCCCGTTCTTCTGGGTACAGAACACTGTTTTATAACATAATCTCCGTTCAGTGCGACGGCGTTACGCCACCACCTTACGAGGGAGGGCCTATATGCCTGTGTGGTACCACTCTACTGGATGGCGCCGGAACCAACGTCTTGCTGCTTCAATAATCTTCCCATCATAGACTTACTGCTTGTCACAGAATGCTCCTTCGTTGGGCCAAACACGTGGAAGTCGGAGGATGTGAGACCAGGGGGGTTAGATGCATTATGAAAAACTGTCGAATGAATTTTTTTTGAGCTCCTCTCATGTGCACTGACGTGTTTGGTTCTTGCATTTTCATGAAGAAAGAGAAGTTCGTTTGCATTTTCGTGCTGAAGAACGTGCTGAAGTCGTTTCTTCCATTTTCTGAGTGTACCACAATACACTTGAAACGTGTCAACAGAGCCGTCCCATAAGAACCTCCCACTAACTAAAGCCATAATGAATTATGTGGCCCACCGTGAAATAGTGGGTGAGCGTATGAACCGCCTCAAAAGGCATGAGCAGGTGGACTTACGGCAGAAAAATGTTTTTCTTGCCACAAAACCAGGTATTCTGCAAAAGGTCATCAGTGTTTCATTATATCACGCCTTTTGTTGCGTTCCACGTTTCCACATATATACCTATTCCTTTCCCTGAACCGTCTTGTGTGTGTGAATGTAAACAAATGAGCATTTGAACGTCTTTTCTGTCAATTTGTGGTGGAAGTTGAGTTGGTCGTCGTCTGTTAGAGCGAGGGCTGGGTACTCGCTGCTTGGAGGGGAGAGCAGAATGACCAACTCAGGATCGTTATACCTGAGGAGAGAGGTCTATTATTTCTGGAGATGATATTGTTGGTTTGTCAGGTTGGTGACGGTAGCTCTCTCTGGTTTCCGTTTTCACGTGGTAGCCGGTGGAACCTTTGTGGAGCGGAAGGCATTCTGCTACTGGTTACTGGTGAGTACAGACGTAGTCCTATGTTGCTATGTTAGGAACATCCGTTGTAAATAGCCAGAAATATTAAACTTCACTTCATATGAAACACTAGGGATCTACTGGTGCATTTGTGCTACAAGGTAGCAGTAATAGCTGACGATTATGCGCAATTTTTGTGCTGATCGGACTTGGCTTTGTTCCATTAGAACAACGTGGTGCAATTCAAGCACTACAGAACTTCTCAGCGTGGTTAAGTCAGAATAAGTTGCCCATGCTTCGTGTGAAAAGCAATGGTGATTATTTATTCATGTATATGCGTGTTTCAATTTCTTTACGTCTTTGATCTTTAAACTGATCGTCGTGCCTTTTATGCGAGTTGTAATGGTTGTTATTATTTGAAGAGCCACTTGCTCAACCTTTCACGTATAATAAGTTTCTTTCGGTTTGACTTTAAGTAATTACGTTTATGATATTATTTGTGAAATCATGCAATTGCGGAAATCTGGAAGAACAAATCTATTGTGTGAGAACCACGTGGGTGTGGAATAGGGCCTTCAGCCGGAACAGATCATTTCCCATCGATTTTATCTATACGCCTGCTATTCTGTGGGGGAAATGCACTGTCTCTGCCTACATTTCCTCCTTTGAATGCGAGTGGTGGTGGTGGTTTCTTGCATGTCTCCATCTTCTGAGTCTGAACTGAGTGACTGTGTGTGTGGCCATTTCCTTTTCCTTCCGTTGAATTTTACAAATGTCTTCTCATTAAAGAGAAGCAGCTTATTTTGTTCCAAGATCAGGGAATCGTTTTTCTCTTATAATGTAATTGATTCTCTCCATTATTGAGCACTGTTGATTGTATAAACCAGTGACAAGCTGTACACCATCAATCCTGCGTATTATTTCACGATGGCTAGGTTAATATCCGGTTGTAATTGTAAAATCATTATGAATGCTCTGTTCATTTATTTATATATCTTTTGACGAGTCATTGCATAAGGGCAGGAATAAAACAGATGGTGAAAATCACCAAAACATCTTAATTAAATCATCAAGGAAAAAGGGGGAAAACAAAATTAGATCCCTTTTTTTAAACAATTTTCAGCTCGGTCGATTCTCTTGTCTTAAGAGTCGGCTTATTTTGATGGCTATCCTGAAATCTATCATGTTACCCGTAATTGTATGTCTGAATGCCCCAAGGTACTAAAAGCAGCATACCGATTTATGGGTCCTAGATCACGGTGCTAGAGCAGACTCTGTGCAAGACTTAAGCATCCTACTTACACCTTTCAGAATTGATCGTTGCACCGTGAGGGAGAACATCAAAAATAAGAACCCTTTCAGAGTCCCAGGTCACTGTAGACAGTCTGCAAGCACCTAGGCATATCTGCGACTATCTGGTTTTCCGCAGGAGCAACTCAGTGACAGCTCTCTGCTTGGAACGCACCTTCGTTACAGAGGACGTCCGGAGTTTTAAAGGCTAACTCATAGCGCCGCCACCTATAGGTACTTCATGAAAGTACAGGGGTTGACGCGGAAATATTCCGCGAAGTCCCTCAACAAACGAAGCATTATTTTTCAACCGAAACTGCCCGAGAAAAAAAAAAGTGTTGCAATACTTATTGAAGCACTTGTTGTACTGATAGCGCTCAGTCATATGAATGACAGTATCATCAAACGTATGTAGCCTTTCCCTGGTTTTACTTTACTTGGCATTTAGAGATTCCTAAGTGAATATTTTTGCTCTGTTTGAACTTCCTCTCGTTTCTTTTGGAGTTCTGTTGGAACCCTCGGTGGTCCATCTGAAGTTTAGGATGATATTATCTTGAAAACTATACATCGGATAAATACAGTGGGTAAGACAAGTTTGTAAGCTGCAAGGGGGACATTAAATGATACTACAGGTGACCTCCAGACCCCGCCCCCTTGGGTGGGGCTGGGGGCAACTTTTAAATCTTAAATGGAAGCACTCAAATTTTATTGCAGATTCGGATTACCCATAAAAAAGTGATCAAGTTTTGTCTGAAACGTTTTTTAATGGCGCTGAAATCGAGGAAAAAGTAAAATTAGGGAAGAACTCACATTTGATTAGAATTATCCGAGAAAGACGTATTAAATTGATAAAAAAATCTGCAACAATTCTTTCGTTACGCCAAATTGAGCTATTTTTGGACAAATGTTCTGTATCATATTTTCTGCGTTACCCAGGAACAACGACATGAACATAGTAGAATGACGTTCCTATGGAATGCTTCATTAATGTGAGTCCCCTTGCCTCTCACACTCTCACATATTGGGGTCTTTCATTAGTGTGAGTCCCCTTGCCTCTCACAATTTCGGGTGCTAAATTAATGAGATTAGCCACGAAGAAATAGTTCAAAATTAACCCCATTTGCTTCAATGCGTAAATTGAATCGTCTGCGAAACTCGTCCACAGTTTTGTGCAGTAAATCCCGTGGTATGGCTGCACACGCTCTTTGAATGCGTTACTCCATATCGTTTCGGGTTGTGGGCTGTCTTTCATAAACAATTTTTTTTTAAATAACCCCACAAGAAAAAATTTGATGTTAGGTCTGGTGAATGTGGAGGCCACTGAATAGGTCCTCCGCGTCCTATCCACCGACCAGGGTACCGTAAATTTAAAATGTTTAAATCATTTTAGCATAACGGGGAGCTGCTCCATCCTGTTGGAACCACATTGTTTGCCTAGTTTCTAAATCAACATGTTCCATTAGCTCCAACAAGTCATCACGGAGAAGTAGTAGATAAGATTCCCCAGTAACATTTCGGTCAAAAAAATACAGTCCTTTCAAGTAACCGTTTAAAATTCCACGCCAGACCATTAACGATCATCTGTGTTGATTTTCAGCGCGTCTGTGCCAGTGTGAATTGACGGGGGACCAATAATGACAATAATGACGATTTAATTCGCCATTGTTGTTGAGTGTGGCTTCATCGGTGAACATAATGTATCTAAAAAATCATTATTGCCTCTTATCATTTCCAAGGCCAGTTGGCAGAAAAGCACGCGTATTTGCATATCTTTCGGCGTTAACGCCTGTGTTAGATATGATACGCATGATATTTATGTGCCTTGAAAATCCTAAAAAATAGTTGATTTCGGTATTCCAGTTTGTCTCTGAATCGCACGACTACTCATTTCGGGATCCAGTTGAACAAAGGAGAGAACGGTAAGGGTACGAGCGTCATTTTCGTTGTATTCACGATGACGAGGTGAACGGTGCATGTATCCATTTCGAGCTTGTTGAGTACAATGTACAATAATTCTTTCGCTTGTATGCCGTCTGTTTGGGAACCGATCCGCATACAATTGCACAGCTGCAGCGTGATTGTTATGGCTTTCACCTAAAATTAACATCACATCAACAAACTCTGTAGGAGGATAGTGAGCCATGTTTTGCTGAAGAATAATTTACTTTCGTCAGTTGATGTTAACGGTTCACAATCTGAAAGTGAAGTGACGTCTGATCGCATTTCACCGACCTTTATATTGAGCCATAGTTCGCAGTATGTCCACGGTAGCCCCATATTCGGGTGAGCAATGTAATTGTGAAGAGCGGGTAGGATACATTTATTTAAAAATAGCTTAATTTGGCATAATGAAAGAATTGGTGCATATTTTGTATCGATTTGATGCGTCCTTCTTGGATCATTCTAAATAAATCGGAGTTCTTCCTCAATTTTAATTTTTGTCGATTTCAGAGTCATCTGTCAATGGTTTAAAAAATGTTTCAGACAAAACTTAATAATTTTTTTATGGAGAATCCGAATCATCAATAAAAAATCGTGTTTCCATTTAAGATTTAAAAGTTGTACCCCGCCCCACTCGAGGGGTTGAGGGCTAGAGGTCACATGTAGTATCATTTGATGTCCCCCTTTGTGCTTACAAAATTGTCTTACCCACAATTTTTACCTGATGTATAGTTTTCGAGACAATCTCATCCGAAACTTCAGATGGACCACCCTGTATATGTTGGGAGGGGGGGAGGGGGAAGGGAGCGACTTTCATACACATATCTATAAGAAATAACAGCAGGAAGACTACAAAGCACTGAACTCAGTTTTAAAAAGGTTTTTGCATTAGTGAGTGTACAGTGAAACTATAAGGCACTTATAGGAAAGTATCGTGCTAGCGAGAGTTGAAATGGACAACTGTCCTAATATACTGTGAATAAGTCTGCGAATAATTTTGCACTTACCTACGTTGGGTTCAGCGAGTTGTTATCGCACTCGTGGTGCTGTATAGAAGATTAAAATCCTCTCTGAATGTGGTGGCACAATTCTATTAGCACTAGGGCTCACTGAGTAACTGTGATAGGCGCATAACGAACGCTGTGCTTCCGAGTGGAGTAGCCGAGAATCGCATCTGACTCCAGCAAAAACCTGATTGTCGACGTGAACTAACGTGCGCGTTGTCATTATCGACTTAAACTTCGCAGTAGATATGAACGAAGATTTGCCCGACAGAGACATTTTCTCTGTGTATGTTGTGGACATTGCCTAACGCTGACCTCATTTGCTGATTTAAAGTGATAATTGACTGTTTAAATAGCAAAACACCAGCTGGTGACATAGTGATTTTGATGAGTACGTAACAATGCTTTAAAAATGAAATATAAGTGGAACCCCCTCTCCCCTCCCCCGAGCTAAAGACAGATCTGCTTCATGTATTTAGGTAACTCCATGTTATTATTATCTATGTGAAAGATTGCTTGTGTATTAATAACTTTCATCTTTTCAGCACAAGTCGTGCATTACGTAGTTGTAATGCCTTCGTATAGTTGTTACACTAAACATGATTACCAGAGGCTACCTGATCCTCACTGAGATGCAACCAAACTACGGTGACGCATACTGCCTGCTGTTGCAAGCATCGACCTCATTATACGGATCCTAGCCGTCACAATGGATCCTCAAGCAGCCAGCAACCGTCGGCAGCATCCTGCTAATGTGTCCATCTTACGTCGCTTTCGTCAGCTGAACCATCTGACCATCATCACAGTCCAGCATCTCCAACTCCCAGTTTCCGTTACCATAAAATATGACTTAAATCGTTTTGATATTGTACCCATACTGCATGTTATATGTTACTACGATATACTGCATGTGTCTGCAAACCAACTAAAAGCAAATACACTACCTATAGACATAGTGATTTTGATGAGTACGTAATTACTATTACTGTATGTCGACTGTCTCAAGCACTACGTCTACTGAGTAAATTGACGCTGAAGGGGTAAATGGATGTAAGTTACAATGGCAGAATAACAATAACAACGATCAATAACCATTCAGATTATCACAAATATTATAACAATTAAAAAGAGAAGAACGATGAGGTGTTTCCAAGAGCTGAATAGTTATATCAAAATACTTAATACGCAAGTACCAGTTCCATGTCAGTAGAGACGCACCTTCATGTTAAAAATAGTTTTATATCCTTAGTATAAATGGGAAATTACGGAGTCCCAGCTTTCGGGAGGTTATGCACGTTAAAAGTCAAAGCACAGTAACAGACAGCTGTGTAACAAACTATTTTGTTTGAATAAACAGGACGATACTCGTCCACGCATGACAAATATCTCTAGCCACGGTCGAAGTGATATTGAGGTGTTCCTAATGCTGTGTACGACTTCGTACTCAACAGTAAGGAGAGGTGGGCTACAGGGTGGTGTGGAAACTATCGTCGCAGGACAGCTGGACAGGAGCAGAAATGATTAGCGAGCAATTTAACACAGTCCACAGGAGATTTAATTGACCTGACTTTCAATAAGTGTACGAAGATTCAGCTCATACAATAGCAAAAAGGAAGAGGCAGTCCGAACTGTGTTCACTAACAATGGCGTCGGAGCCGCGACTAGGTGGCGTCTACGTAGCGTCACGTGCGAAGAGACTCGAACCGCGAATAGATAGTCTGGCTGCGCTGGGCCTCCTATTCTGCGG
Organism: Schistocerca nitens; assembly: GCF_023898315.1. Classification (NCBI taxonomy): domain Eukaryota; kingdom Metazoa; phylum Arthropoda; class Insecta; order Orthoptera; family Acrididae; genus Schistocerca; species Schistocerca nitens. Next base: position 295,985,710 of record NC_064621.1, on the reverse strand, counting down.
GGGCAGAGGGCGCTCGTGCTACCGAGCTACTAGAGGCATGGCTCAGTGGGAGTGTTCCATTGGATAGGCCAGATTCCTCACGACCGCTATCGGCTTCTAATGGAAGCTTGTGATTCCGCTGCCAACATTAAGACGCCCGTGGGGAGGTATCGACACATTATACCACATTTAAGACAAACAATATACCCAGATCCGTCCACGATATAAAATACACTACTGGCCATTAAAATTGCTACACCAAGAAGAAATACAGATGATAAACGGGTATTCATTGGACAAACATATTATACTAGAACTGACATGTGATTACATTTTCACGGAATTTGGGTGCATAGATCCTGAGAAATCAGTACCCAGAACAACCACCTCTGGCCGTAATAACGGCCTTGATACGTCTGCGCATTGAGTCTAGCAACGCGTGGATGGCGTGTACAGGTAGAGCTGCCCATTCATCTTCAACCCGATACCACAGCTCATCAAGAGTAGTAACTGGCGTATTGTGACGAGCCAGTTGCTCGGCCACCATTGACCAGACGTTTTCAATTGGTTAGAGGTCTGGAGAATGTGCTGACCAGGGCAGCAGTCGAACATTTTCTGTATCCAGAAAGGCCCGTACAGGACCTGCAACATGCGGTCGTCCATTATCCTGCTGAAATGTAGGGTTTCGCAGGGATCGAATGAAGGTTAGAGCCACGGGTCGTAACAGATTTGAAATGTAACGCCTACTGTTCAAAGTGCCGTCAATGCGAACAAGAGGTGACCGAGACGTGTAACCAATGGCACCCCATACCATCACGCCGGGTGATACGCCAGTATGGCGATGACGAATACACGCTTCCAATGTGCGTTCACCGCGATGTCGCCAAACACGGATGCGACCATCACGATGCTGTAAACAGAAGCTTGATTCATCCGAAAACATGACGTTTTGCCATTCGTGCACCCAGGTTCGTCGTTGAGTACACCATCGCAGACGCTCCTGTCTGTGAGGCAGCGTCGAGGGTAACCGCAGCCATGGTCTCCGATCTGACAGTCCATGCTGGTGCAAACGTCGTCGAACTGTTCCTGCAGATGGTTGTTGTCTTGCAAACGTCCCCATCTGTTGACTCAGGGATCGAGACGTGGCTGCACGATCCGTTACAGCCATGCGGATAAGATGCCTTTCATCCCGACTGCTAGTGATACGAGGACTTTGGGATCCAGCACGTCGTTCCAGATTACCCTCATGAATCCACCGATTCCATATTCTGCTAACAGTCATTTGGATCTCGACCAACGCAAGCAGCAATGTCGCGATAAGATAAACCGCAATCGCGACAGGCTACAATCAGACCTTTATCAAAGTCGGAAACGTGATGGTACGCATTTCCCCTTCTTACACGAGGCATCACAACAACGTTTCACCAGGCAACGCCGGTCAGCTGCTGTTTGTGTATGAGAAATCGATTGGAAAATTTCCTCATGTCAGCACGTTGTAGGTGTCGCCACCGGCGCCAACCTTGTGTGAATGCTCTGAAAAGCTAATCATTTGCATATCACAGCGTCTTCTTCCTGTCGGTTACATTTCGTGTCTGTAGCACGTCATCTTCGTGGTGTACCAATTTTAATGGCCAGTAGTGTACGTGCGACCAGCTCGGACGTCCACCCAGTCCCACTCCCAGTATTGAGGATATCAAACACAAGTTACAACAGTTGTGGGACAGTTTGCCTCAGGAGATAATAAAACAGCTTTTTGTGACTATTTTGAACCGAAACTATGCATGTATCGCGGGCGCATGGACTCCTACATCGTAGTGGTAAGTGGTGTCATACTCGCAAGTTCCTTGTAAATTTGACTCGACATTCCAAACACTCAACTAACGTCACATACTCTCTCAGCCTGTGGTACGTTGCCGGCCTGTGTGGTCTAGCGGTTCTAGGCGCTTCAGTCTGGGACCGCGCGACTGCTACGGTCGCAGGTTCGAATCCTGCCTCGGGCATGGATGTGTGTGATGTCCTTAGGTTAGTTAGGTTTAAGTAGTTCTAAGTTCTAGGGGACTGATGACCGCAGAAGTTAATTCCCATAGTGCTCAGAGCCATTTGAACCATTTTTTGTGGTACGTTATTTCATTTCTTCCTCACCTGCCGGACATTTCACGTTTTTTGTCAGTTAGTATAGTAAGTGTTAGAATGATTCATCTTTCTGTTTCGCCATATTACTTAATGGTCTTCGCTTTGCGCCTCTCAAATGCCGCACCTCAGCTGCAGTAGCAGGCCAGTGCTAGACGGATGGTCCTTCTGACTTGTAACTCCGCACATGTGTTATCAGCTGTGGTCACGGAGTGAGGCGTTTGTAGGCGCTACAAGTGAGTGGCGTCATGAGCGCCAGCAAACAGGACGGCAAGTAATCAGGAGGCGACGCTGCCCGCCTGCTCGGCAAGATCAGAGCGGGGGCCCGCCAGTAATGCCGGCTGATTGTCGGCGAGCTTCCTCGGGCAGATTGCGCTGGGAATAGCGTAATAGAGCGGGGACCCGCGGCTGGCGCGCGGCCTCGTCCTCCGCTCTCTGGCACTCGACCCCTCTGGCTCCACTGTGCGGCAGCTGGCGCGCAGCACTGGTTGTCTGTCAGCTGAGACGAGGCGAGGCAAAGTGAGGCCGGCCCGTTGTGGAGGTGGCGCGGCTGCCCACCTGTCGCACGTCTGCCGCGAGCGCTCAGGGGCTGCAGCCGCCGTACCACCAGCCGCGGCACAGCCTGCGAAGGGCGCGGTAAAGCCCAGCCCTTCCAAACGCGTACAGCCACTGTAAAATTAGACAGCCAACAATATTTAGTAAGTCACGCGATACGGCGAACTGGACTTTTTCAAGAGGGAAACCTTATCTAGAACTGCGTAATTATGGTATTGTACAATATCTACAGGGTGGTCCATTGATCGAGACCGGGCCAAATATCTCACGAAATAAGCGTCAAACGAAAAACCTCTGAAGAACGAAACGTGTATAGCTTGAAGGGGGAAACCAGATGGCGCTATGGTTGGCCCGCTAGATGGCGCTGCCATAGCTCAAACGGATATCAACTGCCTTTCTTTACATAGGATCACTCATTTTTTATTACATATTCGTGCAGTATGTAAATAAATATGAATGTTTTAGTTGAACTAGTCTTTTCGCTTACTGATAGATGGCGCTGTAATAGTCACAAATATATGGCTCACAATTTCAGACGAATAGTTGGTAACAGGTTGTTGTTGTTGTTGTGGTTGTGGTCTTCAGTACTGACACTGGTTTGGTGCAGCTCTCCATGCTAACCTATCCTGTGCAAGCTTCTTCATCTCCCAGTACATACTGCAACCTACATCCTTCTGAATCTGCTTAGTGTATTCATCTCTTGGTCTCCCTCTACAATTTTTACCCTCCACGCTGCCCTACAATGGTACCTTTGTGATCCCTTGATGCCTCAGAACATGTTCTACGAACCGGTCCCTTCTTCTTGTCAAGTTGTGCCACAAAATCCTATTCAATACCTCCTTATTAGTTATGTGATCTACCCATCTAATCTTCAATATTCTTCTGTAGCACCACATTTCGAAGGCTTCTATTCTCTTCTTGTCCAAACAATTTATCGTCCATGTTTCACTTCCATACATGGCTACACTCCATACAAATACTTTCAGAAACGACTTCCTGACACTTGAATCTATACTCGATGTTAACAAATTTCTCTTCTTCAGAAACGGTTTCCTTGCCATTGCCGGTCTACATTTTATATCTTCTCTACTTCGACCATCATCAGTTATATTACTCCCCAAATATCAAAACTCCTTTACTACTTTAAGTGTCTCATTTCCTAATCTAATTCCCTCAGCATCACCCGACTAAATTCGACCTCATTCCATTATCCTCGTTTTGCTTTTGTTGATGTTCATCTTATATCCTCCTTTCAAGACACTGTCCATCCCGTTCAACCGCTCTTCCAAATCCTTTGCTGTCTCTGGCAGAATTACAATGTCATCAGCGAACCTCAAAGTTTTTATTTCTTCTCCATGGATTTTAATACCTACCGCTAACAGGTAGCTTCTTTAAATTAAAATACAGAACGTAGGTACGTTTCAACATTTTATTTCGGTTGTTCCATTGTGATACATGTACCTTTGTGAACTTATCATTTCTGAGAACACATGCTGTTAAAGCGTGATTACCTGTAAATACTACATTAAATCAATAAATCTCAAAATGATGTCCGTCAATCTCAATGCATTTCGCAATACGTGTAACGACATTTCTCTCAACACCTAGTAGTTCGCCCGCTCATGCACTGACAATGCGCTGACGCATGTTGTCAGGCGTTCTCGGTGGATCACGATAGCCAATATCCTTCAACTTTCCCCACAGAAAGAAATCCGGGGACGTCAGATCTGGTGAACGTGCGGGCCACGGTATGGTGCTTCGACGACCAGTCCACCTGTAGTGAAATATAATATTCAATACCGCTTCAACCACATGCGATCTATGTGCCGGACATCCATCATGTTGGACGTTTATCGCCATTGTGTCATGCAGTGAAACATCTTGTAGTAACATCGGTAGAACATACGTAGGAAATCAGCATACATTGCACCATTTAGATTGCCATCGATAAAATGGGGGCCAATTATCCTTCCTGCGATAATGCCACACCATACATTAACCCACCAAGGTCGTTGATGTTCCACTTGTCCCAGCCATCGTGGATTTTCCGTTGCCCAATAGTGCATACTATGCCGGTTTACGTTACCGCTGTGGGTGAAGACACTTCGTCGCTAAATAGAACGCGTGCAAAAAATCTGTCTTCGTCCCGTAATTTCTCTTGTGCCCAGTGGCAGAACTGCACACGACGTTCAAAGTCGTTGCCATGCATTTCCTGGTGCATAGAAATATGGTACGGGTGCAGTCGATGTTGATGTAGCATTCTCAACACCGACGTTTTTGAGATTCCCGATTCTCACGCAATTTGTCTGCTACGGATGTGCAGATTAGCCGCGACAGCAGCTAAAACAGCTACTTGGGCATCATCATTTGTTGCAGGTCGTGGTTGAGTTTCACATGTGGCTGAACACTTCCTGTTTCCTTAAATAACGTAAACTGTCCGACGAACGGTCTGGACACTTTGATGATGTCGTCGAGGATACCGAGCAGCATACATAGCACACGACCGTTGGACATTTTGATCACAATAGCCATACATCAACTCGATATAGACCTTTTCCGAAATTGGTAAACGGTCCTTTTTAACACGGGCAATGAATCACGAAGCAATTACCGTCCGCACTGGCGGAATGTTACGCGATACCACGTACTTACACGTTGGTGACTATTACAGCGCCATCTATCACAAAGCGAAAAAAGTGGTCCAACTAAAACATTCATATTTCTTTACGTACTGCACAAATATGTAATAAAAAATGGGGGTTCCTATTTTAAAAAACTCAGTTGATATCCGTTTGATCTATGGCAGTGCCATCTAGCGGGCCAACCATAGCGCCATCTGGTTTCCCCCTTCAAGCTAGACGAGTTTCGTTCTTTGTAGTTTTTTAGTTTGATGCTTATTTCGTGAGATATTTGGCCCGGTCACTATCAATGGACCACCCTACATAGGGTTACACATAAGTGCCCCCCCACCCGGGTTTCAGCAGGCGAACAACGCGAAAACTAAAAGACATACAGAAAAATTATTCCTATCAGTAAATAGCGGATATCTCCAAGTTTCGGTTCGTAATAGGCAACGTGCCTAGACAACAAGCATGTTAAAACACGCAGAGAAGTCGGCTACTTTTTATTGTCTCATCTAAATGGTTCACACTCGTTGACAGGCCAAGCAAGGATAGGAGTTTCAAATTGTGCTTCCTGTGTACTTGCAGCAGTGACTCTAATCAAATGCACACAAATACTGACGTATGCCGCGTCAGAAAGGTTCCACGTGTAGAGCACCCTAATGTGATTTAAACACATGAAGAGATGCTCTATCCACAGACGTCTTTTGAACCCCAAGAGACACACATGAACAGCCGTGCACGGCGTGCAGAAAACTAATTGCACCGAATTTTGTATACTGTTCTCAATATCGGTTTGGGTATTGCATCTCATACATATTACTCTGTCGACTTTCTCGCTTCGCTGACGCAAGTTGTAACCGCCTGCGATTTTCTCTGCCTCGTGATGACTGGGTGTTGTGTGATGTCCTTAGGTTAGTTAGGTTTAAGTAGTTCTACGTTCTAGGGGACTGCTGACCATAGATGTTAAGTCCCATAGTGCTCAGAGCCATTTTAACCATTTTTTTGTAACCGCCTGCGCAAGAGGGCTCCGAATTGTAGAGTGTGACGTGGCGATGAGTAACAAAATTATGTCGGTGCGTGAGAGACAGCATGCTGTAATCGAGTTTCTACCCGCAGAATAAATGTCTCAAATTGAAATCCAGAGAATAATGGAAGCTGTGGGTGGTGATGTTTGTATTTACATCAGTAATATGCGACGTTGGGTTGTTTGTGCACGTAATAAAGGAAACGGTTCTGCTAAATTGAACGAGTGTGACAGACCTCGGAGTGGACGACCGTGAACAGCACCCGAAGAGAGCCATCGGAATCGGTCTAATGAACTCATCACATAAAATCGTCAGATAACACAGGCAGAGCTCCAAATATTTTTGGCATATCACGAGAGTGTGTACATGTCGTCACCGCAGAACTGCGGTTCAGAAAACTGTGCACGGTGCGTTCCTCGAGTGCGCACTCATGGCACGAAGAAGAGTAGACTGGACGTCTGTCTACCATTTCCTACGTGTTTGGAGCGTCAGGGTGAGGCCTTCCTTAAAGGGGGAAGGACGTCAAACGGGCCGACTTGGAGCAGGAGAAGCACCACAGGACATTTTAATTTCCACTATCTGTACCACTACTAATAAATTCATAGAACTTTGTCAGCATGACCACGAAGGATTCAAGATTCACACCCATAACAGTGGAAGTTCAAAAACATAACGGAATAATTTTTTTATATGTGAAATTTCATCATTTTTTCACTTACTAATGACTGCATTTGTTACTATAGGTAAAATTTTCTTCATAAGTGAGAGGGGTTCTTCTATTATTTTCTCACAGCATACAAACCGTACTTACAGGTGTATGAAACTCTAAAATTTATTTAATGTATCAGAAAATGAACGAGCTCTTATATTTTAAACGTCATGTTTAGAAAAAACTCAAATTTTATAATTCATTACCACAATTTTTATCACAGTTTTTGATAAATTTGGAAAATTCTAGTGTTTCATACACCTGTAAGTACGGTTTGTATGCTGTGCAAAATTCATCGAATAATCTCTCTTACTTATCAAGAGAAGTGTACCTATAGCAACAAAAGTAGCCAATAGTAAGTGAAAAAATGGTGAAATTTCAAGCATAAGAAACAAATTATTTTATTATGTTTTTGAACTTCCACTGCTATGAGTGTGAATTCTGAATCCTTCCTGGTCATGTTGGCAAAGTTTTATGAATTTATTTGTAAAAGTATACACAGCGGAAATTAAAGTGTCCTGTCGTGCCTCTCCTGCTCCAAGTCGGACCGTTTGACGTGCTACCGCCCCCTTAACGTTTTGACAGGTGATGATACCTGGGTTCACCATCTTGACCCCAGAAACAAGAGGGCAGCAACAGAGTTCCGCCACAAAGGATCAACAACGCCAAAAAAGTTCAAGGCCGTGCCATTCGCAGGCGAAGTCATGTGCAAACCGTTCTGGGATGTTCAGGGTGTGGTGCATTTGGAATTCATGCGTAAAGGCACCACCATATATTCTGCAAGGTACCGAGAGGCCATCAGGAAATTGAAAGCTCGAATTCGAAGAGCTCATCCGCACATGGTCCACCCTCTCAGTGCGACAGTGCCAGACCACACATAAGTCCTGACACGTTTCCAACAATTTGATACTTTGCATTTACTGTCATCAATCATCCTACACACCAACGGCGTAGCCAAATGAAGAGTCCAGGGGGTACCGAACCCAACCCTATTCCAATATCACCTAAGCGAAATTACACACGGCCTCGTTATCTTATAGTGAAATTGAAACATACGCGATTTTCAATCACACGCCGAAAAAGGGATACGACCTGTCGATAGTCAATAAGGCCAACGGTAGATTTAAACTAGTTCAATCAATAATTAAAGAGACAAATTGGTTTGGGGAAAAAACTGTTAGAAAGTCAAGTTTGATACTGTTATGGTTTTAAGTTGGCATCACTGGGATGAGCCCTGATCAGCTGATGTATCAACATTGTTTTGTTTATAGCCCCAAAGACACATTTCAAGATGGCGAGTCTGTTTGAAACGCCCACATTAGTTGAACAACGTTCTGTTATTCGTTTTTTACTTGCTTAAGGCGAGAAACCAGTGAATATTTACTGTAGAGTGCCTAAAGCTTATGGTGAAGGTCGTATGAATGGTGCAATGTTTTACAAAAATGGCTCTGATCACTATGGGAGTTAACATCTGAGGTCATCAGTCCCCTAGAACTTAGAACTACTTAAACCTTACTAACCTAAGGACATCACACACATCTATGCCCGAGACAGGATTCGAACCTGCGACTGCAGTTTTTTACAAGTGGGTAGAGCAGTTCAAAAATGGTCCTGACTCAGTGACTGACGAAGACCGTTCTGACCGATTAGTTGCAGTGTCAAGTGCTTCACTTGAAAGTCAAATTGATGACATTGTTCGTGCCGACCGCCGTGTGTGTGGAAGTGATAGTTGGTAAGGTTCAACATAGAATTGATACAGTTCATAACATTACATGTAACAAGCGGAAGTACAGCCAAACATGTGTAAGATGGGTCAGAGACGAGTTGACACGGGTACACAAGGAAACAAGGTTGAGAGTGTGCACAGAGCTAAAGGAAGGTAATGAAAGAGAGCTGAACTCTTTCTCAACAACATTTTAACTTCTGATGACACTTGGGTTCAATATTATGAGCCAGAATCAAAAAGACAAAGCATGGAGTGGAAGCACATCAACTCACCTGTCCAGAAAATATTCAAAACGCAAGCATCAGTAGGAAAAGTCAAGTTGACGGTGTTCTGGGATGCTGAAGGTCCAGTTTATTGTGATTATCTCGAAGATCAGCGTGCAATGAACAGACAATACTACTCGGATTTACTTTTAAACACGGTGAAGCCAGCCATGAGAGAGAGACGTCTTGGATCTCAGAGGAAAGCTGTGATTCTCCAGTAAGACAACGCACGTCCTCATAATGCTTCGCTAACCCGTGAAACCATCGACAAAATGGGCAGGGAAGTACTGCCTCATCCCCTTTACAGTCCTGATTTAGCTTCTAGTGATTTCCATTTGTTTGGTGCACTGAAGGAGGCATTGCTTGGGAAGTGCTTCCAGGATAACGAGGACATTGTAACATCCACGAGATAAATTTTTGGCTACAGTGCGACGAGAGGAAATTATGTCTCTAACAGTTATAAACATTATGTATTCGACGTATGAAAAAACAGTGAAAACTTATAAATATTAATTATTTATATAATATTCTATGATGTAATTAGACATATCGATGTGTATCATACAAAGACAATGATAATTGAAAATTCCTTTTATGATCTGCGTTTGTCTTCCTTTGTTTTTACCTTTTGTTGGTTGGCTTTTGTAAGTTGCGGACGCATATCAAACTGAGGTCTGTTAAGAAATTGTAAATATTTGTTAATTATTACTTGAAAATAGAGTTCATTATTATTATAAATATGAGTGAATAATTATTTGTAACTTTAATTCCTCTCTCAGTAAGCATTATCTGTGTTAATTAGTTTTTTCCGCTGCAACGAGCGCAGCCATTGATGATAGCGATTTTTATCGTGTTTTTGTCTGTGTTTTCCTTAGAAAAAAATCAAATGTTTGCTTGATGAGGTCTAAATAGTGCACAATATGAAAGTATAGTTTATAGAGTTTAATAATAATTTCAAATACTTACTTATTTGGTCTAACAATAGAAAGTCTCTATCAATTGTCTGCTGCCATCTTAACAATTATCTCAGCGGCAAATTCAAATTACGCAACTCTGCAGACATAAATGCCGAACGTAATACAAATGTGTAAAAATAAATGTGCACCGGTGGTTCTGAACTCATTTTAATGAACATAATTCGAATCATATTGGTTCTTTAAAAATAGTGCTCATAGCACGATTGTTATAACAAACTTTTCTAGCTGATGTATTGAGCCGAAATTAATTACGCACGAGTTTCGAAGAATATTGTTTCAAGTAACATATGTCAGTGTTGTGCGCGGCTGATATTCGGTGGTTTTAATGATCATTTTGCTGAAGATAACTGTTTCCATCATAATCCATAGTTGTATAGAATCTGTTGTATGAACTGTGATTTAGTGACCCTTACACAACTTACAGACAACACTTTAACACGACGTTAACTTCGAATTCTTTAGCAACTTGACCAATTCTTTAGCCGAGAGAAAATTTATTTAGTAATTACTCAATGTAATAAAATAAGATTATCATTTTCATTTACAAGTTAGTTAAATACCAAACCACTGAATAACCCAGCGAACGCCACAACGTGAAAAAGTTTGTGGCGTACTCGTTCAAACACCAAGATAAAAATATTTTTGCTGCCGGAACAAAAAGCTTGTAGCCCGTTGGAGCAAGTGCATAAATGTTCAAGGGGATTATGTTAAAAAGTGGAAAACGTATTGTTTTGTAAAAATAAACGCTTTTTTCTCTGGATCAATTTGTCTCTTTAATTACTGAATGACTCTCGTATAAATCCTATCGATAACACTGTCGGCTATAACAGATCCGTACTTTAGCCAAGAACAAATACTGAATATTGTTGGTCTTATTTGAGCTCATTTAATGTTTTGTTTTGTTAATTAGTCCAGTTCTTACTTGCTATTGAATTTCATGCAAGTGCTGAATTTGGTCTGTGAGCTGTTGTGATTGTTTCTAATTACAGGTAAGTCTGTAACAAGAAAGAATAGGGAAACCAGTTTTGATTCGTCCACTAGCGTTACAGTAAGTTAAAAATACGTATGCACTACTATAGTAGCCTGATTATATATCTACATTTGTTTAATGTTGGCACTGGAGTCGTTATTTGGAGACTGGCAGAAGTTTTACTATTTGACAAGGCAGCGGAGCGGTAAACATAACTACAAATAACATTAACAAGAAATCGGTGTATAAAAATAGTGTTGGATTTACCTCCACCGGCCAAAAATCTCACAGAGGAACAGGAATATCGCCCAAAATGCGAATGTTGCTCTTCTTTAAAACATTTGCTCAAAATTGTATCATTAGTAGCCCGAATGACAAAATATCGCCCGATCTCTTGCCAGAAGCGGAGTGTGCTGTGAACACTCTCTCTTTCTTATCAGGTGCTCCTTGGGTATGCAGATTAGACCAACGCTGAATCTATCACACCAAACCACATAATATGATAGATTATCCGCGAGAAGTTTATAGGTTGCTTGAAAAATCAACTGCTGCGCACATCGGAAAATGTTATTTTAGAAGTTCTTGAACTTTTCAGGAGTCTAGCCTGTAGGTAATGGATGGAGGACCTGGATCTTTCAATTAAATAATTTGCTTTAATGGTTGCGGAATGATCGAGGTTGTTTTGGTATAATAATATTTACTCAAACACTGTGTAAAAATTACGTATTACACATAAACATCGAGGCTATAAAGCAACTTGTAAATGAATGTGATAATGAAAATAGAACAATGATCAGAAAATGAGTGGTTGTTGGGACTGCCACCAGTGTAATGCTGGAGAATTACGACTGAGGTGATGCCCAGAAACATAAAGGACACGGATTATGCTTTCAGCTGTGACTGCAAACTTTAAAACTGTAAAAAAGGTATGAATTCGAATAAAGAATACAACAGACCACGGAAAAAGGAAGACTAAGAAAGAAACATCACTAGGCGGGTGAACTCCAATCAGTTAACTCGATAATGAAACAAACACGAGTGAATACGAGAATAATCCCATTTGAAGTAAGAAGACAGAAAACTTGCTACCCAATGCGTGAAGCGGGTAGACCAAGGACGATTAAAAAATAGAGACCAGGAGTGAACTCTTCTTCGTTCAGTATATCGTGATTCCTGAAGACAGGAGCGAGGATTGCAAAATGCGATCTTTCCACGGCTGGAACTTAGGTGGTTCCCAACAAGCGGGGGTGCGCCGGACTGCGGCCGCTGCTAACTGTTGCTGGGCTGAGGCGATGTGATGTGGCTACGAATCACGGATCTCGTCATCGTCCTGATTACTTGCCGCGGCTGCGCTTAAGTTCAAAGTGAAACTTCTAAGACCCGGGAGGGTGTCAAAGTCAAGAAAAACACATATGCGCACAGACTCCAGAATAGCTTCGCCAAGCAGTTTCGATCAGACACCCATACAAATTCAAATACGACTCCGCTAATGAGATACATATGCATGGCGACGGGAGACGAGTGTCGTCCCGTTTCCATGTCCAGAGTTACTTGTTTAGCATCGCACAGCGTTCCCAAGGGACGAGAAAAGTTTAGAAATTTGCAGAGGCATGAGTGGCTGTTTAATTTGCTTGAAGACACACGTCTGGAGACCGTACACACCAGGATAAAGGCGAGTGACAGTTGAGCACTCACCCCAAAGGTTAGTAACAAGCAAGAGTTGTAACCCATTCCACCAGTGGAGCTTCGGACTGTCGTGCGGTCTCCTAGCGTAGGAGTTGCCTTCTCAGTGGCCTGCAGCTCTTCCAAGGCAGCTCTTCCCATGCGGAAAGGAGTTCCCCTGGTCTAGCCCAGATACATTTAGTGGTAAAAAAACACTAAAAGAATAAGATGTTAGGTTAGGCACAGAGAGGTGGGTGCCCACGTTGCTACAAGCTACCCCTAAGCCCCATGTAATCAGCGCTCGATACCGTTGAAAGGTTGACAAGTAAAATCTGAATCGGTAAGTGAATGAAGCAAGAGAGTCTCGCATGCAAGTTACGTATGCAAATACGATAAAATGTAAGGAGAAAAGCCTGAAACAGGCCGCTGCCTTGCGTGGTCACCCAGACGTTATTCAGTCATGAGAAGCTGTCCCGATATTAAACGTTGGGGAGGGTTTGTGGAAAGCTGAAGGGGTATGTGATGACAGCACATTCTGCAGATTGTTTGCTTCTAAAAGATTTTTTCAATTGGTTGCTCGAACTCGTCGGAGGCATCTGCACTGCCATCTTCGCCCCCATCCACTTTCGTCCATAATCTACACAGTCCGCCAAACAAATGTATACACACTTTAAGGAAAGAAAAGTAGTACTTATGTGTTTATTTTACATTTAATAATTCATCACATTCGTTTTGTAGCCTTCAGTTTAGCACATGGTTACTTTAAATGTACAAAATGTTCACCGTTGGCAGCTATACACATAACAGAATGACGAGCGGTCACCGCAACTACGTCAGTCAATGTTACAGTGGAGATCACTGCACATGTCGCTGTAATCTGGCGAAGTTCCTCCAGCGTGCGTGGTTTACGTCGATAGACCTTATCTTTCACGGTTCCCCACAAGTAAAAGTTCATAGGTGTTAGATCTAACGACCATGGAGGTAACTCAATTGACCCTATCCAATGCCCCGGAAAATTGTCACTCAGGAAAGTTCGAACGGCTAGGTGGTAGTGTGGTGGCGCTCCGTCCAGTTGGAAGAAGACCTCTTCATCAGCTCCATAAAGCGCACTTATACCTGGCAAAATTTATGTGCTTAACATTTCCTGGTGCACTTCTCCAGTGACAGTAGCATCAAAGAAAAAGGGTCCTACGAAGGCTCTATATGATAATCCACACCACAAATGAGTTCCCGGTAGGTTGACCGCTTTATCCACATAAACATGCGGATTTTCCAGTGCCCAGTACACACTGTTATGCCGATTCACAGCTACATTAAGTTTAAATTGTGCCTCGGCACTCCACACTACCTTCGTCACAAATTGTTCGTTATCAGTTAACATTCGCTGATATCATTCGCAAAATTTCATTCAACGATCAGGATCGTCATTATTGAGTGCAGTAATCGTGGAATATAAACTTTCCACTTTCCAGCTTCCAGAATTCTTCGTACACTTGTACTGCTAACCCCGACTTCACGTGCACATTGCCTAACAGACTTCTGTGGAGAATTAACACATGTTTCCAACAAGAGAGCCAACAAAGCTGAACTTGTAGCTGTACGATGTCTTCCTGATCTTCCTTTGTGAATATCACAAATCGTTCCATGGAATTCAAACTCGTCAATGATGCGTTTAATTTTTAGGCGGGCTGGCGGTTCCGTTTCAAACTCCCGCCTCCACTGACGTTGCACTTCAATGCCATTATCGAACTTGAGAAACCACTTAACAACATATTTTCGTTGCTCGAATGTTAAGTGTGCCCCACCCATCTTGTTTTCTCAATACCGAGATGAAAGTACTAACATCTGTTGAGGCAAAAACCATACTATAACACACCCGTAACTCAAATCGAACGACAATATCGCTATCTCGATAGAGTCTAACAAACAGTGTACACAAATTTCTGGTGGACTCTGTATTTGCGCTCTTGTAATACTATTACAACTGAACCGTTCTCAGATGTCCTTGGATATCTTCAAACTATAATGTTTTTAAGTGTTAGAAACAAATATATGAACATAATTTTTCGTTACTTTTTTACGGTTACTTGTCTTAATTTGGGGATTAGTTACTCATTTCTCTGGCAGACAGTATTTAATTTTATTGTTAGTATGCGTAAAATTTCGACAATATGCATGGTTCAACGATATTTACTTTAGAAGGAAAATAGCTATCGTCACTTTCTACTTTGCATCAGCTATAAACGTAGCTTACTTGTGGAACGGCGATATAACATGTCTTCAAGTTTTATTGTAAGAAAGATGCTCCGTGGAACGTCGTTTTCGTAATATCCATGGAACAGAGAGAACAACCGTGACGACTTATTTGTAAACAAACGGTATATGAGCAATAACGTATGTTGCACATCACTGAGGAGTGTATTAGCATCAAAGACTGTATAACCATACTATCATGCATAAATGCCAACTCATTTGTGACGTCACATACATTAAAAATCTAGTTGAAATCAATTTGTGAATCAATGCTAAGATCGCAAAGCTGTAGCTCGTAATATTTGTTTATTCCGTTTTGATTTACAAATAAAACTATTTGCTATATTTTCAAGCTTATTACGCAAATAATAATTCAAGAAGAAATTGTTGATCACATGCGGAAGTTGAAGAATTTTAAAGGAATGAAAGACTGAGAAACTTGTGATGCTTTGTTATGTTGATGGAATTCTGACTTGCTTTCAGATAAGTCAGAAATTTAAATACAAAATAAAAGTACGGGAAAGCTAGCTGTTGGCAACAGAAGTTTGAACACTTTATCATTATGAGTTGTTCAGCCCAACGTCAAAATTCTTCTGCTCTACGATAGTGAACCGTATTTTAGAAGACAGAGCTATGTTTTGTTAGAATGCGAATCGGACACCCTCTTGACAGAATCCTGACTACGTCCTTTCCCATACATTCATAACTTGGCCCCATCCGACTATTATCTGTTTCCGAAGCTCAAACAACACTTAGGAACGCTCCACTTTGATGGTGATGAGGCAGTGCAAGCAGAGGTGTGGTTGTGACTCCGCCAACTAAGTAAAATATTCTAGAGAGACAATATTTACAAACTGGTCTCACTTAACGAGAAATGTGTTCGCCACGACGGTGAGTACGTTGAGAAATAAATATGTAGACATGACGAATAAAGATATAGAATGTTAATAAAGTATGTTTTATTGGAAAAGCTTTGAGAATTTTCACACAGAAATTCCGCAGGTGTTACTTTTCAGCACGCCATTGTATGATAACAGATCATCCTCAGATCGTGTTTGGTAAAGTAGACTTCTTCCTCCTCAGAATTTGCCCCACAATGTAATGGGATCCGATCTTTTTGCCCTCTGTCTCCACTTGGCATGATTTTGTACTTTGACACGTTGCAGCCCTGTTATCTTGGCTCTATTTGTAGGATATCTGGCCCAAGTTCCCTCATTCCCCCCAGTAGGTCCTTTAACATCCGCTTTCAATAAAAACACATGTATTGCTATTGTTTGTTTCTCTGTTTGAAATACTTGTCCGTGCCATTGTAGACAGCTTTCCTTCATCTTCTCAACGACAGTAGGTAACCCGTACCACCGGTGAGTGCCAGCACTGACCACATGATAATGAAGGGTCAGGAGAGATATTCACCGAAGTATTTTGATTTCCGTTACAGCAAGTAGTCGCTTAGCTTCATCTGTTGTGGACCAACATTCTACAGCGTACAAGGCAACCAGCTTGAATGCAGAGGGGTATGTTTACGCTCTGAGCTGCTCCACGATCTTCTTATCAAAATCCACACCCGTCACTATCCGCAAACGCTACGCTTTGCTTGCGCGGTTTTCGACTACGAGGAAGACTAAACAGCAATTTTTGAGCCAAGACACTTGAACATTCTTATCTTTAGCAGATTTTTACCGTCGAATTTGATGGTGTTTGTATTATGTGCATGTCTCAAAAATGGTTCAAATGGCTCTGAGCACTATGGGACTTAACATCTGAGGTCATCAGTCCCCTAGAACTTTGAACTACTTAAACCTAACTAACCTACCAGGACATCACACACATCCATGCCCGAGGCAGGATTCGAAACTGCGACCGTAGCGGCAGCGCGGTTCCAGACTGAAGCGCCTAGAGCCGCTCGGCCACAACGACCGGCATTTGCATCTCCTGACAAGTAGTAAAACCTTTCTTATACAGGTACGAAAATTGTCAATATTCGACGATTGACAGGAATAATCATAAGAAGAAAAAACTTCATATAAACTTATGCTCTGTCCGAATACTTTTCAAGGTAGAACACATAAAAAGTTAGTTCCAGTCATTTTAGGAGAGCGAATGATGGGAAGGAATTACTTGCAATTTTTCAAAAATTCGTTTCTTGAACCACTTGAGTACGTTCCTGTGGTCGCGTGGACTGAAGTGCACTTCCGGTATGACAGGGCTCTCCAAATTTGCCACATGTGTGAGGGAACATAACGGCACTCGCTCTAGTAGCTGGAGTGGTCGTGACTACACAATTAACTGGTCATCAAAATCATTGAATCTTACATCATTAGACCTTTCCTTATTGGGATGGATGAAATCTGAAGTGTACAAACGAAAGATGACTACAGGAGATGGAACTACTTGGTCGCATCATGGATGCGACCACCCTCATCAGAGAATGTGCAGAGGCATTCTCCCAAGAGTGCACGAAAGTATTGAAGTTGGTGTTTGAATAATTCGGCCGTTATTGTTAACTGTACTAAAACTGTCATCTAATACTTAGGGGTGGACTTGTTAAAAATACATATTTTTAAATTTATAATTTTTAAAACGCATGTCGTAATGTTTAATGTTGTACATGTGTAAACTTGCCAATCCACTGAATAAGACAGAAAATAAGTAACAATATAAACTGAATGTCTTCTGTCTCGGAAAACATTAGGATGTGGTCTATGCCCATATGAAGTTTTCTGCTTCAAATGATCGTTTCTGTGATAGCCCTGAATGTTGATCACTCCTCCTAGGACACGTTGTATTGATGCGTAGTCCGGTGTGTTCCTGCGGCTCTTCCGTGCTTGGACTCGCCGTTGAAGGTCGTTCTTGTCTTCAGCATCGAGCAGAGAATCATCAAAATGCAATAGTGTCCGAGTTGCTAATTTCTGGAAATATCTCGTGGTCGTGTCCACTATTATGATGAAGAGAATGAAAAAACAGTAGATCCATAACCGATACCCACAGAAAGTGGAGAGGCGTCTGATGCCACAGCAGCATGTAGGCTTCTGGATGGACTTGTTCAAGACGTTTTCCAGGTGTCTCATGCTGTTGGAAGGAATAACATGTGAGATCACATCGTAATCGCTCAAAAGCATTTTTCCAAGCCCAGGAAACAAAGATATTTAGAATTCTCACAGTGTTCCTCAATAACTAATCCAGGTCTGGCAAAGCGAAGATGCTTAGAATTCTCAGTATTTCTCAATAAGCAATCAAAAGGCACGAATGGCCTATCACATAGCTGCATCGATTTATGGTAATAATGGTAATAGTTTGACAATGTGAACTGTTGGTCGTGAACACTGCAGCAAACGAAAATGGCATGCGACCATCGACAAACTGTCGTGAAGTTTACTAAGTGATTTGAGATTCAGATGGGTAGCGTTTCAGTGTATCCGCGTGAATTAGGTATGAGTAGTGTCAGCTCCGGTGTGTAGTGTTGTTGTCAACCGCTCCATTGTCAGCGAGCTTATCTATTCTGCCGTGTCAAAGTAAACCACAAAAATTGTCGCCATGGTCACAGTCCTTGGTTCTTCAGATTTGCTTACACTGCCCACGCGAACACTTGTCTTGCCGCAGACAAGCTCACTTCCTGACTCGAGGTAAGCTCACTGGGCAGAAAAATTAGTAACCGAAGTCCCCACGCAGACATGAATCTTTAAGATGTTACAGATGTCGCAGCGATCGAGTCATGTTCTCAGCCTTGTCCGCACTGCCTCTGCATGAGCAAAAGGCAGTAGTAAACTGTGAGACTTTTACATTTCAGGCGGACATTATACGTACACGTAGGTAAATGTAAGGACGTGACTGAGTGGCAAAAAGAGGCAATCGTGTTTGGCCATGGCCATATGGTGGGTGACGTTTGTGGCTTTGTTGATGTTTCGCAGCGGACTGTTCAAAAAATGGTTCAAATGGCTCTGAGCACTATGGGACTTAACTTCTAAGGTCAGCAGTCCCCTAGAACTTAGAACTACTTAAACCTAACCAACCTAAGGACATCACACACATCCATGCCCGAGGCAGGATTCGAACCTGCGACCGTAGCGGTCGCGCGGTACCGGACTGTAGCGCCTAGAACCGCTTGGCCACCCCAGCCGGCCAGCGGACTGTTCAACGTTTCCACAAGCATTGGTGTAACACACGTGGCCACGAAACGAGACCCCAGATTTGTGATCGGAAGAAACGTCCTGACTGAGAGGAACTGGAGACTCATTTCATGGTTTGTGGAGGAACGTCGCTTCCTAATCAGACAGGAATCGCTGCAGGTGGTGAATTGAAACATACCCTTAGAAAATTTTTATAAATGACAGTGCTGGAAAACCTCTACGTTACTTGATTTTCAAACAGCTGAGCAAAAGTGAACATACTCAGACATTCACTAAACTGACACACAATATTTTTAGCGCAACGCAATCTCACTTTTAATAATCCCTACAAAAGAATGGCCCTGATTAACAATAACCTATACCTTTCATGAATCACTTACCTCACCAAAATCTTCGTTACTCGAACTACTGCAATACAGCGAGCGCCAATACTGCTAGCTAAATAAAAGATTCTAACTACTGAAGGCACTAACTACTGATAGGCATACTTAGCAAATGAGAGCTTTTGATAGAGAACCAACAATGTATTTACCTTAATAGTGTTCAAAAATCAATATATATATATATATATATATATATATATATATATATATATATATATATATATATATATATATATATATATATATATATATATATATATATATATCAGTTCATGACATCCAATCTTACAAATTTACTCTTTCTGATGGACGCACATCCAGATCATCCGCTTTCAAATTTCCGCCATCTCACTCGCCACATCTACCACTGCTGGCGGCTCACCTCCAACTGCGCAGCGCTACGCGCTGTTCACATCCGACTGCCCAACACTACAATGGTAAATATTCCAACAATGCAAACCAGCCACAGACTGCACACAGCACAGTCTGTGATTTTCATACAGAGCGAACGTGACGTTACAAACATAAAAACCTAAACAGCCTACTTACATAGCCCCCATGGTCCCCACAAATAATTTTACAAATTGTTTTGGGCAGTGGCCAATACAGATTTGAAAATTTTTTCATAATTACAATAACAAAGAAATCAAATGCACACACTTATTGATAAAATGTTGGTCAAAAGCTAAAATTTTCTCACAGTCCATAAAGACAGACCTGATCATTCATCCCATTAAAATGGCAGTGTTTATTTTTTCTCAATGTCCGATTTTCTGAACATTAATCCACCATGATACATGTTGACTTTCCTGTGGAATCACCTGAGTTGAGCCCATTACAGAATCTATGGTACTTCCTGGAACAGGGGTAAAATGTTGACATCAGCATCCTTTCTATATAGTGGGACTGCACCATAAATCGTCAGCGAGTGGCTTAGGCTTAACCTAGATGAGACATACCTGCGCAGCAGTGTAGACTCACTTCCTAACCAAATTCAGAGGGTTGTCAAGTACAGTGGCTGAATAACGCAGTGTTAACTGATGCTTGTATGATTCCTCAAAAAAAAAATAAATAAATAAATAAATAAAAAAAACTGAACTCCGCCCGAACAGACCACGAAGGTCCACCAACGATACCGACCGGCCGCCGTATCACCCTCAGGCTGCAGGGGTCACTGGATGCGGCCATGGAGGGGTATGTCTATATTGTCTTTATTGAAGATCATTTTGATTAAAAAGGGTGTAAGACAGGGATACACTCTTTTCCCCATACTGTATAATGTATACGTAGGAGGATCAATGACAAAAATTAAAGAAACGTTGAAAAGTGTGATTGAAATTCATCGTGAGGGGATATCAACGAGAAGATTCGCCGATGACATTTCAACTCTCAGTGTAGATGAAGAAGAATTACAGAATCTGTTGAATCGAATGAACAGTCTAATGAGTAGAGAATACGGAATGAGAGTAAAATCAAAGAAAGAAAGAAGCAATAGAAATAGCAGAAATGAGAAGAGTGAGAAGTTTAACATGGAATTGGTGATCCTGAAACAGGCGAATTTACAGTATTCTACTACCTTTGAAACAAAATAAACCAAGACTAACGAAGCAATGAGGACATAAAAACAGATTAGGACAGGCAAATAATGCGTTCGTGGCCAGATGACGCCAATTAGTATCAAATACAAGCCTTAATTTAAGGATGTAATTTCTGAGTACAACGTTGTATGGCGATGAATCATGGACTGTGGAATAAACAGCAACAGAAGAGAACCGAGGCGTTTGAGTTGTTATGCTACAACAGAATGTTGAAAATTAGGTGGTCCAATAAGGTAAAGAAGGAGTTGGTTCTCCATAGAACCGGTAGAAAAACGGATATGTAGAAAACACTGAGAAGAAGAAGGGGCAGAATGACAGGACACGGTTAAGACATCAGGGAATAAACTCTGTGGTACGAGAAGGAGCTTTAGAGGGGAAGACGGAGATTGGAATACATCCAGCACACAATGGAGGACATAAGGTACAAGTTCTTCTCTGAGATGAAAGGTTTGGAACAGAAGAGGAATTCGTAGCGGTCGCATCAAAACAGTCAGAAGAGTGTTGACTAAAAGTTGTATCTTTGAATAAAATAATTAAGAATGTATCACAAGAATAAAAACTATAATTGATGAATGTGATATGATGGTGACATAATTGTTCTTGAAAACTGTTTGGGGCCACAATGTTGTATCTGTAATTGTGGTATAATAAAACTGACATTGATATTTGAACTTTAGAATAAGTGATTGATATGAGGTCAGTTTATGCTTACTAGTTCAATCGATTCATTTAAAGAGGCGTTAGGCTAGTTATCACAATGCATTTAAGATTTGCTAAGCCGTACACACAATTCTCAAATGGAGATGCGAGAAATGTTATAGGGGCATGTCAAGTATCAGGCAGTGAAACATTTAAGTTTTAAGCATATATATTTTAATCACTGCAGTTCAATAATGCCAATGTGTTAAAAGCGATAGAATACAAAACAAATATTTACCAACTCTTCATAGAGCACTTTGTCTGGAGAACCGGAGACACACCTTATGTGAGGTTAGAAGCTCTTGTCTGCAGCAGGACAAGGCTTAAGGGAAGCAAAGTATTACTTCCTCCCATACATTCGTAACATTATACTGTGGCTCTCAGTTGCCTTGTATATACAATACTAACAAAATCTAGCACTAAAATCAAGAATTGAATGGCTCCAGGTGGCCTTGTACTTGGAATGCATGCCAATCTTAATGACTAAAACAATTGTAGAGAAAATAACAATCAGAGTCTCCAAGTGGCCTTTCTATATCCGTAAATGCTGATCTTAGTAGCTATAAAATTTTTGGGGCTCCAAGTTGGCGGGTTCAAATGGCTCTGAGCACTATGTGACTTAACATCTATGGTCTTCAGTCCCCTAGAACTTAGAACTACTTAAACCTAACTAACCTAAGGACAGCACACAACACCCAGTCATCACGAGGCAGAGAAAATCCCTGACCCCGCCGGGAATCGAACCCGGGCTCCAAGTGACCTAGTAAATGAAGTACATGCAAATCTTAATATCTAAAACAACTGAACAGAAAATATCAATCAGATGCTCCATGTGGCCTTGTTACATACATAATCGCTGATCTTAATAGCTATAAAGTGATTGGGGGTTCAACTGGCCTAGGTTAAGATGAAGTAATTTCTGACTTTAATAACTAAATAGTGAGTGAAATCTTTGAGGCTCACAGTGGCCTGGTTTTACATGAAATAAACACTTACTGTAATAGCAAATGTGACAGCAAATATCTTGTGGCTCAATGTGGCCTAGTTTTAGACAGCATAAACATAAAAACTGAGAAAGTATCCTAAAATATCATTTACCTATAACTTTATATGGCACTCAGAGGCCTATGCACAATTCATAGTGAGAATATGTAATTTTGCATGGATTTTATAAGAACAAAGTGCATAAATAGCAATATTATATAAAAGTATAGCTCTGTATGGCCTGTATGAGTACATATTTATCATAAAATAAAATTATGGCATTGTATATGCAAAGACGATATATGTAGGGTGTATTACACCCTCGGGCTTCATAAATTTCAGTCTAGTAAATGACCTATATCTCTAACAATGCGCATAGGTACAGGGAAGTATATGGGAGTGACTGATAAGGACAGTGCACTTTATCTGTATAAAAATGATTAACAGTCAATGATCCTTCGTCTTGAGTCAAGAACAGCTATGGCCAAAGCAAAGAAAAAATCTGATTCTGGTATACGCAAGCATAAAGACAGGAATACTAAGTGTAATATAGCTTACTAACTAGATAAATGTAACAAACCACAGTAAATAATGAGATAAATATGCAGAGATGTGACTGAATTGCAGAAATAATAGAACCTGTAAATGTGATTAGCAACCTAAAAGAAAAGAAGTTATGCATGCTAACATAAGAAGGCAGTATCATATGCAATGTCAGGGCTTAACAACTGGCCGGTTTTGAGCACGAGTACTCGCGTCTGCTCAGGTACCTGCTCGCGAGCAGCTGCAAGGTCGCGGAGTGGGGAGGGAGTGAGGGAGGGGAAATGCGCGCGCACGTTTGAATAGGGCCGCAGCGTGCCTATTGAATTCGCGCCGACTGTGTAACGTTTAAAGTACTACGATCAGCTCGTGACAGTCACTTCGCTGGTTAAGCATCATGTGAAGTCGCCGTTGTGTAACCCCAACCATGCTTTCGCAGTTCAACCCCCATTGGGGGGAATTGTATCTGTTTACTGAAAAAGATGGTGTTGCAAAATGATTAGTATGTCACAAAACGCTGAATTCTTTTACGAAATTTAATTTGCAGCGACATTATATGTCGTACCACGCGAAAGACTACGGACGTGGAAAATGTGATTGACCAGATCGTGCACAGGAAGTTATTAAACTTAAAAGGAAGCTATCCGAAGAAGATCTGGACGACGAAGAAAAATCAACTGAGGCAGCTCTCAGAGTGAGTTACAAAATTGCTTTATTTTTAGCAAAATCCCTGCGCCCCTTCACTGATGGCAATTTAATAAAAGATGGTTTTGTAGTTGCAATGGAACATTTGTGTCTATCTCAAGCTGAACAGTTTCGGATTGTGCCATTATCTGACATGACCATTATGCGTCGCATACAGGACATGGCAGACGACGTCCAGAACCAGTTTGCAAATATCTGTAAAGATTTTATGGCGTATTCTCTAGCTCTACACGAAAGTGTTCATATCACTGGAACAGCGTAGCTTGCCATATTTATTAGAGATGTTAATAGAGATCTTCAGGTGAGGGAGGAGCTCCTCGATGTAGTAGCCATGAAGAACACTACAACCGGAGGTGATATTTTAAGTAGTGTTGAAGAAAGTGTTGAAAATATAGGATTGTCGTGGAATTCTTTAGTTTCAGTGTCTACAGATGGTAGAGACATACACTAAGCTAATAAAATTATGAGGCACGTGTACATTCTCCTTTATTTGTTTCATTTGTCGCAGTAATAATTCGTGAGTGATATCCCTGCAGGTGGCCGCGGATTTACATCGACTGGCGGCAGCTGTTGTGTACCCCACGTGACTCTCCCCACTCTCCGCTCTGGTCCGATAGTGGGGGTAGCGTGCTCGCGCTGCTCCGTGCTCGCGCATTGCTGCTCACAGCTTGCTCCGCGAGGACGTATGTTGTGAAGCCCTGTGCAATGTAATAAGGAATGGTGAAAAAATTGTTTTAGGTGCAAAGCTTCTGGGACAGTCTCCCACAAACACCTCCAGTTATTTGGCACAACGTGAGACAGATTTTCCTAGAAAGGACACAAGATACACAAAATACATATTAGCATCATACGATACCATTGTAGAAAAATCATCAATATAATCCTCCTTAATGGAGTGCAACTAAGGCCATGAAAACTCGTTAAACATCAATATTCCATCATTATTCCATACAATTAGCGCAGCTCAGGGCATGAGCACTAATCTAACAATACTCTTATACCTAACACAAAATTCAGAGAAAATACCCTTCATCCTTAATATTTATAGGCAATCTGCCTAATTTATCTAGTACACCATCAGGCAAATGATAAAAAAAGCCTGCCAGGTAACAGCTTGAGTAGTGCAAATGGTGTTTAGTATTCCATATAAACTGTTTATGTCATACTTTCTATGTAATGCAGATCCTGCTTATGAGTACAACGGCTCGTTTAGATACAATGAGACTTCAGTACATTGGTTCTGCATAATATACGAAATGGATGAATATATGTAATGGCCTGGCGTTACAGGGTACATTGATTTCTTAAATCCACGTAGGTGAAAACAAGTACACTGGAGACATCATCAAGTACTGGGAATATATGGCAAAATTAGAGTACATGTATGAAACATGGCACCATTATAAAATACAAAGAGTGACTAACCTAACAAAAAATGTCATAATAATTCATCAGACAATAGCATAAATTTCAGCATAGCATCAACATAATAGCACATTACATTGTATCAGTAAAGACAAAACAACATCAGAAATAAATAAACATACGTTTTAGAGGCTATATACCAAATTACACAAATTATTATTATGAAAAAATGTTTGAGTTACAGTTTGCAGTGGTCAGACCACCCAAGGGATGTGATCCGCTGGACACATGTAAAAATAAATGATGTCTCTTTCAATTGTTGTTTTCATGCACATGTATATGAAAACAGGAAAAGTACAAGGCCTACACTTACGGTAAGAGAACCGACCTGGAAGATTCTCCCTACCAGGCACATCGCCATCTTATGAAATGCTGAATAATCGAAGAAACGTGAAAACAAGGTACCAATAAAATTGGTATAAGCATGGGAAATGTGTCAAGGAAATGGTCTGATGTGTTTCACAGTTATGTGGATTGGTATCTAAAATCAAAAGAAGCATAAATTGAGATTAGCTGGTAATGTAAATAACGACTTCTGCAATACTAATGTTAAGTATCATATTTCCTGAAAAGTAGCAAAAACAAATCATACAAAGCTGAAAAGTGTTAAAAGAAATATATAAACAGCAGTAACGTAATGTCTTCAGAATGCAAGACGTCGTAGTGAAGAAATAATTTATCTCGTTAAAATTGATGCATATCTGTAGCGTAAATAACGTAACTGTTTACATAGAAATTTCGTAGGATAAATGCCGTAAAATTTTCTTTTCAGATTCTTGCTGCTGAAATAAGCGCGCCTATAATTTCGTTCATAATCGCAGCCGTATTCTCGGCACTAAAGCGTATTATTGGTATTTCAGTAATTTCTTATTATTGCTATATGATGGAAATTGAAATTCAGTACATGTAAATCAGGTGTTGCTTAGTTAAAAAAGACGTAAAAGAATACACAAATTCAGTGTCAAAATCGTGTGTAACGTCGCTGTCCAGGAATGTAAAAACGTATAAAAAGTAATTTATGTCATGGCAGAATCTGCTATGTTGTATTTACATAGTGCAACGTAGTTGATCCAGCTGTGTTTGGCTTGGCATAATATTATTGAAATTAATGCAGGTGTGCTCAGTTTTGGCAAACGATGTTTTTAAATAAATATTCTTGACAGTTTGGTGCTGGTGGTATGCAGTTCTGATTTTCTTATTGCTGATTGACTTGCTGCTGATTACTTGGCGATTAATCTCATAGGATCTATGAGCTAGGGTTAAATCATATGTGCATTGCGAGTAAAAGGAAGTAGCTTTGATGTCAGTTGGCCTGATATATGCGGAGCTGTGCGGCCGGACGGTATTGTTGACCGTGTCGCTGCTTGTTTAAAGGACGGCATGACACTAACCTGCTGCAGATATCACACTTCCTCTGCCCGTGCCCTCTAGGCTTTCAATAGACTGTACCACCGATTGAACTTGACCTCGAATAGTTTGTAACATTGGAGAATTATCAGTGTAATCAGAGCTGTTTGCAGTTCGTATAGGTTAATTGTGCGGGGTCGGTATATAGGAATCTGTGTGTTTGCTTGTATGAAATAAACGGTGAACTGGATATAAAATATTTTCTACCTCCTGCGTAGTGTGTTCCGAAATAATTTGGAACTGTTTTTGGCATTTTCCTGATGAGCTGTCTCCTTAGATAGAAATGATTGATCGTAGATAATAAAACCCTGTTCTCATAAAAATGACAAATGCCTATATATTGGTCTTCTGAATATGCTTCCTACGATGTTGCTGTCGCGGCTTAGGCTTTCCTTTACTTGTGGTGAAAGTATTACTCTGAGCGGTTTCACAAATTTTATGTGAAATATCAGAAATGTAGCTGCAAAGTGTAAGGTCAGCTGTGCCAGAAGATAATTTTTTTTTTATGAAAGCTGCTGTCAATTTTAGGTCTCTAACGTAATCATAGTGAATGTGTTGTTCGTTAGAATTAGAAGTAAGCTCGAACTGTTTTGACCATCATTCTTACGGGCTGTGACATCATATTGTGCTGGCTTGTCGTCGATAATAAAACTCTGTTTGCTCAAAATAACACCTGCATCCGTGTTGAAATTCTGAATGTGATTTCCATGAAGTTGTGTTTTATTTTATGTAGTAATGAACATCGTCTTCCTTTAGCTGTTAATTTTGGCTTCTGACTGTAGGGTGTCATGATTATACGTAGCTGCTTTGAAAGAGATAAACGGATTGATGATGTATGGCGTGGTTTCATAGGAATCCGTAGTAATAGTAGATCGAACAGAAGTGTTGTAGGATAAATTTTGCTTCTCAAAATTGGCTGCAAAGTATGTCAGTGGGCTGTGAGGGGTATACGTAGTGTGTTTTTCCACAGTATTTGTTGCACAACTCAAGGATTCAGTGCAAGGAAAATCGTCTTGTTCTTCGACAAATGTAGCGTTGTGACGCAGCAGTAATCTGGTACTGGTATGCGTCACGGAAGGAACAAAACTATGTTCTGCTTTGAGACTGAATGTGGCGTCTGATGTTTGATTGTTCGCATCATTAATCTGAGGAAAATAAAAGTTCTTTGCTGAGGTTTGATTTTGCAGTATGAACCTGGTCTGCAAATCGATGGGTAGGGAATAGCATTTGTCAGCTCAAAGGTTGACTGAAGCATAAATGCTTGCACACGATGAAGCGGAAAGCTTTGGCATGAACGGAGGGTATTCACGACAAAAGGCAGCGGTGTGTGTACCATTTTTGGGTTGACCGAAAACTTCTTTACTGTTTATGTCATCTTGCGTAATAGGAGCTTGGTAAGTTCACTATTAACGGTCATGTGCGTCACTCCAGACGGTATGGTCGTCCGTATCAATGGAATGGAATGAAATTTCTGAAATGAGACACAGCATTGTTGTCTGATTTGGTAGGCATAATTTGTTCATTAATGTTTTCAGAGATTATCAAACTTCTGTTACTGACGGCAGCGCAGGAGGAAAAACTGGCAATTTCATTCTGCTTAATAGAGGTCATGGTTAATTTCTCAGTAAATTTTTTCTCTGTATTGATGTGTTTTTCGATAGGATGTGAGGTTTACGACGTGGCAACGTCTGCAACGAGCTCTTCGGAATTATTCTCAATGTGCTTCATAACTGTATCTACCTGTTTGAAATGGTTATCAGTCGTTTCTGTGTAAACTCGTCACGTATGCTGGAAAATTGTTCATTGAACTGTGTAGTGTCGTTGTGTAGTATTTTTCGTATGCTGTCGAACTCTTCATCCCTTTTATTAAATCGTTCAATCACTTTATAAGATCATTCCTTGGACATGTGTACGAGATTTTGTAGTATCGGTTCAATATTACTTTCAACTGGTGCGTCAAATGTCATCTGTGTTGTGCTTTGTGATGTGAAGACATCATCTACAACCACGGACATCTCGTTTGTTGCATTATCTGCATAATTACCGCTAATGGAATCTGGCGAATGTTTAAAAACAGAATGAATACTTCTCACGATTGTGTCCTCTGACATGCTGAGGGCATTCTGATTGACTGTACAAGGATAGGGAAGATCACTGACCTGATTCGGTAAAGAGTCGTGTTCTGACATCTGTGTGTTAGCAATGCCTGCCTCAGCGTCTTCCGCTATGCCGGAATCGAAAGTCTGAGCATATGGTACATTATGTAAAATCATACTGTTACGAAGCTGTACATTATTTTGGGAAACGGAACTCTTGTTTTCTTTGATGCTTTGCAACTGATGCACCTCAGAGTGGTTACTGTCATTCTCAGCATTGTTGTCAATAATAGGAAAATCGCCTATTTCGGTATCTGCAATTGTAAAAATACGCACCGTCACCTTGACACTTTGGCGAGGCATCGTTAATCAGATACAGAGTACAAAGCCAAAGACAGAAATATTGAACTATACAATCAATGGAAAACAAGGTGGACCATAAAAATGCCGATGAACCGTGGAAAAATTTTGGCGTTGCGCCAAAAAAATCAAACTCTTATTTTTGCTACAGAGTGATTGAGAAATCAGAATAAATATAGTTCTTAGCAAAAGTTAACACGAATCGATTGGGCAATGCAATTCCAAATACCAACAAAGAAATACAGCCACTGCAAAATACATTCAGCCCGTTAGGCACTGAATCATCTGGCCCTGTTCAAAACGATAACTTTGGTCCCTGTGCGCTTAACAATAAATTAAATTTTCTTACCTCTAGAGCAGCAACGGAACAACGCGTTGTATTCTGGTCTCTCATGAAAAACAAAAATATACGAGATACAGCCTCAGCGACGTGCAATGCCGGCAGTAATACTTGAAATGCACGTGAGATTCTTTTTGCAGATGAACGAGAGAATTTAAGAAAATCCAACTTCTTTAAAAACTATCTGACCTGTACAGGGAGGCGGTACTGATTGAGGTGAATTACTAACACTGAGTTTATTTAGCAAAATTTTATTGCAAGTTAAGCTTAGCTTTTAAAAAACATCTGACATTCTAATATATGGAAATAGGTCGAGTCATAAACACAAATCCTTACTTTGAAATTGATCAACATTCTAAACTCAGAAAATTTCTCCAGTTTAAATACCTTGGATCGCGTTTCAACAGTAAAAATATCATAACAATGGATATAAATGAACGAATAGCCTCAGGGTCAAGATGTCTGTACTCACTTTCGCTTCGGTCTCTTTTCTATTTGTTTTGTTTTACTATTACTCGCGTAACGACTAATGTATGAGATAAAATATGTTACTACGAAAAGAGACACGAAATACCTTTTAGTGATGCTGTGCTATGCCTTTCTTTGGATCATTAATTTTCAACAAAACGAAATATATTATGTTCTTATTGCTCTGGATCTGGCTTTCTATTAAAGGAACATTTTTTCGTTACTGTAACTCGCCATAAAGTTCAACACCTACGCAATTTAACCATATTCATAAATTACCTACTCAAACACAAGATCTGACAGTTTTGCCACTTGCACACAAAATATGTTAATTTATCTACAATACACTGCACACTAAAAATTACTATCTACACTCAACTTTGCCCTGTCATAAACACTAACGTCAAACCACGCACACCACTAGCGAATGAGATCACTTCACTGGAGTTAAGCTTCTACAAACAGGACAACTACACTGTAGTCTTACCTTTAGTTTATCTGATTTCGGGGTTTGGCTGCCCCCGGATTATGTAGTCGTTACAGTTTCTCAGTACTATCAGGATCGTTTCCTCTGACTCGCTTGCAGTGGTGCGTTTTTTCATGAAAGAATGTTTGTACATTCATTAATACATGGCATTAATCATGAGACACATACATACATTTATCACTAAATACATACATGTATATAACAATAGACAATGAAAGAAAACACATAAAACAGTTATTATTTTCGTGGCCACTGCAAATTCGGGCCCCACGTTGGGCGCCAGTTTCGCTTCGGTCTCTTTTCTATTTGTTTTGTTTTACTATTACTCGCGTAACGACTAATGTATGAGATAAAATATGTTACTACGAAAAGAGACACGAAATACCTTTTAGTGATGCTGTGCTATGCCTTTCTTTGGATCATTAATTTTCAACAAAACGAAATATATTATGTTCTTATTGTTCTGGATCTGGCTTTCTATTAAAGGAACATTTTTTCGTTACTGTAACTCGCCATAAAGTTCAACATATCTTCCTTACTTTATAGTTATTAAAAAGGTTAATGAAAATTACTTCGTTATCAGTACTGAGGTTACAGTACGCAATGATTGTTCAACATCATAATTTTGCAGTGGATTCTTGTTAACAGTAAAACAACAATAAGTACCACGACTAACACGAGAACATGAGACTATTATCGGAGAAAAAAGATGTTTTTACTATAAGGTTGCCAGACCAGAACTACGCACAGCAAGATTTCTTTTATGTTATGAAAGTAAATTATCTTTTTGCACTGTTAGTAATATATTATTAGCAGCCCGCATCAACCTGTAAAACACGTCATAAAATTTGCTGCTCTGCTCTGCAATTCCGAAAGCTGGAAGAAATAATTTTACTTCACTATTACCTGCCCGCTTCTTTGCGGTATGATAGATTTCATTTAATGCAATTTGAATGCGCCGCGGCAACGGCTCGTTCGTTCGTAGCGCAGCTCTGCACCACGAATAATATTTAAATAACTGAAAATATCTTAAAGGGAATGGGATAAAATACCAGGCAAGCTTAATGCAAATCATAATGCAGGGTTTCACTAAGTAACTCTATTCAAAACATTTAAACAATTCAATTAATTACACACCTTTCCAAAACTTTATTTAATGGCGTCCCTCTTACAAACTTGACCAAAGAATGCTACGCTAGCGTACAATATAACGTCACAGGCTATCCTACTCACGTAACTCCAGAGAAATTAATGTTCGTTCTGTATTATTTATACTAGTCACATATTCTCATCTTTGTTTGATATTTATCGTCTGTGGCGGTTTCAGTACTCGCCGACACAGATATTATCTAAAATAAATAAACAAAAACAGTACATAACTTTATACAAGAACAAAACATGATACACAATGTTTTCTCTTTATTACATAATATGTCTTTTGCTAAGAGACGATACATCACTAAGCAACCCACTCGAGAGTAAAGCTTTGTCAGTCACCACAAAGATGAAGATATACAACACTATCATCTGCTCCATGGTCCTGTACGGTTCAGAAAGCTGGACGCTCACAAAGAATATAAGAGAAAAACTGAATGTTTTCGAAATAAAAGTAATGAGAAAAACCTGAGGACCTGTGTTGGAGAATAGCGTATGGAGAGTTCGAAAGAACAATAAAATTTATCAGTTCATGAAGCAACACACTATCATCCAGAAATTAAAAAGTAGGAGACTGTAATGGGCTGTACATGTGGCTAGAATGGAAAACAACAGGATCACCAAGAAAGCATTTGAAGGAACTCTCCAGGTAACAAGACCATTGGGCCGACGTCGTAAAGGTAGAAAGACGACATGTAGAAGGGCATTGCAGCATTAGGAATTTCCGCAGGGTGGAGAGAGACTGCGAGAAATAGAAGGCGGTGGAAGCAGATATTTGATGCAGCGCGTGGTCTACAGGGCCTGTGATCGCTGAGTTATCAACATCATCATTCGAAGTTATATTACTCGGAATTGATTCACAGGCAATGAGATTTAAACAGCAAGTATTATCTAACTTCACTAATCCAACATAAATACAGATCATCAGATTACACATAGATCTGTTAACAAATCTTACAAGGTTTACAAAAGTGAAATATCTAACTAGCCTTTTTATCAAAACGGTTTACATACATTCAGGGCTACTCAATAAATTCAAATTATCAGGCAACTCATATATACTAACTCGCTGGCAAAAAC
Organism: Schistocerca nitens; assembly: GCF_023898315.1. Classification (NCBI taxonomy): domain Eukaryota; kingdom Metazoa; phylum Arthropoda; class Insecta; order Orthoptera; family Acrididae; genus Schistocerca; species Schistocerca nitens. Next base: position 295,952,983 of record NC_064621.1, on the reverse strand, counting down.
AGAAATCATAGTCATTTAACATCTTCCCTTGGTTGCATCAAGACTTCTGCTTCCAAGTTCAACAATATTGACATACCTAAATTAATCTAACTCTTGTTGGCTTCCAACAGCACTCCACAAATATCTGCCTACTCCAACGCCTTTCGTTCACAGATAGCTACCTACAACTGTGCGCACAGGGCTGTCTTAAAAATTGCTCTGAGCACTATGGGACTTAACTTCTAAGGTCATCAGTCCCCTAGAACTTAGAACTACTTAAACCTAACTAACCTAAGGACATCACACACATCCATGCCTGAGGCAGGATTCGAACCTGCGACTGTAGCGCCTAGAACCGCTCGGCCACCTCGGCCGGCGGGCTCTCTTACTCCAATAAAGGAGTATCTTTGGCCTGCGGTCGCACACAGTCAGCGATCCGCATTATCGAGCCTATCAGACACATTCATCGTTTATAGTATAACAGTTTCATCTTAATTTATCAATAGTCTTATCTTATTCTGGTGCCATATACGGGTGTGCCCCAGTAGACTCCTTTCAGTGTTTCCAAGCACACCGTTAATCACACGTTCTTGGACACTGAGCTCTGCAGCATACCATCCTTACGTGTTCACAAGTTGACCCAACGATATCGTCAATTACGATTGCAGTGGGCACGGACCATCGTGATTCGACCGTCGATCAATGGACACGTGCTGGTTCTTCAGGTGAATCACATTTTTGTTACACTAGGTCGGTGGTCGTCTGCAGAAACGCCGTCGTCGAGTTGAAGAGCGGCTCGAAACGTGCAGTTCGCCACGGACGCAGTTTGGCGGGGGCAGTATTATGGGAGACATTCCCCTGCACTTCCATGGGACCTGTAACAGTAATCGAAGCCAACCACCTGCATCACTTCATGCATGATATCTTCCCAGATGGCGATGTCATCCTCCAGCAGTATAACTGTCCGATTCTCAGAGTCAGAACCGTGCTAAAGTGGTTTGAGGAGATTTATAGGGAGCTCACGGAGATGTCTTGCCGACCAAATTCGCCTGATATAAATCCTGTGGAATCCACCAAAGTCGCTATCGGACGCCACCACCACGTACGCAAATCAGCGGCCCATTATTTACTCGAACTACGTGACTGTGCATATAAAAAAATGTGTGTAAAATCTGATGGGACTTAACTGCTAAGGTCATCAGTCCCTAAGCTTACACACCACTTAATCTAAATTATCCTAAGGACAAACACACACACCCATGCCCGAGGGAGGACGCGAACCTCCACCGGGACCAGCGGCACAGTCCATGACTGCAGCGCCTAAGACCGGTCGGCTAATCACGCGCGGCTGACCGTGCATAGAGATGTAAAGGCACTTACCTACACAAACCTACCAATAAACTGTCATAGGGCTGATACGCAGAGTCATTGACGTATTTCATTCCAAAGAGGGACAAACAAGCTATTAAGAAGGTGCTCATAATGTTTTGGTTCATCAGAATACCTGTAAGTCTCATATACTCTCGTCTAAAGGAATAATATGTAAAAATTTAACTGTCTAACCGTGTTTCATTTCGTAGCACCAGAAGAAGCAGCTGATCTCAAATAACATTTTTTGTATTACCTCTATTATTTAGGAGTTACCTCTATTATTCACGATTTTCAGAGGCCGTTTTCAGAAGTCTGAGACTGGATGGTTTAATGACCAAATAATTCGAGCTCCATTTGTGCTCTTTCGTTTATTCTCTTAGGAGAGAAAGAATCTACGTTTGTGAATATCGAAGACCGATTATCTAAATTACTACATTTTTCCAGTCAAAGGATTTGTTTAAACTTTCGCGGTCGAAAGTCACTGAACAATGATGGCAGACAACAAAGACGCATTGGCCTGAGACATAATCTTTCTTTTTAGGTATGGGAATGACTGTTGGTATCTCTCACTTTATTAGAGCACAGATGGTTGCCTAGAGAAGATAATAATGCAGTTTATAAAGCAAAGAGACATAGCACTGTTGAAAAGTGTCTTCTTGATGTAACAAAATAAGCAACGAAAAAACTTGAATCATTCGCCGGAGGATTGTTGCTTTCTAGATGTTTGTGTGCCGAGAGGGTACATTTGATGATCTGTTTACCACATAAGTAAGATGTATAACGAAAGTATATGTGGTCATGTGAGCATGGTTATGTACATGGTTATAATAGCTTTACGCATATAGATCGAATTCAGCATTTTCTGGATCCATATATGTTAACCGGCATAAAAACTTTATACGTGATGGACACTTCAGTTTATGTAGACGTGCACAGTAACTAAGAAATCTTACCTTTCTGCATTATTATACACAAAATGTTCTTTGTTACTGACGTCGATATATGTTTGTGAATATCGGTTACCACTAAAGATGGACTCAACTACACATGCCAGTCTCACAAATACAATGCCGGAATAAAAAATTAGTACTCTCTTTCATATGTTTCCATTTCACTCAAGATTTTATTATTGCAACAATGCTTATGCAGCACTTGAAATGACTACATTTACAGACCAATAATGCGTACGTTTCTGAAGTACCAGGTTTCAACCCGTGCTGCAACTCCCATATCAGCACGTGGCGTAGCCTCCGTGGGTGTCAATGTAGGTACTGTCGCTAGCATCCAGTCGATAGTAAAGATAGCGAGTAGTATCCTGGGATACGTTATGCCACGCCTGCTCGACCTGTTCAGGTTGTTCATTAAGGGTTGTTGGCTGATGAGTCGCAATAACCCACATGTGGTGGATTGGAGACAAATCCGGAAATCGTGCGTCCAGGGAAGTTGCTGCACGTTTTGTAGAGGACGCTGAACTTCACGGACAGAGTGTGGGGGAGCACTAACCTGTTGTAACAACATATCACCTTCCTGTTGCAAGCACAACAAAAGAACAAGTCTTTCACCTATCTACACACACAGAGCACTGGTTAGGGTTCCCTCCAGAAACACCAAAGCTGAACGAGAGCTGTAGGTTATCGCTCCCTAGACCATAATGCCTGGGATGGGGCCAGTGTGTCTTGGACGAATGCTCTTTACGTGACAGTGTTGACCAGATTACGTCTTCCCCTTGAACGACCATCGCATGCGTGCGGACAGAATCGGCTTTCGTCGCTGAATACAACGATGCGCGATCCCATCTCCTAAGTGATCCTCTGATGGCCGTGCACGTCGATGCTGGGGCGTGAATGGAAGATGTGCAAGAGGTGTGCTGGCCGTAGTCCCACTGCTAATAACGAGTTTGCAATAGTTCGTGTTGACACGTCCGGGTTCACAAACCCTCGTATTAGTGCTGTGATAGCCGCACGATTTGCCACTGCTGCCCTTACAATATGACAATCCTCGCTGGCGTCACGTCCCCTTAGAAAATTTAGTGAATTACTGTGCTGATAAACCTCTTACATTGTTTGATTTTCTAACAGCTGAGCAGAACTGAACGTAATCAGACATTTCGCTCTTTACCTATTCTGATCAACACTATACTGACACACAATATTTTTAGCGCAACGCAATCTGACTTTCAATAATCCCTACAAAAGAATGGCCCTGACTAGCATTAAACTATACCTTTCACAAATCACTTACCTCAAAAATGTTCGTTACTCGAACTACTGCAATACAGCGAGCGCCACTACTGCCAGATAAATAAAAGATTCAAACTGCTGAAGGCACTAACTAATGATAGGCATAGTTAGCAAATGGAAGATTTTGATAGAGAACAAACAATGTATTAACTTAATAGTGTTCAAAAGTCATAATATATAGCAGTTCATGACATCTAGTCTTACAAATTCACTGTCTCTGATGGACACACGTCCAGATGATCCGCTCTCAAAACTCCGCCATTTCTCTCCCCACATCCACCACTGCTGGCGGCTCACCTCCAACTGCGCAACGCTACGTGCTGTTAACAGCCAACTGCCCAACACTACAATAGCGACTATTCCAACAATTCCACCCCGCCACAGACTGCACACAGCACAGCCAGTGATTCTTATACAGAGCGCTACGTGGCGTTAACAATATAAAAACCTAAACAGCCTACTTACATATGACAATCCTCGCTGTCGTACAGAGCGTCGTCTGAAGCTATGAAAATGTTCCCCTGACCACTGGTACCAGCGTCGTTGCCCAGCTGACGCAGCACGTCCAGATTCTGTGGCAGTTCTCCGAAAGGACCATTCCACCATTCAGGAGCCGAAAATTTTACTCGTTTAAAAACCACTCAGTTAGCTGTAGGAAGCATGAGTGCGTCTTTGTGGCGTGGTTGCCTGATTGCTTTTGATCACTCTGTCTGTGAGCATTCGCTGTTAAATGGTAGACACTGATGGCGCTTTGGTAGATATGACTTTTCGCTGTCTGTTGGCGGACAGACTTTGAAACGATTAGCAGTACATCTGCTATCCACCAGGTGGCATATGCTATCATCTGTTCAAAACTGAAGTCTTTCCAGGGGTATTAATTCTATTTGTGGCAGAGTACCCACGGCACGCATCAGTACTTCCTTTATTGAAATGACTTGCAAGTGTGTCACCTTTCCTATTGGGACATTGCCGCACGGTTTTGTGAGGCGACTGTTTATGTCTTCCTCGGGTTCTGACTAATAACAAGACACAACCAGACACATACAATGCGGGAGGCTTGCAAACCAAATTTGAAGCCTGACAGTAGCAGCTAGGACGGGCCCCTTTATCTAGCGCAGCAGTGGCGCCGCTACCCGGCTGCGGACAGCGCGGTAATCAGCGACTAGCACCTGCCGCGACGCCACGCCGCCGGCCGGCCAGCCAGCCAGCCATTTGTCAGCGTTAGGCGGGCCCCTCGGCGGCGCCTTCCGTCCGCTTGGTTGGTATTAATGGCCGGAGCGGCCCACCGCGGCCGGCCATTGTCATTCAGCGTGCAAGGCGTTCCGCGCACTGTCGGCGGCCGGGATCGGTGCCTCACAATTACATTCCGCCTCCGAAATACTACGTTGGTGCGTAAGTTCGTAGCTTTTTTGTTTTCAATCGTGGTATTCCGGTTGCTATGATTTCCTGTATCGATCGTAATATGTATTTTATTTGTAGTTCACTGCTGATATCTGAGTTAACATATTGTCCTTTTTGTCATTTGGAGATAGTCAGTGGAGCTGTGGACGCTAGAAAATCGTGGAGATATCAGATTACTTCTCAGATATTCTTCTGCTTGAGTTTATTACAGGGGTGAAAGTAGCGGAGGCAGCCTGAAACATTTGCGCGGTGTATGGGGATAATGTTAGTGGACACGGCACGGGAACAAAATAGTTTCCTAGCTTTAAGGAGGATAATTTTGATATTAGTGACTCACCAAGTTCAGGAAAATCTACACGCTTGATGAAGATCGTTTAAGTACATTAATTCCCAATGAACCCCGACAGTGTACTCGAGAACTGCGAAATGTGATGAACTGATCATTCCATCATCGCGCAATATTTGCAGACAATGGAGAAGGTTCAAAGATCGGGTGTATAGGTACCGAATGCTCTAGCAATAGGACAGCACGTACTTGCCTTCACCGATTTCATTCAAGTTGACAGGGTGTGTAGAGCACGGCTAGGACTTCAACTTATGTAAGGAGCAAGCCACAACTCTCAACCGTTTTCGAGAAAACAGATTTTGAATGTTTTAGGCATGTGTCTATTTACTACTGTGTGGCTGCCGCGCGGGATTAGCCGAGCGGTCTTAGGCGCTGCAGTCATGGACTGTGCGGCTGGTCGCGGCGGAGGTTCGAGTCCTCCCTCGGGCATGGGTGTGTGTGTTTGTCCTTAGGATAATTTAGATTAAGTAGTGTGTAAGCTTAGGGACTGATGATCTTAGCAGTTCAGTCCCATAAGATTTCACACACATTTGAACATTTGTTCAAATGGTTCAAATGGCTCTGAGCACTATGGGACTCAACATCTGTGGTCATAAGTCCCCTAGAACTTAGAACTACTTAAACCTAACTAACCTAAGGACATCACACACATCCATGCCCGAGGCAGGATTCGAACCTGCGACCGTAGCAGTCGCGCGGTTCCTGACTGAGCGCCTAGAACCGCTAGACCACCGCGGCCGGCTTGAACATTTATACAACTGTGTGGTCACTAACAGGCTAATAGCCCGTAAAAGTGGTCACTGACGGGCAAAGAACCCGTAACCAAGTGGTTGAGTGCTTAGTTTCATAACCTCAAGATCTCTGTATTGAATCTCGCTGCTGGTGCTCTTTTTTGTTCCCAAGTAACTAACAACAGATTTATTGTGATTGTCGAAATTATCAGTACTGAATGATTCGTTTATATTTTGAATCATATTTATCACGAATAATAGGAAAACAAAATATTTTTTAAGAACACTGGAAAAAAAGGGATATACTACCATTTTGAATCAAATCAGTATAGTCTTTTTATTGACATTATTGTACCTAAGATTGTGACTGATATACTGCCAGAGTCAGTTGTTGTGGGCACAAATGTGTTGATTCAAATATTCAAATGTGTGTGAAATCTTATGGGACTTAACTGCTAAGGTCATCAGTCCCTAAGCTTACAAATTACTTAACCTAAATTATCATAAGGACAAACACACTTAGAAATTTCCTATATAGTACCCTTGTGAGTTTGCCTTGGTTTTAAGATATTATTATAACGTTTTTGTTTTTGTGTGCACACTCACCAGCTGCTCTTTGCACCTTTGTTCCAAGTGATCAAGTCGGCTCTTGCAAGCAAACGAAGACCGGAGGTGGTAATTTTCCAGATAAGGTGACAAAGTATTGTGCAAGGTACGAATTTATCACCTTGTGCGTATCCTTTCGCTGTACAATAACCATCCTTGTTCCGCGTTCGGCTCGAGTTAGGTCGTAAGAGTATTGATGCTGGCACTCTAGATCTAACCGATACAAGTTGGCATCATATGACCTATTAAAATAGTATTGCAAATAATGTAAATAAATCAGGTACTCCTACACGTAAAACCTGATTACACAGTGTTCATAACAAAATCTTGTAATTTTGGTGTGAGAGCTGGAGTCTGTATTCAGAAATTTGCTCCTGCATGAAGGACTTGCTGCAGTGAAGCGCTTTCCCTCTCGCGTACACATATAGTGATTCTTCTGTGACGAATCCGATGTCTTGGTTTGAAAATGACACCCCCCCCCCGGGGCAGAAGTTGGAAAATTTAAATCAGGAAATTGACTAGCAGCCCACTGCCGCAGGTTTCTCGTCGTCACCTGCACCTGCTGATTACATCCTCTAACTTCTATGACACGATCATAGGTCCACGAATCAACTGTTTTAAGTTGTTCACGCCTTGCTTCACGTTGTTTTCTTTGTTCTTCCCATCTTTTCAAACCTTTCATGCTTTTGAGGCGTGAAGACCGCTTCTACAAAGGGTGGTCAAACACCTTCCTGCATGTTCTCTGGTTAGATTGACCACCCTAGACTCGCAATACTGCGGAACATAATCGCTGTCCACTTTTGACTGCTTCTCTTAGACCTCGTGATCGTCCGATGCATACAAAGCGACTTTCTGTTTCTCCAAACAAACCCTGTTCTTTGATGTCTTCGTGAGCAATTAGATCGTCTTGTACCACGAGTTGTTTCTTCATTAGAACTTCGAAAATTCTGCGAAATATTACTTCTTCAATTTCCATGTGTTCTTGTTTTATTATTGCAACAGATTTCGAAGCGGTGAGATAGTTTTGAAGAAGGAGTTATTCACTGTACACAAGTACCGTTTTTAATCATACTATTGAAACTTTACTCTAAAGCGTTTCGCATTCAGAATCAGGTTCACGTTCTCTCCGAGCACATCAATTCATTTAATCGTAAAATGAGACATCTTGGAGCATTGACAAATAACTACCTCCGTGTCTAACATACGATTGAAGAAAATTCTTCGTGTTTGTAAACGCTGTTTTCTTTCTCCTTCAACCTACCGAAAGTTGTTTGAGCACATGCAGCTGCTTCCGGTGCGTCAAAACTAACTGCAGGATTACAGGGAAAATGGGTTCACACGGTGAGCCCTATCGCACCTGGACCTATTCCGGGAAAATGGGCTCGTGGTGGGCTGAAACGTACCTACAGCAATACGGTTATAATTATAAACTACTTCCAAAATGTGAGAGAAAAACCCGAATATTCGAAGTGAAGATTATCTTAACAATAAATTATTCCTTAGATAGTGATAATTTGCACAGTAGCAATACGTCTGTTATTAGGACTACGTAGAACGAAAACTACAGTAGCGGGAGCGATATTCGATCCAGAGTTCTCCATCTTATGAAACAAAGCGTTTACTCGGTAGACTATGGACTTCTTGGGTGCTAATGAGCACAAGTTAGTATATATGCATTCTTAATACTTCCAAACTCAATTTTCTCGAAGAAAGTTGAGAGTTAGGCCTTCCTTTTTACATATTTGAAGTCCTAGTCATGATCTACACACCGTACCAACATGAATGAAATCAGTCAGGGCAAGTATGTACTGTCCCCTTAAAAGCCAAAATCACAAAAAATCAGCGCGTGGCCATATTTGCATCTTACCATGCTCATGAACAACACCGACCATTCCCATCCTGTATCGTAATTTGCGAAGAGAAATGGTCTCTTTATGCTAAGGTAAGGAAAAGAAAGGAGTTTTTGAGCCCAAACGAAGCAGGAAATCCCCGTAGAAAGACCTGCGTACCTCCACGATAGATAATGTTGCGCATATGGTGGAATAGCGTCGGTATGGTAATCGCTTCCCTGAGGTGCGACTGTTACTCCTGACAGTTACTATCAACAACTGAGACGTCTTGCAGACGCAGTGAAAGAATAACGACCAGGAAGACTGCGTGAATTGATGTTGCTCCACGATAACGCCGCCCGCATTCTCTTAGACTGACAAAGAACGCTATACAGGAGATTGGTTTGAAAGTCATACCGCACACACCTTATTCTCCAGACCTTGCAGCATCAGATTTGCAAATTTTTGGCTCTCTATCGAATAATATTCAAGGTCTTCCTTTCCGGAAGAAAATGCGCTGCGAACTTGGCTCGACGAGTTCTTCGCCTCAAAACAACGTGATTTCTATAGTCGCGGAATCGAAAAATTACACCAGCATTGGTAAACTGTTAAAACAGTCATGGAAAATATATGAATGATATCTAATGTCTCTGTTGTGTGTATCTGTTGCGTACATTAAACCTATGGGAAATCAGCAACGCATGGTTTAAAAATGTTCTCAAAATATATTTTTTAAATTTAATTTTGGAGCACGTGACGTACAAATTTTTTAACTGGTCTGTTACACGACGTGTGTCCAAGAGGACCAAATTAATATTTAATTCCTTGTAAGCACAGGAAAAATTTTGGTAACAATATTCTAGATGCTGTGGTGGAATATTGCGCCTTCTACGAATGGGTTTATATTATACTTCGCGTTGACAGAAGTCGTGGGATACCTGCTAATATTGTGTTGTGCCTCCTTTTGCTGTGTGTAGCGCACCTACCTGACGTGTCATAGACTCAGCAAGTTTTTGGAAGTCCGCTGCAGAAATATTGAGCCATGCTGCCTCCATAGCCGTCCATAACTGCAAAAGCGTTGCAGGTGCAGGATTTTGTGCAGGAATTGATCTTTCGATTATGTCCCACGTATGTTCGATGCCATTCATGTCAGGCGATCTAGGTGGCCATTTCATCTACTCTAAAACTTTAGAATGTTGTCCAAACCAGATGGGAACGTCTGTACCCAGTGACATGATGCATTGTCAACATAAAAATTGCATCGTTGTATGGGAAATCAAAGTCCATGAATGGCTGGAAATGATCTCCAAGCAGGTAACCATTTACAATCAATAATCGGTTTAATTTGACCAGAGGACACTGCTTATTCCATGCAGACACAGCCCTCATCATTATGGAGCCACTACCAGGTTGCACAGTGCCTTGTTGACAACTTGAGTCCATGGCTTCGTGGTCTCTGCGCCACTCTCGAATCCTACCATCACCTCTTACTTATTCAGATCGGACCTCATCTGAGCAGGCCACGGTGTTACAGTTATGCTGGATCCAATCGATATGGTCACGAGCACATGAGAGGCGCTGCACGGCCATGTCGTAGTGTTGGGAGAAGCACTCCCGTCGGTGGTGTACTGCCGTAGCCCACCAACCCCAGATTTCACCGGACTGCCCTGACGGATATGTTCGTCGTACGTCTCACATTGATTTCTGCAGTTATTTCACGAAGTTTTGCTTGTCTGTTAGCACTGAAAACTCTACGCAAATACCACTGCTCTCGGTCCAATAACCACTGCGTTGTCCATGGTGAGATTTTGTGTCTGAAATTTGGTATTCTCAGCACCCTCTTGATGCTGTGGATCTCGGAATATTAAGTCCATATCGATTCCTGAAATGTAATATCGAATGCCCTTAGCTACAACTACCATTCCTATTTCAAAGTGAATCAGTTCCCGTAGCGGCGATAATCACCTCGGAAACCTTTTCATACGAACCACGTGAGTACAAAGGACAGCTCCGCCAATGCACTGTCCTTTTATATCTTGTGTACGCGATACTACCACTACCTGTATATGTGCATATCGCTATCCCATGACTTTTGTCACCTCTCTATGTACACTAAAAAATGTGACAACGGATTGTTTCCGTCCCTCATGCAAAACATGCCTCGTCTTCGCAGCTCCCTTACACGGAATTGTTTTTATACAACGAGGCTTAAAAATTTAGTTCTTTAGTAGTCCAGGTAGCTTGAGAATTATTTTAATTCTTTTCTATTATTCCTAATTCCTAATACACGTACTTTATTAACCCTCCTAGTCTTGTCAATTCCGGAACATAAAATTCAAATGAGAAAATAAAAGAGAATGCTGCTGCACAGTCCTTACCTAATCGGTACATAAACAGCAGTAAGTGACATTTTTTCCTCGATTTATGCGGAAATACGTTTGCGAACCCTATATGTGTCGATGAAAAATGATCAGTTTTCAATTTTCTATCTACCTCGTTGGTTTCGATTCGATTACGCGTCATGAATTTTATGGACGGTTTTCTCAAAAGTGATTCGTTTTTTATACTAAGTTTTACATAAGCGACCTGCAAAATATGAGCTGAACTGGCTGCCGTGTCCCAGGCTTTCCCACTGTTAGTCTTTCCCAACATCATGAAGCGGTTTGCAATGAAGTATGCCTATGCCAGGTGGGGCACAGTTCACTTCACGCATTTTGTATTTGCATACCTCATCCAGGGGAGTGATTTTTCGTGTTCACAGAGAGGGAGCCCAAACACATACTTATGTACTGTGACCGTTAGTCGAGGGAAAGACGGCTAACACAAAAAGTGGCTCTGAGCACTTTGGGACTTAACTTCTGAGGTCATCAGTCCCCTAAAACTTAGAACTACTTAAACCTAACTAATCTAAGGACATCACACACATCCATGCCCGAGGAACGATTCGAGCCTGCGACCGTAGCGGTCGCGCGGTTCCAGACTGTAGCGCCTAGAACCGCTCGGCCACGCGGCCGGCGGCTCGGCGGCTAACACACTCACACGACATCTTAAGACAATCACGTAGAGGCCAGTCGGTGTGGACCGTTCTCAACGACTGTGCAGGTATAATATCTGTGATGCCACACTACGTGATATAAAGTATCCGGACACCTGGAAGAAAATGACGCACAGTTTCGTGGCGCCCTCCACCGGTAATGCTAGAATTAAGTACGTTGTTAGCCCACCCTTAGCCTTGATGACAGCTTCTACCCTCGCAGACATACGTTCAATCAGATTCTGGAAGGTTTCTTGGGGAATGGCAGCCCATGCTTCACGGAGTCCTGCACTGAGGAGAGGTATCGATGTTTGTCGGTGAGGCCTGGCATGAAGTCGTCGTTCCAAAACATCCCAAAGAAGTTCTATAGGATTCAGGTCAGGATTCAGTGCACGCCAGTCCATTACAGGGATGTTAATGTCGTGAACCACTCCGCCACAGACCGTGAATTATGAACAGGTGCTCGATCGTGTTGAAAGATGCAATCACTATCTCCGAATTACTCTTCAACAGTTGAAAGCTAGAAGGTGCTTAAAACATCAATGTAGGCCTGTGCTATGATAGTGCCACGCAAAACAACAATAGGTCGAAGACTCTCTGAGGTTTGGGGTTGATCTATTATTCTGTTATTCTGCACAACAGATTAATCTGTTATGTACCCTTTACCCTGTGGCTCCTGCAAGATGCAATTCCCACCCCCACACTACTACAGAAGTCAGACAGACGCTCCTAACGTCCTAAAAAGAGAAATGCCTGAAAAGCTTTCAGCAATAAATATCTTCTGGAGTCGTCCGCTGTAAGGAAATGACACAAAAATTCACAAAATTTCTTACGTAACTAGTGGGATACTTGGGTACTGGAGTAGTTTTAGTTAGTTTAAGAAAAACATGAAACTAACGAAAGTTATTTTTTTTATTTTGCAAAAATTCTGAGAAATCACAATGGCACCTTCAGTTATGAATTGAACAAATTCTATCCTGGTTCTTTTCGGAATGTGAAGTTACCTTTCAAGGATAGGATTCGCTAATGAAATTTCTACACAAAGGTTAAGATGGTTGTTAACTTGGCAGAATGGCTGAGAGGCACACCTACTCAACATGAATAATTATCCTTTAGAATGTTGCTAGGTACGTTCGAGGCTGTCGTGTGTGCAATGCCTTGGAGTGTACTGTTGTGGAGGAAATATGGGGCTCGCAATAGCTGTGGCGCACAATACCGTAAGCTGCGATGACTGCTGTCTGCGCCACTCGCTGCTGACAGATAAGATAACTCTCGTTCTATCTGGATTGACCTCCGCCAATCAAACTCTCCCTATGCCTTGATGAAGTCAAGGATTCCTATTCGCCCCTAGTCTAACTATTGGCGTGGTACACCGGTCAGATAACCAGTCCACCGCAATGCCACTCAAGATTCGCTTGCAGGCGTTTAACTATAACTCTGTCCATTCACACCGCACAATAAGTGTGTCGGCCAACACAGTGAACAACGCTTAATCGCAAGGACTCAATATAGAATAGCACTTCGATTCGTTCTCGACAGAGGTGCTCTCCCAGTGAAGTACTGAGAAGAGACTTGTTCCTCACTCCAAGAGCGACAATGGAACGGCGCCTCTCCACGCCAGACGTGGTCTCTTCCATTATTCCTTCAGCTCAAGGCGTTAGAAATATCGTCTGCCAATCAGCATTGCTCTTCTAAAACAGGAGAATGACGTTTCATTTAAGGCGACCAATCCGGAAACCTATAGCTTTAGCATTGGCCTTTGCTGTTTCCCTGTGAAAATCTTTGAAACTGCGTGCTATGTGCAAAGAATGCATAGGCTGGCCGCTTCCACACAATGTAGCGGAATTTGCTTTTAAGCCGAACACGGGGTCATTCCCCCTTTTCCACTCAGGCCCACGCTGTCAGCTACGGGCGGTCACCGGCCGACATGGGCTGGGTCGTCCTCTGAAGGGCCTGGCATCCCATTGTACTGCCTCTCTCCCGCACTAAAAGCTTTTGTGACCGTTGTGTTTGGAATGCATGTGTGCACGCCAGCCTCTAGTATTTCAACCACGGTGTGCTCACTTGTCAATTGCATATCGTTTACATGAATTCATACAACACTGACTTTGTCTTATCGAGTTTGGGTTCGAATGAAGTGTCTTGATGTGTGGAATATGATTGTGAGGGCGGAACATGTAAACAATGAAGGGCAGGAGACCACGACGTCTTAGAAGTCCCTCCATGAAAAACACGACCACACCATAACAACACCACTTGCGAACTTTACTGTTGGCGCTATACACTCTGGCAGATGACGTTCACCAGGCATTCGGCATAGCCACACCATCCCATCAGATCGCCACATTGTGTACAGTGATTCGTCACTCCACATAACGAGTTTCTACTGTTCAATCGTCCAGTGTTTACGCTCCTTACAGCAAGCGAGACGTCGTTTGGTATTATCTGGAGTGATGTGTGGCTTATAAGCAGCCGTTCGATCATGAAATCCAAGATATCTCACCTCCCGCCTAACTTTCATAGTACTTGCAGTGGATCCTGATGCTGTCTAGAATTCCTGTGTGATGGTCTGGATAGATGTCTGCCTATTACACATTACGATCCTCTTCAACTGTCGGTGGTCTCTGTCAGTCAACAGACGAGGTCGGCCTGTACGTTTTGGGCTGTACGTGTTCCTTCACTTTTCCACTTCACTATCACATCGGAAACAGTGGACCTAGGGATGTTGAGGTGTGAGGAAATCTCGCTTACCGGCGTATGAAACAAGTGACACCCCATCACCGGACCACGTTCGAAGTCCGTGAGTTCGGTGGAGTGCCCCATTCTGCTCTAACACGAGGTCTAATGACTACTGAAGTAGCTGATATGGAGTACCTGGCAGTAGGTGGCAGCAGAATGCAGCTAATAAGAAAAAGGTAAGTTTTGGAGGATGTCCGGATACTTTTGGTCACATAGTTTATATAATATAAAGAGTGCCTGTGGCGACGAGAGTTAATGCGGCAGTGAGAGCAGGTGACGAAAGATTGTACAGATAGTGCTAGAGAGACACACAACATTAATAAAGGCAGCGGATCACTATCACAACTGACTGTACGGGAGGAGTGGCAAAATGAGGTTGTGAAAAAAGAGCGCGTGGCTTGTATGAACATGGTGCTGTTTGTTGTGTGTTGTAGATGCTTTTTCATTGCTGTGGAGGTAATTTCACAACAACAAATGTAACTGATGTAAGAAACAGAACAAACAAGAATTACATTACTACTCATAAGCAATTCTCGGGTACCACGGGCTCCTTATGCCAACATATTCAGAAAATACCCCTGAACAGTCCTAGATACTTCGTCAGTGTATATGGGAACCTAACTGTAAATTGGTAATAATATGGGTATTTTAGTTCCAGCCGCTTATACTACTTCTTATTTCGCGACAATAGGTTACCGAGTTGGAGAGTCTGAAGATGAATTAAAGAAGTTCAGACGGGATACAGGGATATTACAAGAAGTGACGTGAAGTCTAAGATGAAATGGAATAAAAACTGGCACAGTTGTTTCACTACAGATGGAAAGAGTACACAGCAAATTCGTGAGTAGGCTGTACTCTAACTGAAGAAATTAAAAACAATGGTAGAATTCGAAGCGGTCTAAGGATTTGTTTCAAAAAAGAACAAGAGTTGTTCTCTTGAAACCATCCAGACCTATGTATCAACTTTCTGACATTATGAATACCCTTACGAAGAGGTGCAGAAGCAAATGAATGATGTCGTATCAGATGAGACTGAGGTCATACACGAGTAGACGGTAATACTAATATGCAAGCGATTAACACATTCTGAGAGAAAAAAAGAAAAAAAGAAAGAACAAACAGAAAGCAGACATCACAAACACGAAAAGACTAATACCGAACATAGCAGTATAGAAATTAAGTGCGATGTCACGGCCCTAAGCCATTTCATAATTCCAGCAGTTTGAGATGAGAGTAGCATAATATACAAAAATAGAAGGAAACAGGCTTTCACAACTGCAAATCATAATAGTACCTAAATTATTAGAATTTAAACAGATCAGTGAGAACATTATGACCACCGACCTACTGTCAATATGAACCTGTCCAGGTGATAGCAGCGCCACCTGGCGAGGAATGACTGCTTGTCAGACGCATGCACGGTGCATGCAATATCAGTGAGCGTGCTTTCCGTGTGTAGATTGGGGAACGCTCGCGATCTATCTGCGTTTGGCCGAGGGCAGATTGTCATGACCCCGAGGTTCAGCACGAGCATATGTTCAAATGTTCAAATGTGTGTGAAATCTTGTTGGACTTAACTGCTAAGGTCATCATTCCGTAAGCTTACACACTACGTAACCTAAATTATCCTAAGGACAAACACACATACCCATGCCCGAGGGAGGATTCGAACCTCCGCCGGGACCAGCCGCACTGTCCATGGCTGCAGCGCCTAAGACCGCTCGGCTAATCCCACGAGGCACGAGCATTTCGGAAAGTGCACGACTTGTCGTGTGTTTGAGTTCTGTGGTGAATGTCTTCAGCACGTGGCGCAACCACGATGAAACCACATCCAGACGTCGTAGTGTTGGGCGATCACCCTTCATTACAGATGTCGGACGTCGTAGGCTCGGCAGACTGGCAAACAGGATAGGCGGAGAACTGTGGCGGAGCTAACATCCGACTTTAGGTGTGGAGCAGAGTACAAGTGTGTGTAAACACACAGTGCACCGAACACTCCTAATCACGGGCCTCTGCAGCCGACGACCTTTTGCAAGTGCCAATGTAAACACATCGACATCGGCAACTACGGCTGAAATTGTCACGTAACCGTCGCCACTGGGTGTTGGCGCAGTGGCACCACGTTTCGAGGTCTGATGAATCCCGATACCTTCTTCATCACGCCGATGGGAGGGCGCGATTCGTCGTCTTCCCCTGGAAGAGCTACTTGTCACCTGTATTGCGGAACGGAAACAAGCTGACAGGGGCTCCATTATGCTCTGGGGAATATTCACGTGAGTATCCACGGGTCCAGTGCAGCTCGTTTAAGGCATCATGACGCCAAGAAGTATAGTACACTGGCTGCAGACTATGTACACCTCATCATGAGGATCATGTTTCCCGATGGCAGTGACATTTTTCATCGAGACAATGCGCCGTGTCACGAGGCGAGGAGTGTGATGGAGTGGTTCTATGAGTTCCAATTGATGTGATGGTCCTCCAACTAGCCAGATCTGAACCCGATCGAACACTTCTGGGATGTGATTGAAAGTGGTGTCAGAGCTCAACTCCCCCTGCCTGGAGTTAATTGGAGTTAGGTGATTTGTGTGTGCTGATGTTGTGCCAACTACCACCGGCGACTTACCAAGGCCGCATTTACCAGTGCTAAAGGTGGACATAGCAACTATTAGGTACGTAGTCATAATGTTCTGGATGACTGGTGTATTTATAACGAGCAAGGTACACCAGATTACTATAAGACACATATCCAGCATTCCACAAAATGAAAATTATTCATCCGTTGGAAAATGACGAAATTATTAATCAAATGTACTCATGTAAATAGCGACAGAAGTTGAGTTTCGGTGAGATCACAGGGAAAGAAACACTTGCTCATTTTAAAAGGAAGGCTATAGTTGTAGGCAAACAATAATCAAAATAAAACAGAATACGCTAAATGGAACAAAGATATTTGGATACGATTTTAGAGAATGAGAGAAGGTAAATTCTGTTTAATTTTAAACAGCCATTATACAAGTATGCAAAAGACAAGATAGAGAGCCATGTCGGGAAGACACTACATATCATCAGCTAAGATCACGGACGGTATCCAAGCACATTTCTGCACGTTGGTGCAGTTCACGATGAGTACTCGAAACCGACAACTGAAAATCATATTCCGCGAGTGATATCATGTAAGGTGTAATAAGGTCGACTGCCGTCAGCGAATCTAAAGGGAACGTTATTGTCAACTACATACATTGTCACACTAGACGAAACGTCAAAATTACGACACGTCACATAGTTGACTTCTGATAGGCATAAGCGAGGACGTGAAACGTGGAATACCGTCCGTTCTTCAGAGAGTCAGAATATACCGAACTGCAGAGATGAAACGATGAACGTATAACTGAATCACCACAGTCCTTAGCCAAAGAACTATGAATGACAGAACGGTTTATTAATGACGAGAGTAAAATTCCGGTGAAATGTTCTTAACAAAATATTCTATATTTCTGAGAGTGAAAAAATATGAAAAATTTCATCCAAACATTTCGGTACATCAATATTTATTTGCTTGACAAAATATAGGTTATACGAAAACACGACACAATATTCGATAAGCAGTACGTAAGGGCTTTTTGCTAATTGTGTTGTTCTTTTTTTCTCAGTACCAAACAATTTAAAACCGGCTGTACTTACTGGTCCATACAAAAGTTTTGCTTCAAACATGTAACTGCATTTCACATGAACTTTTGCGAGAATATGTTCCTTTTTACTCCCCCTATGCCCTCTGACTAACAAGGTTACTTCAACAAATTCAAATACCTCTTACTAAAGACTTAACTAATAAGTAACAAAGTACACATTTGCGAAAGAAGTGTATAAAATGTTTGAAACTTCTGTTGTGGTTAAAATTCTATGAACTGTGCTTACCAATTATTTATGATACCATCAATTTATTTCCGTGTTGTAGTTTTAAAAGCTAGCAAAATATCTGATTCTCACAATAATCAATGGCACAACAAATAAAACTTACGTCATATTAAGCGTCTGTGATGGATGAATGTTAACATAGGCAAATATTCATACAAATTTCTTCGCTTCTATGTCTAAATTAATTAAGCGTGGCGTCGAAAGCTTACTGTATGAATGTGACCTGCAGTTTCTGTCCAATGATAGTCGCGATATAGTAGGTGAGTTAAGTCGGCAGAGACATTACTTCAGTACTGATGACTGTTTGCAGGGGTACAATAAGAGAATGCTAACAGTGAGTTGTTTGTCGCAACCCTACAAATCTTATTGATTATACTATCGCAAGACGGGATTTCGGTAGTTTATACCGATGTATTCGGGCTGATTTCTATTTTCTTTTCTTTACGATGATATTGTGAATGGTAATCAGATAATAACGGAAATATATTGCCAAATAAAAGAAGACTGCACCATTCGAGATATCGGAGAAGCGATAGGGAACACCCCAGCGAAACACAGATCTGAAGCGAAATTCCTGATGCAGCACATACGGCAGTTTGCATCAGTCTCGGAGGAGATATCTGTGCGTGGAGCGTTGCCTCGTAAGTGGGGGAGAGTAACATAAAACGCACCTAACGTGCATCTCCATTGAAATATTTCAAGCCTTGTGGAAGAAACGACATGGGTCGAGAATGTACGTACCAAGGCGATCTACAGTTTATTGGCAGGCTCTTTCCTTGAATAGGAAACGTAAAATGTAAGGCTAATGGCAAAACCTTTTCACCCACAGGAGGGAGACGTGTAAGGTAATGACACAGAATTCGTAGAATAACAGTCACTCGTTCAAGAGTCTAGAGAAAATGGTTTTAGAACAGCACTGATCGTTGTACTATGGATCTAGCTTCCTAGTTTGCAGAATTTCTCTTCCTCCGTTCTGAAATTTAGCTAGTCGATACCCACTCCCCAATGCCTTCCATTGCTTTTGCTTGATTAATTTATCCTTATTGCTAATTCTGCACGCAGTTTGCCGTCCATACTTCAGTATTTCTCCTAAAAGTATCTTACTTCTGACAATAAGGCTTAAAACTATTGTCATTAGCATCTTTGTCCCTAAGTTACGACTGGCTGTAAACTATATGCTTTCATGACCCCTTATGCTTCTCCTATAAAACGTGTTAGGGGTATAAGTGCAGATATTGTGATCAATGACATTTTAATACGTACCCGCTTCAGTGTGTTAGTTTTTCCTCTGTATCTAAATGTCTTCCCACAAACACGTCACTAAGTTTGACTACGCGATGTTTTCTGCACATTCGTAACTGGACTACGCTTGTGAGTACAGAATGACCGTTTTGCGTCCACGTGTCCATAATTCAGCACCTGAACTTCATCCCAGGGGCTTGCTCTGTGACATGTACTTGACTGTACTAACCAACCTGAAAACGTACTACTCTTAATAGGTATAATTATTAGTCTGACAATGAAGTAAGTACTGATGAAATGTTCAGTGCACTGTTCTGTATCCAAAGAAAACATTTTCGCTTATATCCCTAACACACTATAAAGAACTAATTATTTTACTGTTGTTATAGTTGTTGTTAAATGTATTAAACATACAGTTAGCAACAATTAGAGCCAAACTTAAAAAACAGTTTTACAAATCTTACCATGAGGAAATGTTCCATTTAGTATATAAAATACACTGATGAGCCAAAATTTCATGCTCAGCTGTTTTATAGCCTGTTGGTCCGCCTTTGGAACACAATAGAGCATTGGTTATGCATACCACCGATTTAGAAGTCATTGGTGGGTTTTAGGATGTATGTTACAGCAGATGTCTACACATCGGTCACACAATTTCCGTCAATTATGGCCCTGTGCTTCATGTGTGCAAAGGTGGCAACCGACAGCGTTCAGGCGTTTTCCATTGGGTTCAGATGAGGCGAATTTGGTGGCCAAGCATTAAGTTCTCTATAAAGCTCCTTAAAGCACTGTAGCATGATCATACAGGTCAGTCCATTGCTGTCTTATTCACAACAGATTTTAAATCATTATTATTTGATTCATATATCCATCAATTTAAAAAAAGTTAAAAATCGCAATTATGAACATCAGTATTTGCCACAATGAAGCCGTCTGCTTTTATATTAATTTCTGCTTCTTCTTAGTGGTCGGTTTACAAGTAATACGTATCAGCCAGGCTGGACACAGTGTTCCAGGCCATTGGTTTGATGCTCGGATCGGTCCCTAGGGAGTTTTGGCTCGCCCATCAGAGGAAAGTGCAAGGGGAATGAGACGAACGGACTGCTCAGAGCAGGTACCGGATGGTGACCCAGGCATAGTTCGTACATTATAGATGTTTCAGATCTGAAAAGGTCTCTGCATCCATATAGTTTCTTTTGATCAAAACGCCTCTGCCTGGGTTTCAGGCAGGACCCTCGTTTTGTTCGACGCTGAGGTGCTGTTTCAGTACACTTGGAGAGCCTCTGCAATGCTATTCGAGTTCGGGGGGAATACGAAGCGGGCTGAGGCATGAATGAGAATTAGGATTGAGGAGGGAGTTGTGCTATGGTAGTTAGTGCATTTGTGCAAAGCCACTGAAGCGTAAACTGAGTTCGAATCTTGGCACTGGTACAAATTTTCAGTCGTCGTTTCAGTCCACATATATACTCCACAGATATTTGAGACTTGGAAAGGTGTCTTGAAATATATTGTTTCTTTTGATAGCAAGCACTGCCATCTGTTTATCGCTTTTCTGCAGTTTTTCACATAACTTGCTTGTACGATTTGGGGTCCAAGGCTACGTTCACAGGAGTCCTTTAACGTAGCGTGACAAACAACTGTACCCATGCAGAATCTCAGTTCTTAGAGGCAGTGTCATCCTGCCAAAACTCACATCAAAGGAAGCTTGTCTTGTGCCGACAAGTCGCGTTCGAAGAACTCTGGGCCAGGAGAAGTCAATAATAGATAACTACCTCGGCGTTCCATGAGAACTGACAGAGTGGTATTGTGGACAGGCATTTTTTTTCTCTTTGTAAGGCGATGTGTTGACTTTTCGGCACTTTGGATGAATAACCGCTGGCCAAAAAGTTGTAAGAGAGCTCCTCATTGGTTAACCTAATAAAATAGCAGAGTAGGAGACACCTGGAGGCCAGGTTCCGAGAAATCCAGATACAGAGACGAACGTATTCGATGAAGCAGAAAATTTAGCTATGGAACGGGACATTATCAAAACAGGGTAAGAGCCACGGAATTCGACGTATAACGATAGCCTGCTGATGTAAAAATTTTCCTAGGATGGGCGTAGTGGTCTTGTTCATGAAAATGTCATTGACCAGCATCTTGCAGAGACTTTTCATTGGCACATGAGAATTGTATGCTCTTGTAGAGGAGAAAAACACAGTGTTAGAGGAGAATGCATCTCGGATCGGGATACAGCGCAGAATACACTTCCTCTGGCGACTGTGAGGAGAATACTTCTGCTAAGAATACGACAGAGAACACACTTCACCAGAAGATCCTAAAAAGAGCTGACGTGGTACAGTCTGTCGCAGTTCACGGGGCTCGCTACTCTCCGTGCAACTGACGAAGTGAATACGCAAATGCCATAATCCGATTTTCCAGAAATTTCACCCAGTGGGGAGATGAGCCAAAATAAACTTACCTGTAGATACTACACTGTTTCTGAAAAAACAACTTTTAAAGTTTTCGATACATTAAATACCTTTTAGTCAGCTCAGCCCAGCTTGTGGTACAAGGCGCAGCATTTCACTATAGTGTCCTGCCTTCTGATAACCGATTATTATATTTACTTATTTTCTTTTACTTTTCCATTAATCTGCCGATTTCCGTAGAACGTCAATACAAAAATGTTTCTTATCAAGTTAGGGGATAAAGTGCTTTATATTAAATGTAAAATTACAACTGGGTTTCACAATAACTGTCGTACATTTATCATGTAATATATGTGTGTATGGTATTTTCAGGGTTACAATCTTTTTAAATTCCCATATAATGCTTATTCTTCTGAATAATTTGGTGCATTCCCTTGGATGATACCGATCATAGAAACGTTCTAAATATAAAAATTCTGAACAGCATGCGCATCACAGTTTATTAGTTTGTTTTATTTTTTATTGTGATCAAATCTATATATCAGTAAATGGAATAATGTGAATTGGGTTCTTTTAGATACTCTTTTATATCAATATATCTTTTTTATTATTTATGATTCAGCGTGAAGCGTCTAAATGCATGCCACGTAACTATGTAAGTAAGAATATTACAAATAGGATGATTATCTCAGGGATTTATCACAGATGAAAAGCTTAAGAAATTAATTATCGTGGTGTCGCATTGTGGACATTGTACGCAACTGTTAAAAATTTCTTTGCTTAGTGTTCCTTCTCTTTAATTTTTCAAAAGCTATTAATAAAACATCGGTCAAGAAGCGGCTTAAAGAAATCACTGAACTGTAGCCCAGGCTGCATATCTTAATATTTTTAAAACAATTGTTACGCAATATTTAAATTTATTTTCAGAATACGTATATGTCGTACTCGCAGCCGTACTCGTGCAGGAAGCTGCAAATGAATTTTTTATTAGCTGTGGCGCTTAATGGTTCCCAACAAACCTGTCGATCTCGCAGCGCTTAACTCGGCACAGCTTCCTGAAAACGTATAAAAATATTTTGCTTTGGGAGGAGTGGTATACTAAACACTTAAGTAAAAACAATTTTACACTAGATAACATGAAATTAGCATAAAGTTACTACAATAGTATACACTTACGTAGGCAATAGCCGACCGTGCGTGCTATTTAGACAAAAGTACAGAGAGTCACAGTTATTTTCTTTGAATTACATTGTGCTGTGAAGCGTTAAGTAATGTCTTTTACTTCAAACAATATACATTTTTATGTACAGATTCGCTGCCGCTTTTCTCGACAACGTAACTGCAGAATATCTTTCTATATTTTTATTATTATTCGTAGTTATTAATCTTTATTTAAACAAAGAGTCTTTTATTAATTGACATTTCCATGAGCACACGGTACAACAGGAAGTAGGTTTGCTGCTCTGGCATTTCTTTGTATGAACCATACTCGGGAAATAAATATCGTTAGCATTGCTGAAGATTTCACACGATGGCAATAATTTCGTGTCAAAATGCATATAACAGATAACGTTTTCCGAAAACTGGCGCTTGCAATTCACTATGAATCAAAATATACTACAGGAACTTCGCAGGAAACAGTATCAAATCACTTTCCATTTTTTTATTGTTTTTATTTTTTATTATTTAACCAGACATACTGTTAGTAGATGAATAAGGACCACTTCATTTCAATATAAACAGGAAAACCCTCGTGCAGCAGTATTCAACGGACGTGAGTAGAGAAAGGAGACACAAAAATAAAAATAGCAATTGGGTTTCGAGCACGGGGCACAGAAGTGCACAGAAGCGAAGCTAGACACAGCGCCGCCACTCGAATTAATTACTCTCTAAAAGGCACGTAAAATACCTCGAAAACTTTGACCGTCGTTTACTCAGATATGGTCAGGTTTCAACGGATAAGCTGAGACACGTGTTCGCTTATTTTGACTCTTCTTCTATTGAGCGTCGTTTCTGGAACATCGGGTTGTGCACTCGCATTATCCTCGTGAGTGCTCAATATCGATGTCAAGTGCTCTGCTGTACCCTCACAATGATTCTGGGCTTGTGGCAAAGATAGGTATCCTGCTCGACCTTCCATTAGTGTTAGTAACGAAGAAAAATTATCTTCGTTGGTGTCATGAATTTTATAGTCACAGATAAATCAGTGAAATTTTTCATTAAGTAATAAAGTGGCAGAGCGTAAAAAAAGCCACGAATTTCAGTTTGAAGAGGAATAATGATTCTGTTAAATCAAATACAGATGGCCTCTCTGTAGCCCGCCTATCAGACACAAAATTCCTAAGAAAGAACACTGGTTCTCATTTGAAGATGGGTGAACACATGAAAATATTTGTAAACAGAATGCCATTAGCAACTTATGCCCTTTGAGTTCTTTTATCATTGTGTAACAAACGGTGGTTTTCATTTACATATAATTCATATCTAGGCTCATATAACATAAATGGAACTCTTTTACAGGGAACAAACACCAAAATAAAAACACTTTTTGTAACTGCAGGAAAGGGTCATAACAGTAATAAGCGAAATAATAGTCGTGCTCACTGCAACAACCTTTACAAAACATGGGGATTTTAATCACATCATGTGAGAACATTTACCAATAAGTAATGCACATCAAAGTAACATTTGTAATTGCTGTCCATGACCTTTGAACAAGATCTGGACCGAACTTAAATTATCAGGAAAGAATGTACATAAAACTAAAAACAGGAATGCATGAAATAATAGAGTAAGTATCATAAGAATATTGAAAAGGTTACTAAAACGAACTTATTTACAAAGGCAGGAAAAGATACCTGTGAAGCAACATATTCTATACAGTGAAGGTTTAATTACATAACACAGGGTGGGCGTCTGGTAAAAGATGTAACACTCTTAAATTTTAACAATAATAATAATAATAATAATAATAATAATAATAATGATAACACTGTGGTTCTCATTTCAGCTGCAGTGTTACATTACGAAACAGTGTGTATGTTCTGCTTGCTGTGGCTGATAGTGATAAACGACTAAACAGTATGGCACTAGCCTTTTATCACGGAGGTGTGATAAGGGGAGTTGTCATGGTGTCGCAAAATTGAGGCCGGCGTCCGCCCTGTTAGTTGCCCCACAGAGTAATTTAGTGGAATTTTTGTGACAAAAATATGTCAGCTTGTGTCATTTACGAGCGTACTAAGTGTCCCGAGAATGATCTAAAGTGTAAAAGAATCACATTTCATTCGTAAGTGTACCCGTGCAGCACTATTTTCTTTCATATAAATGAATTTTGGTTGCGCTATTTCCTTTTACTGTAGTGGTTTTACTTCTGTCATTTGGCTTTACATTTGCGAAAGGAGGAGTGGAAACGGAACAACTATAGCAAAAAAGTTCTCAGCATTTTGGGAAAGAGGTCATAGACCGAACATCAGTTTCGTCAGTCGTTATTAAGGAAGATACTGTATTAGGAAAATAGCCTTTTCGTTTCACATAATTCCATTCTTGGTTATTCTAAGCGTATAACAAAAAGCAAGTTACATTCACGAGGCGAATCGCGTCTTATTACTGGATCAAATATGCATTTAGGACCAGAAAAACTTCTGAAAATGCCTTTCTGACGCTGTGTTATTCACGAAAGCACTGTAACATTTTCTGTTTCAAGCAACTGTTACCCAGAAATGACAGAAATGAAGAATCAGGAACATTCGTTCCTGCTAATGTCCTGTGGAATCTAACATTAGCGCCAACTCGCCCTATTATAACTCCGTACGTTTTACATTATCAAATAAGTTCTTTAAGAAACATTTTTGTCCACTAGTGATAAATGGAATGAAGTATAGTTGTTTTGTACGGAATGGCCACGTATTTGAAGGATGCAGCCACTAATTTTTATCCGGTCACTCGTCTTGGTGAGCCGCGCGGGAATAGCCGAGCGGTCAGCGCGCTGCAGTCATGGACTGTGCTACTGGTCCCGGCGGAGGTTCGAGTCCTCCCTAGGGCACTGGTGTGTGTGTTTGTCCTTAAGATAATTTAGGTTAAGTTGTGTGTGAGCTTAGGGACTGATGACCTTAGCAGTTAAGTCCCATAAGATTTCACACACATATGAACATTGAGGTTTCCCGTGGTTTTCCTAAATTACTTCGCGTAACTACCGGTATCGTTCGTACCATAACGTTACATGTGATTGCCCGTTCTCGTCAAACTAGACCTGCAGGTAACTTCATGTACATACCGTAAGAATTTTGTTTTGTACACTACTTGACATTGAAATTGCTACACCAAGAAGAAATGGAGATGATAAACGGGTATTCATTGGACAAATATATTATACTAGAACTGACATGTGATTACATTTTCACGCAATTTGGGTGCATAGATCCTGAGAAATCAGTACCCAGAACAACCACCTCTGGCCGTAATAACGGCATTGATACGCCTGGGCATTGAGTCAAACAGAGCTTGGATGGCGTGTATAGGTACAGCTGCCCATGCAGCTTCAACCCGATACCGCAGTTCATCAAGAGTAGTGACTGGTGTATTGTGACGAGCCAGTTGCTCGGCCACCATTGACCAGACGTTTTCAGTTGGTGAGAGATCTGGAGAATGTGCTGGCTAGGGCAGCAGTCGAACATTTTCTGTATCCAGAAAGGCCTGTACAGGACCTGCAACATGCGGTCGTGCGTTATCCTGCTAAAAGTAGTGTTTCGCAGGGATCGAATGAAGGGTAGAGCCACGGGTCGTAACACATCTGAAATGTAACGTCCACTGTTCACAAGTGCCGTCAATGCGAACGAGAGATGACCGAGACGTGTAACCAATGGCACTCCATACCATCACGCCGGGTGATACGCCAGTATGGCGATGACGAATACACGCTTCCAATGTGCGTTCACCGCGATTTCGCCAAACACGGATGCGACTATCATGATGCTGTAAAAAGAACCTGGGTTCATCCGAAAAAATGACGTTTTGCCATTCGTGCACCCAGGTTCGTCGTTGAGTACACCATCGCAGGCGCTCCTGTCTGTGATGCAGCGTCAAGGGTAACCGCAGCCACGGTCCCCGAGCTGATAGTCCATGCTGTTGCAAACATCGTTGAACTGTTCGTGCAGATGGTTGTTGCCTTGTAAACGTCCCCATCTGTTGACTCACGGATCGAGACGTGGCTGCACGATCCGTTACAGCCATGCGCATAAGATGCCTGTCATCTCGACTGCTAATGATACGACGCCGTTGGGATCCAGCACGACGTGTCGTATTACCATCCAGAACCCACCGATTCCGTATTCTGCTAACAGTCACTGGATCTCGACCAACTCTAGCAGCAATGTCGCGATACGATAAACCGAAATCGCGATAGGCTACAATCCGACCTTTATCAAAGTCGAAAACGTGATGGTACGCATTTCTCTTCCTTACACGAGGCATCACAACACAGCAGGCAACGCCGGTCAACTACTGTTTGTGTATAAGAAATCGGTTGGAATCTTTCCTCATGTCAGCACGTTGTAGGTGTCGCCACTGGCGTGTGATTGCTGTGAAAAGCTAATCATTTGCTTACCGCAGCATCTTCTTCCTGTCGGTTAAATTTCGCGTCTGTAGCACGGCTGCTTCGTGGTGCAGCAATTTTAATGGCCAGTAGTGTACTTGGTCTTAAACTGTAATACAGTGACACAGCTACGCCCTAGTAAAATTGTTCCACGGATGAATAAAACCTCTACTGTTATTATTACTAGTACTACTTCCGCTACTGCCAATAGGCGCTGTCGCCAGTGGGAAAATAGCAAATATTAAGGAATGCAAGTGATCGGAAAATATTCTGACATAATCCGCAACTTTGGTGGCGCCTTCGATTACTAGCAGAGTATTATCTACGTCTACGTCTACATGGATAGTCTGCAAATCACACTTTAGTGCCTGGTAGAGGTTTCATCGAACCCCCTTCACAATAATCCACTAGTATTCCAGTCTCGAACATCATGATGTATCCATATGTAAGTCGACGTAAAGAAAAATTTGCTCGTTCCGAGGAGAAAGCTGATGATAGAAATTTCGTGAGGAGATTCCGCCATAAAAAAGACGTCTTTGTTTCAATGATGTCCTCCCCAAATCCTGTACCATTTCAGTGACACTCTCTCCCCTATTTATCTGGTTAGGATGCCAGATCGCTCAGCTGTACTCCAAAAGAGGACAGACAACCATTGTGCAGGCAGTCTCTTTAGTAGATGTGTTACATTTTCTAAGTGTTGTTCCAATAAAACGTAGTCTTTGATCTGCCTTCCACATAACTTTTGCTAACGTGTTCTTTCCAATTAAAGTTATTCTTAATTCTAATTCCTAGCTGTTTAGTTGAATTTATGGTTTGCATACTGATTTTTCGTGTAACCGAAGTTTAACGGATTCCTTTTAGCACCATGTAGATGACTCCACACTTTTCGTTATTTAGGGTCAACTGCCAATTTTTGCACCATACAGATTTTTGTTTCAAAATAGTTTTTCAGTTTGTTTCGATCTTATGACGATTGTATTAGACGATAAACGACAGCATCATACTTAAACAACCTAAGACGGCTGCTCAGATTATCTCCTAAATCGTTTATATAGATAAGGAACACCAAAATGCCTGTAACACCACCTTGTGGAGCGGCAGACATCACTTTTTTTTTTTACCCGATGGCTTTCCGTCAGTTGCTACGAACCGTGACCTCTCTGAAAGGAAATCACGAATCCAGTCACGTATCTGAGACGATATTCCATAACCACGCAGTTTTACCACAAGCTGCTTGTGTGGTACAGCATCAAAAGGTGCAATGGAAACCTATGTGTATGGCCTCTATAGCATAATACTGCTTCACCGACCTGCGTCTGTGGCACGGTGCACGTTTCGAGCAGCCATTCTCCTGAATGACCGCGTATCAGTATACGACCATGGACCTGACTAGGCGACACATATTCATTGGTACGCAGTCCCATCTCGATTATCGTTAGCCCACTGTGAAAGAAATTCACTGAAGAACGCTTTTGCTGGTAAAATTTGTAAAGGGACACCAAAGCTTCAATACAGGTAACATGTTCATATGGATGTAAGTTGCAATTGCTATACAGAGATTAAGATATACGCGCGGGCTAGACTAACATGTGACGCTGCTTCAGTCGAGTCTTCAGTCTGAAAACCACAGCAACACACCCACATTATGCTTAAATATTTAAGACGGAATAACGCGTCTTCGGTTGGCATAATATTATGTCAATTGACGTTAAGGGTCACAAAACATGTGCGCAGTACTTAGCTGTTGACTTTTGAACAAGCGCGAGTGGTACATGAAATGACTGTATTGGTTATATGAAGCAAACGCTTCAGATGGACAGATACCCTATTTGGAATGGGTTTCGTATGCAGAAATCTTATATAACTTGGTTTTCTCGTAAGTGGTTAGGGATTTCTATCTGTTCTGCAGCTCAAGTATCCTTTCCATTATTAAAAATTAATTCAAATGTATTGGGTTTTTGCTGGAAATAATGCAACAATTAAAACTGGTTATAGATGTTAATGATAACAGTTAAATCCAAAGTATACACCTATTTTCACACATATAAAAATACCTTAACTACACTGCCTTCTTAAGAGAATGTGAAGTACAATTTGGAATGCGTGCTTCTATATGTGTCTATCCAGAATTTAATCGAGCCTAGATTAGTATGTGCTTATGCACACAACTAGTTTTGATGCACACATCTTAGTTGACGACATTTTGCCCTGTGTTGCAGGTCAATGTATCCATTTGTTGTGTTAGGTGATATCCAGGTTTGAATAGCTATCAGAATCGTTACAGAATGTTAGTTTATTATCAGTACGGCCGCAGTGGCCGAGCGGTTCTAGGCGCTTCAGTACGGATCCATGATGCTGCTACGGTCGCAGGTTCGAATCCTGCCTCGTGCATGGATGTGTGTGATGTCTTTACGTTAGTTAGGTTTAAGTAGTTCCAAGACTAGGGGACTGATGACCTCAGATGTTAAGTCCCATAGTGATTATAGCCATTTGAACCATTTTTTTAGTATCAGAACCCAGCACCAACGTAAACATATATGTCTGGTACACTGCAATGTGGCTGCCACTAGTGTTGCCACGATACTATTACTATAAGCGAAAGTACAGAGCCACCTGGAGCGACAAACATTTGTAGCTGGTGGACCAGACACTGTCCTTCATCCCTGTTCCTCGCTGACGATCTCAGTCAACTCTCAGCTGAAGAAGCTTCTTTTGATGTGGTGTCTTCTGACGTCATTTATAAGACGTCGTTCAATATTTGCTTTGCAATTAGAAAATGGATTTTTATTTCAAACTCTCACGAAGGAAACTTTCTTGCCAGATTCAGTGCATCAGTATAAACATCGGAACCACTCACATACTGTTGGTTGCCCTCAAAGTTGTTAAGTGTATCAAATGATTTTTTTTTAGTCATTAGGCTTCTGAATGGTTTGATGCGACTCACCACGAATTTCTCTGTTGTATCAACATCTTCATCTCAGAACAGCGCTTGCACGTTATGTTCTCAGTCATTTGTTGAGTGTATTTCGATCTCTCCCTTCCTCTATAGCTTTTGGCCTCTACAGCTCCCTCTAGAAAGGTAATCCTTGAAGTCTTAACACAGTTTCTGTTATTAAGTCAGCATTTTCCATATATTATTTTCTTCGTCGATTCTAAGGAAATTTTTCTCATTCCTTACATTATCAGTACAACTAAATTTGAGTATTTTTCTGTAAGAGCACATTTGAGTTGCTTCAACTCTTCTGTTCTGGTTTTCCATTTGTCCTTGTTTCACTACCATACAGTATTTTGCTCCGTATATAAATTCTCACAAATTTCTTCCTCAAATTAAAATTCTTGTTTGATACCAGTAGAACTCCTTTGGCCAGGGAGACCCTCGTTGCCTTTGCTAGTCTTCTTCTTTTTGCCCTTCTCGCTTCGTCGGTCATGGGTTATTCTGGTTCCATGGTAAATTCCTTAACTTGGTCTACTTTGTTATCACTGATTTTGATGTTAAGTCTCTCGCTATTCTCTTAGTGGGGTCAGGCCCACTCGTCTCGTATAGAGTGCCTAAGGGATGCTATGCTCTCGGAATGCTATACAACAGTTAAAGCAAATAAGATTGATACGTGATTCCTTAGTCGTACCACACTTGCACAGCATATCTTAAATACCATTAAAGAGGAAGCGGGATGGACTCTTCGTTGGAAGTCACACTTTATAATTAAGACACTTTCCTGGCATTACACCTTTAAAAAGAATTGACAGTTACAAATTGTGGACGAGCCACTAGATAAAACTTTGCAAATACAGTTAGAAACCCATATTACTCAGTACTCCAACAAACAATTCCAAATTAAGAAAAGGGGGTTACTGACAACTTGAGAACTTCAAACTCCCATATAGGACTTCCCTCATAGTAAATGTAATCAAACAATTACAGGTGACTTAATAACACTTCAGCACTGGTGTCAAACTAAGACACCATTACATAACATGGTAGAATCACTTAGTTTACAACAAAACCTGCAACAGAGACACTGAACTTAAAAAAAATGTTTATGTCCTCAGGCCTGTTATTAAAAACTTACTAGAAAAAGCTGCACAGCACAAGGAACTCAGCAGATGCTATGCGGTTTAAGGTTTACCCAGTTGCCAGTCCGTAATATATAAGAAAACAAGTTCCTATACGAACAGGTTACATACAATATATATATATATATATATATATATATATATCTACCAGCTTAACCCGCCTTGAAGGAAGGAAGATTAATATTAAACTTTGGAAGGGGATATGTGACCACCTCCGGTAGTGGCCAGGTTCTTAAACACTGCCAGGCCTAGACCTCGGATGACATTTCACTCCCCGCCAAAACGCCGGCACAATTAAAAGTTTCTGTCCGAATCACAAAGACATTCCAATAACTCTGAAACACAGAAACACTGGACAGAACCTTTGACTCATTTACACATGTACAACCGTATTAATAGAGTGCAGGCTTTAAAAACAGCAATATAAAATCATTTGATTGCAAAAGATACAAAAAAGCTTCTGAGAAAATTTTCAAATAACGGCCACCATTTAACTAGTCAAAGAAAAGTCTCCCACAATAATAATAAAGTTTAAAATCTCTTGTGAGTCGGTGAACAAACAATTACTTCTTACTTCGTATCAGGTACACAATACGAGGGAGCGGATTCCACAGCTTCACCGCTTCCCTTCAAATTTTGTTCTCACCTAAGGCACAGAACTTGTACCTCCCAAGGTGCCCATGTCGGCAAAAGGCCCAACCAATTTCACACCACAACGTGTAGCGGTCATCACACTCGTTCGGCAGCCGTTGACACTCGTCTCCCCCGCGAATGACACGAGATCTCGAAGGTTACCCGTTGAAGGCTGACAAAAAACTCGCTTCGCCTGCGAAGCCGCAAGATAAGACACGCGAAAAGCAAAGATAGCTTACCTCAACCACAATCTATCTCAGCGATACATGAACAAAATAAGATTGATTTCAACAAAGCAGACTGACAATACGTAACTTATATACAAGTGCGACACACGGTTTGTGGATCACTAATAACTGCTATAGTAGCACTCTCTGCTAGGTCATGGTAATACTCTGCGAATACTGTCCACTAAGGTCCGGCCGAGGTTGGCAGGAGCAGAGCTTATATTCACTTCGGCTCGATGCCGTTCCTATCATGGTGATGTCCTCGTCATCGCGCTATTGGCTCACGTCGTCTCACCGCCTTCTCTTGTCTTACGTTCTTCTTCTTCATTCCGGCCCTTGTGGTTACACCAGAACACTCTTTTCCGTTGCTTCTTCTGTTTACCCTCAATCCATATTCTGTACTCATTAGACTGTTCTTTTCGTCCAACAGATCCTGTAACTGTTCTTCACTTGCATTGAGGATAGGCATGTCATGAGCAAATCTTATCATTGACATCCTTTCACTCTGGATTTTAATCACGCTCACGAGACACTCTTTTATTCCTATTATTGCTTCTTCGATGTATAGACTGAACAGTAGTGGCGGATGACACGCCTTTCTCTTACTTCCTTTTAATCCGAGCACTTCGTTCTTGATCTTCCTTCCAGTCACATTGTCGCCTCTTGGTTCCTGCACATATTGTATATTACGCATCTTACTGTGATTTTTATTTGAATTTCGAATATCTTGCGCCATTGTACATTGTAAAATGTATTTTCTAGGTAACCGAATCCTGTGAACACGTCTCAATTTTTCTTCATCCTTCCCTCAATTATCAACCGCAACGGCAGATCTGCCTGTGTGGTGCCTTTCATAAAGCCAAACCGATAGCCATCGAACACACCCTCAATTTCCTTTTCCATTTTTGTGCTATTATTCTTGTCAGCAGCTTGAATGCATGAGCTGTTAGGCTGATTGTGAGATATATTTCTCATTTATCTGACCTTGCCATGTTCGGAATTGTGTGGCTGATAATTTTGTTATAATCTGATGTCATATTGCCAGTCTTATAGATTCTACGGTCGTTTGTTCGTGACTTCTTCAAAGTATTTTAGAAATTCCAATTTCATGTTATCTATCCGTTTTGTCTTATTAGATGACAATTCTTCCAGAACTCTTTTAAGTTCTGACTTTTTTTACTGCGTCCTTTATGTCATCCCTACCGACCATAGTTTCTTCGTGTTACACGACGTAGGACAGATCCTCCCCCTCATAGAGGCCATCACACACTCTTACCCATCTTTGTTCTCTCCTCTGAGCTTAACAGTGGAATTTCCACTGCACCTCCTCTAACGAAGTGCCTACTGTGGTATTTTTTATCGCAGTATCCAAGTATTTAGCAAACATCAAATGCGACTAATCATTCCAAAGTACTTCAGTGTCTCACTTCCTGCCTCTGTGATTTCTCTATACGATTCTCTTTACCCTACTACGGTGTTTATTTTGCACATTCACTCACGATGTTGGGCCAAAGAAAATCTAATTTTTTCTGTTATGCATTGAAATCATAAATAATGCAATAGTTTAGATAGTTTAATCTTAAAAATTGGATAATAGAAATAGAAAAGAAAATGGTTAGTCAATTGAAGAATTTGTGAAGTATACGATGGAGGATTAAAACAGACGTTATAAATGTGACCACATATAAAGGTAAAGAATCTTATTTAGGGCAGACGGGAAAACTATAAACGTTACCTAAGTTTCTTGTAGGTTTAGAATAGGTGTTATCAGTCCACAAAGTGAGAGGAAATTGTACAAATCATTCAATATGAGAAGATGTTAATCGGAATATACAATCGCTGAAGAAAGTTGTATATTTAAATAATAGAAGAAATCGTAGAAGTGGGTATGCATTCGTAGCCTCATCTAGTACCGAATAGAGGTAGTATTAAACATCAAAATGAAAGCAAAAATTTAAAATAAAATCTGTACGTTAGGAAACATATTGAAAAATGGAAGCAGAACAGAAAAATTCCACAATTAGGATGTGAATACCTGCTAATAAATAAGGATGAATTCAACTACCAAACGTTGATATAAACAAGTAATCTATGCAGTAGATTGCAAAATGAGGTTTCTTGAGAGTAATTGCAATATAACATAGTATCCAAAGCACGAGAGATGTACAGGCGGCAGGGTCATGCGTAAACGAATTATTGTAGCTCATTATACGTACAAGAAATAAATCAAGTAGTTAATACAGCGCACAGTGGATTTTTTACCACCGTTCACTTTGCCATGAGATGTTCTAGGAATGTAAATTACAATGTTTCTTCATTCAGTCCCAGACTTTTCAATTGAAACGAATTTTCGCTAAATCCTTAATAGTGATGAGGCCAAAGCCAAATTGGATGCACTCGCATGTGTTGTGTGTGCTACATAAAACATGGTTTCAGGGTATATGGTATTTCATATAGAACTTCGATCACATCGTCACATTTTTTTTATTATTTACTTATTTTTCCAGAGTAAGATTCCACGATCTTATATAGGTCGGCGGTCAGTTCCACGCTACGCCAATATGACGTCACACGGTAGAGGCGGGCGGACCGCGCCTTAAGCCCTGCGGCAGCGGGGGCGGAGCCCGCTGCGGTTTCATTTTGCCCACGGCACCCATCCGCTCGCCGCCTCACGTGTTGACGCAGTGCGTGGTCAGTGTTGATGCTGCCACCTGTGTTATCCTTCCATTACATTTATCTCTTTACGGGAATGCAGGACAAACCCTTTTAGCACCCCACCCTTTTTTGTCGTTCTGTGCACCGCTGCGGAAGGGCAAACAACGCAAGCGCTGCCAA
Organism: Schistocerca nitens; assembly: GCF_023898315.1. Lineage (NCBI taxonomy): Eukaryota > Metazoa > Arthropoda > Insecta > Orthoptera > Acrididae > Schistocerca > Schistocerca nitens. The sequence continues at coordinate 295,917,780 of NC_064621.1, read as the reverse complement.
GGGAAAGCGACTGGGCCAGAACGCTCTTCGCCACTTGCTTAAAGAATCGATGCGGCCTGTAATCAAGCACACGGCACTGCTTCACGTCTCCTACATCTGAAAAAATGCCTACGGATTCTGTTTTTAAGCTGTGGGACAGGAACCATCTGTTAAGTCAGCTTACATACTTGAAAGAGAAAGGAAACATTTTTGGAATAACGCTGCAGCACCATAAAGTTAGTTCTTTATACCAGTCTCATTACTGAACCAAAGTCAATCTGAAATTAGTTCTCCTGTCTATTTAAATATCCACATTTTTCAAACAGGGTTCACATACTCGTAAGAAAGAGCCGAACAACTATTATTAAGGCAAGCATACTGATAAAGTATTATTATATTTATACGACACTTTTCTGAACAGAATAATGGCAAGAATTTTTTTTGAACATCAATATGCTGGAGAAAGAAAGCTTTTGTAGCAGGCAGTTTTATTTTATAAATAAGGTGACAAACGAAATAAAAGCATATTTGAATCATTAAAATGTTTTACTTTTAATAACTGAATTTATAATATGAAAGACCGGCCGTGGTGGCCGTGCGGTTCTAGGCGCTTCAGACCGGAATCGCGTGACTGCCACGGTCTCAGGTTCGAATCCTGCCTTGGGCATGGGTGAATGTGATGTCCTTAGGTTAGTTAGGTTGAAGTAGTTCTAAAAAAAAAAGGTTCTAGGGGACTGATGACCTCAGATGTTAAGTCCCATAGTGCTCAGAGCCATTTGAAACATTTATTTTTCTATAATATGAAAGGATGTAATTACACTGAAATTTTAAGGAATCCACCACTGATCTGGTATTTTGCCTTTCAGAAACTAGTCTTCGATTCTCAGTAATTTTGCTGATCTGCTATTTTAACAAGCAGATTGGAGATCTTTGCTATTAACGATGGCAATCCATACGATAAAGCCTCAGAAATTACAAGAAAATCATGTAAATGCACTCACTGATTGTTCCGTCTGTTCTTGGTTGAATATTTACTGTATATTGACTGAATACACGCACGACAATGGTGACATTCTACAATGTGTATTGTTTATTTTACAAATCGGTTTTCAGCTGTTACGCCATCACCAGTTGAAAGATAAATATGCATGGCAAAGATATATCTTAGAATCAAATGTTTTAAATTGGTGCTTCTTCAGTGTACCTCGGTTTCCAAAGATGACAACTGTTAATGATTGGCCTAGGACTAAAACGAAAAGAATTATTAGGTTGGCACAAAAGGTGAGAAACTGAATAAAGTAGCTACGAAATGACTTCCAATACCAAATCTTGCGTAATGCTTTTTTGTCAGTATAGCAGAATGCGGGGAGTATTATCGTGAAGTAGCAGCACTTCACGCATTCATGCTGGTCGTTGTTCTTGGGTTGCGCCTAAAAGATGTCTCAGATATTGACAACAGAAGCCAGAAGTCAGGATTACACCTCAGGGAAGCAATTTGCAGTACACTATACCGTCACTGTTCCACGAGATGAATAACAGTATTTTTTGTGGATGTGCTTAGGTCTTAGTATGGGGAGTTCCTACTTTGGTAGGGTTCAACCATTCCTTTCTTTTCTTTACGTTAGCATAAAGACACCATTTCCCGTCACCAATAACGATACAGGACAGGAATCGTCGATGTTGTTCACGAGCGAAGATGACGAGCAACCAGAAACGCTGTCATGCACATTTACTGCTTCTTATGACTTTGGTTTAGAGAAACGTTATCCATTCACTGGATCTGTCAACCTCCCCCACTACATGTAAATCGTCATATTTTCCAGTTCTCTAAAGCACTGACGTGCATCATTGTGGGTTAACGTGTTTAAACGATCTTCCCTAAACTTCGAAAGTTTTTCTGAGCGGGTAGAGTCACTAATATCAAAACGGTCCTCCATAAAACGATAAAACAATTTTCTTGCCAATGGTATTATCCCTATACTGGGAAAAAATGTTTCTGGTTGCCCCTAGTGCTGTCAGTCCAATTTTTAGCTCTAACACAAGAATATATCAAAATTTTTCTATTTCACCAATTGGCACCCCATTTTCTAGTGTCCACAGCTCCGCTCACTGTCTCCGAATGACAGAATGACAATATGTAAACTCAAATAGCAACAATGAATTATAAATAAAAAATGACAACAGATAAACAAACCCATAGCAACCGGAACATCAAGATGCGAAACAGAAACGCTACGAACTTGTGTGTCAACCTAATATTTCAGGGAAAATGTTGTAGAAAATTATTGAACTTAAATAAGACCTGTGACACAATAACTAACAAAATACATGACAAATGACAACAATTGTTATGAGAAAAAAATAAGTTGAAAGAGAAACTTCGGTAACATGTTTGAAGGGAGCGAATGACTAAAATAATCTTACCTTTAACAGTTCACTTGAAATTTAGCACCAACGGTTAGTGTTAAATTTACTTGCTTCTGAGAGCAGCTGTTGTCAATTTGTTATACAGTTCATTAGTTAATGTCACATACAAGTTCAACACCCTCCCATAACATTTTTACTGAAAAAATTCCTCTCGTTTTGCCTTAAACCAAACGTTACGAATAGCCATGTTTGGAAACGGAAATATTCTATAGAAACTTGTTTAAAATCTTTGTTCCAACAAAAATTACACTGTCACACATACGAGGGTTGGAACTTAAATAGTGGCAACTATTCATTCATAACCGATACAAAATGTTACATGTTTGCACTGTCCTTCAAAGTAGTCACCAGCGTAGTGTAGAACCAGTTTCCAGCGATGTGGAGGGCGTCAGCAGATCCTGTTCCGTTGATGATGCGGAGTGCCTGTCGAATCTCCGGAACAGTTCTGAAGCGAATGCCACGAAGCCAAAACTGAAACGCCAGTCCACCGAATGGCGTCATTATGGGTCGCCGCAAAAGTCGAAAGTGGGTCAGAGCCCTAGTATGGTGAAAGGTATAGTGATTATCGTGCATCACTGTGATGGTGCTATCCTAACGCATTACGTTCCTCCACGGCAGACCGTCAGTGCACAGTATTACTGTTCGTTTTTGGAGCATCACCTGCGAGCAGCTTTCTACCTTTCTTAGATTTACACTCACTCAGTAGTAGGCAGATGGAGTCACGGGTGCAATTTTGATATCAAATAAAAATGCAAATTAATTAAATTGATCAATTAATCATCCCAGCCCCCGCCCACCACCGCCCACTCCCGCCCCGACCACACCCAAACCCACCCTGATCACGCCCAGCCCCGTCCCCCACCCGCAGATAACGTCACGTGTTCTCCTCAGCCTGCATGTGTGTCCCAGCCCATTCCTCCACCTGTCCCCTTCCCATTCTTCCCCTAACCCCAGCCTACCCTATTAGCGGAAAGTTTGAATTTTTGGAGGAGTTTCGAATTTTGGTAGAATTTCGAATTATGGCGGGAATTTCTTTGTACCAGAGCTGTGCTGACGTCCAACCCCCCCCCCTCCCCCCCAGGAATTAACGGTAAATTAAACTTGGGGGTACCCTGGTCCTTATGGGTGGAAATCCAACTTGAACCCCTAACACAATTAAACCACCAGAGGCGCATGGAACTGATGGGAAATTAAGATTAGCGGTGCCCTTTCCAGGGCTTGAAACATGATTTTACTGGATGGGAAGCCCAAGTGCACCCACTAACACATGGAAACTGTCCAGATGCGCGAAAGGAAGGTTAAATTAGTGTACTCTATTTATGTTGGTCGGGAAATTGACGCAAAGATCGATCCTAATTACATAACCGCCAATATCAGGCCTAATTACACCGATTTTCATCGAAGCACTTCGCTACTCGTCGTCCACTCCTATTATACCGCTCTTGTGCATATTATATATTACATATAGTATATTACCTGTCGTTCTCTATAGCTTATACCTGTTCATCTTGCACCATTTTGCACCATTTTACACTGTCTAACGCTTTTACCCAAGCTGAAAAATCCTATGAACCTGTATTGATTTTTCTTTAGACTTGTTTTCATTTTCTTTCCCATTCTTCTGTATTTTAGTCTTGTCAGCAACTTGGATGCAAGAACCGTTAAGCTGATCGTGAGACAGTTCTCGCGCTTTTTCGCTCTTTCAGTCTTCTGTATTGTCTAGATGACATTTTTCCGGAACTCATACATTGTACACACCAAAGTGAACAGTCGTTATGTTGTCACTTCCCCCAATGATTTTAGTAATTCTGATGAATATGGTCTATCCCTTTTACGTTATTTGAGCTTACGTCGGGCAAAGCTCTGTTAAATTCTGATTCGACTACTGGATCCCCTACCTCTTGTAAATCGATTCCTGTTTCTTCTTCTATCACATCAGATAAATCTTCCCACTCATAGAGGCCTTCACTGTACTCTTTCCACCTATCCGCCGTCTCCTCTCCACTTACCAGTGGAATTCCCGTTATACTCTTAACGTTACCACCCTTGTTTTTAATTTCACCGAAGGTTATTTTGAAATTCCTATATGCTGAGATGATCCTTCCGACAATAATTTCTTTTTCGGTATCTTCACATTCTTCATGCAGCCATTTCGTCTTATCTTCCCTGCACTTCCTGTTTAATTCACTCCTCAGCGATTTGTATTTCTGTATTCCCGAATTTCTCTGAACATTTTTGTACTTCCTTCTTTCATCGACCAACTGAAGTATGTATCCATGGCTTCTTTGCAGTTACCCTCTTCCTACCTCTGTTTTTCTTTCCATGTTCTGTAATTGCCTTTTTAGAGATGTCCCTTCCTCTTCAACTGTACTGGCTATTCTTTTTCGCTGTACCTGCAGCCTTAGAGAACTTCAAGCATATTTCGTCATTTCTTAGTACTTCCGTATCCTGGTTCTTTGCGTCATGATTCTTCCTGACTAATCTCATAAATTTTATCCTACTTTTCATCACTACTACCTTGTGATCTGAGCCTATATCTGTTTCTGGGTATGCATTACAATCCAGTATCTGATTTCCGAATCTGCGTCTGACCATTATATAATCTAACTGAAATCTTCCCTTGTCACTTGGCCTTGCCAAGAATACCTCCTCTTCTTGTGCTTCTTGAACAGAGTATTCGCTATTACTATCTGACAGTTATTAAAGAACTCAATTAGTCTTCCTCCTCTCTCATTCCTTGTAGTAGGCTCATATTACCCGTAACCTTTTCTTCTACTCCTTTCTCTACAACTGCATTCCAGTCCTCAATGACTACTAGCTTTTCGCCTCCGTATATGTACAGGGCTATTACAAATGATTGAAGCGATTTCATAAATTCACTGTAGCTCCATTCATTGACATATGGTCACGACACACTACAGATACCTAGAAAAACTCATAAAGTTTTGTTCGGCTGAAGCCGCACTTCAGGTTTCTGCCGCCAGAGTGCTCGAGAGCGCAGTGAGACAAAATGGCGACAGGAGCCGAGAAAGCGTATGTCGTGCTTGAAATGCACTCACATCAGTCAGTCATAACAGTGCAACGACACTTCAGGACGAAGTTCAACAAAGATCCACCAACTGCTAACTCCATTCGGCGATGGTATGGGCAGTTTAAAGCTTCTGGATGCCTCTGTAAGGGGAAATCAACGAGTCGGCCTGCAGTGAGCGAAGAAACGGTTGAACGCGTGCGGGAAAGTTTCACGCGTAGCCCGCGGAAGTCGACGAATAAAGCAAGCAGGGAGCTAAACGTACCATAGGATGGTGCTCCACCGCACTTCCATCATGATGTTCGGCATTTATTAAACAGGAGATTGGAAAACCGATGGATCGGTCGTGGTGGAGATCATGATCAGCAATTCATGTCATGGCCTCCACGCTCTCCCTACTTAATTTCATGCGATTTCTTTCTGTGCGGTTATGTGAAAGATTCAGTGTTTAAACCTCCTCTACCAAGAAACGTGCCAGAACTGCGAGCTCGCATCAACGATGCTTTCGAACTCATTGATGGGGACATGCTGCGCCGAGTGTGGGAGGAACTTGATTATCGGCTTGATGTCTGCCGAATCACTAAAGGGGCACATATAGAACATTGGTGAATACCTAAAAAAACGTTTTGAGTTTTTGTATGTGTGTGCAAAGCATTGTGAAAATATCTCAAATAATAAAGTTATTGTAGAGCTGTGAAATCGCTTCAATCATTTGTAATAACCCTGTACTTTATCGCTCTCTCAATATCGTTATACATTTCGTCTAAATCTTCATCTTCCGTTTGCGACGTCGGCATGGAAACCTTAACTATTGCTGTCGGTGTTGTTTTGCCGTTGGTTCTGATAGGAACTATCCTATCACTGAACTGTTCGCAATCTCTCTGCATTACCCTCCTATTCATAACTAATCCTACTCTGCCTTCTTTACATTTCTCTTTACTGACCCCTGTAATATCTAGATTGAGCCTCTGCATTTCCCTTTTCAGCTTTTCTAGCTTCCCTAGCATGTTTAAGCTTTTGATATTCGACGCCCCGCCTCTTAGAATGTTAGGCTTTCGTTGGTTATTCATGCTCTTTCTCACGGTCACCTCCCCTTTGGCAGACCCCGCCTGGAGTTCCGAATGGGGGGACTATTCCGGAATCTTTTGCCAATGAAAAGATCATCGTGACATTTTTTGAATTAAAGGCCGCATTTCTTTTGGATACACGTTATGTGTCTTTAATACACTGGTTTCCATTGCCTTCTGCATCCTCATTCCGTTCATCATTGCTGATTCTTCAGCCTTTACGGGCAGTTTCCCAATCCAAGGACAACAGAGTGCCCTGAACCTCTGCCCACTTCTCAGTTCTCTTCGAGAAGGCCATTGGCTGAATGAGGGTGACTTCTTCTGCCGGAGGACTTCGGCCGACAATGCTCATCATTAATCAAAAGTTAAGCGACAGCATGTTTCGAACTTGGGGCGATTTTGATTACTAATCGATGATGCTAACCCTAGGCCACGTGTGCCATAATGTTCAATAGTCTTCAAGTATCGACCGAATGCTGGCTGTGTAAGCTACATCTTTCCTGTGTGAACAGCTTTTTCCGAGAATGCTTCTAAGGAATCACAATATGACATCTGAATTTCCTTACGATTAGTTTAATGTGGTCGTTCCGCTCCAAATGGCTCCGCTCGCGTACTGCTTTACGTTTAATGGATGTGACTTTTTCCATTTTTAGATCGGCAGCTGTGTAATTTGAGAATCACGTGTCTTTCCATATAATTACGTGCAACACGTCGATCCTCAGGAAGTCTTCCTGTAGTTTGCTAGTATTTTCTATCGCTGTATACTACAGCATCATCCGGGAACAGTGTCATGTAACTTCCGACGTGACGAGCTACATCATCTATGGTTTATTTTGAAAACAATAATAATTTATCTTCGAAATAATTTATATTCGAAATTGTGCCAAAACGTGGATACGTAAATCACTTAATAAACTGCATCAAGAGTCTGTATTATGGAACTTACTTTTAGTAGACATCTCCCACTGCACAGAGGAAAAGATTTCAATAAACAAGTTCACTTTATTCTTACCCCTTTTAATTCCTATATAGTCGATGCCATCCGAAATGGAAAAGAAGGAGCGATAGTGGGGATCCATATAAACAAAAATAAATATATTTACATAGTATTGTATCCTGGCAACATTTTATTAATGGCAAAATATGAAGACAAACTACAATAACCAGTCCATATTTCAAACGTAATTCGGAAAGATTATAATTTGAGGGTAGCAGTGAATAAAACTCAGACAATAGCATTCCATGGGATACATCGCTCAAATGGTTCAAATGGCTCTGAGCACTATGGGACTTAACATCTATGGTCATCAGTCCCATAGAACTTAGAACTACTTAAACCTAACTAACCTAAGGACATCACACAACACCCAGCCATCACGAGGCAGAGAAAATCCCTGACCCCACCGGGAATCGAACCCGGGAACCCGGGCGCGGGAAGCGAGAACGCTACCGCACGACCACGAGCTGCGGGCCATGGGAAACATGCATTACGAAATAAAATTCTAACTGATGATCAGATTTTTGAAGAAGTTCAGCACTTTAGTTAGCTAGGGAGCTGCGAGTATATCACTTTTAACGCAGATAACGGTATAGGTATTACATTACGGAGATGTCATAGAGTACGTAGCACTGTAAGCCAAATATTAAAAAATACACAGGGAGCCTCAAGACCTATATTGTTTGAGGTAATGGCTCAACCAGTTCTGCTGCATGGCTGAGAAACGTGGCTTATGGATAGATTACAGATATGCTCTGGTGTCTGAAACGAAACTTTTAGAGCATTCAAAACTTACGCTCCGATGTGTAAGATTCCTAATGAAAACATTAGAAAAGGGTTTAATATTTTTGCAGTAAATGACAAAACAGTGTTACATAAATCAAAATTTAAGGAACACCTGAAACGAATGGAAGAAACAAGGATTAAATTTATCGTCTTGCAACACCCAACCGAAATGAATGTGAGACATAGAACGGGCAGATAAAAGATGTAATCGAGTCTTGAACATGTCGATAGCCCTACTCTATGAAAGGCAGAAGAAAAAGACTTTCCCTTACAGTACTGTAATTGTGTCGATAGGCTTCCACTGAAACACGTATGTATTCATTACCAGCGATGGCGAGGCATGACAGAATCTCTGACCAGAGAGTTATTTATCGTTGCTAGTCTGCGCTTGACCGCGCGAGAATTCAGTTGTGTGTGGCGAGTGGGCAGAGAGAGTAGACAGTTGGAGAGTAGTAGCAGTCTGTTGTAGTAGTCGGTGCTAGTCTGCGGGAGTCGGCATGCGTCGACGGCGTGCTGTTCTTCCGAATCTGGTCAGGATTGTGGTGGACGATGTGTATTATTGTAGAAGGTAATGAAGCAGCATTGCTCTCAGCTAATAACGTATGTTAATTGTATTTAATTTGCTCAAAAAATTCCCCAATAATAATTTTTTTATAAAGTAAATCTTTTAAAGAAAAGTAATCATTTCAATTTAAAGAATTTTTCCACTCTTTTGAAGAAAAAGCATTCATTTCAATTTAAAGAATATTTCCTATGCATTTCCTCCAAGAATCGAAATTAAATATACGCCAGCATTGCATAGAGCTGTGCAGAAAAATAAGAGCAGATATAGATGCAGTGTTACTGAGGTAAGAATTTATCAGGTTTCATTATTTCACAGGGCCGAAGGTCAGCGCAGCTGCCCTTATAAAATTTATCAGGTTTAATTATTTGTGTTGAGATGTTACATTCAGTTCATGGTTCATTATTTAATTAATATTATTGTGGGTTTATGATCAATTACTATTCTGTAATTTTGCAAGGAAGTTACGCTTGGCTCTCATTTTTATTATTCAGTTTTGTGCGAAGACAACATTTGACACATTTTTTATAATCATTGACTTCTTATTTCCTGCGGGGAGGTTACACCACTTTATCTCACCTACTTACTAATATTCTCCCGCTACTTATTTTTACTTAAGTAAAAAATTACACGCGTAACGCACTTATACAACTTCAGGCGTTGTTACAGGTTTGAATACCTATAACCGTTACAAAGCCTGTGAGAGCCTACTAACGTAAATTATAATATGGGCATTAATTAGCATTTTGCTGCTTCATACCGCTGGCAATAATTTATTGTGTAATTCTTGTCACATTTTAAATACATACGGTCCAGCACAACGCTATATAATCTGCCCAGTTAATTTTAATTTTAAATACTATCATCTTTGTTACACAAACGACAGGATTTCGGTCGAGTGAAATTTGGATGGGGGTTGTGCCGGAGTGTTTATTATATTAAGCTAGATATTATAACAGCAGAGAGCACTCGAATAAGAGCCTTTTTACTCAATTTCAACTCAAGTACTATAATTTCTGAATCTAATGATACAAGAGCTCAATGCAATATGCAACCAGAACATAGATTCAATAAGTTTACATCAAAATGTGGAACAATAACATATATGAGAACTTGGTCTAAAATAGACCTACATATTACATAAATAAAATAATCTTGTTCGGCCGTGAATGACTACACAAGACAACTTGTTTTACAAGTGGCCGCCGAGCAACAGGACAAACGGGGTTCTCTGCATTAAGAACTTAACAAAGGCCACTAATATAATCCAAGGAAAACCAAATGATTCACTACAGCTATCTACAACCTACTACAACCAATGTCTGGTCCATACAGACAACACAGCCACACGGAACTGCTGCTGCTAAAGCCACCAAAATAAATCGCATATAAGCAAAGACACTATAACGGAAAATGCAGTTAAGAAAAAGACGTAAAAACTTACTACAAGTACAATGTCACCGAACTGGCCCTACCATATTTACAATTTCACATACTCACTATGTCCCAGCAATGCAACGCCACGTTTAACACTTGACAATAGAACTGGCACAGACAAAATACTTATGGCCTCGCCATGCTTTCAGGCAACCACAAACCGGTCAGCGCAACTTCACCTAAACAGGAGTACACTGGCGCGCTCTAATCCTCCGCCAAACTCTGACAACCAACGCTGCTTGCAAATAGCAGACATGGTCCACAAAAGCACACGTCTCTTAGTTCTTCGCATTGTTCCGCTGTAACCGCCGTCTCCACCGTTCCCCCTCACTGACTGTGACCTGCCGTCTTCTCCTGGACACTTACAAGAAGAACCAATCCATTACCCCAGCCCAGCTGACGCCGCTTACCGTTCAGTGGTGCTCGCCTTTCTAGGGTTTTCCTTGCTCGGTGGTCGTCTACGGACTGTTAACGTGCTCAGCGCAACTTGAGATGACTGCAGCCAACCCACGACTAGCCACTCCGCAGCGAAGACAAGTTCGACCTGCGCTCCAACAAGGTCCCGCCGACACCCTACGGCCAGTGCACCATGACGCCAGTGGTCTCCGGTGCTGGCATAAGATGGTGTGGCCGCTCCCGCAACGGCTCATTCCCGCTTTTACTGGTGCCTCCCCTTGGCCAGGCAAGCGGACACAGAAAAGAATTTCGCCTTTGCACCAGGAAACGGCCACAGAGCCGTCCCACAAGTCCCCAGTAGAGTACCGCTAGAGCTCTCAGTACTGCAGACTGCCTTCCGTTCTGGTGCTCTACCATTGTCGGCTCAGCGTTCCACTGACCCCGGCTCTTCCCGACACGCACGACCTCTGGTAAGATTCGAGAGCCGAGGACGTTGGCGCAACCGACAGTGCAGATGTGAATTCGGATATGTCACGAAATGGCACGGCATGAAGACCGGCAACTGATGTTTCATTTGCTAAGATGACGTGGTACTTTTCTTGAGTTCATGTGAATAGGCGTCAAAATGATTACTGACGTTCTTCGGAGGGAAACTCACTTCAATACCTGTTCTCAGCAGTCCTAATAAATTCGGAGCAATGTATGACGGAATATCCAGGTGCGGCTAATTCTTTCCTTTTTAATCACAACCGCCCATTTTCAGTATCTCATCGCAGCATCGGATATACCGGGTGATCAAAAAGGCGGTATTAAATTTTAAAACTTAATAAACCACGGAATAATGTAGATAGAGAGGTAAAAATTGACACACATGCTTGGAATGACATGGGGTTTTATTAGAAGAAAAAAAAAACAAAGTTCACAAAATGTCCGACAGATGGCGCTGGACTGCAAAACATCACTGACTGCTACCGTGACGTGTGAGAGGTACGCCGATATATTACAGAATCGCATCATCCCCAGCGTGGCTGCTAAACACCTGCTGGAACGTACGATGTTTATACAGTATGGTGCTCCACCCCGTATTGCTAGACGCGTAAAAGATCTCTTGCGCGCGTCGTTTGGTGATGATCGTGTGCTCAGCCACCACTTTCGTCATGCTTGGCCTCCCAGGTTACCTGAAGTCGCAAGAGTATCGTGATCGACCGACATCTCTAGGGATGCTGAAAGACAACATCCGACGCCAATGCCTCACCATAACTCCCGACATGCTTTACAGTGCTGTTCACAACATTATTCCTCGACTACAGCTATTGTTGAGGAATGATGGAGGACATATTGAGCATTTCCTGTAAAGAACCTCATCTTTGCTTTGTCTTACTTTGTTATGTTAATTATTGCTATTCTCATCAGATGAAGCGCCATCTGTCGGATATTTATTGAACTTTTGTATTTTTTTGGTTCTAATAAAACCCCATGTCATTCCAAGCATGTGTGTCAGTTTGTACCTCTCTACATTAATACGTGATTTATTCAGTTTTCAAATTTATACTGACTTTTTGATCACTCGGTGTAATTGCAGGAGAGCAATCCTTTAGCAGACGGAAAGACACATACAGCAATTAAATATGCTACGCCTTCGCGTAACTGTCATTTAGCTGTGAGTCATGCCTCACTGTACTTCAATAAAAAGTAGCATTCTTCCGTAAGTTATAATTCACCCCTCATGTACTCCCTCCCCATAAAGCACTTACATAATCTCAACAACTTTAATCATCAAGAAACACTCATTCCTTTATGCGTCCTCATACACATCTTTCCGGAACTTTCAGTCCCTGAGTCATTCAAATACTGACATTTATGAATTCTATGCCCGCAAAAACTGACTCCAATCCTCTCTCTCTCTCTCTCTCTCTCTCTGTGTGTGTGTGTGTGTGTGTGTGTGTGTGTGTGTGTGTCTAGCGGTAGCCCCTTGGAACGGGCTTTAGACTTCCTAATACGGTTCAGGAATCGCTACAGCATCGACCGGTCCTCGAATAATCACGTGACGTATGACACATTCAGCGCGAGACGTGTGATCGCGAAAAGTTAATAACTGCCACAAGGACAAGTGTAACACTGCCTGAAATCAGGCAGAGCTCTCAAACAAACGTACAAATGGTAACAAATCCTAAAACGTACGTTGTACCTGCCTCTCATTTTATGTTTGAAACGTGATGTACACAAGCCGTAACTTTACTACGTTTCATTTCCTATACTTCACGTAAATTTATGCTACGCGATAGAGCGCGTCCAGCGATTTTGTAACACTTCTCGTTCTGTTGGCATGGAAGGAGGAAGTGCAAATGTGCATATCAAAGACACAGATCGGGAGGCCTTCTTTTTGAGCTTGAGTGCCAGGTACGGAAAGTAAATGTATTAATGAGATTGATATTGATACCGAATTGTATCGTTGGTCGCCATTGTACAAGAGATTGTAACTTAGTGAAATACGTCCAATGTGGGCGCGTCTACTACACCCATTATTTTTCTAATAGTTCCTTGACCCTGTATATAATGTATAACGATTTTTGCCAAAGTAAATTACGTGGATGTGTGAAGGATGACGGATTAGTTGAATTTCGCTCCATGGTCCTTGCAATTTTGAGTGATGTTTTAACTAACGTAATTGCGTAATGTCACAAATGTGCGAACTCAATGTTCCTGTATCAAGACGCAGCAATTAAATCCAAAGATAAGCGCTCCGTTAATAGACAGTCTTAAAGCAATTTCAGTCTTTATGCACTGTAGATACACAGTGGTGGTAAATGCAGAGTTCTCAAGGAAACAGATTTCCATTAAATCCGGAATTTACAGACAGAAATTCAGTGAGCCTTCGTGATACGGAAGTGACAGAAATTATTGTAATTTACCTACGTTAAGACAGAATTTTCTCTTAGCAAAATGATCCAATATTTGTTAACTGAACATTAATTCTTTTGATTCAGAGTATTGTAGTGGAAATAGCGTAAGATTATCTACCACTTTTGATCAGAAACAAATTTTTTTATCTGAAGTGGAAGCTGGAAGCATTTACGAAAATACAATTTTCATTGCATCGAAGGTTAGCAAATCTGCTTGCAATGATTTCAAATTATTCACACTTACAGTTCGGTCTTGAAATTACGCTATTTCATTTGCTGCGTGGCATTCACGGATGAAATATGTTGTAGAAACTTCTGCTGTATTTGAACTAATTTAAAATAAGGGTTCTCATACATTGTTTATGGATACCGAATATAAACATTCATGGTGACACTTTATGTATGGTTAATCGTCAGAGGAGACAGTATTATCGTTTATAAACATTACTCGATAGGAAAACAATAAAATGTTCATTTGATTATCAGAAACTATAATAATTAGCAAGTGAATTCCAAATGAGCATTTTGATCCCACTTCACATATAAGAATAATGAATTAAAAAGTTACCTATTCTTAAACAGCTTTAGAAGAAGACGGTGACATTCAGATAACATAAAGCTGAAAACAATTGGAAAACGAATGCCTATCAAAGGTAATAAATTATATTAAATTGACTATAATTGGAACCGCAAGAATGAATAATAGCATCAAGAGCCAATGTGGAAATAAAAACAACAGATGTCACTAGATTGAAGGAAGAACTACAGCTGGAGAAGCAGACTGTGTGCCGATTGTGAACTTTTATTTAATTATTAAAAGCTTTGTTTACCTAAGACGTGCACTCTATAGTGTGCTGCACTTCGTGTTTCATGGCTATTTTTATCATTAATTTTCATAGTGTATTAATAAATACACTGGAGTAGCCAGTAGCAATAACGACTGCGTAGACGATGTGGCCTATTCTACATCTTATTTTAGATCTACCGGTGATCAAAAAGTCAGTATAAATTCGAAAACTTAATAAACCACGGAATAATGGAGATAGAGAGGTAAAAATTGACACACATGCTTGGAAAGACATGGGGTTTCATTAGAACAAAAACAAAGTATTGCTAGACGCGTGAAAGATCTCTTGCGCACGTCGTTTGGTGATGATCGTGTGCTCTGCCGCCACTTTCGTCATGTTTGGCCTCTCAGGTCCCCAGACCTCAGTCCGTGCGATTACTGGCTTTGGGGTTACCTGAAGTCGCAAGTGAATCGTGATCGACCGACATCTCTAGGGATGCTGAAAGACAACATCCGACGCCAATGCCTCACCATAACTCCGGACATGCTTTACAGTGCTGTTCACAACATTATTCCCCGACTACAGCTATTGTTGAGGAATGATGGTGGATATATTGAACATTTCCTCTAAAGAACATCATATTTGCTTTGTCTTACTTTGTTTCGCTAATTATTGCTATTCTGATCAGATGAAGCGCCATCTGTCGAACATTTTTTGAACTTTTGTATTTTTTTGGTTCTAATAAAACCCCATGTCATTCCAAGCATGTGTGTCAATTTGTACCTCTCTATCTACATTATTCCGTGATTTATTCAGTTTTCAAATTTTTACTGACTTTTAGATCACCCGGACGTTTACATAAATACAAACTTACATGTTTCAGGTAACACAGATAATAGTAATTGCCGAAAAAGGAAGCCAAATTTAAAGAAACAAGCCAGAAAAATTTCGGCATAGCAGTTCCATAGATGCTTTTACAACGGATTTGACTCCGTTAACCCTGTGCTTTATCGATCTTTGTAAATAAAGTAACGTCGCGGAATATCTAGTCGTAACAACGTCAGAACGACAACTGGATAAACGTTATAAACATTATAGAACAACAGCTAAAATGCAAGAAATTCCCAGATGCACATATAAATGAAATTTCATCCATCCTTAGGCTAATCACAGAACAAAACTACTTCACTTTCAAAAACAACTTCTACTTGCAACAAGCGGGGCTTCCCATGGGGTCCCCCATCAGTGGAATCTTAGCCACTATTTTCTTGGACCATATAGAGAACATAGTATTTAATAACATTGTAAAACAAGGAGGGTACAAAATAATCTGTAGGTACCGATATTTGGATGACACAATCTGTCTTGTAGATGAAACATATAGCAAGATAGAAGAGCTCCACAGTAACATCAACACAGTACACCCACAAATCCACTTCACAATGGAAATGGAAAACAACACGAAACTAAATTTCTTGGTTACAATCACAAGAAACAACCACCAACATGAATTCTTCATCTACAGAAAAACCACATCCACAAGCACTGTTATCCACAGCTCATCCAACCACCCGACAGTGCATAAATATGCCAGTTTCACACATGCTCCACAGGATAAACAGGACACCTCTTAAACCAGGAAACTGCACCCAGGAACTAAACATAATCAAACAAATTGCTGTTGAAAACGTCTACAAAACAGACATCATAAACAAACTCAAGAACAAGGTAAAACGGAAACATGCTGCACACACAGACAACACAGCAGACCACAAAATTCTGAAAAAGGAGAGAGATGGTACACACTAACATACAATAACAAAATATCACACAGAATAGGAAACATCTTAGAAAAGCAAGGGATCCCAATAACATTCAGAACAAACAATACAGTTCAGAAAAGACTAAGACCAGTCAGAAAAACTTCAGACAATTTCAGCAACGCTGGAATATATCAACTCACTTGCAACTCTTGTCAGGCCCAATACATAGGACAAACAAGCAGAAATTTCCGAACGAGGTACACAGAGCACATGAGAGCTCTAAGAAGTGACAGCACACATTCAACTTTTGCAGAACATCTAATGAACAAAAGCCATAACCCCACTAATATCGAAAATGATCTACGTATTCTGAGAAACAGCAACAGTCTATACCGACAACTAACGATGGAAGAAATTAACACATACAAAAGGCTATAGTCGAAGGGAAAAATGTAATAAATAAAAACACAAAACTCTGCAACAACACACTCTTTACCGCTCTGAGAGAACTGCCCAAGGACACAGAACAGAAAGCACACACACGCAAAAGAACCACTTCCCCATCACACACAGAGACATAAATAATGAACAGAAGTCGTCGTAATTCGCACTACAGCTTTTCATAGCCTTCTCGCCACTTGCGATACGCCTCTCGTGGCGCACGCGAACAGCAAGATGGCGTAATATTCTGGATCAGAAACAAAGTGCAAAAGTTTTGTTTTTCTGTGTAAAAAGTAGTCACACACCATCCAACGAATGTGAGTGCACGAATAGCTAAGCAACAGCTAAACACACATCAAAATAACTGGTTTCCATAACACTACCACAATCCCAAGTATATTCTGATAACATACGAAGTTAACCTTTGAGTATTTGTTTACTAACAGCCGCTCACATGGTTGCAGATGACATGATGATCGCTAAGTAATAAGACGGCAACAGAACAAAGAGCACCGAAAATATGTCACAAACAGCGCCAATAATAGTTTAAAACATGCTGTAGCTTACAATAAATAAGGTAATATGAAAGTATCAATATAAAACTATATTTCAAAAGATGATTTGTAAAAATGTAACAATGTTTTACTGTGTTTGTGCACCCATACCATTTTCTGCATGTTTTAGATTAAAAATGCCCCACTGATGATGGTGATATTTGTCAACGAAACTAGTTTGGGATAGTTAAGAAAGAAACAAATGACACGGTGTTTTGCATCAAGGCGGACTCAATTTGTGATATTACTGGATAAAGGTATAGTGTCGAGGCACATGACGACAGCCGGCGTTATTTCGACTGGGACAGTCGCACAGCACGACGCCACAGATGACGTGGTGAAGCTGGCAAACAGACGACGCGCCGTGTGCTCGCTTCTCCAGAAATACACGGACAGCGAGCGCGCTTTGCAGAGCACAGTGGCTGGGCGGTGCCACGCGGCACGTTCTGGGCGCGGCTGGGTCAGCAAGTAGTCGCCTCTGTGGCGGCGGCGGTCCGCGAACACAGGAGGGACCGCACCGCGACCCTGCTGACAGAGCCCTGCGTTTGCGCCCTGTTGTTTTGCAGGTGTTTACGTTTCCGACCGCTGCAGGAATCTCTGTAATGGGCAGCGCCCTGCAAGAAACACTTTTGCTGCCCTCCCTCTGTCCCAGTCCGTGTTTACGCTTCGTTGTTACGTGTGGTGGGCAGATCCGCCTACCTAGCGTGTGCTTATACCGGTATTTGCAGGGTAGCTCCATGTTTTCTCGACGCACTATATTAGTGGAAGCTGGGCCGTATCTCTCTTCACTCAGCTTTCATCTGATGCCAGACTGCGTGTCTCTGGAAGGCTAGTAAAGTTAGAGTTCTGCATTCTAAAAACTGGCTCAGTTCTGGGAACTGTTTTAATCACTCAAGCGAGCCTCCTTTATGATAGAGTTTGCCTCGATTTCCGAGTGGAGCTTCAGATACCAACTTTAAAAAGAATTGTCGACTAATTATAAAATCCAGTCTAAATGCCAGAAATAAAAAAAATTCGTTTTATTGTCAAGATACTCGCTATGTGCCTAACCTTCGTCAGTAAAAACCGGACTGTCTAGTAATCAGTGTGGAAGTCGTTTAAAACATTGCCACCAGAATTCGCCAGGTGCTAAGTACCACCTGTTCTGAAACAAAATCCGGGCTATGTGCCCACGCTGTTGTTTTCAGTTTGAGGTTCGATCGTGTTCAACTTGCAATAATTAGTCCTGTCTGTTGTGTTTAGTATTGTGGTTGATGTGATGGATGAAACAAGAAAACCGTCGGAAAAGCGGTGAAGGTAGTTCAAAAATGGTTCAAATGGCTCTGAGCACTATGGGACTTAACATCTTAGATCATCAGTCCCCTAGAACTTAGAACTACTTAAACCTAACTAACCTAAGGACATCACACACATCCATGCCCGAGGCAGGATTCGAACCTGCGACCGTAGCAGTCCCACGGTTCCGGACTGCAGCGCCTAGAACCGGTGAAGGTAGTGTTTCCCAAATAAATAAGAAGCTAAGAGCCGAGGGAAAACCATTTGAGAACTATAATAAAGTTACTGCACCTCAGAAACAGCCTCCACATGATGAGGTAAGTGTATATGATAACTTCAACGCCTTAGAACTAAGGCTTTTTTGAAGAAGTTGGCTTGATTATGATTTTTCTGTGGCGTTTCAAGCTAAGCTATGCTTAGATTATGCAGACCACGTTAGGTTATGCCTCACTTGGTTCCTGGAATACAGAAGACCTACTAACTGTGCAGAGTAGCAAAGAAACAGTTTATTCGTAGCAGTCACAAATTATTTAATGCCTCTCATTCCCGTGCTTGCTTGTTGTAGGTTTCGCGCCGGTGCCGCTATCAATGGAAGAAACATTCAATCAGTTCTGTGAACTAGGTGATAATGTTAAGCAAAACTCTTATCTGGTGGGAAACGTAAGTGTATGCAATGTTAGAAGAAGGCATCGTGGTTCTTACTAGGAACCTGAGGAGAGTCGAAGACCAGCTAGTGTTTTTTATACGGTTCCTGATCACGAAGGCGGACATTTTCAGGTTTGCAAAAAAACCTTTCTGGAAATACACTAAATTACCAGGTGAAGAGTGGACAACTTGGTAAATACAAAAAAGAGTGGAGATATTATCTACATTGAACGCAGGGAAAATAAAAACAAAGAAAGGAAATATACAGCTGCTGACGTATAACGCATTGTTGAACACATCAAAAGTTTCCCCAAGGATCACAAGTATGTCGTCTCTGGATACTCATACTTAACCTGTGACCGACTCTTTGCTCTAATTGAAACAAGAAAAATAGTAGAAAATTAGGAAGTTTCTTTGGATCTTGTGAGAGCTTTGTGTAATGCCGTGCGACTGCTACGGTCGCAGGTTCGAATCCTGCCTCGGGCATGGATGTGTGTGGTGTCCTTAGGTTAGTTAGGTTTAATTAGTTCTAAGTTCTAGGGGACATATGACGACAGCAGTTGAGTCCCATAGTGCTTGGAGCCATTTGAACCATTTTTTTTTTTTGTGTAATGCCATAAGCAAAACTCCCCTTTCTAACCACTATGATGAACGATGACGATTTTTATGACTTCTACAAAGTAGCTCATCACAGAAAAGTTAGAGTTTCCAAGGCAGTTTAGCTCAGAGTTTCCAAAACCAATCCAGGAAAAGTGTTTAAAAAACAATCAATGAAGTTGCAACGTGGACGCAAATCAATATATTCAAAAAAGGTGAAAAGATGGAAATCATAAAAGGTTTAGATCTACGAAAGCTTGAACTAACAGCCAGATTGAAAACTGAGAAGAAGGAGGACTTAAAAAAGCTAATACCTTATCTCAAACGAACTGTTTTACTAAAATCTGACTGAGAAAACGTAGCAGCTGAATAGACTGTAACATTGTAATATTTTGTCTATAAAATAGTGGCAATACTAAATGAAACTTTTTAAACTTTGTAAAAGGCAAATATTTTGAAATAAAGCTTGTAAGAACACAGTAACGCGCTTGTTTTTGCCTTTGTTCTTTAACTAGTTTGTTTACTAACACAGGACTTCTGTAGGACTGACTGATTTTTCATAATAATATAGTTATCATAGGAAACTCTAAACAGTAGTTTCCAGATTCTTATAATAGTAAAACTATTATTATTATCCTTCCCACCCCCTTTTATTTAGAGGTATAAGTGGTAGATTTACCCCCGTTTTTATGTTAGAGAGGTTCGCATATAGCCCTGTTCTTGTTTTGATCCATGAACAATTATTTTGTTGTTGTTGTTAAATGGAAATTGGAAATTTGTGGTAAATTCTGTGGGACCAAACTGCTGAGGCCATCGGCCCCTAGGCTTACACACTACTTAGTCTAATTTAAACTAACTCACGCTAAGGACAACACACACACCCATGCCCAAGGGAAGACTCGAACCTCCAACGGAGGCAGCCGCGCCATCTGTGGCAAGGCGCCTAGACCGCACGGCTACCCCTCGCGGCCTGGTGATATGTGTTTTACAGTAACTTTACTCAAAAAATGTTTGTAGATTAACTGTCTTCATTTGTTTAGGTTTTAAAAAGTTAGGATATCAAAAAGGAATGCTTCCTGGAAGTTTATTGCGATTTCCTCAAAACAGCAGTTGAGGCCCTTACCACGGATTTTATGATTAGTCGACAATTTTTGTTCCACAACTTTTATAGTGTGATATTCTGATTATAATGAGTTGATTCCATAGGTATTATATGTACTGACTTTGCCAGATTACATTGGGTTCAAAAATTGCTCTGAGCACTATGGGACTTAACATCTGAGGTCATCAGTCCACTAGAACTCTACTTAAACCTAACTAAACTAAGGACATCACACACATCCGTGCCCGAGGCATGATTCGAACCTGCAACCGTAGCGGTCGCGCGGTTCTACACTGAAGTGCCTAGAACAGCTCGGCCACACCGGCCGGCAGATTACATTAGGTTTTCATTATAAGCTATAAAGACTACCATTTTGCTGATATTGTGTTTCTACAAGGCCTCTTCGTCGAAGTTAATTTTTTAGCAACAAGTCTGTTTGCATGGCCGAACAGACAAAGAACAATACATGTAAAAAACACAAGAATTCATCTCAAAAAGCAATATTACAAAATTAAAATCCTACCCGACAAACGGATTTCTGACAAAAGTATGAAACACTCTGAGAAATATAATCACCATACTGGATAACAAAGGGAAAAGAAAGCTGACACTAGAAAAAAAAAAACACTGTACCTGTCCTCCGAAGCCAAACAAAGATCCACAAATCGAATATCCCAGTGAGACCAAAAATGGATTTGAGAAAATCCCTCACTTACAGGCTTGCAGGATACCTGTTAAAATTACTGCCTGAAAACTTACGAAGTAGAAGAAGACAGAAATTTTAAAACCACCACACAGCTAATACAACAAGTAAGAGATATGAAAATCACAGACCCAGCAACATTCCTCTAATCTGACATTCGAAGTTTTTGTTCCAAAATATCGGTACCAGAAAAAATAGACATCGGAGAGAAAATCCTGAAAACACAGTTTCAAATCCCTGACGAACATACTAACGAAATAGTCACATTAATAAAGCTCATAACAGGAGCAAACGAATTCCAATTCAATAATGAGTTTTACTTACAACAAGATGCTTTTCCAAAGGGTCTCCCAGCTCTAAAAAACTGAGGCAAGAAGTAAAGGAACAACGCTTGGTGGAATAGTTGGCAGTAGACCATCAACGTAAATATTCTCATATGGTAGCGTCCCGAAAGTCGTTCTGTAGAATTTATACAGTTATGTCCCCTCTTTCCACCGTCTTCTATCCGTGAATTGCAATAAATTCGTTACTAAAGCAGTATCAAGTGGGAACATAACTTGCACAATCCGGGAATAATGGTTTCCGATTTGAGTTGTATTAGAGATTATGTGAAATGTGTCACGGAGCGAGGGAATCAGACACTGTTGTTGTGGATCCCGCCTGTTGCGCTCGTTGAGCTCGGGGGTCCCATTAAGTTTATTCTATTAAGGATGGCTTCAACGACTCGACATCGCAGTACGACTTTTCTTCACTGTACAACACTCCTATCAACTTAAACATGGACTCCTTTATGAACCACTCTGGCTCATTAATTAATTACTCGCAGTTCTGCATCCTTGATCGCCTCCGTAGCTGAGCGTTGAGCATAGGCGCCTGCTATGTGGAAGACCTGGGTTCGATTTCCGTACTATTAAAGATTCTTTTCTTCGTGGGAGGACTGATACGGGGCACACTCAGCCTCACAATTCCAACTGAGGAACTGCTTGACTGAATTATAGGGCCTCTACTGTCTGGAAATCTGCAAAAGTACGCTAATCACATGGTCCTCCACACCGCATTCGCATGACGGTGCAAGGCAGAGGATGACACGGCGGCCTGTAGACATCCATTGGGCCTTCACGTGCTGTACGAGGACTTCTAATTGTGCATACTTCATTCCTTAGCGATGCTTTCTTTCCCTTATGGTAGCAGCGCATACTAACCACATACGTTCACTTAGTGGTGTTTCCATTTGCGTACACATTCATGTGGTTTCATATCTTCAACAACGTTAAAAATTTCTACAAACCATTTTGCGTTTGCCGTAGCTCGTCTCCAATGAACGAGTTTACGGATTTTTGTCCCAGTCTAGTAACAGAGTTGCAAGCCGGTAAACCGTCACGCTTTAGCTGTGAGGTACCATTACTGCTGTGTTCTTAGTAGTATACTCGTACGACTACTATTGTTACAATACACCTTGCCTCTCTTTCCTCCCCCTCTCCCTCTCCTGCTTTACCTATTTCTAATTTTACCTGATTTAATTAAACATCAACAGAGAATCGTGGACAGGATATTCTATATTATATACTTGGGCAAATTATTTGACTTTTTAAATAGTAAATTTGGGACACATCTGTCATATAAGCAGAACTTGCTCAGATTTATTTGTCTTTTACGGCTAGGTGAACAACGAAGTCAGAATAGTTTGCCAAGTATGTATTCTATTCAACAGTTCATGTGAAGCAAGGCAAGACACTTACAGATTGTTTAGTTTCGTCTCGGAAATGACAACTGAATAAAAACAAAGAGAAACCGTGAACATCAGTTACATACACGCTCAAAGGGACATCGTTGACCGTGCAAAGATCGCTGCACTGCGACATAATTAGTTACGAGTTTAAACGCAAAGATTTATGTAAACTTCTATGGGGTGTACATTATACCATCGAGATTCCTTAGTATGATTCTCGGTAAATCCTAATCGACTTCCCAAAATACACTATTCTGCAGCAATGAAAACTTCTTTGACGATTGACGCAACTGATATATAAAATAGAAGAGGGACAAATACTGATTTCTTCTTACAGACCTAATCGAATCGATTCAAGAAATACCAGTGAAAAGAATTTGCTGGAGCACAGCCGTTGCAGCCATTGAGTATTCATAGAGGAGCAGCCAACGTAGCGGGCTCCACTACCGAAGCCTCTGGCCCCTCTCGTACACACACGGCCCCCATAAACTGGGGAGGAAAAGTGCGGAAAATGGGATCCTACTGCCGACTAAAGCGCTGCTCGAACGTCGAGGGAGCCAAGTAGGGGGTGCGTCCCTAAACCACGACGGTACGTAAAAAAAGATTTTACGGCCCTATCCAAGTGTCATCGCGTCACTTCACCGGCTCGTGAGCGTACCTATGTCACACCTCCTTGATTCATGTAAAGGAAGAAGCGTACACTACTCACAGCGGAATTCCGTAGCTTGTACTGAAGCTGAATTACAGACTAACCAATTACATATTTTAAACATAATTTATAACTGACATTTGTCTGAGTAAACCTCATCTTATTTTCAGTTTTGTGCCAGTGATATACTGGGTGAATCACGTAAAACTGGCTCCGCAAATACGGCGGAAACGAAAAGTGCTATTCATGGGTGGTTTTCACAGAATGGATTAGTAGTCAGAGGCTCATATTCTTAGCCAATCAACAGATTGTAATAATACTTGGAAAATGTATTTTTTGCGCATATATTTTTAAATAGAACAATGGTTATTGACATTAACAAACTAAACGTAAGGTAAATTAGAATGTCAATGGTGTTTATTGCAGGTTTCTAGTGCGAGTCGTTTACGAGATATCGTATTTTGAAAAGTTCCTACACTGACACTTGTACAATATCTGTGGTAGCACACACTAAAGAACAACAGAAGTGTATACACTAGTTATGTCGATTCTGACCAGTAACGAGACAGCTGAGCGCCACAGGTTGTGTTAGAAATGACCACGGGCAGCGGCAATAGACGCTTTCAGTCTAGTATGGAACGACTGCTGCACACGTTCTAGTATTTCAGCGGAGATGTCCGAGAAGGCTGCAGTAATGTGTTGTTGAATATCATCGAGTGTAGTTGGTATGTCCTTGCAGACAGCATCTTTCAGTTTTTCCCTCAGAAAAAAAGCCTAAATGCATCAAATCCGGCGAACGGGCTTGCTATGGTACAGCTCCTCTGCGTCCAGTCCAACGATTTGGAAACAGTTCGTGAAGACATCCTCTAATACTCCTACACCACGGGGTCGACAGCCATATGTTTGTACAACAGATTCCTCCTAGTCTGCAGAGAAACGTCTTCTAGCGTCCGTGGAAGATAGTCTCTTAGGAGGCTGTGACACTTGTGGGCGTTCAGTGTTCCGATGTGAATCACTAGCCTGTGAGCAGATGGTTCACTATACCACATCACATGTCTTACACTCCACGGACGTTGACGTTCCACCTGGCGAAGCCAACGGGGATTGTCTACAGACCAATACTACATCCCTCGTTGGTTTACCTGGCCTTGATTAGTAAATTTATTTATTTATTGTGTCAAAAGTACAGAAATAAAGTGGTGACATCATTTTACACAAAAGAAAACCAAGAATTGAACACTTCAAGTGCATTTGTTGTAGCTCTCAAAAGGTCTTGAATGGTGCAGATGATTGGAGATGAGGAACTCTGAAGGAAATGACAGTTAGTCTGTTCAACGCCACACTAATAAAGAACTGAGTCCACAGAGAAACCCCAAGTCCTCAGATTGGTCTTGCATCTCGTTGTGTTTGATCGTAATCTATTGAGAGACCTCCTTATTGACCACTTCTCAGACTGTTCAGACGGAAGTTCTTCATTTGGAGCTATCCATTCTCTCAAATACCGACATTTCTCCCGCCATTTCGAGATCCTTGCCGTATGTGGATTTTCGATGAAAGCCTCAGTAGTTATCAAGAAGCTCTTTCTTGATTTCAGCCTAGGATGTGCGGGCTGACGACCATATAGTGATGGGCTTCCTTCGTTGTGGCCTTATTTTTCTCATATCTCGCAGCTACCTCACATCTGATTTCAGGAAGAGCTATGCCAGCGAGGCATCACTAGACAAGATACATGATCCATCTGCAGTATCCTGTCGTAATGCTCAAGTGCAGAAGTTAAAACGATTCTCATAATCGTTTCCATGCAGCTCTTGTTGGAGAGAGATGCGATAGGGATGAAACCTATGTCGATGGCAATGTGTAGGACACTTGCCTTATTCACGCCGCTTGCTCGTGCGATGGCCCGGGGGCTAACGTGCGGATCAGCTGCAATAGTAGCAAGACCATTAATTTTCCCCTGTTTTGTCGTCACTTGCTTACTTCTATTACGATATCTAGGTGTTACACTAACACTTTCACGCAACTGGTTGAAGAGATTCAAAAATAAGAGGTGAGAGAGAAGCAAGTGTGAAATTCGACAATTCAGCAAGTAATTTCGTGATGATTTTATAATACAAGAACATCTGAATGTAAAATAAAAGAAAAATCTACAATTCATTCTAGACTAATAATTTTACTCCTATTCCAGTCGTTCAGCTAGTTGTCATTCAGTTTTTTCTTAGCACTCTAGCCATTTAAATGAATGTTGAAAATGATCCGATAGCAATATGGTTCAAGTTTATGGAAACTTCAATAGATTATTTTCAAGAAACGAGGAAAAGAGGCAATAGGTGCTTCAGGTATCGACGCTCGCCATGCATTTCCAAAGCAGAAGAAAGAAACTTTATCGCAGAATAAAGATTTGTGAAAGAAAATTTGATTGTGTCATAACATTTGCCTCATAAACGTTGTACGTAGAGGTTTTATAGAAATATTTATTAATTTCAGTACATGGAAGTTTATAATTAATTTTAAAATAATTAATTATCTACTTCAGCGTAACATTTTCTGAGATGACAGATAACTGAGAATATAGTTTGATTTTTCTATTTCTTTTTTTAAGTGTACTGGCCTACGGGCAAGGCTGCTCTTTTCCCTATGGACTCCAAATTACAAAACACCATTGTTTTCGTGCATTGAAACCGAACTGTAGCGTGACATACAAATGGTAACAACCTGAGAAATAAGAATCACGCTAGTGTACATGTACATACCAGCGTTTTAACAAGCACACAACTGAGCTCTCTGTTGTGTAATATTTCATATGGCTCACACGTACGATATGTCATCGGAGAACGTGACGCGACAGAACAATAGCGACTGGTCATCGCGACGACAGCTCCGTCAGCCTATAGCCAGTCGAAGGCAGCAGCGGTGCAGCCCTTTCCGTCTCCGATCCCAGTCCCTCCTCCCCATTTCCCCCCTACTCAGTCCATCCTCCCAACCCACTTGCCGCACACACGCGGTGCTGATAAGCAATCTCTGAAAATAGCCTTGAAAAATATCGCGCGGCCATCTCCCGCCTGAAGCTGATGGCCTGCGAGACGTCACCCGCCGCTGCCTCCATCTTCTGGTTTCCGGCCGATCTTCGGCGCTCGCTTTTAGGGTCGGTCGACATCTAGAGGATCTCAGCGGCATTCGGCACTTTTGCTATGCTACCAGGGACTTAAAACTACTGAACAAGATGAGCACAAGAGCAATCAGTTATCAGAAGGACATTTCTAAAAATAATGTAATGGATGAATCTGTTATTGTAAACACTACTTTCTATCTCCTGTGTACGGAATGGACTCCAGTAACTGTGTCGTGGAGGCCGGTTCACACAGCCATATCTTGGTTTACGAACATGGGTTCCCCATAGTTCATCATTGATGCAAACTTTTCCTCTTGTAATGGAGCTCTGTTCGACAGCTGGTATTTAATGGGGCTGCATAAAAAGAAGCGCACAACAAAGGCGGGCGCAGTACAATTAATGATTTAATATTAAAAACAAGTGTTTGTGATAGCACGCATTTGTTGCGAAGTTGCTTCCCACACGTGCTTTTAATCCAATTTTTACAGACCTCAGCTCAAGTGTTCCTTTCCTTGTCCCGGTGCTTCTTCACTTCCTGGTTTAGGCTAGTGACTGCTAGTTGCAGTTCGGATTTTTATCTTTATTCCAGGATTTCGGTTTCCTGCTAGCCGGAGTGGCCGAGCGGTTCTAGGCGCTACAGTCTGGAACCGCGCGACCGCTACGGTCGCAGTTTCGAATCCTGCCTCGGGCATGGATGTGTGTGATGTCCTTAGATTAGTTAGTTTTAAGTAGTTCTAAGTTCTAGGGAACTGATGACCTCAGCAGTTAAGTCCCATAGTGCGCAGAGCCATTTTTTTCGCTTTCCTTTAATTTTTTATTTCTGTATTTTTATTGCTAATCTTTCATGGTCCGTTCTTCGTTGATATTCAGTCCACCTTATTTCATCTACTTCCAACCTTTCTTTTACACAATATATTTATAGTTCAGTTCTGAGACTATCATTTCTGATATTTGCGATTTTACGACTTGGGCATCCACAGCTTAGATGCAAGATAAAATATTTTAAAAATAAAAAATACTCTTAAAATCCTTTAAAATACTCTTTGGTAGCCACATAAGCTTATTGCCTTTTTCCTCCTTAATTTCTTTTGTATCAGTTCTCAGCCTTTGTTTGGTACGTAATAATGTTTCTTCCGTGTACATCCTGCCACTATCTAGCGGCCTGTTTACATACTTTCTGTTGGCCACTTCTCTCGGGCACACTGCTCGCCGGCAGTG
Source organism: Schistocerca nitens (assembly GCF_023898315.1). Lineage (NCBI taxonomy): Eukaryota > Metazoa > Arthropoda > Insecta > Orthoptera > Acrididae > Schistocerca > Schistocerca nitens. The sequence goes on along the minus strand of NC_064621.1, from coordinate 295,889,625 downwards.
CTATAAATGTTCAACAGCACGACGTCAGCTGGGTTGTTAGGTGGCCTGGCCTTCCTATTTCACGCGTACTCACGTCTCCACCACGTGGCTTTGGTGGGCATCTGTTGATTTTCCATCACTGGTGAGTCTTTATATTTTTCTATCCATCTATCTGTCTATCTATTCCGTACAGACTTCCTCCGGATCACATTTCAGCTCATTGTCTTAAGCCCATACTCGCATGTCACAGTACTCATGTACATTGCCTGCACCTGGCACACATTGGAATTTTTGATGTTTCATCTGGTAATCGTCCAATTTACGAGGTTGTGGCAATTCTAACAACACCATCCGAATGTTGGGAGACAGTTTATTTTAACTAACCAATGTTAAATTAATTATATGATTATTTTCCTCCTCTCTTTCTCGTTCACTGTCTAATTTTTACCATTATTATACCTTCACATTTATATTATATTTTCTCATAGATGTATACACCTGTGAGTGCGATTATACTATTGCAAAACAATTTGTGTACGACCTCCTAATAAAGAACGGCTGACAGCTAATGCGGCTACCCAAAAGTTTTTCTGAGAATTGTGTTCTTCGCCAGGTTGACTACGATGAGAAATAAATCTGTATACTTGGAGTCGGACGCATGCCTGACTAGCAGTGACGGAAGACGGAGGGTCCCCTCGAGTTACTGCGATTTGATTCCAACCATCGCAGCCCGTGGTAACATTACACTACAGCACCAGAACGATGCAGACTAACAGGCACATCAACTTGTTGATTCAGATGGCAGCGGTGACCTCTCTATGGATTGCTCTGTCCCAGTAGGACATGTCTTTGTTCTCTGTCAACTTCACGTCTTGAAACGACTGCATATCCATCGTAAGACTTTGTGATTTCACAAACATAAGAGTGAATTTTCATAACCAAATAGTCATTCTCGTATGTCTCTCAAACTTGTCCACAAATACATACAGTCACTAATGCGACCAACTATGTGCTTCTGGAAGTGAGATTGTGAATAACGAATGTTCAATCCCTGCAAATTTTAATATGTTTTTTGTGAAGTAAATACTAACACCATTGTGCTCCATGATTTACGTTCGAAATCATAAAATTCCAAGGGACAGAAAAACGCTATTTTACCTTGCAGTTTTACTTTTCAATGTATTTTTATATGAATCAAAGTTTGTAAACAAGTGAACTAATGTTTGTAGGCTGAGATGAAATGTCTCCTTATTATAAAGTTAAATAAAGCTTTCTTGTAACATACTGTGAGTAGACACCCTGGCTTCGTCAGGGCGATACGGTAATGTCAGAGAGATCAGCCGAACTGGCACTTGCGCTATCGCCGGGCGCGTAAGCGCGCAGTAAGTTCAGTGAGACGGCCGAGCCGACTACTGCGTTTAGAAATGCTCGTAACGCAGTGGTGCTGAAATAAATGTAGTGGATGGGCGAATATCTGGTGTGGAGGGGAGCAGAATGCGGCGTTAAGTTGATACAGCACAATTACTGCAACAGGATGATAATTAACATGAGGAACTGTTGCTCCAATGGTATTTGCTACAGAGCTACAAGACACATATTATAAAAGAAAAGTGCCTTACATTGCACCGACGACATCTCAACCCGAAGCAAGATCTAACTAATTACTTGGTCAGACTTGTACACTGCTGACCACCGTAAATGCAACACCCTGAAGGAAGCATCCGAATCAAGTGAAATTTACACCATGGGTTTGCAGCGATGAGATATGCAACTGATTAGAATTTCAGCGCAGACGCACATCACACACGCCTGTGGCGCGACCTCATAGCGCCATTTAAGGCTTGGCGATTTCGACGAGTGTACGTTCGGCACGTGTGTTAACCTTGTGGTTGTTTCACAAGATGATCAGTTATGCCTCGTAGACAACAGCGAACATATTTTGATCAAGTATCCGAGTTCGACAGAGGAAGGATAGTGGCTTACCGAGATTGTGGATTATCATACAGAGAAATCGCTAGTCATGTTGGACGAAACCAAACAACTGTAATGCGGATATGTGACCGTTGGATGCAGGAGGGTACGACGGACCGACGTGGTCGATCGCATTCACCTCGGTGCACCACTGCACGTGCTGATAGGCAAATTGTGCGCATGGCAGTGACGGATCGCTCAGTGACATCCCGAACCGTAGCACAGCACATTGTGTCTGTAACGCATCATCCAGTGTCTGCGCGTACCATTCGACGCTGTTTACAGCAGAGTGGTCTGTCTGCAAGATGTCCATTGCTTCTTCTACCATTGACGCAGAATCACAGACATCTCCGTCGCCAATGGTGTGATGACAGACGGATGTGGACGGCAGAATGGAATGACGTTGTCTTTACTGACGAGGCACGCTGCTGTCTGCAGCACCACGATGGTCGGATTCGAGTGTGGAGACACCGTGGAGAGAGGATGGTGGACAGCTGCATTATGCACCGCCACACTGGTCTTGCACCGGGTATTATGGTATGGGGCGGTATTGGATATTACTCACGCACGCCTCTAGTACGCATTGCCGGTACTTTAAATAGCCGGCGCTACATATCCGAGGTGCAGGAGCCAGTTGTCCTTCCTTACCTTCAGGGATCGGCCACAGCCATATTTCAACAGGATAATGCGCGACCACACATGGCACGCATTGTCCAAAGGTTCTTCGTCAATAACCAGATTGAATTGCTTCCCTGGCCGGCTCGCTCTCCGGATCTTTCACCGATAGAAAACATGTAGTCCATGGTTGCTCAACGAGCGACCCAGATTACATCCCCAGTTGCCACACCAGATGATCTTTGGCAACGTGTGGAAGCTGCTTGGGCTGCTGTACCCCAGGAACACATCCAACGTCTCTTTGACTCAATGCCGAGACGTGTGGCAGCGGTGATCTCCAACAATGGCGGCTACTCCGGCTACTGATTCTGGCAGGAACCACATGTCACAGACGTCTGTAAACGTAATCATTTGATACTTGCTCAACATGTTATCTACAAAATAAATCTTGTTGTGCTACCTCTTGTCTTTCTTGGTGTTGCATTTACGGTGGCCAGCAGTGTATATAGCTAATCACCGTTGTAGTTCATTTCCGTGTTTGAATAACACCGAGCTATTCCTGTTGTTGACAATCAGTTTTACCTAGGCAAAATAGCTAAGTAACATCCATCCTATCCATTACTGAGGATCCCAGAAAGTCCTAATGATTTAGAATCTGTTGCACTGTTTTATGAAAGAAATAAAGGAACTAAACATCCAATATTTTGCTAGACTACAGTCAAAGTAAGTGCTCAAATCCACGATCAGTAATTTCACAGACAGTAAAATGAAGAAAAAGAAATTTTTGTTGTACTTTCCATGGACAAAAAAAATTTGATTTTTACGCAACTAGAATCAGTCGTAAATGTGTCTAAACGTCTTGAGCCAATAACAGTAGAAACTGCACAAGATGGTTAACAGTAATTGTGATTGAATAGTAATAAACGCTGTACTTACAAAAAATCTATAAGTCAGTAAAAACATATCACGAACTGTGCCACTTACAGTCAAAAATTCGTCATTGCAAATTACCTAACTGTAACTCAGAGGAAAGGGATTACTGAATGACGCTACATCGTTACGATAATTTTCAAGCTAGATGATAGCATTCAGTAATGGATAAAGATAAATAACTTCCTGAGTAAAATTAAAGACAGTGAGCATTACAGTGAGTTGCATCACAATTTTTTTTCATTTACGTAACTGTTAACTTCTAACGGGATTCCCTTGTTCTTTGATAATTATTGTTGATTATCAAAAGTTTCTACTTAACTGAAAGGTATTTGCTCACTATGACATATCCATTTGAAGTCACGCCAGGACAATATTTGCCAATTTTGTGCTGTTTTCACTTTGCAACAGAACCACGCGCTTTTACGTAATTTTCACAGAATTAACATACATTAATTACAGAGATAGTAATTTTGCTCTCGTAGTTAGCTGGTGACCGTTGACTTTCCCAGATGCATTATTAAAACTTTCAAAATTTAGAAAGCCACTGTAATTTCATCCAGCCGAATTTTATTTTCATTAACTGTAACCGAGATTCGTTTTCTTTTCACCGCTGCTGAAAGTACTGAACATTGGCGATTCTGTTATAACGGCACCTACATTTTAAAGGATTATTTTTCTTCCCGCACAACAGGGAACTTTACGTACACTGTTAATTTAAGTCCTAATTAAGCGGAAATGTTGGCGAAAGTTATTTGTGCTTCCCGTTGACAGCACACTCTATAATAATTACTACTGTACCATGCCTTGCAAAATTTTGAAATCAAACTAAGATTTGTTTAGAATTACAGTATTCAATAGCGAAGAACGTCGATTACGACAATGCGAGTAAATATAGGGTGACAATGATTGAACTATATGAAAAAAGTACGGCGTGCACACATTCAACATACAAGCATCACTACAGATACTAGGATTTAAGTTATGTAATGTTCGCGATATGCCTGTCATCATTGGCGATGATATGGCGCAGAGGAATAGCGAAATTCTGCATGACCCGCTGAAGTGTCGGAACATCGATGCTGTCGATGACCTCCTGAATGACTATTTCCATCTCAACAATGGTTTTGGGTTTCTTTTTGTACGCCTTTTCTTTAATATTGCCCCACAAAAAGAGTCGCATGTGTTCAGAGAATATCGAGGCCCATGTCAGAGGCCTCTGGGTACCACAGAGCCATAAAGCGGTCCGCAAAGTGCTCCTCCAGGACATCATACTCCTGCTTCGATGGGGTCAAGCTCCGTCTTGGATTAACCACACCTTCTCGAAATTAGGGTCACTTTGGATAATAGAGGTGAAATCATCTTTCAAAACCTTCGCGTACCGTTCGTTAGTCACGGTGTCATAAGGAGTATCGCAACGATTATTCCGTGGGTGGACATCGCACACCACACCATCACCCTTCGAAGGTGAAGAGACTTCTCGATAGTGAAATGCGGATTCTCAGTCCCCCAGAAGCGCCATTTATGGTTACTGACAAACCCATCCAATAGAAAGTGGGCTTCGACGCTAAACCAAACGATACTTGCGCATACTAACTTCAGTCTTGCCCCGCGGCGAACAGTACAGTTTGAAATCCTAACGCAAACCGTTCAGATATAATGACGATTTTATTTCATATGGTTCAATAATTGTCATGCTGTACGTTTACAGTGAGTCAGATATCAACGGTGAAATGAGTTATGCCGAGGGAAAGGAAACCGTGAATGACGTACTAGTAAAGCAGAAATTCATGGTTTGTAGTCAGGAGGCTTTTACACGAAATGACATGGGGTATTAAAGTGAAATGGAAGTAAAACCAATAATAGAATAAGGCGGTTGAAGAGTAGTTCGCTTGAACGCAATAATGCAGATGATCCAAAATATGGGTAGCGAAATAACCAAAAATGTGAGTCCTGAAATAGAGTCTGTGAGGAGAGAAGTAGGTTTTGTGAATAGTAAAACAGGTTCTTATAGATTCCTCTTGTCAGGCGGTGGACAAGAAAATTAGCAAAATAGATTCTTCTAATCAGTTATTGGATACGAAAATAGCTGATTTGGGTAAGTCCACTGACAATAAATTAAAAAATGAAAGGAATAATTCTTTGAATAAATCAATACGTAAATATTCAGATACTAAAATTTGTGGACAAATAAAGGCCTTGGCCGATCATATGAACAGTAAACTTGCAGAACTGGACAATAAATTTAGTAATGATAAGAAGAAAAAAATGGTTCAAATGGCTCTGAGCACTATGGGGCTTAACATCTGTGGTCCCCTAGAACTTAGAACTACTTAAACCTAACTAACCGAAGGACATCACACACAACCATGCCCAAGGCAGGATTCGAAACTGCGACCGCAGCGGTCACGCGGTTCCAGACTGAAGCGCCTAGAACCGCACGGCCACACCGGCCGGCTATAAGAAGAAGATTGTAAAACTAATTACTAATGATATGAAAAATATGAAGGGAAACATGGAACAACACAAGGGCAATATTGTAGAGGAAAACACCCATCATATGGGAAATCAGTTGAAACAAAACCTCGATGAAAAAGTGAGAGAGATCAGTGTCAAGTTTAAGGCGAATATAGATCGTAAGATCGAAACCGTCTGTACTGATGTGAATGAGTCTGTAGTTTCTTTGCAAGAACAAATCAGAAACGAAGAAAAAGCGAACGTTAATTGTTAATGATCAGGAATTAATGGAAATTAGGGACAAAGATGTCGGAGATTGAAGGGCAGAAGCAGACAATATCCACGAACATGAAAAGAATCTGCATCTTATGTTCAGGAGGAACACGTCAGAATAAAATAAGCAATGTTATCGATAAACTTGACCAAAGAGACGGGAGCAACCTGATTGTGTTCACGGATAGATGTAGATCACTGATTCTGAAAGAGTTACGAGAAGAGAGTCGGGTTAGAATCATGAGAATATGACTAAACGAAGACGCAGATAGTTGGGCAGTTCGCGCCCTAGTGGGTGAGAAATGCTGCACGAGTTTTTAAAACAATTTGAGAACGAATAGTGATCGGTTGGCACAAAGGAAGCAGTCATAACGGAATTTACTTAAGCTCCCCGTACCAAGCCGTTAGGGACACCAGTATGAAGAGTTACTGCGAAGATACGTGCAAGAAGGTCGAGCACATTGAAGAACAAATAATTGAAAAGAGTCTGTTGGACACAACCCGTGAAAAATAGCCGCGAATTGTCTGCCGTTACGTTATTGGTGGCTGTAATAAAACACCCTTTTTGAAGAAAATTGGAGATTTATATTTATTACTCAGTGACTATGAAAATTGTTGCTACAATCACAATAATAGTAACCAAAACGGAGTTCAGAACAACCCCAATGATAATCATTACCAAAACAGATACCATAAGAATGACAATCGCCATCGTAATGATAGCTATCAAAGGAAGAAAAGTAATTTTAACGATGACTATAAAGTGAGACCCGAATAAGCATACAGGGAAAGAAGAGGCGGACGAAGTTTTGGTCGCTGAAGAGGAGGTCACAATTACCAACCGACGAATCATAGTATGGAAAACGGAAGTCTGCAACAGTAGAGGAGCGTACTGCTGCGAATCGCTTTGAGAGGCAGTATTGCCGTAACAGCAGTATGGACGTAAAAGGAAACAAACCGAATAATGTACTAACGCAAGGTCAAGTATACGCAAAGAAAACAGAGCATGATCAGAACTGCAGGGACGTCGCGCTACGGGTACAGGACGGACCAGAAGTGGTGGCAAGCGAAATCAAGAGCGTTTTTGGAATGAATACTCGCGCATGCACAAACAGTACGGCTGCACCGAGCTTAGCATCGATTCCGGCTGCGAACGAGCAGATTGTCCCCTTAAAAGAAGTTGAAACTGTAGTCGAGGATAGTTGACAGCTAATACAATTAAGTAAGATGTTTGATGGTTTAGAAGAGTTGAAGAAAGAAAGTAATGTACGTTTTACAGGGAAAACTGGTGAAGTTATAAATAATGGTAATGAACAAATGAAACGAACTGGGCTAGCAATTTGAAAGAAATGTAGAATAAGCTAGATGAGTTTGATGAAATATATGAATATAATGAGGAATAAGAGGTGCGTAATAATGATGTTCTTGTTGATGTCATTCCAGAACTCAACGAAATCAGCAGATTCGAAAGAACAAAGAGAAACTGTGTTATGGGGCAAGGGTATGTCAACTGTCATAAATGAGTGAGCTTAGTGATTTATTATTGGGAGATAAAGGTAATGAATGAATGTGATATTACGTAAGAGGCGTACAGAGCTGTGCAGCAGATGCTTTGTTGAGACTACCATTTCATCTAGGCAGACCGACGAATAAGGGAAGTTCAGGCGGAATGTTCAAAATGATGTATTTTATAGAAGTTGAAGGCAAATGAAGGTAGAAAACATATTTGGGAACACGCGTCTTTATCAGTGTGGGAATGAGTGTTTGAAATTAGTGAAAACTGTGTTCGATGTCAGGGATAAGAAAGTATTACAAGGTGTCCGATGGCGTATTATAACTCCTTAACAACTGGAATAAGTAAGAGTGGCGAGTACGTTTGCCAACCAAACATATATATCTGAGTTGATTTATTACTTTCGTTTGTCTTACGGCCACTGTTGGCGAAAAATGTGTGTAGATAAAGTAGCTGAATCAGTAACTTTTGTTCATATGGCTAAGAAAGCAACTGAGATAGTGCGAACTCCTTATAGGTGTCAAAAAGTAGAAGTGACGAACACGACTAGTCGTGGTCCAGTGCAAAGAATATAATCAAGGATTACACAGAAATCCTGACTACGGACATTTACGGTCTGCTACCAAAGACAACCGGATATTTTCCATACCTATTAGTGGTATTGGATAGTTTTTCCAAATTTGTGAAGCTAAATACTTTAAGAAAAGCCACAGCTATAACAGTAGCCAGTAAATTGGTAAACCATTATTTTCTGTATATTGCAAAACCAATAGGAATCTTACTTCACAACGGACCTCAGTTTATCTATAAAATGTGGAATGAGGTTGGTAATACTAAAATAGGGTCAAGTGTGTTGAGTAGCCCTTGGTCTATGGACTATTTGTACACCCAACACAGGGATGGTCTTAGTGTCACTATTCTACAGTACACGGTCAAAGTATGAACATTACACCCTTCGTCCCGCTTAGGCTAACTGGTCAAATCGGTTGGTTCTTTTTACATTTGCTGTGATCTACTGCGAGCTTGACGGGAGTTACGTAGAACCGTTAGTTCAAGAGCGGTTTCTCGGAAAACTGCACAAAAGTCTTCTTTTACTACGTTTTATCCGTCACCAGCGGACGAGAACCCAGACGAGGAATCCAAGATAGCTACGCACAGCGAATGGCTAAAATTCTTACGATACAATTCTAACATCCCGATTTCGAACCACCTTGAGAAGTTTTTTGGTATCTTTATTCGTTTTCAAGATACAGAGATTAAAAGTTACTCTACGTCTACACGTACAATGCGGTATGATGTGAAATCCAAATAATAAATAATGACAGAAAATTTCCCGAATTTTAACATAATATTCTCTAGGCATTTGTCTAGAATAGAAACGTCCCGTTTTAAATATCTTTATCCGTTATTGAGAAACACCGCAAAAACTTATTTTTTTAGCGGCGAAACCCAGCCACGGATACCGAGACATCTATGCACAGCAAATGGCTGTAATATTTAATGTTTATTCCTAAGATTCCGATCTCGAAAAATCTAGAAAATTTTCTTCATATTCTTACCCTTTTTTGAAGTGCAGCGCTCAAAGTTAGTCTACTTACGCACGTAAAATACGCACCTTAAATCCGATGTGAAGAGAAAACGTAGTTTATAGTGTTACGTAGCGTGCAGAAATATGCTGTAATGTGTCTCCTTTATCGTCTTCAAGTCCGTGTTGTGGTACTAAGGCACATGTTAAATTTGTTAAGCACGTTCATTCTGGTCTGAGTTGTAGAATTAATTTTGCGTTATTTTAATTTTACGTAAGTAAACTACCTAAGTTTTAATAACCAATATATTTCTTTTCACACGAGTTTCATGCCCTCCTGCAGGAGGGAAAAGAAGGGAATAACTTTTCCGAACCGTGCGGGAGTCGTACCCGGGCAGTCAGAAGTGCTGACCCTCAGCTAAGGTGTCGAACTCCATTTCCACTCACTGTCATTCACTGGGTCTTTAAAATCCATATTTTTATATATTCGATATCTAGAAAAACTCACACCATTTCTGTCTCTCTGCTCACAGTTAAATTGTCAGTCCCTCTAATTTTAAATAGATATTAAAATCTTTGTGCATTACATGAACACTCAGGAACTGTACTTGTGCAACAATTACATAGTTGCAAATTTGTGTATTTCAGGTGGGGTAGATGCAGGCATACCCCATTCGTAGGCGAGTGCAACATCTGCATAGAATAGCAGAAGAAACTATGACGAAGAAAAAGAAACAAAATAGAATATAAAATGGTTAGCGTCGCTGTCATTGTTCAGAATGACCTACGTTCGACTTCTTGTGCCTCCTCGGATTCTTTTTCTAATATAGGGAGATCTGGAACATAATCCACTGAGCCTCGTAAGTGTCACTGAGTAGCTCTTTGAATAAAGAACCACTGGAATCATTAAGATCCATCTACTGGAAGTCAAGGGTACTGATCACTTGCCTCCACGATCATAGATCGCGCCTCAAGCTGCCTTGTAGGCAGCAGTCGGACAATCGGAGCTGGCGTGTATAGTGCTCACGTTTTAGTTTTGTAGATACCAATAATTAAAGAAATTGAAAGGATTAAATTATAAATAAACATGTGAGGAAAATTCCGTCAGTGATATTGGCACATATTAAGTTGGTGCATTAGTTCACAGCATTTTCGTTTTGTATGTTGATAACACGGTTGCTAAGGGATTGTTTATCGATTGTCACTTTTTTGGAGTTCACTGTTGACATTTGAGTTTATTAATTGTCATTCTGTCATTTGGAGATAGTGAGTGGAGCAGTGGACGCTAGAAAATGGAGTGCCAAGTGCAGAAATCGGAACATTTACAACATATTCTTCCGTTTGAGTTCAATAGAGAGGTGGCAGCAGTGAAGGCAGCCAGAAACATTGGCACCGTGTATAGGGGATAATGCCATTAGAGCACGGCGGGAAAATGCTTTTCTCGTTTAAAGGAGGATTGTTTTGACATTAGTGACTCCACACGGTCAGTAAGACCTTCGAGGTTTCATGAAATTCGTTTAAACTTATTAATTCACAACGAAACACATCATTGTACTTGAGAACTGGGAAATATGATGAACTGTGATCGTTCCACCATCATGGGACATTTTCGTGCAACGGGGAACGTTCAAAAATTGTGCGTGGGCACCGCATGTTCTAAGCCAAAATCACAAATATCAGCGTGTGGCCACAATTTCATCTCTGCTTGCTCATCATCAGTCGGCTCGTGAACACTACCACCATTCCTGTGTTGTCCTTACGCTAATAAACGAAAAGAAGGGAATGGTTGAGCCCAAACAAAGCAGCAACTTCCCGTATAAAGGCATCGCGTACCCACAAAAGACAACCTTATGCAACTGGTGCAATAGCGACGGTGTAGTGTGTGTACGAATTGTTTCCCCTAGGTGTAACCATCACTGTTTGTGTTTATTGTCAACAACTGAGACGCCTTACAGGCGCAGTCCAAGAACAACGACCAGAAAGACTGCGTGCAATGATGCTACTCCACGATAACGCCCGCCCGCATTCTGCTGGAGCGCGATGCAGGAGTTGGGATTGGAAGTCATTCCGCAACCACTTTATTCACCCGATTTAGCATCCTAAGATTTTCGCCTTTTCCGCACTCTGTCGAGCAATCTTGAAGGAACTTCCTCTCGTGATGAAAATCCGCTCCAAACGTGGCTCGAGGAGTCTTCCCGTCGAAACCATGTGATTTTTACCGTCGCGGAATCGGATAATTACGCAACTTGTATAGAAACTGGTTCTCTACACTGTTAACAAGACGAAATAATGGAAAGAATATTTATTGGAAGTAGACAAAATTGAACCTTGTATTGTAACAGTATTTTTAAAATAGATAATTCAACTGCAATTGTCTTTAATTTTGAAATGATAGAGAGAGCGTAGTAATTTTCTTTTAATGTCTTAACTGTTGCTGCAGGCAGTGCGATGACGTCAGCGGCGGTCCGCGCGGACGATGTGTGAAGTTAATCCAAGTTCGTGGCGTGAAGATAATGGTGGATCCTCTTGTTTCATTAATATTCCAGCTACGGCGGTGGTCCACGTCTCCGTTGTAGGCAGCACTGGGGCGATAATAGTGGCAGTGTGTGCGTTGACGTTACGAGCGCGACGTTCTATTATTAAAAGTTTATTAATCACGCGGTGCGGTAGGTCGGAATTATGCAGTGTCTTTAGTATTTACGATATATAGCCGATTAATGCCAATACTTCGCACAGTTCTTTTACCGTGTTGCCACAGGAAAACAGTCACATGTGTTTATCACTATAACAGTCCGTTAAACATCAGTTCAATTTACGTCGTCGTCTTTAAGACAGTTTGGATGATATAATAAATGTTTCTTAATCTAATCACAGCACTGTTCTTTTACTTAACGTTTTGGTTTGTTCTACTTTCTAACAGTTAGTGTCTCCATACAACAATGGTGTCTGGTTCATGGCTAATTGTCACAAGTTCACACAGTATGTAAAATCGTCACCGCAAACACTCGATATACTATTCAGGTTTTACCGTTCACTTAATAATGCACGATCTCTTATTATCACAGCGGACGCACTGTAATTAATTGTTCCTCCGCGTATCACCGTCTTTCACGCCGAACTTGGCAACGTTTCTCCACCCGCGAACCGGCCACGATACCAGAACAACTCGCACGCTCTCTATCGATAGTCGTTGTCTCTCTCTCTCTCTGACACAGTACTTCTCCTAGCCTAACCAAAGATTTACAAAGCATATAAAATCAGAACATTCATATTCGTACAAATTAAAATATAAAAGAGTACGAAAATGAATGAAGAAACAATGTAACGTATTAACAAATAAAGAACAGTTGAAATAAATGATACATACGTACTATGACAAGGTAATGCACAAAACAAAACAAAAAATATTATCGACTTTCGGGAAAAGCAATGTCTTTACAAACTATGGCACACTGTTGTAAATAGTAATGGAGATTATATCATCGATGATTACGCCTCTGTTACGTGTATCTTTTGTGTTTATTAAGCGTATGGAAAAACGTTACGAACTTATGCACCAACGTAAGCTTACTTGTTGTTTGCTCCTGTACACGACCCTTCTAGAAGACGGAAACGGCCTGCGCGTTTCAGCTGTTCGTGGGAGGGCAAGAACTGCGCAGTACCCGTATTAGGTGCCAAATATCCCGACGCGTAGCCACGTGATGGATCGTATAGTGGTGTGATGGTTCACAGGATGTACAATAGCAGGCATGTAAGGCACAGCCAGAAGTAGGTGTGGGCCCTGATATTCAGGCTGTCGCAATCCTAGCCGTGCCCCGGGGATCCAGCCTGGTGCGTTTCATCACAACGGAAACGCAGGACGCAGAGCCTGCTCCGTACCGCACCGCACCGCGTGGAAATCCTCTTACGCGCAGCCGGCGAATTTTCCGCGCCCGCTGGCAAAGGAATGGAGTTTCGCCGTAATAACGCACGAGGGCCGACCGAGCGGCGACGACTGCGAGCCCGCGCTCCGCTGAAAGAGAGTAAATTCTGTTTACAAGACAGGCGCCGAGGTTCCGGGCGCGCGGTGTCGCCACGGCTGGTCCACCATATCGCCGAGCTCACTCCATTGTGCTTCACCGATGTGCCATTCAAACATTGCCCTGCTCTCTCATCAATCCTCCTCGGGCAGTTTGTTCTGTAGAAATACTGCGAGATGGGCGAAGGAAGGAAGGATGCCAGTAGGGTTTCAGAGCCGGTTCAGGAATGGCCGATCATGGAACTTCCACAGTGAGACTTGACACTGACGTCATTGTGCCGTCATTTGGCGAGGAATTCAATAACTGAATGTTTCTAAACAAGGTACGATATTTTGTACTACCAGCACCAAATAGCCTTTAGTTTTGTCACTTGGCGGGAAACTGTCTGATATCTGCCTAGGTCAATTAATATCTACTGTTTGCACCAAGAGTGTGTGGTCTTAGCGTATGTTTCACTCATATGCAGTTCTGCCAACTGGCGAACAAATACCGTTTGTACCAGACATTTCAAACCACAGCCGGCCGCAGTAGCCGAGCGGTTCTAGGCGCTTAAGCCGCAACCGCGCAACCGCTACGGTCGCAGGCTCGAATCCTGCCTCGGGCATGGATGTGTGTGATGTCCTTAGATTAGTTAGGTTTAAGTAATTCTAAGTTCTAGAGGACTGATGACCTCAGATGTTAAGTCCCATAGTGCTCAGAGCCATTTCAAACCACAGAAACTGGACTTAGACACATTTCTGCGTCCTATCACCTTTTCCAACTTCTCAGCGGCTCATTGCGTACTAAACTAAGAGGTAACGGGTACGGTTTCTGTAAATGAGAGATACAGCTGCATATATTGTTCTAAAACAAATAGAAGAGCACAGTTGTCGTAATGTCAGAACTAGTAGGCATTCTGAATTGTGGAAACCAAGCTTTTATATTTACAAACCACTGATGTAGAATTCCCTTAGAGATTCATACGCATCTTACAAGGGAGCGGTCCAGTCCGACACGTTGAAATCTACCCTCAAATGTTTCACACAGGAAGAATACGCCAAAAGAAAAGCACTGTCAAAGTTTTAGCTTCCAAGGCAAACTGCAAGTATTTCTTAGAAAATGATAAAATCACTCTTTTTGTTGCACCAAGAGCTGCTTACAAGAGCAGTTTTTACAGCCCTTTACGCGTAGCGCGTGATTGATGAACAAGCAGATGTAGCCGTGACAAGAGAATGCGACCCTAAGTCTGAAGCTACACAAAACTTACTCAAATAATTAAGTTTTTGAGTAACTTGCAGTTCACATCGACAACTACATGGTTAGAAATGTCATTGTTACATAAATTAGTCTTACACGAAAGAAAATCAACGCAGTGAATGATGTCACATTATACACTGCTGGCCACCGTAAATGCAACACCAAGAAAGACAAGAGGTAGCACAACAAGATTTATTTTGTAGATAACATGTTGACCAGGTATCAAATGATTACGTGTACAGACGTCTGTCACATGTGGTTCCTGCCAGAATCAGTAGCCAGAGTAGCCGCCATTGTTGGAGATCACCGCTGCCACACGTCTCGGCATTGGTCAAAGAGACGTTGGATGTGTTCCTGGGGTACAGCAGCCCAAGCAGCTTCCACATGTGGCCAAAGATCATCTGGTGTGGCAGCTGGGGATGTAATCTGGGTCACTCGTTGAGCAACCATGGACCACATGTTTTCTATCGGCGAAAGATCCGGAGAGCGAGCCGGCCACGGAAGCAATTCAATCTGGTTATCGACGAAGAACCTTTGGATAATGCGAGCCACGTGTGGTCGCTCATTATCCTCTTGAAATATGACTGTGGCCGAGCCCTGAAGGTAAGGAAGGACAACTGGCTCCAGCACCTCGGATATGTAGCGCCGGCTATTTAAAGTACCGGCAATGCGTACTAGAGGCGTGCGTGAGTAATATCCAATACCGCCCCATACCATAATACCCGGTGCAAGACCAGTGTGGCGGTGCATAATGCAGCTGTCCAGCATCCTCTCTCCACGGTGTCTCCACACTCGAATCCGACCATCGTGGTGCTGCAGACAGAAGCGTGCCTCGTCAGTAAAGACAACATCATTCCATTCTGCCGTCCACATCCGTCGGTCATCACACCATTGGCGACGGAGACGTCTGTGGTTCTGCGTCAATGGTAGACGAAGCAATGGACGTCTTGCGGGCAGACCACTCTGCTGTAAACGGCGTCGAATGGTACGCGCAGACACTGGATGATGCGTTACAGACGCAATGTGCTGTGCTATGGTTCGGGATGTCACTGAGCGATCCGTCACTGCCATGCGCAAAATTTGCCTATCAGCACGTGCAGTGGTGCACCGAAGTGAATGCGATCGACCACGTCGGTCCGTCGTACCCTCCTGCATCCAACGGTCACATATCCGCATTACAGTTGTTTGGTTTCGTCCAACACGACTAGCGATTTCTCTGTATGATAATCCACAATCTCGGTAAGCCACTATCCTTCCTCTGTCGAACTCGGATACTTGATCAAAAGATGTTCGCTGTTGTCTATGAGGCATAACTGATCGTCTTGTGAAACAACCACAAGGTAAACACACGTGCCGAACGTACACTCGTCGAAATCGCCAAGCCTTAAATGGCGCTATGAGGTGGCGCCACAGGCGCGCGTGATGTGAGTCTGCGCTGAAATTCTAATCAGTTGCATATCTCATCGCTGCAAACCCATGGTGTAAATTTCACTTGATTCGGATGCTTCCTTCAGGGTGTTGAATTTACGGTGGCCAGCAGTGTAGACGTCTTCCATTACTCTTCCATCAGTTGGGACCTTCATCTGTTGACTTGAAATATTTGATTATAATCGCTTTACCACAGTTCTTTTTTATGACAATTTTTAATAATGTATATTTTATATCGAGCGAATAGTAACTGTGACTAATTGTCAGACAAACTATCAATGGAAACTGAAATTCGCTTTACAAATTTACAAGCCTGTGCACCTGCTTTGTTGCACGTGCGCTGTCTGCCTGAGCTACAGTATGGGTGTAAATGTCTCTAGCCCCCTCGCTAATATTTTCCCACAGTGTTTCTTTCAGTCAATTTTTCCTACATAAGAAATTTCATTGCAATTTTCAACGTCAGACTGGACCGTTCTCTTGTTACCAGTTGACAGTAATTTTGACTCTTCAGCATGAAACACGCTATGACAGCTAAAATGGGAGAAATGTGTATGTGAGACGTAAGCTGTACCTCTTCTCATCACAGTTATGTACAGAAACTGCAATTTGCCTCATCTGGAGATCATACCTTCCAAGGAAATCAATAGTGTTTACGTTTTCAACTTCCTTAGCGGAACAATCATGTTTCTCACTTAGTATTTCTCTTACCAGAATGTCTCTAGCTTTCAGCGTGGGTTCTGAACTACATTTTGCGTGTGTGGGCAAGCTAACCTCGAATGGCTCTACAGGAGTGACTGCTGGCTTAGCGTTTGACAGGGAATGAGATGCGCTCAATCACGTCACCACTAGCGAACATTTTAAAGCATGAAAACCACACTTTTACACTTCTGTCGAAATAGAGAACCCATGCCTCAATGCGAAGGTGTTATATACTAACATGGGATATATCGTGACCATGATGAGTACAGATTAACTGTTTCCTACGACTGGTCTCTTTAGTCATGTATTATCAATCATGAATGTGAGGGGTCAAGCACTCGGAAAACTGCTTCGAACCTCTGCACAGTATTTGTAACTACAGCTGTCTACTGTTGAAAATTTCCGAGGGTTTTTGTCCTGCATTTTCAGTTACTGCCAGCGAGAGACTGAGAAGTTGGCTGCCCCAAGCTGAGTATATGGCGGAACATGGAGTTGAAGTTGGGTAAATAGACAAATGCATAAGCATGTTTATACGTGATGCATTTTGTCAAATTTGCAAGCCTTCTAGTGCTCCTATAGTTTCAGATAAATTACAACCAGATTTGGAGGATATGAAGCATATTCTTCCAGAGTGGGCCATGATAGTCTAACAAAAATTATGAAAATTCTGATGCACTTTACTTAGGTGAGGAAGAACGGCGTTCATCATTGCCTATCTTTGTTTCACAAGAAAAGTATTTCCACACGTTCGGTTTGCAAGCAGAGATACAGATTGCAGGCACAGTTAAGTCCACTTTATTCTCGGGTGTTCCCCTAAGTAATTTAAGTTGACGAAAATCTCAAAAGGGGTTCAGAAAAGATAATTTTTTCCCACCTCTTACTGCACTGTTGCTCTCCCTCTCTGCCCAGGCTTCAAAGCAATTTCCCACGTTGTTGTAAGACATTCCATCATCGTCCCAGTTAATTCTACGGTAATTGACTGTTAACTATCTTCCTATACGTTGAACGCATCACTTTAAGCCATAATAGGTCCTTGTGAACCTACTGGAAATTTCGGACAGGATAGAAGCACTCTATTTCTTTGAATTCGCTAGTCTTAGTATGATTCACAAAGCCTTGTGCATCGATAGCCATTACTCTATGAACATTCATCACAGGCTGAAGCTAAAGCAACTGAGAGGTGAGTATATTACACCAATCTATGTACATTACTACTCAAAGGTGCACACTCTACGATGCTAACATACAAATTTAGGAAATTTGCTATTTTTATCTCAGGGAAATTAGGACTGCCACCCTAGTGAATGCATATGTCGAGTGAACGATTTTGATCGGTTCATTCAGTCGAGAACAATTTACAAGCTGAACCAGAGGTTTACAGTCAAACATTCGGAGGTTGTTGAAGAATACCTTCTGACTAATTGGTACAAGTGACACATCGTCTCCAGAAGCTGGTTACACAATAGTAAAGCAATCGTCATTCATTCGATTTCTAGCCACTGTTACCTTTATTTCTGTAAAAATACCTTCACAATAGTGAAGAAGCCCATTATATGGAGTTACCAAACCGCAAACTAAAACACGCAGTAATTCAACTATCCACAAACAAAATTCAGTTCATGACTAACCCTGTCCATAGTCCATTGCAGTTAGTGAACCCCTACATGAGTTGCATATCGGCCAACACTTCATCAATAAGGCTGCCCATAGCAAAATGAATTCAGTGAACCCATACATGATCTGCATATTGGCCAACATTTCATGAGTAAACCTGTCAATACCCCATTGCGTTCAGTGAACCCACTCACAATCTGCATATCAGCCGACATTTCACCAGTAAACCTATCCAGAGTTCATTGCAATTAGGGAACCCATACATGAGCTGCATATTTGCAAACCTTTTATCAGTAAACTTGTCCACAGACCATTGCATTCAGTGACCAAATACATGATCTTCATATCGGAAACCATTTCATCAGTAAACTTGTCCACAGCCAGTTGCATTTAGTGCACCCATACACGATCTGCACATCGGCCAACATTTCATCAGTAAACCTGTCCATACCCCAATGCATACCGTCAACTCATTCACAATATTCATATCAACCAATAGTTCCCCACTTAATCTGTCCATAGACCATTCAGTGATTAAATACACGATATTTATATCCGAAACCATTTCATCAGTAAACCCATCCATAGTCCACTGCACTCAGTAGACCCATAAGTGATCTGCATATCAGGTAAAATTTCATTGGCAAACCTGTCGATAGCCTATTGCCTTCAGTTAACCCAAAAACAATGTGCAAATTGATGAACATTTCATCAGTAAACTTATCCACAGCCCATTGCATTCAGTGTACCCATAAGTGAGCTGCACGTCAGCTGACATTTCATCAGTAAACGTTCCGATCGACCATTGCCTTCAGTGAAGCCAAAACAGTCCGCAAATTGGAGAACATTTCATCAGTAAACCTCTCCATAACCCAGTGCATTCCATGAAACAATTCATGACATTCATATCTGGCTATATTTCATAAGTAAATCCATCCATAGTCCACTGCATTCAGTGACCCCATATATGAGCTGTAGATCGGAAAAAGTTTAATTGGTAAAACAGTCCCTAGCCTATTGCATTCAATGAACCCACACACAAACTGCACATCGGCCAACAGTTCATCAGTAAAACTGTCCATAGTCCATTGCATTCACTGAACCCATACATGACTTGCATACCGTCAACTCATTCACAATATTAATATCAACCAACAGTTCCCCACTTAATCTGTCCATAGACCATTCAGTGATTAAATACACGATCTTTATATCAGAAACCATTGCATCAGTAAACCCATCCATAGTCCACTGCACTCAGTAGACCCATAAGTGATCTGCATATCAGGCAAAATTTCATTGGCAAACCTGTCGATAGCCTATTGCTATGTTTACTTCATCAGTAAACATGTTCATAACCCATTGCATTTGGTGAAACCATACACAATCTGCATATTGGTCAATATTTCATCAGGAAACCTGTCCACAGACCATCTTATTCAGTAATCCCATACAAGAACTACATATTGGCCAACATTTAATCAGTAAACCCATTATCCCTTCCATTCAGTGAACACATACATGATCTACATGCTGGAAAACATGTCATCAGTAAACCTATGCACTGTCAACTGCAATCAGTTAACCCATACTCGAACTGCATATTAGCCAACATTTCATTAGTCAACCTGTCCACAGACAACTGCATTCACTGAACCTATACCTTTTCTGCAATCAGCGAACATATCATCAGTGAGTCTGCCCATAGTAAACTGCATACAGTGAACCCATTCATGAATTGCATATTGGCCAACATATCATTGGTAAACCTGTCCATAGCATACTGCATTTAGTGAATCTGTACATGTAATTCATATGGGCAACATTCCATCAGCAAACCTGTCATAGTTCACTGTATTCAGTGAACACATATATGAACTGCTTATCGGCTAACAACTCATCAGTAATCCTGTCAGTAGCCCACTGCAGTCGGTAAACCCATACATGAGTGGCATATTGATGAACAATTCATCTGTAAACCCGTCCATAGCTCAATGCATTCAGAGAACCCATACATGATCTGCATACTGACCAACATTTTGTTAATAAACCTGTACATATTCCATTGAATTCAATGGAACAATACATGAGCTACATATCAGCCAAAATTTAATCAGTAAACAGTCCATAGCCCATTGCATTCAGTGAACCCATACATGATCTTGATAGCAGTCATTATTTCATGAGTAAACCAGTGCATAGTCCACTGCATTCAATGAACCCATACATTTGATGCATATCAGCAAACATTTCACCTACAAACCTGTCCATGGCCCATTGCATTGAGTGACTAAACACATGATCTTCATATCAGAAAACATTTCATCAGTAATCCCGTCCATAGTACATTGCTTTCAGTGAATCCACAAATGATGTGCATACCAGCCAACATTTTATGAATAAACCTGTCCAGAGTCCTTTGCATTCAGAAACCTATAGACGACTTGCACATCAGCCAACATTTCATCAGTAAACCCATCCATAGACCATTGATTTCGATCGACCCATACACGAGCTGGATATCTGCCAACACTTTTCAGCAAACCTGTCCATTGCACTTTGCATTCATTGAACCACTACACGATCTACAAATTGATGAACATTTAATCAGCAAACCTGTCCACAGTCAACTGCAGTTAATGAACCCATTCATGAGATGCATATCTGCCAATATATCATCAGTAAATCCGTCTATAGCCCACTGTGTAAGGTGAACCCATACAGGAGCGGCAGACCCTACCAGATTGTGTTCAGTAAACCTATACACCATCTGCATATTGGCATAAATTACATCATTAAACCAGTCCATAGCCCACTGCATTCAGTGAACCCATACATGAGCTTCATATTGGCCAACATTTCATCAGTAAACCTGTCCATAGCCCATTGCATTAAGTGAACCTATACAGGATCTGTATATCGCGCTGCATGTCATCTGTAAACCTGTCCATTGCATTGTTAACCCATACTCAATTTGCATATCAGCTAATATTTCATGACTAAACCTGTCCATAGTCCATTACGTGCAGTGAACCAACACACGTTCTACGTATCGGCCAACAATATATCAGTAAACCTGTCCTAGCCCATTGAATTCAGTGAACCCATTCACCAGCTGCGTATGGGCTATCATTTCATCAAGAAACCTGTCTAGAAAACAAAACCCTAGACAGAATCGAGCAGTACTAAATGCTAACTTGAGGGTTATGTGTAAGTAGGGTATTACTTTTGTCAATAGCAGGTACCCTGAGCATTTGGAAACAAGACTCACCTCTTGTGGCGTGTTCAGCTGTATTCTTGTGCGTTATGTGTAGTGCAACACAGATAGAAAGCTAATGAGGACAGAAAAATTAAACAAAATGCACTAACTCCGTAACAGGCTACAAAAAATCCTGGGTCCCTTATACCAAAGTACTCAGAAGATATTCTTGAGCAACATGTGAAAATCTGTCGGAATGAATCTGGCTCACCCTGTATGACAGCTACAAGTCACTGAGTGACAGCTATAAGTCACGATCTTTGAATTCGGCTGAACCTAAGAGGATGACATACCTTCTGTTTCACAGTACGAAGCCGCTAACCTAGCTTACAATGTTTATCATGCATTAAAGCAGAATCACCTTTCGAGATATTCTAATTTAGTTTCTCTAACGTATAAGGTTCTTAAATGAGAACTTTCACGCTGGTTAGCCTGCAATGGTCAAATTTACTAGCGTCGGTTTGAAGGTTATTCTGTCTATCCGTCTTTAAATCACATAACTCGACGTTTTTACATGTGTAGCTGTTTTAAGCCTAAAAGTATGTTTAGATTCTATTCACAGTAGTGGACACTCATGGACTACACACTTATGGAACTGAGATATAATCGTCTCGCGGTGTGCAACACATGAGAATGTTTTAGTGTTTCTGCATATAAAACTAGATTGTCGTGAACCCCACGCCACAGCTTACTGATAACCAGCGTACTCATTTCCAGACTCTCCTTTGCAATAACTTATGAACTGTAATCACAGGTAACACCTACAAACACGATTCCTTGTTTGATGTACTATACGCTTTACATCCTCAAAGAAGTTTCAATGGAACTCTAACCTTAAAGATATCGTCATCGACTATTGGAATCACTCCATGCGTCCACCCAGCATTCTCTAATGTTCGTCTTTAAGAATCACTATAGGGAACATATTTTTATATGTGCTTGTAACATCCAGATTTCAGGTTCTGTTCATCTCTACTCCATAATGTTCATGGAGCAACTCTTGGAATAAAAATGCAGATACGATTATGCTGCATCTAAGATCCATTCCATATATTCATTTCACTAACTTCCCTTAGAGATATGCCTGTAGAAAACTGCTTGAAAGAAATTTCTGGTATCCTAGTGTTGTATTGTGCTGCATATCTCATCATTGTTTTCATATACAGCTGATGCATAGTGCTGACGTGAGAAATACACGCAGCATGTAAGTGCTTCATTAAAAGATCAATTTTGTTGTCATGTCTAATAAAATAACCACCTTTTCTTCTGTATATGGAACCTAGTGACCTAAGAAGTCCGATGCTGAAATTAACGGCAGTAATATTCCTGTGGGAATTCTGGCACGCTTTCTTTCCATTTCTGACATCATGTGACCCAAGTCATTGACCTTTCTAGGGCGTCGTAAGCTCATAAGCTACGTCCACTTATTTATGATGACATTATAGGGGTGGGCTTTAATTTTTTTTAATTCCATATTTTTATCACATACCTACACAGAAATGTTTATTTCAAATACTGTAGCCTCATCAGTTAATTTCATTGCCTTTGTGGTTTACTTGTTTTCATACTTAATTTTCATCGTAAATTCTGTACTGTCTTGGCAGAGAAACTTCGTATCTCGCTTTCTGTTTCCATACTCCACTAGTGTTTATGTCAGATACTGGATTGCCTAATCGTGGGTAAATTTCATCTCTGTATTTATAACCTATTACTTATGGAATGGTAAAAGCAAGAACTCTAACAAAAAACACTCTAGATATAAAATTTTATAATCAGTGTTTATATAAACAATATTTTTCATTATCTGAACAATTACGACAGAACAATAGATCTCTATTGAGATGTATACACCATGGTGAGAACGGAGGAGTAAGTGAATTCACTCATCAGTTACAAGCGTCGTCGTGATCTTAGATGACAGTCTACAATTTACACTTTTCACTCTTCATTTTCAATTATTTACATTAAATTCACATCAGCAACAAAGGTGCTAGGGACCCAGACTGGAGTTTACATTATTTATCCAGTATTTAGATTTATACTTGATATGTCTTTTACAGGTATCTGTCTTCATTTTCTATCCGATAGAGTGCCCCAACCACCACATTTATCCCTCCAGGAAATATTAAATGGTTGTTTTGTAGAAAGAAAGAAAGTTTAAGCTGTGTAATAGTCGAAACATGTTTCTTAAGTTAAATCATGTACTGCACAGTTGCTTTTAGTTCTGAATCGATCACACATGATCGGTAATCATCTACGATTGAGCTGTTGAGAGAAGACTCTGCTCTGTGCATTATGTGCCAGACTCGGACTCTGATGTGTATATCTTTGCTCATAGGCCTAAAT
This sequence comes from Schistocerca nitens, assembly GCF_023898315.1. NCBI lineage: Eukaryota > Metazoa > Arthropoda > Insecta > Orthoptera > Acrididae > Schistocerca > Schistocerca nitens. The sequence goes on along the minus strand of NC_064621.1, from coordinate 295,865,761 downwards.
ATTCTGTAATTGATTCAGCATTAAGTTCATCTTTTATCAGACCAACCTATTTCTTATTGATACATTGGACGATGTATATGTTATCAGGGAAAGTTGACACGTCGCGCGTAGTATGCACATCACCCCTGTTATCTTCATAGTTATTTCAAGTTTTAATTGGATAGACCGAGTAATTCGGGGATGGCTATTGCATGTTTCAGCACGATCGAGCATTGTTCATAATGGACGGCTTATAGCGGAGTGGTTACAGGACAGTAACATCCCTGTAATGGACTGACCTGCACAGAGTCTTGACCTCAATCCTGTAGAACACCTTTGGAATGTTTTGGAACGCCGACTTCATGCCAGGACTCGCGGACCGTGATCGATACCTCTCCTCAGTGCAGAACTCCGTTAAGAATGGGCTGCCATTCGCCAAGAAACCTTCTAGCACATGATTGAACGTATGCCTGCAAGAATGGAAGCTGTCACCAAGGCTAAAGGTGGGCCAACACCATACTGAATTCCACCATTAGCGATGGAGGGCGCCACGTATTTATAAGTCACTTTCAGCCAGGTGGCCGGATACTTTTGATCGCATAGTGTACCTTAAACCTTTTCAGTTAGAGCCAACTATATTATCGTTAAAATTATGGTGCTAAGAAAATTGGTTTGGCATTGAATGCGGGTTCTCCAAATCTACCTTCCCAGGATGTTGAAAACCTTATGTTCCACATTTTTCACAAATTTGGCATTTTTTTTTCAAATACGGTATTATTCATTAGTTTGATAAAGTTCTTCTCGAAATCACAACTTGCATTCATGATAGCTTACATAAATGATAATATTTGATGTATCTTTTTTTAAATCAGATTTTCTTGCAAAATTGGTTCAGTTTTTTGTAATAAATAACGTAGTTTTTCTTTTCGTATGAGATAGAAATAAATTTCTTTGATTTTTGTTATTAGGTGGTGGTGGTATTTCTTTCATACATAAGACAAATCTGTATATATATCGTGAGTACTCTCATGGTATTTGAGACCTACTTCTAAAACTTACCTGATGGTGGAGTCGTCTAGTACGTTTTCCATGTCAGAATCTCTGGAGAGTGCTATTCAAAACTCAACACTGGAAGATTCAGAAATATTGTCCAGCTATATAGGTCATTCACATCAAGGTAAATGACGTGGGAGTCCTTAGTTTTATCATCATCGTTTGTGTGAATCTGTTGTTGGCAACTGAATTTACACACGGAAAATGGACGATACCGCCTCTAATGCCTCTTTCAACAAATTGGATTTGTTCGCTAATGGTTACGAGCTGTATCTCCTCCTAATAAACATTGAAACTTTTAGATGTGGTGTAAATGATCGTCGAATATAAATATGTCGTTTACATACTGGTCCAGAAAAACTCCCTTCTAATTAACAAAATTAAACACTCGATTGTCAGGAAAATAATAGGGCATTCTGAAAAATAACGCCTCGCCAGCCCCGGATCGAATCCGCCTGGCGGATTAACGACGACGGCCAGTGTGCCGGCCAGCCTGGGCGTGGTTTTTAGGCGGTTTTCCACATCCTGATAGGTGAATACCGGGCTGGTCCCCATGTCCCGCCTCGGTTACACGACTCGCAGACATTTGGAACACATTCACACTATTTCACGATTTAAACTAGACGCAGACAGTTGGGGTACACTAATTCCATCCCAGGGGATACGGGGTGATGGCAGGAAGGGCATCCGGCCATCCCTTAAAATTCACCATGCCAAATTCGTACTTAACCCTGCCGACCCTGGGCACAATGCGGGATAAAGACAGTAGCAAAAGAAGAAAGAAAGAAGAAGATTGAAAAATAGCGCCTCCAAATTTTTTGTGTGAAAACACTTAAATCCTTTTAAATAAAATAAACGTTAACATTCTAGGTCTTTATCCTTCATGCCTTTCGCGCTAGAAGTCTCCAAACCGTAGCGTGTAACATAGCATTTTTCCACAGCATGGTGTAAACGAGTTTCTAATTCAAGGAGTTTGTCCACATATGAAAAAGCCTCTCCTTCAGCATTACAATACCAGACTACATACGGGCGCTGGAACATCTGCAACAGTCCAACGCCCTGTTTTCATTGCATCGATCACCATCCGCATAGTCCCAAATTGGTTCCATCCGATTTCCACCAGTTGCCAAAGCTTAAGGAGCACCTTCCACAACTTCAGTTTTATAGCGATGAAGCCGCGCAAGCTGAGGTGAGGATGTGACTCCGTCAATAAAATTCTTCAGTGATCCATCAGCAAAGTGTTCTCTCGTAGGGAGAAGTGCGTTCACCGTCCGGATGACTACGTTGAGAAATAAAGATGTTTACATGAAGAATAAAGCTGTAGAATGGTAATAACGTTTTTACTAACAATTCTTTACGAGAGCACATAAAAATTGGGAGGCACTACTTTTCAGCACGTCCTTGTATATTCTTATTACCTTGTGTTTATCGGTATGGTGTGTACTTTTTGTGTGAGCACGAGAAGAAACTCGGTAAATCGATAAATCAAAAATTTACATTACAGCGTCGCTCTTGGTGCCATATAGCATCACTTTTCATAAAAGATTAATATTTTTCCATATCCGATTGTAGAATTGAAACGCGACCAAGATTTCTTAGTCAACATCAGTTGTCTATTGTTCGTAAGTCTTTGTGATCAAGAGATATCCGTCATAATTCGTCAAATTTTGAAATATGGTGGGCATTGCATAGTGAGGCCTGTAGTTCTTATTATAACGGGAACGTACGGCGCCTTGGTGTGTACCAATGAAAAGACAGTTGTCTCTGTGTGCGGTGTCACCTTCTTCAAAGGATTTTTGGCAAGTATGGTAGCTCTCCGACGCGCAAAGGCTTTCAATTTTGCAGTAATAGGTATTTACATTACCAGCCATTGCATAGAGCTGTTCAGTGAGCCACTCCGTGCAATCGTTACTTCAATACAATTTAAACTCTGAAGATTTATGGTCATACGTAGTGAAAAGAATCCATTTATATAAAATTTACAAAGTTCGGCAGTAAACAGAACAGCTACAAGCTCTGCAACAAACTATTTCCAGTCGTGAATGTTCAATTTATGATATTTTAATAAGATTTCTGGGCTCTAAAACAGCAAAACTGTCCGTTATGTGTTCCATTCTTTTGAAAGGTGCGTCGATTTACTGCAGTAAACTGTCGCACCATTCCAACAGTGACATTCCCAGTTCCCGATGGTAAGTGGGCGTCTCATATGCAACCTTCATCTACATTTACATCCACACCTACATGGATACTCTACAAATCACACTTAAGTGGTTGGCAGAGGATTCATCGAACCACCTTCACTATATTCCTCTTTTATTCCACTATCGAACAGCGTGCGGAAGAAACAAACACCTATATCTTTCTGTGCGAGCTCTCATTTCCCTTGTTTTATTATGATGGTCGTTCCTCCATATTTAAGTCGGCGTCAAAAAATATTTTCGCATTCGGAGGAGAGAGTTGATCATTGAAATTTCGTGAGAAGATTCCGCCGCAACGAATAGGTCTTTGTTTTAATTATGTCCACACCAAACCCTGTATCATGTCTGTGACATTCTCTCTTCTATTACCCGATAATGCAAAACGCTCTGATCTTCTTTCAATTTTTTCGATGTGCTCTGTTAATCCTATCTGGTACAGATCCGACACCGCGCAGCAGTAATCTAAAAGAGGACGGACAAGCGTCATGTAAGCAGCCTCTTTAGTAGGTCTGTTACATTTTATAAGTGCTCTGCGAATAAAACACAGTTTTCGGTTTGCCTTCCCCACAACATTTCCTATGTGTTCCTCCCGATTTACGTTGTTTTTAACTGCAATTCCTAGATATTTAATTGAATTTAGAGCCTTTAGATTTGACTAATTTATCGTGTAACTGAAATTTTAACGGATTACTTTGAGCACTGTTGTTTATAACCTCACAGATTTCATTACTTAGGCTCAATTGCCAACTTTTGCACCATACAGGCACCTTTTGCAAATAGTTACGCAATTTGTTTTGATTTTCTGACGACTTTACTAGACGATAAACGACAGCATCATCTGCAGACAACCTAAGACGGCTACTCAGATTGTCTTCTAAATCATTTATATAGGTAAGGAACAGCAGAGGGCTTTTAACACTACCTTGGGGAAAGCTAGAAATCACTTCTGTTTTACTCGACGACTTTCCGTCAATTACTACGAACTGTGACCTTTCCGACTGGAAATTTCATTACAAGTCGCTTGTGTGGTACACTGCATACAGCCTTTTAGAAATCTAAAAATGCGGAATGAATTCGAAATTCCTTGTCAGTAGCACTCAACACTTCGTGTATGTAAAGAGCCAGTTGATTCTCACAAGACCGATGCTTCCTAAATCAATCCTCTTCGAGGTAATTCGTAATGTTCGAACACAATACCTGCTCCGTAATCCTGATGCATATCGACATTAATGATATGGGCCGGTAATTTAGTGCTTTACTCTTACTACCTTTCTCCAGGCAGCATTTGCTTCTTTCTAAAAGTTCTAATTTTTTTCCACAGAATGGCCAACCCATCATCGTCCTCCACTAATCAGGGAGACTCGCCAACAACATAACTTGTCTTTCCTTTGAAAAATCGCTTTGGACTTCGCACTTACTGTTAGTAACACATATTCCGAAGCTGATTCTAAGAATCTGTAATTACTTTTCAACACGGATGACTTCTTCTAAGTAACTGTACTGGTTGCCCTGGGAAGAAAAATATTTATTCATTGGGAATCACGAACAGCGCAATAAATTAAGACTTGTAAGATTCCTGAAAAGCGTACGCAAAAATGTACAGAAAAAAATGTATTATTCAACGTAATGGTATTTAAAAAATATCGATTTATTATGTATATTACTCCTTTTTTATGCTAAAAATATTAGTAACTGTGAAACAGTAGAATGATTTTATGTCATTACTTACTCTGGTCATGATCTTGGACGTGGGTAGACGTGAAAGGCATTGTAAGTATACTTAAGTTCCATTTTGGTAGAATATATGTTTTTATTTGCTCTTAAAACCTTTATTTATGTGCCTTTAGCATTCCTACATGTTAGGAAAGTAATGACTTATTTTTTTCAGAATATCAGAACGCGCAACACACCGTGAGCCTATGAATGGTTGTTATCGGCCATTTGCACGGACGCAACGTCCTATTCGAATATAGCCATTATTAAACACCACAGAGCAGCAGTAATACCTTACAAATTTTGTATTTTACTCATATTATTTAACTTCAGTGTCCTTTTAATTTATGAACAAAAATTAATAGCAGTTTTCTTTCAGTTCTTGTGGTTGCCGCATAACGGCTATCTTTTATCTCAACTGCGTAAATTCACAGAAATTAGCTTACTCCGAAATGACCAGTCATAAATATGGCACACAATAATTTTTCTCGAAGCGAACCCATTAAAGCAGTATTAATATCAATGAAATTGCGATGCAAAGAGAACCTGAGATGTTTTGTAAAAATACGAGGTAGTACGGTGCTTCACACCGATCTTCACTTGTTTTGTATTGTGGGCATTAAACTTTCAAATAATATTTCCAGAAAAGAAGTCTGCTTAATTTTTCCGTGTAAGTTATGTTGTGTGGCGTCATTTGATGTGTAACTATACGTGTATGTGCCTAAAAATCGTGCATTTTAATGAACTGCTCATGTACACACAATTAAAGCACACCACGTAACGTACAGAACAGAACGCTACAATATTTAAATATTAAAAAAAACACAACACTCCGTAAAGATGAAAGCCCAGAAACGAGAGATCACCCAATTCAGGTAACAGAGACTGAGCAGCTCCTCTGTTTTCTATGGTCTCCGGAGAATTAGACAGTTTCTCAGTACTATCGATGATCTTAATAAAGCGATGAAACATTGAGTCCTTCGGGTATCTGAAAGTCTTAACATTTCTCAGAAGAATCGTCCATTTCTATGTAGAAGTTGAGTAAAACACGTACAAACTTTTCAAAGTGACACAAAAGTTGTGTATGATGCAACTCTTGTAGCCTGTACAGATTGAGACAGTGGTTTACGGAGGGTACAAATACCATCTTAGGATTGAGTTCACAAATTCTTACTTGAACTTCACAATGCACTGCAACCATTATACTCTCACTGTCGTATCATTGTCCTCGGTAGTTCGTTATATTCGTACCATCCTGTTTCATAACATTATGGTTTCTTCCCATAGTGCTGAAAATTAGCTAGAAATGACTTCTTTACCCCAGATGTTTTGTTTTCTATCTGAATGTAACAAATGATTTCACTGCATTGTTAATGCCGCGCGCTGTCAGAGCTGACACAAAAATACTTCGAATTCTGAATATTGTTCAAAATGTTTTCGTTAATAGAATGGAGATAAATTCATTTTATGTTAAGGAGGGAGAGGGAGTCTGAAAGTGTTTTGCCCGACTATGACTGAGTGGGCAGTTCCAGATTTTCCAGTGTTCTCTTAGTAATGGATAATATTTAGGTAACGGTCTAAATTGATGCAGAAAATTCTCTCTCATTTCCGCGAGCCTACGCTCTCGGTGGCCACGAAGTTGAAGATTCTTCATCAGCTATAAAACCAGTGACCATTGGTAGTCTTATTAAAATATCTCCCTATTTGCTTTGTTCCTCTTTCAGAAGTTGTCTAGGTTGCGTGTTCAGGTATTCTATTTGCAGCTAAGCTTGTTCTTAAGTATTTCCATTTTTCAAAAGATTCGTGGTTGTAAACTTTTGAGCTAAGATCCCATCAAACCTGAAATCAATAAAAACTGTAAATGTATTGTTCAAATTTGCATCAGTGCTAAGAAGTCTACAGGGAGACCCGCGCGGGGTAGCCGCGCGGTCTAGGGCGTCTTGTCACGATCCGCGTGGCTGTTTCCCCCATCGGAGGTTCGAGTCCTCCCTCGGGCATGGGTGTGTGTGAGTCGTCCATAGTGTAAGTTAGTATAAGTTACATTGCCGGCCGAAGTGGCCGTGCGGTTGAAGGCGCTGCAGTCTGGAACCGCAAGACCGCTACGGTCGCAGGTTCGAATCCTGCCTCGGGCATGGATGTTTGTGATGTCCTTAGGTTAGTTAGGTTTAACTAGTTCTAAGTTCTAGGGGACTAATGACCTCAGAAGTTGAGTCCCATAGTGCTCAGAGCCATTTGAACCATATAAGTTACATTAAATATTGTGTAAGGGACCGATGACCTTAGCAGTTTGGTCCCATAACACCTTACCAAATATTTCCAAATTTCTACAGGAAAAAAAGAGTTCAAACTTCGGTTTTCGTTCGAGTATACCAATCAGGTCTCAGAATATTTTCACCATTTGGTTGATTGATACAAAACCAATAAGACATTAACTATCGGATAGCCCCAACCGTATTATCCTTATCACCTCATCTGTTAAAGAAACAAATCTCACATCATTCATTTGAAATGCTTCGCTCCCTATTTTAGTTAAGTCAATCGTTTGATTTTCTGAAACAGGGAAACGGCACTGAGAGATGTCAGAAAACAACATATTAGACTACTTTCAGTGGGTTCTACTTCATTTGCTCCCTGTTCATCTGGAGCGTTGTCTTCCAATATATTTTAAATTACATTTCAATTAAGTACAAAAGCTTCATTTTCTTGGCACTCTTCAATTTCTTTGTGAATATCCTCTCTATGTGGTTCTTTACTTTTATTACACTCATGCTCATAAATTAAGAATAATGCTGATACATGGTGAAACAACACTCTGGTGGGTGGTTTGCGGGTTTAAATCACCTCGGGGTATGGCCATGCGGTGCATTTGACCTGCGATCGTCGCACGGTGGCTAAGGCAGCAGTCCACATAGGCAAAGTCTGCAGACGTTTTCAGACGTGCTAATGGTGACTGTGTGTTGAAAATTACTGAAAGAACACGTATTGATGACGTTATGAAGGGTAGAAGACTAGGGCGACTGGAGGCTGGTCAAACACAGCAGGTCGTAGCATGGGCCCTCCGTGTGCCACAAGGTGTGATCTAAAGATTATGGTAACGATTCCAGCAGACAGGAAACGCGTCCAGACACTACAGTACGGAACGTCCACAGTGTACAACACCACAAGAAGACCGATATCTCACCATCAGTGCCCTCAGACGGCCACGGAGCACTGCAGGTAGCCTTGCGGAGGACCTTGCCGTAGCCACTGGAACAGTTGTCTCCAGACACACAGTCTACAGACGACTGAACAGACATGGTTTATTCGCCCGGAGACCTGCAAGGTGCATTCCACTGACCCTCGGTCCCATAAGAGCCCATAAATCCGGATGTCAGGAACACAGTACATGGTCACTGGAATAGTGGTCCCAGGTTATGTTCACGGACGAGTCCAGGTACAGTTTGAACGATTCTCGCCGGTTTTTCATCTGGCGTGAACCAGGAACCAGATACCAACCCATTAATGTTCTTGAAAGGGACCTGTATGGAGGTCGTGGTTTGATGGTGTTGGGTGGGATTATGATTGGTGCATTTACACCCCTACAGATCTTTGACAGAGGAAGTGTAACAGGTGAGGTATATCGGGACGTAATTTTTCAACCAGTATGTCCGCCTTTTCGGGGGTGTAGTGAGTCTCAATTTCCTCCTGATGGATGATAACGCACGGCCCCACCAAGCTGCCGTCGTGGAGGAGTACCTTGAAACAGAAGTTATCAGGCGAATGGAGTAGCCTGCCTGTTCTACAGACTTAAACCCCATCGAGCACGTTTGGGATGCTCTCCGTCGACGTATCGTTGCACGTCTTCAGACCCCTAGCACACTGCAGGAGCTCCGACAGGCTCTGGTGCAAGAATGCTGCTGTTCGACCACCTGATCCAGAGAATGCTAACCCGTTGTGCGGCCTGTGTACGTGTGCATGGTGATCATATCCCATATTGATGTCGGGGTACATGCGCAGGAAACATTGGCGTTTTGTAGCACGTGTGTTTCGGGACAGTTTTCTCAACTTACCACCAATACCGTGGACTTACAGATCTGTGTCATGTGTGTTCCCTATGCGCATATGCTACTAGCGTCAGTTTTGTGTAGTGCCACGTTGTGTGACACCACAACCTGCAATTATCGTTAATTAATGAGCATGAGTGTAGTTTTCTAATTATGTACAACATCATTCTCAGATTGTGATAATTTTACATCTTTGCACGGTTTTGTAAAATGGTTGAAATGGTTCTGAGCACTATGGGACTTAACATCTGAGGTCATTAGTCCCCTAGAACTTAGAACTACTTAAACCTAACTAACCTAAGAACATCACACACATCCATGCCCGAGGCAGGATTCGAACCTGAGACCGTAGCGGTCTCGCGGTTCCAGACTGAAGCGCCTAGAACCGCACGGCCACACCGGCCGGCTACGATTTTGTACCTCAGTCTATAATAACGTAATCCTTATAGGAACATTTTCTTGTCGGTCTGTCTGCCTGCCTATCTGTCTGTTCGACTGTTAAACAAGCTTTTCTTCCGGAGCGGCATGACATATCAGACTGACATTTATGCCATGTAAAGTGAAAAAGGAGGGGAGAGAAAGGAATGGGATTACTGTTGTCAGCTGTATCAGGATTTTGTCCGATCGGAGCGGCGACGAGTCATAATGCGAGCCGGGCCAGGATTCGAACCCGACAACTCTTGCTTAGTAGGCAACTGCGTACATCACTGCGCCACTCAGACACGGTGTGTATCACACCTGCACGGACTGTCTCGGCACGCCTACTGGCCAACCCACACTCCCACCTATCCGCAGTCTCTGTCCATGTCCTCGATGCTCGCTACGGAGAGATTCCCTCAGGAGGTTGGACGTAATTGTGCATCGTAACTGAATGGGGTGGATCCATTGCCCATCGAGGCGAATCGATTGTTTGAATGCGTGGCGTCTGTTCTTTCGAACGTATCAAGCAGTCATATAATTCAAATTTATGTGTTGTTATACCAAGGACGTAGCCAAAGGGTGGGTCCACGGTGTCCGGTCTGCACCCCGCCCCCCCACCCCTCCTCCCTATCAACTAAGTGAAATTTTACTCACAACCAGGCTGTCGTGCGCAGCCCTCCCCCCTCCCCCCCCCCCCCACCGCGTCCACTAAATGAAATTATAGACACAACATGGTTGTCGTATAGTGAAACTGAAAGATGTAGGTGTCGATAAAAAATTTTCTGTTTGAAGTCGTTACTGCGCTGTACATGCAACGTAGCACGACTCCGATGTGGGTACATAAGCATCGACTTGAAGCCAAGGCATTTGCGTGGAATATCTGTCTTTCCGGCGTGTGCAAGATAAATGCGGAAACGTAAACTGCGGCGAAGTTACTACCAAATGCGTCCAAACGAGATCAACGTACTGTTATTATTTCCTTGGATGCCGACAGGCCAACACCGGTAAGGGAATGAAGAATATGTATGTGGCAGTGTATCTGTCGAAAACCTCCGTTGTGGAACTGTGTGAGAAGGCGTGCTGCTGCCTTATGACAAGGCATGTCTTCACATCGTAAATGTCGTAACGCAGGAGTTATTCCGACTCAAGAGGAAGTCAATCGAGCCCTTGCCCTGTAGCCCTGTTCTCTCACAAAGCGATTAGGACCCCTTAGGTCCCGTAAATAAGGTCTAGAAGAGTCGACGATCCCTATCGTATGAGGATGTACAGCAGGCAGTCTCGGAATTCTTCACAGGGCAGGACACTGTATTTTACTGAACGGGTGTCCCAAGCCTGGAGCGTCGTTGGGATGATTACGTCACTGCCCAAGGCAATCTTGCTTGCTTGGCATACTAATTTTGGACTGTACCGTCTTCGCACGGTGAAAGGTGGCTACACTGAGTCACAGCGCCAGAGATTGCGCCAAAGAGTATTATTCAACCGCCTCCACTGGCAGTGCTTGTCGAGAAGTCATTGTGGAGAGTGCTTATTGAGAAGTGGGCAGTAGGAGTTCTGATGTAGCCGTGACTAGTTGTGAGCATGTTGTATGCAGTTGTTCTGATGGGCTAGACAGCCGATGCTATTCGATTGCGGATGTTGTAATGATCAGAGTGTATGTTTCGTCAATATATATGAAGGTAGAGAAAAATTTTTTTATTTCAAATGTCCTAACTAACAATGTCTCTTGGTCACAGGTTCAGTCGACAAAGCATCTGGCTTGTGTTCATGAATTAGAGTGTAATTCTGATTTTTATGTGCAATTATAGTATTTTTGGTTTTTTTTAATTACTTCAGTGTAAGTGGTGCTTAAAATACCTTGTCTTATTGAGGAAGAACCGTGCCAGATGTGTACGTTGAATCACACTTCCACACACAGAACAGTTACACTTGTGTTTTGTTGTTTCGTAGGTTTTATAGTTGCTGGGGACTTAATTAATTAATTGTGTTAACGGAAGTTTTCTTTCATTCTTTGTTGTTAGTCTATGCAGTCAGATTGCGTACTAATACTAGTCAGGGACCACCGGTTACGAGACTGCGTAACCGGACAGTCAGCTACAAAACTTGAAATTATTTGCATTCTATATAATTAAGCCCCCATGCACGTGGCGACCGCTGCTTAGGATCATCCCTTCGAATTCTTCTGATAGTAAAAATAGCAGACAGTAGTATTGTTAAAGTAATTTGTAGTTTAGTAATTGTAGTCTATATTGCATGTGTAGATTTGGTAACTGAACATTTGTAGTTGTCTTGTCATTCTTTTAATGGTATATTGGCAGAATTTAATTTTTGATGTCTTGTATACAGGACTGACAATTTTGTGCAATTGTGAAGGTTTTAATTGTTCGTTAGGCGTGTTTGTCGGGAAACATTTCGTGTGAATGGTATTGTTGGAGATAAAGTCTCATTGTGTGTAATTTTCGTATAGTGACGAGTTTTGTATGTTTTGTAAATGATTACGCGATCGATGAAAAAGGCAAAAAAATGGATAGTCAGAATAACGAAATTGTTGACAGGGTGAACTCGCCAACACAGGAGAACAGGATGATGAATAATGAAGTGGAAAACAATTTAATAAGTCGGGAAAATAGTCCGGAAACAGTTCAAAATTTTTCACAATCAATACATTTTCAGAATACGAGATTAACGACAGAAGATTCTGGAATAGTATCGAACAAAGATAGCTTTACAGTTATGACGAAAGAAGTTGATTTTGCGGGAAATGTTAAGGGTGAAAAGAGTTTCGAACCAGTTAATATGGAGCAGTTGATGAGTGCAATATTAAATTTGGGATCACGGTTAGAAACTGATATGGGAACTTTGGCAACACGGTTAGGCTCACAAATAGGAACAATTAAAACAGAGATGGAAACAATGGAAACACGGTTAGACTCACTGGGATCACAGTTACGATCTGAATTAAAAACAGGTATGGGAACAATGGAAACACGGTTAGACTCACTGGGATCGCAGTTAGGATCTGAATTAAAAACAGAGATGGGAACTTTGGCAACACGGTTAGAAACTGATATGGGAACTTTGGCAACACGGTTAGAAACTGATATGGGAACGATGGAAACACGGTTAGACTCACGGATAGGGACATGTTTCTAAAACACGAAAGATGAATTAAAAAAAGAGATTAGAGAAGAAGTACAACCGATTTTGAATGCTCACAATAATAGATTACTTTCAATAGAAATCAGACAAAAGAAACAGGATAGAGAACAGGAAGAAAGAGATCGCGCGATAGTACAAAATTTTTCAGAGTTAAATTTACAACGTGCACACGATAAGGAAGAAATATTTGAAAGAATCGAGGAATCCGTACCAAATGACAGAATAAATAACCTAACACAACAGTATGAACAATTAACTACTAAATGTGTCAATACTGAATCCCGAGTCGCAACACTTACGGAATACGTAAATAAACAGAAAGAAAAAATAGGTGACTTATCGGAAAGAGCTGAGGAGATTTCAGATAAATAGACAAGTCTTAGTTTAAATGGGGACAGAGATTCAGATGATACAGCTCCATTGCCATTTGCAGAAACCGAAGAGTACCAGAACATAAATAAGCATGGTGAAAATCAGGGAAAATTTAATGAACGCGTCAAAAGGGAATTTGAGGCATTACGAAAGCAAGTCAAACAAATGGAAGGCGAAATCGTAGGAAAAGACAGCAGAAGAAATTTAGCATCACAAATAGCAGAGGGGTTTGAAGAAAATAATTTGTTTCATTTACGAGATGCAACAAGAGACATTGGGACTGGAACAGACGCGGTAGGTCTTTGTTGCCACGAGGAGAAAACTTTGACTATAAACACTTCCTAACTGTTCAGAAATTTAAGATCTTTCGCAATTCTAAGAACGACATACATCCATGTTCATGGCTAGATCAATTTATGTACGCACTTCCACCAAATTGGCCACTAAGTCACAAACTGGAATTTATGTGTGGATATTTAGAAAACGAACCGGCGACGCGGATGCGCGCACTTATTAGAGATTGTAATAATCTAAATGATTTTTATCATGCATTTCTATCGGCATATTGGTCAGAAAACACGCAAGACAGAGTCAAACATAGTCTTATTTTGCAGCGTAATTTTAAACAGTCTGAGTTCCGCACGCCGGCAGAATACTTTGAAGACATGATTCGAAAGAATCAATTCCTGTCCAACCCCTATAGCCCGCCTGAATTAATTCGCATTTGTGTAACTAAGCTGCCACAATCCATAAGACAAATTGCTTTAGCCGGAAGATGTAAAGACAACAATGAGACTTTTAAGACGCTGCTACAAGAACTTGAGTATGACAACGACGACGGGACTTCTTGCAATTTTTTCAGTAACAGTAATTACAATAGATTTTCAGAGAAAAAGGATAATGATCGGAACGGACGTTATATGGGTAATTTTGAGAATGACAGACGAAACAGTCAGGACAATAGATACCAGCCTTATGACAATAACAGACGGTCTAACAGAAATTACACAGACAATTATAATAACGGAAACTCCTACCGGAATGATCAATCATACGGAAACAGTAATCGGTATCATCAAGACAGAAATTATTCATACAATAATAGAAACTCTTACTACAGAAATAACCAGGATAGTAGATATAACAATAATTTCAGAAGTGACAGTCGAAATTACACAAGAAGCAGTCATGCAGATAACCAGGAAAATAGAAATTTTAATAAAAGACGCAACCAAGAATTTACATGTAACAGACAGGAGGGACCTACTTGGCATCCTCCACGTGACAGAAATTCAGAGAGACAAGTGCAAATCGTAGAAATTGATCCGCGAAATGACGGGAATAATCAAAGACGTGACGCGAACAATCGACAATGACTTGTAGCTTCGGCTTCTGGCAGCAATATAGACGGTTCAGAAAGTAATGACACTACGACTTTACACTACGTACGCCTGGAAGACATGAGAGACATTTTGCTAGACGAAAAGGAAAATAATGTAGATGCATTTTTACATCCTGTTATTGAAGTATGTGTGGGTAAGAATAAGTTCACTGCAGTTTTAGATTCTGGGAGCCCATTGAATGTCATTAGTGAATCAGTTTTTCGTATATGTGCAAGAACTATTGCTTGTCCTGTGTTACCTGTTTCTAAAACTATAATTCGAGGAGCTATTTCTGGAAAAAGTGTGGAAGTCAAACAACAGACCAACCTAAATTTCATTTGTCAAAGATACGAATTTTCTGCTAATTTTATTATTGTTCCATTACTCAGTACACAAATTATATTAGGTATGGAGTTTCTTAACATACATAAGGCGATTTTGAACTTTAAAGAAGGAAGTGTGAATTTGACTGTTGCCGGAATGCCGAGAAGTTTGAAATTTTTCGAGTGTTTAACAAAATCTGAATCATACACAAAATGTTTAAGGTTTCTTACTTCTGATGTTTTCGCTGAGTAATATGACGACAATGTGTTCATTCATGACAATGACAATAAATACAGAGACGGGATGGATGATATAATTAATAGCGAAGAATTAATTAATGAAAAGGTTAAGAAAGCTGAAGTGCCAGATGACGTTGCAAGAGAAGAACTGCACCAAATTTTGACTTCACATGCTACAGTATTTAGTCATCACACAGGAACTATACAAGGCTTACAATATTTATTTAAAGTAAAAGAACACACACCATTTCGGGGGAAAACGTACGCTATTCCTTTGGCTTACAGAGACAAGGTTAAGAGTCAACTTCAATATATGTTAGATCAAGGCATTATTGAGCCAGCAGTCAGTCCTTATACCAGCCCATTACACGTCGTTCTTAAAAAGGATGGGTCAATTCGTTTGGTTCTGGACTCCAGACAGATAAGTAACATCATCATTCCTGAAACTGACCGTCCACAAAATTTAGATGAACTTCTTCAACATTTCCATGGAATTAAAGTTTTATCCACGATTGATATGCGCGCAAGTTTTTGGCAAATAGAACTCCACCCTGATTGCAGAAAATACACTGCCTTTTTAGCCTTTGGTAACTGTTATCAGTTTCGGAAATTACCGTTTGGACTTACTGTATCTTCAGCAGCATTCATTCGTAGTTTAAACGAAATTTTACCTGTTTATCTGCGTGACAATATTACTTCATATGCTGACGATATTCTTATTGCTAAACGTTCTTGGAGTGAGCACAACAAAATTTTGGATTCATTATTACGTATTTTTGCAAAAGTTGGCATTACAGTGAACTTGGAAAAATCTGAATTTGGTCGTTCTCAGGTGAAATTTCTTGGTCATATTATTTCTACAGAAGGTATTCTTCCTGATCCAGAAAAACTAGACGCTATTCGTAATTATGCTGTTCCTACTACAAAACGTGATGTTCGTAGTTTCCTTGGTGCCTGTAATTTTCTTAGACGCTTTGTTAGATTGGACGATTTGACCACACCTCGTTTATGTGAACTGTCTGGAAAGAATTCTAATTGGTGTTGGGATGAGGAAGCTCAATCAGAATTTGAACAACTTCGTGATGCTTTAGTTGCTGCTCCACTTCTTTCACACCCGGATTTATCTAAAGATTTTTGTTTGGCGACGGACTCATCATACAAAGGCCTAGGTGCACACTTATTTCAAGAGATAGAAGAAAACGGCGTTGTAGTGCAGAAAACTATTGCATTTGGAAGTCGTGTTCTCTCTAAATCAGAAAAGAATTATTCGATTACGGAACTTGAAGACTTGGCTGTTGTTTGGGCTTTCACAAAATTTCGCATATTTTTGTATGGCAGGCATACTAAGGTTTACACCGATCATCGAGCTTTGGAATTTCTTATGTCAGCAAAATTAACACATGGAAGATTGTCACGATGGGCGCTGTATCTACAGGAATTTGATTTTAGTATTGTTTACATACAGGGTTCTTCAAATATTATTGCTGATGCTTTATCACGTGCATCTATGGGTTTGAAACAAAGTGCTGAGGAGGACTGCAAAGAAAACAATTATTGTTTGATGTATATTCAAGGTGTTGCGTTTGAGAATTTTATTTCGTCTTCGCTCCAGGACATCGCTAAGGAGCAAAATAAGGATCCAATCTGGAAGGACATTAAGGAGAAGTGGAGGAGAAAGGAAAGCGTAGCGATTAGACAGTATTATTTAGTTCGCAATGATATTCTTTTTAAACGAAAATCGATCGACAACTCTGTTTGGTTAGTTTGCATTCCTGATGAGTGGGTTAATAAATTGATTTGGTATACACATTTCAGTTATGCACACTTTGGTCCCAGAAAATGCTTTCATAAATTACGAGAAAATTGCTACTTCAGTAATATGGAAAAACGTATTCGATATGTTCTTGCCAAATGCAAATTATATCAAAAGGCTAAGCCGCCAACTATTTCTCACAGAGCACCGTTGTTTCCTGTCATTCCAGCGAAATTAAAGGAGATGGCTGCAGTCGATTTGTTCGGACCAGTAGTTCGTTCTACTAATGGTTTTGCTTACATTTTGGTAGCAGTGGAATTGACATCAAAATATGTGTGTTTTACACCTTTACGCAAAGCAACAGCTCGTTCAGTATATAATGCTTTCATCAAACATTTTCTTAAAGAAGTTGGTCATGTTGATAAGGTTATATCAGATAATGGATCACAGTTTCGCTCTAAAATTTAGCTTCGTACTCTACGGCGTCGTAAGATTAAACCAATTTCCATTTCACTTTTTCACCCTCAATCTAACGCTTCAGAGAGATGGATGAAGGAAATCAATAAATTGTGTCGACTTTATTGTCATCAGAATCACAGAACATGGGATCAGTATCTTCATATTTTTCAAAACATTCTGAATGAACTCCCTAATGATTCAACTTCTTTACCGCCTCTATTGATATTAAAAAATAAAGCACCGACAAATCGCATTTCTGAAATCGTTCCTTTTCCGCCTACACGGAAACTGCGGCATTCTGAAGTTAACCTGGCTCTGCAAAATATTGCATCTGCGGCTGCTAGAAGAGAGAAATCAGCTAAACGTCCTGGTCGTTTAAAAACCTTGTCAGTTGGTCAAAAGGTGTTAATTAAGTCTCACCATTTGTCTCACAAATGAAAAGGCTTGTGTCGCAAATTTTTTCTGCTTTATAACGGTCCATATAGGATTCGCAAAATTATTCATGATAACACTGTCGGAGTAGAAACTCTTAAATCTCGGCGCTCTAAGGGAATACATCATATGTCGAACGTTAAAATTTTTGTGGAATGACATACTTTTGAGAGACTAACAGTTACATGTAAACACGCAGAGAGTACAAGGATACCGCACCGTGTTCCGGCGGCGGCACATACTCAAAGCAACAGTCAAGTCTGCGCGGCGCACAAGGCAGTCGTTGACCGCAAACAATTACTTCCTACGTCACGTGTACCTACAGCTGATCGAGCGCTCAGTGCGAATGCACTGACAGCCGTAAACAAATACACAGTCTAATTTCTCCGAATAAATTCAGTATAAAGCTATAGTGACCTGATAAATTATGTTATTAACGTTCAGTATTTTTCAGGATACGGTTGTATAAAATATTTAAGACCTTCAGGTAAATTCTGTGTGTGTCCCACGTTAAGAGGACTTGCTATCGAGAAACTTTCAGGAAGAATGTAATTTCGAAGAAGAAACCAATAAACTAAAAAGGTAACTATTAATTGAGTTTATTTTTCAGGTCACATATTTCCCCTTAGGTACGTACTTTAGACGTAATTTGCTGCTCGCGATTACGTGATTTATACTTTGTGTTACCTGATTTTGACAATGATTGATTAATGCATCGCTTGGCTGCCATGCTTTTTCACTGATGTCACATTTTTTTTATTATGTGCCTGCTGTGCTTATTTATTTAAATTATAATTGTCACCTGATTAATTGTGCTGATATGGTTATGTATGTAAGTTATACTTTGTGATTTATCTGCTTGCGCCTTCATGTCTACTTATTAAGATTACATATGAACATTTATTTGCTTATGTTGATATGATGCTAATGACCTATTTATTATGTAAGATACATATTTGCTGCTTGCGTATGGATTGCATATTTACACATTTCTGTTTTGTTGTCATAACTACTCCTTAATTTGGTATATAGAAATGCTGATATACTATGTACGAACATAGAGGTTAGGTTACACTGTGGTATTAATTATAGATTGTTCGCTTGGCAGAGCCTCGTCATAGGGATTGTGCTGCATCCACTTGTTAACATTCTGTTCTCTACTGGTATATTTACTCGCTATTGCATGTTTTGCTTACGCTCAGTGCCTTATATTTTAAGATAAGAAAATGAACTGCCATAATTCTACGAACGACATTGGTACAAGAAACTTCATTGAAGTCACATGAGCTGGAGATTTTATGGAAGCTATATAAATTTATGCTAATAGGAAGGAAGCTAACGACATGACATACCAAAACTAGGTTTGGACCATTGACAGCTATTACACTGCATTCTTCGTGAGCAATTGAAATAGCAAGTGACACTTGACACAAGAAATATTCCACATGTTTGCTTCTGTTTTGCCATGATTCTTAAAGTGGTGTACACACTGTGAAATATTACGATCATTCACACTCCGTAATCGTACTTACTTACTGAGAGTTATTTAAACTAAAGGCTGTTAGAGGTCATGTATGCATTTCTTTTGTTTAGTGATGAACAAGGTAATCAAAGTGTATTTTATAATTCATAATTAGTAGAAGATTTGGGTCAGATGGATTACACAGAGGTTGTGTGTGGACATTGTGTCTTCGGATTGCATGGGATGATAAATTGAAGTTTGTACTAGGATTTTGTCTGTACTTGTTCGAGGAGACTGACTAGAGGAAAGAGATGTTATGGAACTGAAATGATATTGGTAATAAGGTTTATATTTATCGACGTATTGAAGAGATATTATTCAGGTGTTGAGATTGTGTGAAGTTGATGATTATTGGAGTTTTGGTGGACAGGAGGTAAGGTAAATGATATTTATGATAAGGTTTATATGTATCGACGTAAGAGGTATTATTTAAGTATTAAGATTATGTGATGATAATGATTATTGGAGTTTTGATGGATAAGAGGTGAAGTAAGTGAGGAGCATTTTTTTTTTGTTTGTTTGTTTGTTGGTATATATGGAACAAGGAGGATGAAGATAGCAGACTAGAACTCTCACGTGGAAGGAAGATTGTCTACACACACACTTTGTTAAATCAATAAGCAGTATATACATTTTTTTGCGAGAGAGAAACTAATTGCATATCTTGGCACACTGACAGTTGTTCAGCAACCGTACATTTTGATTTGGCTTGGCAAACATTGGTCTTGACATGATGACTACGACGTTGACTAACTATTATTGACTGTTATACATTGCTGCCACTACTACTTGATACACAAGTTGAACATAAAATTTTGGACAGAATTGCATTTACACAGTTAACACTATTCAATTACACAGTAGTACTTAATGAGGATGAAAGATGAGTGAGTGTGTTTTGTGTGTTTTCCTTTCCTAATCCCAAATAATTGGTACCGACCTATCTCCTAAATATTATTTTACTTGTTTGTTCTGGCTTGCACTGACACCCATAATTATTATAGGTTTACTGGTATTTGTGTGTTTGTAATAGTTAATGTGACAATTATCTGATATCAATTGTGTGTTTATTATATTTTGTATGTTGAGTGTAAGGGCATTGATAATAATTTTGTAAAAGCAATTGTGTGTGCATTCAAACTGTTGTTCGTGCTTGCACCTATCATCATTCATGGGTGCCACTTGGAAATGTTTAATTTCTGCTAATGAACTCTGATGAACTGTCTGATTAGTGATAGTGAATATTATGGACTGTTACCTGCACTTGTTCAACATGATGGGTGCCACTTGGAAATGTTTTATTTGTGCTAATGAACTCTGATGAACTGTCTAATTAGTGATAGGGAATATTATGGACTGTTACCTTCACTTGTTCAACATTACTGGGTGCCACTGATGTACTGCTTCTACTGAAATGATGTCACTTGTTGGTGTCTGCACCAGTTCAACATTGCTGGGTGCCACTGATGGACTGCTTCTACTGAAATAATGTCACTTGTTGGTGTCTGCACCTGCTCAACAATGCTGGATGCCACTGACGGACTGCTTCTACTGAAATGTCACTTGTTGGTGTCTGCACCTCTTCAACATTGCTGGGTGCCACTGATGGAACTGCTTCTACTGAAATGTCACTTGTTAGTCTCTTCACCTGTTCAACATTGCTGGGTGCCACTCATGGAACTGCTTCTACTGAAATGTCACTTGTTGGTCTCTGCACCTGTTCAACATTGCTGGGTGCCACTCATGGAACTGCTTCTACTGAACTGTCACTTGTTGGTGTCTGCACCTGTTCAACATTGCTGGGTGCCACTGATGGAACTGCTTCTGCTGAAATGTCACTTGTTGGTCTCTGCACCTGTTCAACATTGCTGGGTGCCACTGATGGACTGCTTCTACTGAAATGATGTCACTTGTTGGTGTCTGCACCTGTTCAACAATGCTGGGTGCCACTGATGGACTGCTTCTACTGAAATGATGTCACTTGTTGGTGTCTGCTCCTGTTCCACAATGCTGGGTGCCACTGATGGACTGCTTCTACTGAAATGATGTCACTTGTTGGTGTCTGCACCTGTTCCACAATGCTGGGTGCCACTGATGGACTGCTTCTACTGAAATGATGTCACTTGTTGGTGTCTGCACCTGTTCAACAATGCTGGGTGCCACTGATGGATTGCTTCTACTGAAATAATGTCACTTGTTGGTGTCTGCACCTGCTCAACATTACTGGGTGCCACTGATGGACTGCTTCTACTGAAATGATGTCACTTGTTGGTGTCTGCACCTGCTCAACATTACTGGGTGCCACTGATGAACTGCTTCTGCTGAGATGATGTCACTTGTTGGTGTGTGCACCTGTTCAACATTACTGGGTGCCACTAATGGACTGCTTCTACTGAGATAATGTCACTTGTTGGTGTCTGCGCCTGCTCGCCATTTTTGAGTGCAGGAACTGTCAACTACTCTGAGCAGCTCTACTTGTTTATTGGACTATTGAAAGGATTTTATGTGAATATTTGTATAAACTGATTTTTTGTGTGTTTACTGTTTATGAGATGTTATGAGACTCTTACCTGCACCTATTCGTCATGGCTGACGCTATTGATTGAATTGTTTAACTATTGATACTTGTGTAAACTATTATGTAAAATCATATGTATGCAAGCATTTGTATTCCTTACTGTATTTTATATATTAGGTTATTGAAGGGTCAGTGCAAATCCAAAATTTATTTAGTTATGTGATATTTACTTCTTAATATTACTTTTTAATTTTTGTCTGTATTTTTTGGACGAATTTGGTGGTATTTTCACCACCAATGCTGGCAAAAATACCATCAAATTCTAGCCCGTGGAGGAGGGGCATATGAAAGGTGGCTACACTGAGTCACAGCGCCAGAGATTGCGCCAAAGAGTATTATTCAGCCGCTTCCACTGGCAGTGCTTGTCGAGAAGTCATCGTGGAGAGTGCTTATTGAGAAGTGGGCAGTAGGAGTTCTGATGTAGCCGTGACTAGTTGTGAGCATGTTGTATGCAGTTGTTCTGATGGGCTAGACAGCCGATGCTATTCGATTGCGGATGTTGTAATGATCAGTGTGTATGTTTCGTCAATATATGTGAAGGTAGAGAAAATTTTTTTTATTTCAAATGTCCTAACTAACAATGTCTCTTGGTCACAGGTTCAGTCAACAAAGCATCTGGCTTGTGTTCATGTATTAGAGTGTAATTCTGATTTTTATGTGCAATTATAGTATTACTTCAGTGTAAATGGTGCTTAAAATACCTTGTCTTATTGAGGAAGAACCGTGCCAGATGTGTACGTTGAATCACACTTCCACACACAGAACAGTTACACTTGTGTTTTGTTGTTTCGTAGGTTTTATAGTTGCTGGGGACTTAATTAATTAATTGTGTTAACGGAAGTTTTCTTTCATTCTTTGTTGTTAGTCTATGCAGTCAGATTGCGTACTAATACCAGTCAGGGCCAACCGATTACGAGACTGAGTAACCGGACAGTCATCTACAAAACTTGAAATTATTTGCATTCTATATAATTAAGCCCCCATGCAACGGAAACTTTTTGATGGCCCCTTAGATTCTGATTTTAATGCCGTATATACATTTAAATTATCGATATATCGGCAGCACTATAGGCTACCGCCTATACTTATACCAATTCTTATATTATGAAACGGAGCTGTGTTTTGTTGACAAAGAATTTTAATTCACTTGGGAACGGAGTGAAGTGATTTTATTGCCTAATAAACACATATTTAATTGCACAATTGGGTATTTCCTATATATGTTATACTTTTTTAAGAAAAGCTTTTCTTGCTTAATTGTATAGACCATATACTATTTGTATGAAGGCATCCGAAAAGCAAATTATGTACACTGGATTAATAAATAAATAAGTGTGTTTACAGAAACAAAACGAAAATCATGAGTCTATTTAAAATCCTCTTTAGCAAATTGAATCTCCCCTTTGCCAAAATCCTGGCGACGTCTTTCACTTTTGTCCCGTAAAACTGAGTGCACGTGAAATGAACACATCTGTGTTTATTGAACAGGAGTTCAGCAAAAATTTCGCGTTTAGCTTTGCTTAGTATTTCCACAAAGATCAAATTCAAATCAATCAAGGTTCTCAGAAGGTGGACACTGGCATGGCGTTTATCAGTGGTTATATTCCTCACCGATTATTTTATATGTGAAACAAGATGTTTAACAACACCTGAAAGACGATTAGACTGCCTCAGTGAATGAACCTTCAGACAGCATTCCTGCGTACACCTCAAATTTGTGCGGATAGATAGTTCTATGATCTACGATGACTACCTTTTATTTGTTTGGATTATTAAGAAAAATACTGTTTGATATCTTTTATTTCATTACTGAACACAGCGTTCGTACTTACAATTTTAATGAAAAGCTTTGTAGATCGCAATACATTTAATGTTTAATACTAGTTTCTGATTTCAATCCATAATACCATCCTCCAATCAGATTTCATACGGCGTGAGGCACCACCACACGAAGCCGCTGTCTATTACCTGTCACCAATTTCACCGGCAACCAAGATTAAAAATAACGTATCTCATGCGAACTGGACTGCTTAAGTAAGCAACTTCCCCGAAATGGAGTGAGTTACACATGGATCGTCAGATATTTTGTAAGGGTATAAGGATTCATGTAATTTTTTTCCCATAAGGGCCCGAAATTCACACCTCACAAAGATTTTTTTCAGACATCATCTCATAATCACAATCTTAGTATGTAAATACCGAGTGATAGTACAGCTTAACGTGACTATTGCATTACATAACCTATCCGAATTGTATTTTCTTGTAATTTTCAATGTGTTATTTTTATAATGTGCGATGTATTGTACCATAATAATACCAACGACGAGAAACAGCTCTGGTTGTATGCCAGTATTATGGGTGCATACGTTTCAAAAAAATGTTCGAATGTATGTGAAATCTTATGGGATTTAACTGGTAAGGTCATCAGTCCCTAAGCTTACACAATACTTAACCTAAATTATCCTAAGGACAAACACACATACCCATGCCCGAGGGAGGACTCGAACCTCCGCCGGGATCAGCCGCACAGTCCATGACTGTAGCACCTCAGAACGCTAGGCTAATCCCGCGCGGCCATACTTTTCACATCTGAACACTTGGGTCACTTTACCTCGTACCAAATGTGTGATGTGTTTTCTAGCAGGATTGTTTTGGCTAAACGGCTGCTTGTTTAATTTGGTTTTATTGCCCATATCAGCAAACGAGAGCTGTTAATCATAGTGGACGCTTCAATACCACAAGTGGCACTGAGAAGTTGTCGTTGTCATCATCGTCTCATCCATCCACAATCTCAGTTTACTTAACACCACGCCATCTTCGCCAATAATGGACCTGTTTTCTTTTTTATACAATTTCAAATTACTACATACCAGAAAATAATACCAGTACGAAATATTTCACAGCACAGCAAAATCGGAAAAATAATTTCGCGACTGGCAGGCTATGTTAACAATGCCCCCAAAAATGTTTATATCTAACTAAGATCATTGACATTGATGTTTCAAGTGCTGAGTGAGAATAATTTTAGTTTACACGCTACATTAGCAGGGAAATGCACGTATGCATGCAACGGGTTCAGGCCTAATCGATACGGTCTCTAGTTGCCCACCCATATATTGTCAGGAATTAAATTACGAAAAAAAAATATCTTTACAACTCGTGCCAAAGAACTTGAGAAATTTCGTTTCCCCATTGAGCTCGTACCCGGTACGATCCCCCTCCCCCGCAAACCTCTAGCTACGCACCTGCTCTATATGATGTGGTGTACTACCGAATTCGGTTCGTCGTTCTAGCGGTAGGAAGAAACGTACGAAAATCCAAAATTACATTTCCACATAAAAATCGAATCTATAAAATACACACTTAGCAATGACGACACACTCAGTCCTCAACTTTGTGATACGCTACCAGTTGTTACAACAGCTCTACAGATAACTCTGATGCGTTTTTTTAAGACCCTGGATGAGGTTTCAAACTCTATGAAACAGACTGGCAATTGTTGTGTGACTGTTCAGAAAGCACGTGGAGTTCTGTATGAACTACATAATCCTTTGGGTAGGTTTATTCCTGAAGACCTACCTTAACACTTCATTCACAGACTATTTTGATCTTGACATAATCCGCCTGACAGCTGGATTCCAGGTATTTGCTATTCCTGTGTACTATCATACTATTGTTGTCGATATAGTTTCCCCATATGCTGGCGCCCAAATTACGCCATTCGGTCTGCTTTAATTGTTTTGACGGTACGTTTCTTCTTGCTGACCTGATTCCTACATCTGCAAATACCCTTAGCAATATTGACAGGAACTTACTAACTACTGTGAACATCTTCGGTCACAAAATTTTCTGTCGCCTCGTCACCAAGAACTGTTTACTGTTCTCCCAAGAAGCATTTTCATTACTCAAAGTCCAATGAAAGCTGAGAAACTGTATTTTGTGATACATTAATGTTCACTGTGGTTTTTCTAATACGCACTAAGAAAGGAACAATTTTAACTTTGCTCGCTATATTTTACTACAGTTTTCTGTTGAAACACTAAATTAAATAGTATTTCG
Source organism: Schistocerca nitens (assembly GCF_023898315.1). Classification (NCBI taxonomy): domain Eukaryota; kingdom Metazoa; phylum Arthropoda; class Insecta; order Orthoptera; family Acrididae; genus Schistocerca; species Schistocerca nitens. The sequence goes on along the minus strand of NC_064621.1, from coordinate 295,840,079 downwards.
ATCGAGGTACTTTTTGTAGTTACAATGCGATTATTTTGCACTCCTATATTCATGTTCCACTAAATGTTATTACTTTACGATCATTGGCAAATATTTTTCGGTATTTTCTTAGCATATTTGATTTTGGGAATCGTCAGGTTTCATTTTACTGTTAGTACTGAAAGGTGGACATCGAAGTGGAATGGACAATTATTTGTGGATAGTTTCAGAACGAATGAAAGTTTCATGCTACGACAACGAAGCAGTCGCGTGTGAAATTTGTGGAATAGTCGACTTAACGGTAGTGACAGTAGTATCTCTGAACTTGTGTATCTTTGGATCAGTTGTAGAGCGGAGAGTAGTCGAGAGAAGGACATCGAGTAAGCTGGCAGAACTTATAGCGTAACGCATATTGGGGGAGGATTTACTGAAGAAAATTGTTAGGATTTATTACTGTGCTGGAAGGACTTACAGATGCAGCATTTATGGAACGGAGAGAATGGATTTTCATTATGGATATCTTTTTAAGGAAATAATTTTTGCTGGCGCCTTCTGATAATGTTAATGTTCCTTGCAACAGAACAGTCCAGCCCTCAACCTCAGCTTAGGTAATTTCAGTTTGATTCGTTTCAGTTTGTATAATCGTAAAAGCATGCCTTGTAAGACTTTTGTAAAGAAAGTATAGTTTTGTTTTCTGTGAGTTTTATCTTGTGAAATGAGAGTTTAAAATACAGCATTGTCATTATAATGGACGGATAAGTATTTTCATTTCAAATAAAGTTTTTTTTAGTGTGATAAATGATCCGAATCTTTCTCTCAATAGTTTTGTTTCAGTAGAGCATATTCTAGCTGGCGCTGTTTCTGCATACTGTGCTGCTGCTGCGAGTATGCTGTAATTTGTCAGGTGAGATTCTTTTCATATTTTGCTGCTTCTTTCATTTGTCATTTCACGTTTCCATTCTACCAAATGTCAAACATTTTCTTAGTGATCAAGATTTGGAATGGGTCAGTGAACAGTGTGTGCTTCATAGTGTCGTTACGTAATTTCAGTGTTCAGTTTTTTGGACAGTGCAAGTTTAATTTTGGGAATGATTTTTGAGTAACAGTTTTGATTTAATTTCCTGCACAGTGAATGACAGTTTTGTCTTTATGTAAGTGTATACACTGAGATACGCTGTTCACAATAGTAATTTCAGTTCAGCCATTCAACAACAGAGAACAGTGCATTCAGTTTTGAGTAGAAAGCAGGCCAACATTTTATGCTTGGACGTGCACGACTCTTCACAGAACGGTAAGGTTTGGAGGCTTATATGCTCTGTAAAGTAGGGTAGACGGTGCTCTGTGGCATCTCTGACGAAAGAGCACAATGCTGGTATACGCACAGCGTTTCCAAGCACACCGTTCATAGTACATTTTTGGACATGGAGCTCTACAGCACACCACCGCTACGTGTTCAGAAGTTGACCCAACGACGTCGCCAATTACAACTGCAGTGGGGACGCGACCACCGGGATTCGACCGTCGATCGAAGGAAACGTGTCGGCTTTTCGGCGGATCACAGTTTTGCTACAATAGGTCGATGGTCGTCTCCACAAACGCTGTCATCAAGTTGAATTGCAGCTCGTAACGTACAGCGCTCCACGGACGCTGCCTGATGGGAGCAATATTATGCTGTGGGAGACATTCTCCTGTGCTTGCATGGAACCTGTCGTAGTAATCGAAGACACCCTGATAGCTGCGAACCACTTGCATCCGTTCATGCCTAATGTCTTTCCCGACGGCCATGTTACCTTTCACCAGTATAACTGTCCGTGTCTCGGAGGCAGAATAGTGCTACAGCGGTTTGAGGAGCTTTATAGTGAATTCACGTTGATGTCTCGGTGATCAAATTTGCCTGATGTAAATTATATGGAACCTGTATGGGTCTCTATCGGGCGCCATCACATCGTGCGCGAATCAGCTGCCCACTATTTATGCAAGTTACGTGACTGTGCATAGACATCTAATTCCACATTTCTCCACAAACCTACCAACAAACTGTCGGATTCCTGATACGCAGAATCAGTGAAGTATTTCGTCCCGGAGACAGACAAACGAACTGTGAAGCAGTTGGTCATTAAATTTTGGCTCTTCAGAGTATAACAACACATCGGTAATTTTCTCTTTTTTCATTGTTTTAGTAAAACTATTTTCTACAGGAAATATAATAGTTTGACTATAAAGTATGTTATTTGTGGTGTAGAAAAGATGTAATTAATGCGTGAAGTGGATTAATCAGTCTGGTATCTAAGCTGTCCTTCTGAAATAATATCAATTTTTTGTCTGACATACTTCTCTTGCCCTTCCCTTCTTTACATTTTCCATTGCTAGCCTTTTACGGTTGAGATCTTAGATGTTATTGTTAAGTAGATATGAACATTAATAAATGCAAAATTTATTTTCCACATTGTTTAATATTTTATTATTTCGTGCTAATAACCTCCTTTCTACATGTTGTTAACAGGTTCTGATACGAAATTCGGGTGAGTCTCATTAATTCAACGCTAATAACTGGCTTGCACGAAGCTTTCTTAGCCGCTATTACGGCTGTCTAACTGAGATCGTTACGAATTGTAATAACCAATCAGGACGCTTGCTATTTATGATCTGCTAGTGAGAAAAATATTAACACACTTCAGATATTCGAAGCAGAGACGGTCACGAAAATAATAAATACATTTTGCCCAAAAACCTCACGACAAAAAATTTCAGATTTCAACCAGCTTTCTGCACCTAGTATTAAGTGAGCTTCACTGCTTTTCAGAAGCGCTTCAAACTCTGACACTTTGTTGGGATTGCTTCAGCAGTTAACCACGAGGATTTTTTTTTGGGGGGGGGGGGAGGGTAGTATTTTGGATCCCACACCTATACTTCTGTATATCCTAAAGTTACCGTTATGTGGACTAGATGGGAAGTCGCCCAGTCTAAAAACCCTTGTGTGCAAACCGCACGCAGTCAGATGTCTGGGTAGCGGTGTCTAATGTGTAGTGCACACCTGACCCGTTTAGAGAGATCCTTCAGTTGTCAGCCCTATGGGACAAATCCAAGAAGTCGCAACCTAGCTGATCTCAGAACCTGTCTTCTAAGTCTCTGGTTAAGTCTTTCGACTAAGAACTAGGGGGACCACGATTTGCCCTGGGAACAATGGTGCTAATTAGGAGCTGTATTGGAACTCCTTGCACAAGGCTGGCCTTCTCAGACTCCTGTGCCAGTCATTGGAAGGACCCAAGTATGACCGCTGAGCCCTGACAACAGGCATCGTTGGATACAACGTGCGCCACAGTCTGCAGTTGACTGCGGCCTGTTCCTTCAGTGGCTGGCGGATAGCTTCAGCATTCTGAAAGAGGCCCTCAGGCTTACACACTGAGTACACATGGTGTTTCTTCCCGTCTCTTGCTGCGATTTTTCTAAGGGAAACCATTATTCGCCATAGTCAGTACTGACGAAAATTAATAGATCCCTACTCTTTTGCGTTTGTCCTCTTGATACGGCCTGTTTCGCAACAAGCGAAGTGAGTCTCATTGCTTCAGTTTCAGTTTAAAAGTTATTGAAAGACAGCACCTCGAACTTGTTCGTTAGGGGTATAGCTGTAACACCTTGAATCCTCTCTGGTCCCTGTCAACCCTGTCTAGGATGCCTGTAATTACCATTAACATGTAAACTGCAGTCAACTGGACAAGTAATGACAGATCGCGTAATTCCTGCAGAGGACACATGATCCACAGGAAATAGTAGTGATTTAGGTACTTCTGGTACCTCAGGTACAGGCATATGACTCTCGGGAGGTCTTCCAAGACACAAGTTCGTAGCAGTTTCCAATATTTTGACAGCAGTCAGAATGATTTACAGCTGCTTCCGAACCTCAGCTAACTCATTTCACGTTCGAAAACGGAATTCACAGAGGGGCTGCATTGTGGCTGGTGGGATGTCTTACAGTACAGTGAAGAAATAAATTTAAACAAAATCTTCTGACTATCTTCCAGTCTTTTGAGCTAAAAAACTATTAATTCCCTATGAAAATAGGAGCAAATACACAAAACGAGATTTCTATTGAGTAAACAGAAAAAATTGTCTTAAAACTATTAGTTTTCTGAAACTCTTTATGGTTGATTTTATAAGTTGAACATTACAGTTGCTAAAAAATTCGAAAATTGAGTTAAATTAGGGTAAATGTAGATGATATACACTCATCTTGAAAGAGAAAACTAGATGTGACCAATACGTTAGTTAGAATATGTGCACAAGAGAACGATAACTTCCGAAATTCTCAAAATTCTATTGCCGTTGTGGTACACCGAGATTCGGGATGATCTGTTGTTAGGCGGTAACTGTCAATCACAAATGCTTATTTGCTAATGACTTAGTTCTTCTCACTACTAGAAACTTTAGAAAGTTTTTAAAACTATCGTTCTAAGCGTCCGAAAACCTCCTTCTCACGTAATTATACAGTACAATGAAATTAGAGAACAATTTTTTCAGCGAAGGTAGGCCTACTGTCCGCAGAAAGTTTAAAAGAATAACAAAATGTTTAAGCCCGCAATTGACGATAGCAGTATGAGTTTACTGTGGACCATAAAATGTTCGAAGTTTTACAATATTTCACAAAACAAACGAGAATTGACACAATCAACGAAAGTTATGCAACTACGGTGCGAAAAGTAAAATATGCGAATCTAGGAACACAAATCCAGCACACGCGGTCTCACACAAAGGAAGTCGGCGATTACATGTAAATAAAAGTGCGAAATCGCACATATTTTTTACTTTGTGATTCTGCGACAACGCCTACACTGTTCGAGAATCACTGATTTTATGTTTATTAATACAATATTCAGTATCATCTGTGATCTACAGACATTTTCAAATGAATCTTACAGCATAAGAAGGATCGTAATAAAAAGGGGTCATGGGTTGTGATACTACATACCTCATCCTGACGTGATACGAGGAGTTTTATGAGAATACACCACGTAATTATACACACAGGGTTAGTCACTAACTATTGCCAAAAAGAATAACTCTGAAAGTATGATAAGAGCTGAAACGTTTGTGGGGCAAAAGGTGCATGGGACAACGGGGGCCATAATATGACGTTGGTTTTTTGTTGCTAGGTGTTGTCGCTTCAGAGATATGAAGGTTAGCTTTGTTTTTTTAAATGGGATGTTATAGTTTGGTATTCATTTTCTGACAGCCGCTATCGAGACGAATCCAAAGATGTGTAACAGAAAGGTCATTGAAGGTCAACGAAGGTCACAAAGGTAGCTTCAACGTCCATTTACAGGTGTTAAAAGTGATGACCATTGGTATCAATGCAGTGCTGCCATCTTCTCATCATGGATTGAGTGATATTCCTTATGACTTCGGCACTTATCGAAGAACATACTCTGACCATTCCTTCTCGCATATCTTCAGGTGTAGTTGGAACGTCTTTATGTACAATACCTTTTACGAATCCCGACTGGAAAAAAAAAGCAGAGGCGACAAGTCTACCGAACGAGCCGGCCACGACACATCTACGCATCCAATCCAACGGTTTGGGAATTGTCTCAGCAACTCATTTCTAGCCATCAGCGAAAAATGCGCCGGACGCACGTCGTGTTGATACCACATTCTGTTCCTTGTTCCTAAAGGTATTTCTTCCAATAACAGACCTGATGATTCTTGCAGGAATGTTGTGTACTTCCTTCCATTAAGATTTCCTTCTATGAAACAGGGGCCTGTAATTCGGTCTTCCAGAATCCCACACCATACATTCACCGACCACGGTTTTTGGTGTGCAACTTGCCGCAGCCAACATGGATTTTCAGTTGCCCAATAATGCAGGATATGCAAATTAACATTTCCATGGTTCGTGAATGTAGCATCGTCAGTAAATAAAATCAAATTAATAAATGTGTCATCCCTCTGAATCTGAAGTTGGGCCCAACGGCAGGATTCAAAGCGACGCATACAATCCGTTTCAGTTAATTCTTGGTGGAGACTGATATGGTAAGGATGATATTTATGGTAATGCAGAAACACGAACAACACTACTCGGGCTTATACCAGATTCCCTAGCGATTTGACGCGAACTAACGCACGGATCTTGAACCACTGTGGCAAGAGACCCAATTTCCGTTTCCTCGTTAGAAGGTTTCCTTTGTCGGATATGTTTCCGTTGCGTTAAAGGTCCAGTTGTTCTCAATTTGTGATGCACATATTTAAATGTACGACTTGTAGAGTGAGTACGTTGAGGATAACTTTCAGCGTATGAGTCTCTAGCTGTCACTGAATTTCGTTGGCATTCTCCGTAAATGAGAAGCACGTCAACGTGTTCTTCGAAGGAATACGTCATTCACATTCGCTTGATTTGACGAAACTAGTGTTGTACTGCGAAACGTTCGAATGGGTGTTTACATGTCAAGGCCACGTTAGATGGATACACCGTATTCGGCCAATATTTACTATTTGCACAATACACGAAAGAGAATTGTCAGAGCATGTGCTTCGATAAGTGCCAAATTGAGAAGAAATTACACTCGATTCGTGATAAGAAGATTGCAGCATTGCACTGATACCAATGGTTATCACTTCGAACACCTTCTGTAAATGGACGTTCATGCCACCTTTTTGACTTGTTGATCTTCAAAGACCTTACTCTTACACATCGTTCGATTTGTCTCGATAGCCGCTATCAGAAAATAAGTACCAAATTATAGGATCCCATAACAAAAAGTTGGCCTTCATATCTCTGACGCGACCCCACCTAGCAACGAAAAACCATCGTCATATTGTGGCCTCCGTTGTCCCATGTAACATTTGTCCCATAAACTTTTCAGCTACTGTCATACATTCTTAGTTATTCTAGGTGGCAATAGTTAGTGACTCACGCTGTATATATTTTTTCCTTTAGAGCATTTCGAAACGAATGGGAATGAGCTATGAATGGACTTCTTTGGATATTATAAATAAGACACTGAAGTGGAAAAGAAATGAAGTTAATTGAAATAAAAGTATGTATGGAAATATAAATCAACTGAATTTTTTTCTTTCCAGTTTACTTGCATGTAACTGTGTCGGTGCAGAGTTCCGAGAGAAGCGTTTTCCGAGCAAGTGAAGTGTGCTGTATTGAGCAGTATCATGTAACAAACGCAAAGGAAATGACGGTTGTTAGCGTCAACTGGGAGCAGCACCCGAGGCAGCGAAAACTGCGATTTGCAACCGGAAATTTCAAACTCTTCACAGACCACCGACCTCCTACCTACTGACAACGTGACAAAAACGAATTATATGCGAAAAACTGAAAGACTACTGAAATTTAAAAGTGGATTTATTCTTGTTTCGTCTTCCACCCCTGATAGACATGTGGAAAAGGAATAATACTTCGGGCCGCAAAAATAAGTTGTAAATGTTACAATACTGAAAATTCTGGATGTCAGTATGACAGAAGTTAAATCTGAAACAAATACATTATGTGCCTTAGGCTATGGTTTTTACTTAAATGACAATAATATGAAAGTATTTCTTTCTAATTGTTAATGAAAATATAATGATACATGAATATTTGTTTTAATTGCGTCGTGCAAGCAAACAGCATTTTGGTTTTGTTTTCGTTTTTTATCGTCTGAAAACACTGATATGCCCCTAAAACCAAGGCAGCTGAAATCTTATAGTGCATTGTTAAGTATTAATTACTAGCAGTACAAAAGAATTTACATATCGATTTCAGCTCAGCCGGCCATTGTGCCCGAGCGGTTCTAGGCGGTTCAGTCCGGAACCACGCGGCTGCTACGGTCGCAGGTTCGAATCCTGCCTCGGGCATGGATGCGTGTGATGTCCTTAGGTTAGTTAGGTTTACGTAGTTCTAAGCCTAGGGGACTAATGACCTCAGATGTTAAGTCCTATAGTGCTCAGAGCCCTTCTGATTTCAGCTCATTTTCACGCAGCACCGTTTTGACTGTGAAGAATATTTAAGAAGTTCGATCAACTTGTACCTTTGTACTTCAACTTAGGATACAAAGCTGAAGTGAAGATAATAATTTTATTGGAAAGACTTTTATGCTAAGATCATGTATTTACCATTGATGGGTTTGTAGTGCTGTAACAATGATTTTCAGCTTAATTATTACAGTACTGGCAACTTGGAAGTCACAACTCTTTACAAAACACTCTCAGGATAAGTTGGTTTTCATTTTTATCACTAGTACAGCCGTAAATGTAGACATCACACGTGGCGGTAAGGACTGCGTTTATGTGGCTAGCAGCGAGCGTCATCAGTTTTCATTAACACTGTCTCTTTATCTACGATAGTCACGCCAAATAGAGAACAGCAAATACTTTAAATATGGCTGTACCAAGGCTATGGCGGGACAAACACCCGCCAAGGACACGAGCACAGAGGAGGGGCAAAAAAGAAAATTTAAAAAAAAGCACGATAAACTTTTCCCTGGACAACAGACTGCAAACTGTGAGATGGATTATAGCCAACAGTGCTCTTGGTTCACACAGCTACCGTTAGGTCAGTTAGCTCACGTTCAATAATGTTTTTCCTGCTACTGCGCTACGTGTTGTAGGATATGATGGGGTGGCTAGCGGGTGCTTAAGCAAATACACTGCTTGACCGAAGGCTTCCGATGTTTCTTATTTCTGCCAACTGAGGACCGCAGTGAGACTGTTTAATCTAGAGAGCTTCTAAGTACTTGATTGAATAACAAGTGAACCGGGAAACAGATCTCACGTAAGACAACCCGTTTCATCTCACTTTAATTTAGTGTTTGGAATGCCCTAAATGAAAGCTTTGTGTCTTGTTATAAAAATACACAGCAGATTTTGGTGCCAAGTATAGCAGAAATATGGAAACGACTGAGCTACTTAACGAAATAGAAGAGATGATGACGAACACCGAAATAGTTTTCCTTTTAGATATTGCATATTGGATGTTCTGAAGTCCCTTTCCTTGTTCTTCTTCAAGGAATGGGTTACGAGATGCTTATACAAACATCGAAATAACTTTGAGGATAGTTATTACAATTCCAGCAACTGCAGCATCTTGTCATCTTTCAAAGATTTAACCTGACGAAAACTATTAAAGTTCGCCCATGGGTCTAACAGACTTTCAGATTCTATTATCTTGTCAATAACTATGTGACACAGATGCTAAATTTGACTTTAGGGACATAATAAATGTGTTTGCTTCGCACAGAGGCAGTAGAAGGTAAAATGGTCTTTAAAAATCACCTCTTGCAAAAGAAATGGTATCAGCACTTAGTTATAATCTCTCTTCTTTTGTTTCTAGTTAATAATTTATTTAGACGGATGTGTTTTATGGCACACTTGATAGTAAACTACAGTAACTGCCACTTTCAGTTTTTTACAGAGTCTACACAATTTGTAATTTAATTATTACAATGATCCAGCTCATTTCGTGTGATTAATATTTTTCACCTACATAGTTCATTTAAGTAATGTTCTTCAATAACGCGTAATTTTTTCTAAGCATGCCTTACAATTTCTGGAGAGAAAAAAATGGTTCAAATGGCTCTGAGCACTATGGGACTTAACATCTGAGGTCATCAGTCCCCTAGAACTTAGAACTACTTAAACCTAACTAACCTAAGGACATCACACACATCCATGCCCGAGGCAGGATTCGAACCTGCGACCGTAGCAGTCGCGCAGCTCCGGACTGAGCGCCTAGAACCGCGAGACCACCGCGGCCGGCTTCTGGAGAGAAGAAACGCGAGAAAAGTGTGGCTTACACTAGGGAACAATATGGGATTGAAGGAAAGACATTACAAAATCCGCCTGGATATACAATGGACCCTAGGAAAAGAGAAAAGGGACTACTACTAGAATGTGATAAAAGAAGCAGAAGATGATTTCAAGCACCACAGAGCAAGCCAGAGGTATCAGAATATTAAAAGATCCTTGGGTAAATTTACTAAAAGAGAACAGTTTATAAAGGATCCGCATGGGAAAATACTGACCAACAAGAGAGACATACAAAAAATATGGAATACATACTTTTCACAACTAGTCCACTGCAATGATCCACAGTCTTACTTTAAATTTGAAGAACCCGATACAGTCGCTGTACAAGTTACCACCCCATCAGTAAATGAAATACAACAAGCCATAAAAGAATTAAAGAATAACAAGACTTTTGGTGAATACCAGATATACGCTGAATTATTAAAGAATGGAGGACCACAACTGGAAGTAGAACGAAAATCTTTAATAAAAACAATTTGGAAGATAGAAACCATACCTGCAGAATGGAAACCCGTAATTGTTGTTGTATTTAAGAATGATGATCGCCTTGCGTGCGACAACTATAGAGGAATTGCTTTACTGAGTTTACTGAGTGTTTCTTAATAAAATCCTATCGACGTGCCCGTTAAATAGACTGACCCCAATTACTGAAGAATTAAGTGGTCACTACCGTAGCGGTTTTCACAGAAATAGATCCACGTTAGATTATCTTTTCAATCTGAGACAGATAAGTGAAAAGGCGTGGGAATTCAGTGTAGATGTACACATATTATTTGCAGATTTCAAAAATGCCTACGATAGCATGCAACGACAGACACTTCTAAATATAATGAGGGAATTTGAAATACCATCAAAGCTAATCCGATTAATTAAAATCTGCACAGATGAAACATATGTCGTATCAAGACACCTATAGGAGAAACAGGTGTTCACTGAACTGAGACAAGGAGACGCAATTTCCGCTATTTTATTGAACCTCGTCTTAGAGAAGATTGATCGAGAATTTAGTAAAACTAATCCATAAGGGATTCCAATGCAGGAGATGAACATTACTAGACTTGGCTACGCAGATGACGTAGCATTAATAAAAAGTTCCAAAAGAGAATTAAACAAAATGATGCAAAATTATTACAAAATTGCTGAGAAAGTAGGATTACATGTTAATGAAGAAAAGACAGAATATCTGGTCATAATTACGAAAAACCGAAGTGATGCACCTTTGGCTGTAAATGGATTCACTTTCAAAACAGTTGATCGCTTCAAGTACATAGTGTCTGTTTCGTAACAATAATGGAATGGGCATAGAAGTAGATGCTCGTCTAGCAACAGAGAACAAAACACTCTTTAGTTTTATCAACGTCTTACAGAAAAGATCACTTAGTACTAACTTCAAAATCCGCTTTTACCAGTCGACCATTAAATGAGTAACATTGGGATGTAAAGCATTAATATTTAGAAGAAAGATGAAGAAAAACTGAAAATATTTGAAAGAAAAATTCTAAGAAAAGATCTTAGTCCAGCATATGTTAATGATAACATGGAATGTAGGATAAGGGAAAATGAACAATTAAGAGAGCTGTACAAAATGGCTCTGAGCACTATGGGACTTAACATCTGAGGTCATCAGTCCCCTAGAACTTAGAACTACTTAAACCTAACTAACCTAAGGACATCACACACATCCATGCCCGAGGCAGGATTCGAACCTGCGACCATAGCGGTCACGCGGTTCCAGACTGAAGCGCCTAGAACCGCACGGCCACACCGGCCGGCCAGAGCTGTACAAACATCGTAACGTCGTAGATGTGCTAAACGAGAGAAAGCCATATAGCAGGAATGGCATAAAACAGACTACCTAAAATAGCATTCGGGAAGGACAACAGATGGAACGAGAGGAAGAAGAAAACCCAGAAATAGGTGGAGAGATAACATACGAGACGACACAACTAGGATGAACACGAACACGGAATGGACAAGCAGTGCCCTCAAAAGAAGGAAATGGAAGAGACTCGTAAATATAATATACCTTATTTAACCTAGTCTTAGAGAAAAACGATAGACAATTTAGTAAAACTAATCCACAATTGATCCACATGCAGGAGATGAACATTACTACACTTCGCTTCGCAGATTATGTAGCAATAATAAGTAGTTCCAAAACAGAATTAATCAAAATGATGCAAAATTATAAAAATTTTTTGTAAACATGCCTATAATAAATTTCGGAAAGATAGTTTTTTGAGAGGGTCAAGGGGGTGGGAGGGGGGGGGGGGAGTGGTCACGCAACATTGGAAGCTCTGCCAACGGTTCACGTTGACTTCGGTGTGGCTCAATAAGGAAGCGATAACGTAATACAATAAAAAATTTATAAAAGGACACAAAAGAGAATTGTGAAGATATTAATTCCAGCTTGGGTCGTTTGCCACTCACTAATCTTCTGTATGTCCGTATATAAGTGTATTACAGGTCATATGTAGTCAGATGGTAACGTATGCGCCTGTATGTTTCGGGGCTTATTACATTGAACACTGTCCTAAATATGGCTATGAGTCACAGGTGCAGCTCGTAGTTGTGATATTGAAGGCAGTGATGGTCGTTAGCTACTATAAAAGAACGAAAAAGAATCAGTCCACTTTTATCCTATTTCTGACATTTAATTCAGAGACTCTACCCACCATTTTCTCTAGATGCAGCTAGAGCAAGCTGCGCTATTTCTGTCATGAAAGTGGCTATCCTAGGGTAGAGCGCAGCTGGGGCCACGCATGTTTCCCTCATTCGCGCCGCATAAATCACACGTACCGCTCCGCACCGCACCGCACCGCACCCCTAAACATTTCATCCGGCGGCGGGGCTCTTCATTTCGCTCGCAGCGACATTTGCTGCTAACCATGAATTATGCAACGCTAAGGATGAAAAACAAGCAGCCCACCGCATTGCCATTCCAGAAACGCCACATAATCTGAAACACATCTATCGTGCCCCACAATTTAAACGCGTGTTTATCACAATACGGCCAACATTATGGGTAAGGGCGGTGTAAACGGTAAACCGTAACTGTGAACGCTTCAGGGTGGATTCTGTCACGGTTATTGAATAGCTTCGCGTTTAAATCTGCAACAATAATTTTACTGAACGAATTCATGTTGTCGCGCAACTCAGTGCATTCTCTATACGCGATTGTCTGTACAGTAGTTCTGAAAATGTTATCTCATTGCCATTTCACCTAAACCCTCACCCCTTCACCCAGTCAAACTTCCGCTTGTAGAACCTTAAAGCTACCTAAGTCGAGTAAACAACCTTAGGGGTGTGGAACAAAATTTTACAGCCAGTTGTAACTTTAGCTTCCGTACTTCGCAGACTCAAAGGGAGGGAGATTGAGGTTTAACGTCCCGTCGACATCGACGTCATTAGAGACGGAGCACAATCACAGAATGTTTCAAGCCTGCAGAAAGAATTCGGCCACGCCTGTTCAAAAGAACCATCCTGACATTTGACTGAAGCGATTTACGGATATCACGAGTAACACAAATCCGGATGGCTCGACGCGGATTTGATCCGTCGACCTCCCGAATTGGAGTCCAGTGTGCGAATCCATGCGCCACTTCTTTCGTTTCATGTTTCATTTATTTATTTATTTACTTTGGGAGTGGGTGAGGGAAACATCTCTCTCGGTGCACACTCGACAGTCTTCTCTATTTGTCTCATGGATAACATATTTCTCGAAGCGTGTAATATCTGTGTGATGCAGCGCATGAGATCACGCACTTCTCCCGTCTTTTCTATAAAGAGTTGCTGCTCCGTTGTCTTTGAAAAGAAAAAGTTCCAGCCAGTTGAGGACATCGAATTAGAAGCCCTGCCTCCTGTGGGTTGTGTGTAGGTTACTTTCCGACACTGTGCAAGCAAAACTCCATTAGCCAGTGCGGTTGCCACAAACCGAAGGGCGGCTAGACAAATTCACTTTAGAAGCGACTTAATATATTTATTTTAATTTTCTATTTGATTCATCATTTTCATTTCATATTGCTTCTAATTACCTATTACTTTTCATATATACGTACTGTGAAATTGAAATGTATGAATCAGTATCTTGATCATTATTATTATTGTTATTGTGATCGACTGGCTCCTACTGGACTACATGAAAGCGAAGTACCCTTTCAGAGGTTCCTCCCACTCGATAGACAAGTGGTTCCTGTATTCTTCGCATTACCTGCTACATCAACTGTCCGGTCTTAAATTTTCTGCCTAAAAATTATTTTGTCTAATTCATCAAGTTGTGCTATTCTTTCTTCTTTCACGTCCTCTTTCACAACTTCGATACATTTCATTATTTCAATTTTCCCTTTACTGCGGTTTCCCACTGTCTATCTACTCATTTCATTCTGTTACTAAGGACTGATTTTGTCGCCCCAACCTATGAGTTTTATGCAATAGCTACATAAACCATGCACTAGGCTTCATACTCTCTCACCCGCTACACGCAAACTACTAGTTCTACAGAAAAATGAACAGGACTTTTTCTAGGCAATTTAATGAAGTTAAATTTTGTATTGGATTATGTTTTCACTAGAGGCCATAGTTTTGAAATTATTCTAAAAAATTTACAAAACGAGCTTCACACGGATTTTTCTTGAAAACCGTATCCTCCAGCGAAAACGTATTCATTACAGAATTTAACTGTATGAAATGTCCTACAAAAAGGTCATGTTCGTTTTTGCTGTAGGACTAATAGTTTGTGCGTAGCGATCGAGAGAACATGGATACATCGCGATTGGTGTTTGAAGACGTTGCGGGTTTCATAAGACGCATAGTTAGAGGTACGTGACTGTTCAACTGTGTGTGAATCCGTAAGGCACCAAACTGCGAGGTCTTCGCTCCCTATACTTACACAATACTTAAACTAACCTATCCTAAGAACAACACACACCCCCATGCCCGAGGGAAGACTCGAACCTCCGGCGGGAGGGGCCGCGCTATTCGTGACAAGGCGCCTCAGACCGCGCGGCCACACCACACGGCTGCGAGGGGGGAGGGGGGAGGGGGGGAGGGGGGGACGGTTACCCCGCACGTCCTCACATTTTGGCATAGGTTTTTCATATCTAAATACAGGTTACCACACTTCTCATTTCTTCATTTGCCGTTGGGTATGTTCTGTCTGCAGTATAATTCGAACCTGAAGTTTTCCTTCTCTCTTCTGCGTTTCTCCAATCTCTCTCTCTGATTAAAGTAAGTATTTCAACGCCATAAAGGCACTCTGGTCTGATAACTGTGTTTTAGTGTCTCTTTTTTGTGTCGTTAGCATTAAGAATTAAAGAAGCAGACTAGTGCGAGCAGGTTGCACTCAAATAAGAATGATAATAATAATAATTTCGTGTAGCTCAGTGGCGTGGTGCAAGACACCACTTCGGCGATTTGCGTGTCCCCAACCTGCCCCAATTATTCAACTAGCAAAAGGGGGCATGCAGTTTAATATGGAGCAAGAGACATGCGTTGTTTTGGCGACTTCTCTCTCATATCATTTACACTTGAAGGCTAAGTCAGACCGATAACTTGACAAATCCGTGGTCTGACAGAGATCTAGTCCTGCGAGCCCTCTGTTTCTTGGAACACGCTTTACTGCTGGCACACCAGGCTGCATATATATCCAGATACCTCATCTTTAAGTTTTTATGAGTGAGTTTGTGAGTGTCAAAATATGTGACATATATTGCCACATATTGTACTTACATTCTTTTAGAAGCTTCAATTATTTACAACGCCATGGAGTGTGGACCGTAACATTTGACATAAAATTAAACTTGATACATCTATCACGTTCCTGAGATAAAGAGATCTTGACAGACAGGCAGACGGACAACAAATAGCAAAAAATATTTGTTATATGCTTAAACTACAAATTAACATTTTTGCCTTTACTTGTGTGGTGAAACCTTACTTCTCGCCAAACATTATCATTCTAGTTCAATGGGATGTACTGCTCGCGCAAACAAATTTGACGTTCGTGGCCGTGTCTGATAGGATCGACCGTAAAGGCATTTCCCATTTACAGTCGCTCCCATGAGCCACCACGCTGAGTGTCGACTTTGTTTGCGTGAGTATTACACCGTAGGTTATGATGAGTGAGTTTGCGAGTATCGAAATATGTGATACAATTAGCCGTATCTTTGGACTGCATTGATTTAAGCTTATATATTTCACTCCTCCAAGTCGCCGTAGACCGTAGTATGTGACAAAATTTTCATCTTGACACCTCTACCAGTTAGTGAGAAAAATGAGTTTTATCAGTCGGCCGGAGAGGCAGGCAGACAGATCAGACGATCAGAGTAGTCGTATGAGGGTTCAGTTCTTATCGATTGACCGAGTGAGTTGGCGCTGTGGTTAGCACAGTGGACTCCTATTCTGGAGGACGAGGTTCAAACCAGCGTCCGTCCATCCAGATTTGATTTTCCGTGATTTCCCCAAATCGCTCCAGGCAAATGCCGCGATGGTTTCTTTGAAAGGGCACGGCTGATTTATTTCCCATCCCTGACATAATCCCAGTCTGTGCTCCGTCTCCAATACCGACGGTACATTAAGCCCAATCTTACTTTCTTCTTCCTTGTATCGATTGAGGTACGGAGCGCTGAAAAACAATTTCATGTTGAGAATTTCTCAATTTATTGTGCGGCTTCTATTAGACGCACAGGGACGCAGACTTTAAGAGCGCAATAAGTAAAGAAATAATTAAGGCCTGAGCGCGTCATGCACACATGCTGACCGCTCACCTAGGAATTATCGATTACTTAGTTATTGTTACTGGGTGTTGTGTTTCACAGGTATCGTGTTTCACCATGAAAATATTGTAAACGGAGCAGTCTCAAAGAATAAGAAATCTATGACGTGCTAATAACACGTCACTTTCTTTTTTTTTAGTGCCTATTCTTACATGTGTGTGTGAAATCGTACTGGACTTAACTGCTAAGGTCATCGGTCCCTAAGCTTACACACTACTTAACCTAAATTATCCTAAGGACAAACACACACACCCATGCCCGAGGGAGGACTCGAACCGCCGCCGGGACCAGCCGCACAGTCCATGACTGCAGCGCCTGAGACCGTTCGGCTAATCCCGCGCGGCTATTGTTACATTCCAACCTGACAGAATACGTATAGACTTAAGCAAATATTAAGTATAGCTACAGATGTGATACGATAGGGGTATCTGTTAGTAAAAGGGGTTAACGATCAATGTGATATTTAATCCATACCCATACTGCTTGCAGCGTTTTCTGGACATCAGTTAATTTTCAGACGTAAGAAATAGCGTAAGAGGAGCGAAACACCTGCTGATTTGCTGATTTGTAGCACACGTTACCGTAATAGATCCAGTATTCGTTCAGCTGTGACAAAGGTAAAAAAGGAAAACGAAGACAGGCACCCAACAGTAAATGACGGCTTCAGTGATGTTCTGAAGAAGCCGGACGACTGAGCTTCTTTTCCTGCTGGAAGCGACAGGTTCTTAACGACCACTGGGGAAGTGGTAACCCATGTTTCATTAATTTCCCCAAATCTTCGAGCATTAATCTGAAACTGTCGGCGAGCAGACATATACAAAAAGAAAGAAACTTTTTTTCCGGGCTACAGCTCCAGTTTTAAAGTGTGACGGCCGGCGCCCAGGAGAGAGAAGTTGCTGTAGTAATGTGTTTCCGATCAGCGCTAATTCCGGCACTGCGCCCGAAGGGCCAGCCAGGGCGAGGCGAAGGGCGCCGAGCCCTGCAGCGACACGGAAAAGACATTAAGGGCGGCCAGCTGCCTGCTCTCATCAGCCGCGGCTCCTCCTCCAAGACGCCCTTCGCCTGCCCTACCTGCAAGAAGTGTCACCGCCCCAGGCAGACCAAGAGTTGTCAAGTTCCCTCGCTGCGGCGCGTTCCTGTACTTACGGACATCTCTCCCCACGGAACGAAGAGCCAGGCAGCTGAGCTGCGGGAAGTCACAATCCGCCTTGTCGCCGCTTCCGTCGTCGTCATCATCATCATCATCATCATCATCATCATCAAACGCTTCTTGGAACAGGCCTTCTGGCCTGTTACGATAAATACTTCACTTGCGGTAAGACGTCCCTCACTTAGTGGGTTTGTATTACGTACAGTTAAGTTTTCTAGTAGTAGAGAGGTATGTTAAAGGCAGACTGGCGACAGCAAGAAAAGCATTTCTGAAAAATACAAATTTATTACGAGAGAATAAAAATTTATATGTTGGGAAGCGCTTTCTCCAAGTGTTTGTCTTCAGTGTATCCTAGCTCAAAGGCGAAAGGTGGACAAGTAAGTAGTTCAGCTGTTAACGAGAACAATTAGAATAGATTTTTTTAACTGGGCGTATCTCATTATTTGACACATTTTATGTTTTATGTCTTTTCAGGACCTCATTAGATAGGCCTACCCATTGCTTTCAAAAGGGGATTTGTAGTGCCTCATGCTCAGCCCTAGGTTAGTTAGGTTTAAGTAGCTCTAAGTTTTAGGGGGCTGATGACCTCAGAAGTTAAGTCCCATAGTGCTCAGAGCCATTTCAACCATATTCTGGAAGATTGCAGCTGATTTTGAATGGGCGTACGTCACTGACTTCCGCCTCTTTAAAAAAATCTGTTGACTACGTTGTAAACAGTTTATTTCAGTTCGCAGGTTCTTTCCTAACTTTGATTTTATCGCTGTTTAGTTCAAATTAGATGATAAAATGAGTGGTTTTGATAGCGTGGGTAACGGTAACTACGCGGGCAAATCACGGAAAAGGAAACTTGGTCGACAACATTTATTGTCTAAAATTAAAACCTCCCCGTATTCATGAGGTCGCTAAGGAGTTACCTAAAGCCGAACTATTGACACATTCTGCCCTAAGGCAAGGATTATCTGTAGTGGGGCAGAAAGAAAGGAATGTTTTTTCGGTGATAATGTACTATGAGCAGAACTCGAACTTACCAAAGATTCTAGTTCAGGAGCTTTTCTGTTTAAGACAGCTTACTGTTATTCCGTTATTCCGAATCAGTAACGTTAAAGATAGAAAGAGTAGTTCCTATGTTTACCATGAACCGTATGGCAGAAAATCCCCGTATGAGGGCCGTTCTTTCTAACAGATTTTATAAAACAAGGATTTCAAAATAAAACTGAGCTCCGTATATTATCTTACAACTGCATAGGCCAAACAAAGAATCGAACACTTTCTCGCTATCTCACTCACGAACACAGGCCTACTTAAAGAAAATGTAACACTTTTACCCTTTGAGAGGTCATAGTATTTTATCCTCTGGCCGGGTTCTTGGAATAATCATCAAACATCTCAAAAGAAAATGGCAGAATGTATTCAAACTTAGATGCACACTTTCTTGCTACGTTGGATAGCGGGACAGCAACCGGTATGTATGTAGTAATTATCAAGAAAGCCATCTTCAATTTATTTTATAAGCTACCAGTTTCGGCAATATAATACGCCACCATCAGGCCCTCTATTGCAGATAGTAGCCGAATTTTTCAGTGACAAAATGTATGTAAGTCATACGTGAAAAATAACCAATGTTCACACCAGTTTACTGGCGCCCTGCTTTAGCGCACAAGTTTTTGAACTGAAGGCTACAACAACAGCAACACTACAAGTCTTTCTAAGAAATACTTTTGCCCTAAATCAATGGCGGTGGCCGAGCGGTTCTAGGTGCTCAGTTCGGAACCTCGCGACTGCTATGGTCGCAGGTTCGAATCCTGCCTCGGGCATGGATGTGTGAGTTGTCCTTAGGTTAGTTAGTTTTAAGTAGTTCTAAGTTCTAGGGGACTGATGACCACAGCTGTTAAGTCCCATACTGCTCAGAGCCATTTGAACCTAAATAAATGCATTTACGTCTGAATTTACTGCAATACATCTGCTTTCTCAAAATTGTAGACCGTGTTGTTATATACACTCTAGAGACAAAAAAGATACCCACCAAGAAGAAGTTGTATATCGATGGAAAATGCGATGAAAAGTCGATGGAAAAATGCAAAACTGTCAACTTTAGCGACTGATGGATAAATGTGTGATGCTGCAGCGAAGTTCCACCTGATGCAGGCAAGGAGATTAAACAGGGGACATCCGACACAAGGGTATAAAATATTCTCTAGTTTCACTCCATGCACAAGTTGGACAGTAACTATGTCTCGCTGACAGGCGCGTAGAATATACGCAGATGTCAGCTTTTGAGAGAGGACCTGTAATTGGGCTCAAAGAAGCTCGCTGAAGTGATCGGCGAATGGCGCGACATTTTAGTAGGAGCGATGTCGCTATTCGACGATGTGGGACGAAAGGGTGAACCATGGCCGAAGACAGCGTCAAGAAAGTCGACCATGAGCGACGACAGAACTGAGAGACACCCGGCGCCACGAATTTGTTATTATTGTTGATCCGATGTGCATCTGGTGCTTCAGTCACTTCAAGTATCATTAATAGGCGGTTCACAAAAGGGGTCTGAGATCACAGCGCCCTTTGCGCCGACTGCTATTGACACTACACAGCAACAAGCCCGTTAGCAGAGGCATGGGCCATGCATCTCATCGACTGGAGTAGAATTGTCTTCAGTGATGCGTCCCGCTTCGAATTAAGTCCCGATGGCCAGAGAAGACGTTCCTGGTGACACCCCGGTACAAACCTGACTGTAGACCGCCAAACGGCCCGACAACTAGTAATGATGCTCCGGGGTGCATTTCATTTCATAGCAGGACCCCTTTGGCTGTCATCGTCGGCGCCATTACAGCGAAGCGATACGTCGACGACATTCTACGCCAGTTTTGGTGCCACTCATGGAAAGCCATCCTGAGCTTACATTTCAGCGCGATGACGCCCGCTCGCCCACGGTGCGAGTTTCGAGCTCTTGTTTACGTCCTTGCCGAAGTCTATCTTAGCCAACAAGGTCGCCGGATCTCTCCCTGGATGAGAAAGTTTGTAGCATTGTGGTCAGGGTCCTCCAACCAACTCAGGATTTTGACGATCCAGTTGCACATAATTTGGCACGATATCAGACAGAAGGACATCCGATATCTCTATCAATTAATTTCGAGCCGAATAACTGCTTGCATAAGTGTTGGAGGTGGCCCAATGTGTTATTTGACCTGCTCAGTTTGTGACGTTCTTTGTCTTGAATAAATCATCCAATTCTTCTGTGACTGTAATCATTTATTTATCTGTACATGTACATCACATCTACTGATTTGCGCCCCATTCGGAGAATTCCTTCGCAGAGTTACGTATTTTATTTCCCCTATTTATTTTTCTTAGAGAGTATTTACCAGCCACAGACGGGGATGCATCGACGACAGAGGCCATGGACATCGCAGGATGAGCGGCTGTGACACAAGCAGGATCTTAGAGGAGAAGTGGGTTAACTGTTTCGCAGCTGAAGCACCTGACTTACGCCATTTGGATGAATGACTTGAAGAGTACGAGAGACAGCAAAACCAACTCAAGAACAAGATAAATGCAAGTTTGCTTCACAACTCCTACTGAGAAATCAAGTCTGTCTTACACTTACTCTTAAGTGAATGTAGTTTCTTAGTTCTCTGTACTGGACCTACATCAAGGGACTGGAAGCTATAGGTATATCTTCAGAAATATAGATTTCCTTCCCCACAAGTAGCAGCTAAAATGTATTAGGTTGTCGATTCCGGATAGCTAATAGTGAGATAATTACTTTATCATTCATCAACTTTTTCACTGTCGGTTCATGTGTAATATTATGTGACACGTACCCTGCATCTACAATGAGGGCTTATTTTTCACTGTTTGCAACTTACATTTGTTAGGGAAAATTTGTACACTTTCCTTTTCATAATTTATCGCGTTTGTCCTTGAAATCCTAGTGCTTGAATAACTGTGATCTCCAGTATAGCTGGAACCGGCACTTTATTTTCACGCTTATTCCTGTTCAGTCTTAGTACGCTGCACCATCGCCATTGAGCGGTGTAGTTATTTTCAGTAAGTCTGCGGCGGTGACTAAGACGCCTGACGGCCGACCACGCAAATCAACCGCCTGGAGTACTGTACCAAGTATGTCTGTGTAAACGGAAGACAGTTCTCTTCAGGACTTACCTCCGTCCGACCATCACCACTGAAATGAGAGAAGAACACTTAGCGAATATTCAATTGCGAAGATCCCTAAAATCATTTAGTTATGTAGATTACCGATTTCGGAAATTCTCTATTTCCATCTTCGGATCTAGATGACAACAGAGAGTTTTCGAAAACCGTAATATACAGGTTGTCCCATTTATCTTGACCACCCTCAAAAACTGTTTGTCTAGATGCAAATTTCAAAATGTTTAAAGCAAATGTTCTTTAGCCGCCAGGGAGATATCAATCAGCATGATTGCCTTCGTTGTAGCTTTGTTTTTTACAAAGATATGAAGAGCGGTATGACTTTTTTAAATGGCAACCTGTATTTTTTTATTCGGTAATTCATTTCCTCTCCTAAAGACCTATTCAAAAATGTATCACAGTGTACCATTCACTGAAAAACAACGTTATTAATTACATAACTCAACATTGACGTTGACGCTTCCAGCGCTTAGTGCAGGTACTCGGAGTAATGGAACACATCCACGTGCTGACGTTGACAAAGGACAAATGTAAACATAAGTAGAATGCACATCCATCATTCCGTCTACCAACGTCAGTTGAAGAATTGTGTGAGTAGAACGGCACCAATGACGAGAAGGCAGAAACGCTACTCACCTGTGGGGAATGTAAGTTAGCAGAACAGTAGTTGCACTACTGTATGTACAGGTATATTTAGTACAGTAGTTCAGTCCTTTTAAATACTGTCGTGTAGAGTAGACATACAGTAAAGGCTGTTCTTCCTACAAACTGCATCGACATAACGTTTCCTTTATTGTTGTCGTTGTTGTTCAAGGTAGGCGAAATGCTACGCAGGCAGAGGAACTGTACAGAGAGCGATATCCTGACAAGAACCCACCTTCCCGACATATGTTTTCTCGTGTTTTTGCGACGCTTCAGGAAACGGGAAGTTTCAATCCACGACAACGCAATCGTCGTAGCACTCACACAGACGAAGCTGCTGAAGTTACCGTTCTCGCTTCCGTTGCTATGAATCCACAGGTGAGCACACGACAGCTTGAACACGACATTGGCATTCCTAAAACAAGTGTACATAGTATACTTATACGTCACCGGTTCCATCCTTACCATGTACACCTACATCAAGAATTGCGTGGGAATGATTTACTGAATCGTGTACAGTTCTGTCACCTCTCACAGCAGCGAATCCTCGCCAACCCGAAAATCTTATTCAATTTTCTATTTACCGATGAATGTTCCTTCTCAAACAAAGGACAGATAAATACAAGGAACATGTATTACTGGTCCAGAGACAACCCACGATGGCTTAGACAGCTAGAACATCAGCGTCAACGGAGAGTTAACGTCTGGTGTGGGATGTTTGGTACTACAATTATGGGCCCTCATTTCATAAATGATAGTGTAAATGGCACAGCGTAAATCAACTTCTTCAGACGAATTCTTCCTCCGCTTCTGGATGAAGTGTGACTAGGAACCAGAATGCTTGTGTGGTATCAACAGCATGGATGTCCAGCACATAATGCCTTGCGTGCACGTCGTGTTCTGAACCGAAGGTATCCTCCCAGATGGATTGGTCGAGGAGGAGCATTCACTTGGCCTGCTAGGTCTCCTGATTTAAATCCTCTGGACTTTTTTCTTTGGGAATGCATTAAAGACGTTGTCTATCGCGTTATTCCAACAACTCAAAGGGCATGCAGGAACGTACGTGCTTGCTTGTATTTCTCTTCAGCAGGCACCACTGGAAGCAGTAAATAATTCTTTCATTCAATGAGTGCACCAGTTTATCGGTGTCCAGGGTCACCACTTTGAGCACCTTCGAATGTTCTACTCCTGGGCAATGGTACAGGAGAGTCAAAGTCAATTTTGTGTTATGTTTTTACTTGGTTTCCATTTGCTTTCTGACAACTCCAGCAAGTGGACGAGTTTGTGATCCCGGGTTCAAAGTCAATGTTCCGTTATGTGATTAATAACGTTGTGTTTCAGTGAATGGTGCACTGTGATACATTTTGGAATAGGTCTTTAGAAGAGTAAATGAATTACCGAATAAAAAATACAGGTTGGCATTTTAAAAAGTCATACCGCTGTTCATATCTTTGTAAAAAGCAAAGCTACAACGAAGGCAATCACACTGATTGATGTTATGTTTTTACTTGGTTTCCATTTGCTTTCTGACAACTCCAGCAAGTGGACGAGTTTGTGATCCCGGGTTCAAAGTCAATGTTCCGTTATGTAATTAATAACGTTGTGTTTCAGTGAATGGTGCACTGTGATACATTTTGGAATAGGCTGATGGCTAGAGAACACTTGCATGAAACATTTTGTAATTTGCTTCTGGACAAACCGTTATTTACGGTGGTCAACATAAGTGGGACACCCTGTATATATATAAATGATTTTAGCGATCTTGGCGGCTGGAAATTTAGTCAGCGTTCATAATACTGCAGATCGCCCTCCACGTTGGCGATGTTAGAAGTTTATAATGAAGTACGAATTTGATATAATGGCAAATCAGTGATGACGTTTAAAAGAGAAAATAGTGATATATGTCTCTGCATCTTAATACTAATTGCCCATGTTTAATATAATCCCCTTTGACATCCGTCGTGAATAAACAGAAAAAAAAGAGAACGTGTCCACGTTCTTCAGTGCGTTACCGACGTCCTAAGCACTGCTTGACACATTCGACAAAATGTCTCTGTCATATTAAAATTCATCCAATTATCATATATCCAAATACATCATATTAATACGAGGTGTGGCTAGAAAAAAACCGGACTAGTACTGGTGAACCAATAAAACGAATGCAATAAGGCTGAAAGTCGCGTGGCCTGTCACGTGACTCTCGCTCCGCCTACTGCTCGAGTTTCATCTGCCTCTTGCACTCAGTCTGCCGTGGCGTCTGTTTTAAGTAGTTGACGTTTTGTCTGTGCGTCGGAAAATGTTGAGTGTACAGAAAGAACAGCGTGTTAACATCAAATTTTGTTTCAAACTAGGAAAATCTGCAAGTGAAACGTTTGTAATGTTACAACAAGTGTACGGCGATGATTGTTTATCGCGAACACAAGTATTTGAGTGGTTTAAACGATTTAAAGATGGCCGCGAAGACACCAGTGATGACACTCGCACTGGCAGACCATTGTCAGCAAAAACTGATGCAAACATTGAAAAACTCGGTAAACTTGTTCGACAAGATCACCGTTTAACAATCAGTGCAGTGTCTGAGTTAACAGGAGTTGACAAGGAAAGTGTCGAACAAGTTTACCGAGTTTTTCAATGTTTGCATCAGTTTTTGCTGACAATGATCTGCCAGTGCGAGTGTCATCACTGGTGTCTTCGCGGCCATCTTTAAATCGTTTAAACCACTCAAATACTTGTGTTCGCGATAAACAATCATCGCCGTACACTTGTTGTAACATTACAAACGTTTCACTTGCAGATTTTCCTAGTTTGAAACAAAATTTGATGTTAACACGCTGTTCTTTCTGTACACTCAACATTTTCCGACGCACAGACAAAACGTCAACTACTTAAAACAGACGCCACGGGCAGACTGAGTGCAGGAGGCAGATGAAACTCGAGCAGTAGGCGGAGCGAGAGTCACGTGACAGGCCACGCGACTTTCAGCCTTATTGCATTCGTTTTATTGTTTCACCAGTACTAGTCCGGTTTTTTTCTAGCCACACCTCGTATATAGCAATATATTCTAATGATTTTATCGATTTCAACATTCGAAAGTCTATAACTTACAGTCCATCAGTACCTGTCCCACTGGTTCTCTGTAAAATCTCTTCGGCACCTCAAGTGGTAATCCGCTTTGAAAATTTCTCAATACCGACTTTTTGTCTT